>NC_044245.1:71854303-72479303 GCF_003957555.1 Calypte anna
AAAGTGATTAATGTTAAAAAATTAATTTAGAATGTCAAGATTATGTATTAATTTTTTTTTTCTCAGACAAAAGTACAGATGTTTTATACAACTTTTTTGGTGTACAAAAAACATTACAAGCAATGGTCTAGCTTGTCTTCTCACTGTTCTTGCTAACAGTAGATCTACCAAGTTCAAGTATAAGATGTGAAGCCTTTCTACATGTGTGCTGTTTTCTACATAAAGAGCTGAACCCCCAGGCCCTTAAAAATTGCTTGCATTTTATAGACAAAACAGAAAAAGACTTGGGTCTTTTATTCCATTTTTTTTTTTATGCATGGATATGACTATTGAAAAGGCTAATTAATATTATTCTAGTTATTTCTTCTTTTTGGAATCTTAATAAAGCAGAGAATTTAATCTATTGCAATTGTGAATAGTTACAAATGTATATCACATGGTAAACTCTTCTGACATTAAATCAGAGGGGAATTCTTCACTGCATTGCATTTTATGTCTTAACGGAGGTTATTTGAAGAAAAGCTGTTACCTTCAGGTTCCATAATTTCTTATCTTTCTTCTTTTGATGATTGTATTGAACTCAAGTTTTTGGTATTGAGTGTTTTCAAATAAATATCCTGTACTTCCCCAGAATCAGACGCATTCCATATTAAGTAGGAGCTGCTTAAATATCCTATTTTCTGTTTCCAAATTCCACATTAAAAAATCTGGAATCTGTTTGCTATTTTGGCTATGGCTCAGGGTCTCATTTCTCAGGAAGACATTTGCAGTGGTGAGACACTTCCTGTGAGATATCTTTTATGGTGAGACATTTTTCTAATAGGCAGCGATTTGTGAACTGTATAGCAAGGAATGTTACGAGCTTCCAGCACTAATATGCTATCATCTGTTGAAAAAAATCAAATATAATTATTTAAAAAATACTATTATATTCTGTAGTCCCATATCATTTAGGCTCAAATTTCCATAATAGAACTGGAACTGGCCAATTTTAATTTAATTGGATGTTCTGGACAAAAGTATGACACTCTTAAACTGTCGACAATACTTGCCATGCAGTGCTGGGAGTCTGGATATGCGAACCATCTCTGTGTATTTTTCTGCTATCTGTAAAGTAGAAATCATTTTATAATATATGTATGGAAATATTTATTGATTATGCATATCACATTGATTCTGTCATTCTGTCATTTGTCTACACATACTCTATAAAATGTATATATGAATACACAATTTACAAAGAAGAAAAGGAAATCTATTTGACAGGGCCTGAAGATGCAAAAAAACTTTGCAAAATATGTGCAAAGTATGTTTGTTACTAGTTTGTCTAACTGGTTGACAGTAAGTCTATGATAGAAGCAAAAGTGTTGTGAAAAACACCACAGGTGTCTGCCATGGTCATTACTCTACAACCACCATTTTAATCAATGGACCAGAATAGATCTTTCCTTCACAGAACTGTAAACTTGGAGGTTAAGTCTCAGAAAAAGGAGACATTACTATACTGTGGGATTGTAAGCAAGTCTAAACATTTATTCTGTCCACTCCCTAAAATATTTGGGGTTCATAAAGCATATAAATTGGTAACAATAATGATTTTACTTCTGTTGGTGTTGATGAGAGCAGGACAATTCAGAGTTGCCTTTCTGTAAATGCTGCTGGCCTGTGTAAATACATGGATTTAAGTTATCGTCATTTTATGCTGAAATTATAAATTTGTTTTTTGTTTGTTGGTTTGGCATTTCAAAGTATTTGTTTAAGAAAGTTTACACAGCTTGAGGATAATTATTTGCTTGAAATTTAAATCGCTCCAGCTCTTCCATCTTACTTCAATACTTGTCAGCTCTTCCTATCAGCTTCTTTCCACCTTTCAGATCACTACTAAATCACATTAAAGTAAAGTCTGTGTTTATGTGACACAAGGCTTTAGTTCACTACAAATAGAGGAAATATTTAATCAACAAATTATGTGTTTAGGATTTTGTATATTCTTTATCTTGAATACTGTCTACTTGAAGGAGACATAACGTTATCTGCAAAAAGTGCTTTTGAAATGTTCTAAAATTATAAATATTACAGTCTTCTGATAAGTGACAATATAACTGCCTAATGATTTACAGATTTACTTTGCTTTTTTTACAGATTTACTTTGCTGTATGGTTGTTAGCCAGCTAATCATAAGACAGAGCAGTTATTTATATTATGCTAAAATACCAAGCTTAACAGGTTCCTATTATTATAAGAACTCTAAAACTAAATTGTTATTTTTATATAGTTGACTTGATGCTAAAATACTACTTGTAATGATTTCATCTGATATCCAAACAAGAAAATAACATGAGTCTTACCTCAAGGTTCTTCAGCATCACAGAGGACAGAACAAATTAGTCTGCATCAGCAAACCAAGAAAACTACAGTCTTTTTCTAAAATAATTTTAGATAGTGAATAAAGAGAAAAAAGTACTATAAATATTTCTCTGTGGGGAACCTTACCCTATACAAAACAATTAAATAAAAAAACCCAATGCAAACCACCCAACAAAACCACCATTGTAACCATTTATATGGTTTAATAGTATGACGATTAACAGCATAATTTGTATCATGATTAACAGCAAAATGACAAGTTTTTCAGGTGATTTTAAAGATTTCCATGAAAAATCCCTAGGAAACCTAGTATTTAGTAGGGACACTCTGAAAGGCAAAAGGTATGGAACTCATATTAACAGAGAAATAAATCTGGGAATAATGGGTCTGGACACCTTGCAAATTAAATAGTAATACATTTTCAGTTGCAAGAAAAAAATCAACCAAGAAATTATTAAAAATCTATTTTGTAAAGGTCCAAACTGTTTAAACAACTACATAAACAGTGCATCTTACTCCAGGACTGGCAACAGTAGAAATTTTCTTAGAATCCATTTTAAGTTACAATGCAATCTTGCTTTCGGGCAGACTTACCTTCAAACTAATTGCAGACAAATGCAAGCACAAATGCTTTATCCTCTCACTACCAGTTTTACACAGGCAGGAAGCTTTACTTTACAAGAATGCTTCTGCTGAAATGGATAGAGATTAAACATTGTCTTTGAGATGGCAGATGATTTTATATTAAATATGTCCAGCAAAATGCTGATCATTCTGTAAAAGCATGGCTTGCTGGAAAACATAATCAAGGCAAAGGAGGTATAAAGGGAAAACATTTGAAACTTACATAAATGAGGTGCACTTGGTAACTCATTTGAATATCATTTTGTCTTTTATAAGTTTAAATTTATTAGAATTCAGCATCAAAAACTTAAGTTTAAAATCAACATTTAAAAAAAAAAAACCTAAAACTAAAAAAAAACCACTCAACATCAAAAAAACCCCCAAACAAGAAAATAAGGTTAAAAGGAGAATGAATATAGCCTTTTGATTTTCATGTACTTATGACTCACATTTAAGAGAGGAACTTCTACTCTGTAGAAATGAGGTACACTACATATATAGTCAACATGATCATTGTATATTTTTTGCTCTTTCTCAGAATTTCCTAATTCTGTTAAGCACTGTGCAGACATCACAAAGAACTAGATCTAAACAAGAAGTGTGCCAGATGAAAAATTGTCAGCAATATTCCCAGAAGAAATTTATAACAGCTTATATTAAAGCTAATAACATTTAGATTTTAAATTATCCATCCTTTCAAATACAATATCATAATCAAAGGTATTCTTCATACTTTGTAATGTATGATGAACAAAAAAACAAGTGGGAGAATGTATATTATTTGTGTACTACTGCATTACTTTGCTGGAATACTCACAACTAACATTTCAGATACTGATGGGATAGTTCATCAAACACAACATATGCTTTTCTTTCCTTTTCCTTTTCTTTTTCTTTTCTTTCCTTTTCTGGGCCCCCCAGTTCAGGAAGGATATCGAGGTCCTGGAGCAGGTCCAAAGGAGGGCAACCAGGCTGGTGAAGGGACTCGAGCATAGACCCTACGAGGAGAGGCTGAGAGAACTGGGGTTGTTCAGCCTAAAGAAGAGGCGGCTCAGGGGAGACCTCATCGCTCTCTACAACTACCTGAAAGGAGGGTGTAGCCAGGTGGGGGTTGGGCTCTTTTACCAAACGACTTTCAACAAGACAAGAGGGCATGGACTTAAGTTGTGCCAGGGGAAGTTTAGGTTAGATATTAGAAAGAATTTCTTTACGGAAAGAGTGATCCGTCATTGGAATGGGCTGCCCACTGAAGTGGTGGATTCTCTGTCCCTGGAGATATTTAAAAAAAGACTGGATGTGGCACTCAGTGCCATGGTCTAGCAACCGCAACGGTGGTTCAAGGGTTGGACTCGATGATCTCTGAGGTCCCTTCCAACCCAGCCAATTCTATGATTCTATGATTCTATGATTCCCACCGTACCTATTTGTTTCTAATGATTATGTTAAACTCTGGATTCCCTTTCCTCAGCTTTTGACAATATCTGGTCAGGGTAACCACAGTATATACAAACAATCAAGGTATGTACAGATGTTTCAAGGTGGGTAATAAAATGCAGTCCATAGATGGACAGAGAATTCATTATTAGTTAAATGATGATATCAGTATCACTCCTTTAATTTTTTCACCACAGATTTGAAGATAACTTTTATTTCAAAACAGCATTTTTGCCTCAGATGCGCCATGACAAGACTGACATTCTTAAGGTTTTTTTGAAGACCTTTGCTGTACAGAGTTCAACAATAAAATTTTTCAATATACTTTTTGATGTATTATTAAATTAAAAAGTCCCAACTGTACATTCCTGATTCAAATATGGCTTTGGATTCTTACTCCTTCTTTTCAAAGCACTAGTCTATGAAGTTTAGTTCACATCTTTCGTGTATAGGTTTTATGCAGAGAAGTAAGGAACCTGGTAACCCAGTTCTCAATAAAAGAGTCACAAGCATTTATGCATCTTAAAGAAATCCAAGTTTTTTATACTTTGGTTTGTTGGACTTTATGGTTTGCTTCTAGGTTGAAGCATCTTCTTTAACAGTTTGCTTAAATTTTTACAAGTTAACTGTAATTCTTGCTTTTTTGTAGCTGGTCAGTATTTTGTAATGGGCCAAGTCACTTCCTATTGTCTTTTCCAAGTTACTTTTTCAGAGACTGTTATCAAGTCAGGCTAAAAGCAACTGGAGTAGTCAGGTTTTTTTCAGTTTTTATTAATTCAACAACAATTGCCTTTTAGTACTTACAGATTTTTTCCAGCTATTTGGCTTACTTGTGAGTTCTGTTAAGGGATTTGGAAGGTAGCTGTATTGCTTTAAATTCATTTAGTAAACCCCAAGAGGGTTTCAGAGGCAAAGCTTCTTAGCAGAGGATTGTAGGCTTACTGATGAGAAAAAGTTCAGTTTAAACTCTCACAATGCCTCTAGTTAAACTTAGTTGAATTCAGTTACTCAAAGAAGTTAAACTTGTTTATTTCACTAAATATTTATCAACTTATCTAGGTGGTAGTACATACTCTGCAGTGAAAACTGCATACGGACACATAGGAATGTATAAAGTAGCTTATACATAGACATATGTATATATACATATATATAGTACCTTATACATAAGAACGTATAAATAAGCTAATTTAGGCAATTAAAGGAAACATAGAGGTAGATGTAGATAGATAAGATATACATATGCATATATATAATGCTTTAAAGTGAGAATTTCTTGTGCTGTTTAATCAAGTTTAAAACCTAATATCCACAGCCATTGCTACATTAAACATGCTTTTTTTAGCAGAGAAAACATGCACTCAAAATAATCTAACAGATGATACCTATATTTTTTTGCAATAAACTGAACAAAAGCAATTTAAATACATGGTATCAATGCAACAAACAACTTTCTGGCTGATGGGGCTATAAAATATTGTCACAAAAACCACAAAATTCACCAATGGTATGAAATACAACACTCCTCTTCAGATAAACATGAACGATTTTGCACAGGTCAGTATCCTTTTCCTATATTTTCTTTGCTAAAGTGATATGTTAGATTGCTCTGCAGTACCAGTTGGATGGATGAAAATAGTAGTTAATTATCTTTATTATATTAATGGAGTGAGATTTGAGTAAGTTAATCATGATTTTATGGAATATAGGGTGAATATCCTAAAAGGTTTATCATGTTATATTCATCTTCATGCTTAAGAAGGTCTTTTTCAAAGTTCAGGCTTCCACCTTGTGCATATTACTGAAAAATCTTTGTATCTCGAACTGCCTAATCCCATATAGATAATTTATGACAAAAAAAACCCCAAAAAACCTGAATTAAATTCTCATTTTCCGGACCAAAGCCAGACTACTAGAATACATATTCTGTGGTAGTTGCAGTGAAAAGTACAAGAGATCTTAACAATTATTGTCTTGCCCAAAAAGTAAAATTAAAAATAAACATAGGAAAATATTCCTCATGCTCTGAAATAAAGACTAAAAATCTTTCATCAAAAGGGTAGGGGAAAAAAAAGAAAACTAAAAATCCCCCACAAAGAATGAAAGCTCCAGGCTGAGCTGACACTCAAAACTTGCAGAGGCCAACTTTCTTCCCTGAGACTTCCATACCTCCAGATATGCCCCATTACTTCAAAGGCCAACGTTTTAATCATAATAACAGAAAGAGACATCTTGTCTCTGAGATAAGAGATCAGATATGATATCAGACTTGAGGCTCAGTTTGCCTTCTGCCTCATAGAGATCATTGATACTGTCAACCTGGAAACGCAGCTGTGTGTCTGCAACAAAATGAGAAACTTTTCTTTTAACCCCCAAGCTCCAAGTCCATGCAACATGTACTTTACACAGTATTTAAAACTTAGAATCTTTTGGGCACTTCTATTCTTTACCTCAGAGACAGCCAAAAACCCCAGAATTTTGCAGGACAAAGAATGTGACAGAAAAAACACAAAGACTGAGATCAGAACTTAGAGAAAATTCTTCACTTTTTAATTAAATAAAATTATTTTTTAAACATACCTTGATAAAATATATATAGACAGGTCTATTCTTAACCCCAGCAAGGGATATTTTGATAAAAGGATGTGACTGAATTTCCTTAAAATTACTAAGGGAGTTAGGGACCTGCTTGAATTATCTCCCTCGTTTAATTTGCTATTTGGACATGAAGAGATGAATATGAACCTTTATAGAATTGGGGAACTTACTGATGGAAGAAAAAGCCCTTAAGTGATGGCTTCCCTATGGAAAACTACTCCACAGCTTAATGTATCTTCCTGTCAGAACGTTTTTCATTATATTTACTATAGGCTTTTCTGTTCCTAATTCCATCATATTATTAATATATATCTTACTGTACAACATTAAAAGCACTTCTAGCCTTCTTGACATTTATATAATTACATTCTTTTGGGTGACCTTTTAAGTCAAAGCTAAGGTGTCCCTATTTCACTGCTAAAAAGTTTCCTTCATTCAGTCTACTCAGAGTTTTTTTTTTTTTTCCCTTTCTCTTACCTATTAATAATAAGCTATTTCCCAGCATAGTCCTTTCATCCCGTTGAATTTCTTCTGATTTTTGCTTTAAGAAATGGAGGTGCTATTCCCCTCACATCTCATGGAACTTTTAAAGCATCCATTCATTTCACAGAGCAAGATGTAATTTTGTGGAAGAAACAGTCCCTTGTATTGGTTGCCCATGCCACAAGGCTCTGGGTGCAGCAGTTATCCTTGCAACACAATCTTCTCCATCACCAGCTATTACTGAAAGCTGACAGCAACAGACATTAGCAGGCAGGCAACCTCCATGATGTGAAACAAACCTCCTACATGCTTTCTATCTTTCAATCTCTGATTTTACAAACTTTTCTTCTCTTACTTTGTCACTGTTCCCAAAACAAAATGCCAAACCCTACCCAAGCAAATTGCAACCAAAAGATCAGAACAGTTCTGCATACAGAAATACTTTTCAATATATACTCAATTTTCTGGGATATTGGTTGCTTAGTTTGGTTACCCGCTTAAGACACCTTAGCTTCCCTACATGCACAAAACCAAAGAAACACAGTGAAGTTCTCTAATCAAACTGTGATGTTATTTAGATATGAAGTGTAGCAAACAAAATACCTAGAAGTCCTAATAATACAAAGTTAATATAGCATCATGCAAATTAAAATGTAACCCTGAGATCCTTACCCTGTCCCGCACTTCAGCCAGAACAACCCCACAGCAGGGCAGCATAGAAAAGGATAGAAGGAAAAAAACCAAAACATAACAGACAAAGAAAAAAGCCAAAACAGGTTGGGAGAGCAAAGGTAAAACAGCTGTGACAATGTATGAAATATATCTCACGGATGGAAATACACTATTATTGCCTGCTGGGGACAACTGTAGGGTCCATACTTGATGCATCCTGAAATCATTTGGAGTAATTAAAATGGAGAGAATGAGTTAAAATACCTAAAAGACCCCGACAAACAACTCTTTACCAAAATGTGACTTGAAATTATTAGGTTAACATAAATATTTGAAAGAGAGAAGATTAAAAATACTACATATAGAAACTTGAAGTTCCTGAGACAGTGGCTAAAGCACCTTTTCATGGCTTGCACACTAACAATGCTGGGCCCCTCCTATTGTTTGTAGCAGACAGAATTAAATTCATATTAAAACAAGCAACTTAACTAGCACAAATGTAAAATAAATGATCAACTGTTGTGGGCTAAGTATAAGTACTGGATGATAATAGTCTGTATCTAGGGATGGGAGTAACTGCTTGTCATTCAGCTGAACCATTAGTACAATGATGTTTCAAATGTACAAACATGGCGTACCATATTTGGCACAATTATACTCTAAACTTGGCTCTGCTGTTTTTTTCTTTTAAAATTGCTATAGAGTTTGAAAATTAGGATTCATTTGAAAAAAAAATAACAGTTAGGAGTGTATGAAATGTAAATCCCACCGTAAAAATCTACTTACAGAAATCTACTATAAATTTTTCAGTGTAATTCTTACTTTATATTAAGGGTATATTTTTAAATATTTTACTTGTACTTGTTTGATTCTTCAATAACCAATTTTTGATTAAATTCAGGAGATGGTAAGTTTCATGTAGTTATGCAGGAGCATCATTCAACAAGCATCTGCTAATTAATTTATTGTCAGTAAAAATTACCATTCCATAAATAAATGCTGCTCAAATTCAAAGCAGACTTCGGACAATAATTGACCATTTATTTATCATATGTAAGCTATTAATAAGTATAAAAAATGTTTTTATTAGGTTAGATGGGAAAAAACAGCAGCAGAATGGACAAAAAGCGTCACCTTTTTGCTAAATACATAATGCTAAATCAGTAATGGAACAGAATCCCCCCTGTGCCCAGTTCCCAGAGGGAAGAGAACCCAGGACATGAAGAATTATTCGATGCTGTTGACTGGGTGCTGTATCAGTCACTAGAGCTGCACTGGTCTGAAGGCAAGAGCTGCAGCACCTCATTTGGTGCTCTTTGTGGTGTATATCCATGCGATACGAATGCTTTATTCAGGGTAGAGCAGGTGGAGGCACAGCAGCTACAAAAGCAAGCTTGGGGTGAGCCCAGAGAGTAAGCTGGCTGATCTCCTTTTGAGCAGCTGTAGCTATCAATGCTCTGAACAGCAACAGTAGTGGGAGGGCCAGCTCTGTGTGATCAAAGGACTTTGGCAGTCGTGATCTCTGAACTAATTCCAAAATGTCAATGAAATGGCACATCAGAACTAAAAAGAGACTGTAAGGAATTTAATAGCTTAGGGGGGACATTGAAACTTTAATTAGTCCCAAAAATAGATTTAGGGAGAAAAGCAAGCTAAGCTTTTATGAATATTAAGAAAACCAAAATGTTACAGTTTTATTTTCCTTCCTCTGTGGAAACCATTCTTTGTGAAAAAAAAATTGTGGAAGTGAGGTTCCCAAAATTAAAAACATTACATGAGAGAAGGAAAAGTTGTGTACACAAAAAGAAAAAAATAATCTGTAATTATTATTATTTAAACAAATTTTAAAGTCTTCCCAGTGAATAAGGCACAAAGAAACAGTCAGTGTTACCTACTTGTATATGTGTGAATTAAAGGGAAAAAAGGAAATTTCTGAATGTCACAGTTGTTTCTATTTCCTTCTACATAACCAACTAATAAAGCAAAAATGAAAACCAGAATAAGAATTCTTACATTTACATATTTTATGGGATGGAGAAATGGAATAGTTATTGCTATGCTAGCTTTGAAAAAAAAAAATAGACAACCTGCATTTGATTACTTAATTGACTTTAGTTGTTCTATTTAATCTTAAGCAAGTCAAAGCTCGAACTTTAAAGGGTATTCAGCTACTGATCTGAATACTTAAAAAAAAACATTTAGTAGTCTCTCTGGAAACAAACACAATGTGATTTTAGACCTTTAATTTAAGGATGTGAGGTTCCTGATCTATGAATTTATATAGTCACTGAAGAGGCAGGTTTCCAACAGAGGAGCTTTTAACTAAGCAGGGAATCTAGACTAAAACCAACAAAAGTAAGGGATATCTGTCAGATACCACACAAGATTAGGGATTTTTGTACCTGAACCTTTTTCTACTCATTCTTTCCTCATTTTTGTTGTGGCTTCTTCTTCAGATGAAAGTATTTTTCCCTTGTTTAATTAGCAGTAAAGTCTTGAGGTTTAATCATACAGCACTTTTACAGGTCTTTAAAACTTAAAACATTTAGTGAAAAGTGATTAGAATGGTAAAAAGGATTGGTGAAAAAAATACAAGGATTGGTTATGCTAAAATGAAGAAAGAAAGAAGTGACACAGTAAGTGTTGATGGAATAAAGAATGGTTAAACAGTTCAGAGCAAGAGTTTGTGTTCCCTCTGCTTAGGACAAAGAAATGTTCAACTATATTGAAAGATGACAAATGCTCCACTGATAAAGGTATGTGATTCCTACTGTTATTAAATTGTGAAACCCACTGCTGATAAAAGTTGTTTAAAAAAAACATCCATAAACACAGCAGTTGTAAATCTGCTACTTTGAGAATTTAGAAAATCTGTGCAGCTCAGAGCACATGATGAAATCTTGCTGTAGTTTTGACCCTGGAGATCCCTTGAACAACAGTACTTGCATTTATGGTACTCAAGCCCATTCCAGCTGTGACCAACAGATACTGGTTCACTAAACCCACTTCATTTTGAGTTTATCCCAGGCTAACAGCTCAAGCATAGTCTTATCTGGAAGCTTGTAATTTATTTGACTAAGAATATGTAATCTGTACCCATGCCTTTAGAAATCTAATGATATTAAAATGCTGTCAGTATTTTTCTGTTCATTCACCTTCTCCTATCAGAGACACTACAGTGAACAGCCAAAATGGTAAAATGGTAAAAAAAGTTGAAGGCAATAGTATTAGCTATCAGAAAGATATTTTCAAGGAAACACAGGAAAAGAGATGAAGTTAACTGTTTTCCAACAGTTTATATAAAATATCACAGCAAAATGGGCCAAGGAGCTAAGGAGAAATTTACCAGATTTGAAGCCTTTACTAATAGGTTTTTCTTATTGAAATCTATGAAACAGAAAGCCAGGAAAGCTGAGTGTAAAAAAGAGTGAAAAAGAGTGTATCAGCTTTGGAAAAATGTCAGGTGAAACAGGAAGCATTTAAGGATATTGTAAGGTCATACAGAAAGAGAATTAGTTGAGTAAGTTCAGCTGGAACTTAATGTGGACTTCTTTGTTAAAGATAATTAAAGGAGCTTTTATAAATATATTAATAACAAAAGTGTCTCTATTCCTTATTGGATGAGGGGGTAACATAATCACAAAGGACAAGGAAAGGCTGAGGTACTTAACACCTTCCTTGCCTCAGTATTTAACAAAAAGACTGGTTATCCTCAGGGCAATTCGTAGACAGGGATGGGGAGAAGGATACCTCTCCTGTAATCCAGGAGGAAGTAGTTAGTGACCTGCTGTGTCACTTAGATCCTAACAAGTCTATGGGACCAGATGGGATTCAAACTAGGGTGCTGAGGGAGCTGGCAGAAGAACTGGCTAAACCACTGTTTACTACCTGTCCTGCCTAACTGGGAGGTCCCAGATGACTGGAGGGTGGACAATGTGACACTCATCCACAAGAAGGGCCAGAAAGAGGATCCAGGGAACTGTAAGCCTGTCAGCCTGACATCAGCCTTGAAAAGTTATGGAGCAGATCATTCTGGCATGTAGAAGACAACCAGGGGATCAGACTCAGCCAGCATGGGTTTAGGAAAGGAAGATCCTGCCTGACCCATCTGATCTCTTTCTATGACTGGGTGACACACCTAATGGATGAGGGGAAGACTGTAGATGTGGTCTACTTCAACTTCAGCAAAGCCTTTGACACAGCCTGGATGAGAGAACTGAGTCTACCCTTAGTAAAATTGTGGATGACATCAAGTTGGGGGGGGAGTGTCAATCTGCCGAAGGAAGGAAGACATTGCAGAGGGACCTGGATGGGCTGGGTCAATGGGCAAGGTCAGCAGCGTGAGATTCAACAAGGCCAAGTACAGGGTTCCCCACTTTGGCCACAACTGGGGAAGAGTGGCTGGAGAGCAGCCCAGCAGAGAGGGACCTGGGAGTACTGGTTGACAGCCAGTTGAACATGAGCCAGCAGTGTGCCCAGGTGGCCCAGAAGGCCAATGGCATCCTGGACTGTATCAGGAACAGTGTGGCCAACAGGATGTAATTCTTCCCCCATTCTCAGCACTGGTGAGGCCACATCTTGAGTGAGGTCCAGTGTCCAGTTCTGGGCCCCTCACTTGAAGGAAGATATTGAGGTGCTGGAGTGGGTCCAGAGGGGAGCAACGAGGATGTGAAGGGACAAGGGGGAAAATCTTATGAGGTGAGCCTGAGGGAGCTGGGGTTGTTTTGCCTAGGAGAGACTCAGAGGGGACCTTATCACTCTCTATAACTTCCTGAAGGAAAGTTTTAGTCAGGTGGGAATCAGGCTCTTCTCCCAGGCAACAAGTGACAGGATGAGAATCATAGAATCATAGAATTTGCTGGGTTGGAACGGACCTCAGAGATCATCAAGTCCAACCCTTGCTCCACTACCACTGCAGTTACTAGACTATGGCACTGAGTGCCACATCCAGTCTCTTTTTAAATATCTCCAGGGATGGAGAATCCAGTACTTCCTGGGGCAGCCCATTCCAATGCCTGATCACCCTCTCCATAAAGAAATTCTTTCTAATGTCCAACCTAAACTTCCCCTGGCACAACTTAAGACAATGCCCTCTTCTCTTGCTGAGAGTTGCCTGGGAAAAGAGGCCAACCCCCACCTGGCTACACCCTCCTTTCAGGTAGTTGTAGAGAGTGATGAGGTCTCCTCTGAGCCTCCTCTTCTCCAGGCTGAACAGCCCCAGTTCCCTCAGCCTCACCTCAAAGGACTTGTGCTGGAGTCCCTTCACCAGCCTGGTTGCCCTCCTTTGGACCCGCTCCAGGACCTCGATCTCCTTCCTGAACTGAGGGGCCCAGAACTGGACACAGTACTCGAGGTGTGGCCTCACCAGCGCTGAGTACAGAGGCAGAATCACTTCCTTGGACCTGCTGGCGACGCTGTTCCGGATACAGGCCAGGATGCCATTGGCTTTCTTGGACACCTGGGCACATTGCTGGCTCATGTTCAGCTTCCTGTCAAAAGACAGCATGACCTGAAGCTGTGCCAGGGGAGGTTTAGGTTGGGTATTGGGAAGCACTTCCTCATGGAAAGGGTGATCAGACATTGTAATGGACTGCCAAGGGAAGCAGTGGAGTCACCATCCTTAGAGGTGACTCTGAAGAGACTAGGATGAGGCACCCAGTGCCATGGTATAGTCAGTGTGGTGGTGTCAGGTCACAGGTTGGACTTGATGATCTCAGAGGTCCTTTCCAGCCTCAGTGATTCTGTGAAATAGAACAACAGTCAGTTCATGGAATCAGACAGTTCTTCAGCAAGTTGATGTCTATGTTAAAAAATAACACTTGGTTAAATGTAGCCAGGTAAACCAAAATCAGTGTCAGTGAAATTAAAAATGGCAAATACCACATTAGTATTTGAGCAGAGTTTCAGAGGTAAATGTGGCAAATGCAGGTATAAAGACCTAATTTCTACACCAGCCTATCTTACAGGACTTGTACTAGTTAGAAGAAACATCCTAGGCTACAAGTAGAGCTCTACCATAGTGTGTGTGTGGGAAATGTAGGGCTGTGACACACCACAGTGTCACACAAGCTTTTTCATCTGGATTATAGAGTTGCTATAATATACTTGGTCTTCTGAAAGATTTTTGTGAGGTACCTCGCCAAGACAAAGAAAGCAATTAAAGTGTTGTAAGATATAAAACAGAGGCAATGGTTAAATGAATAGTGATTTAAAAGATAGAAAACAAAGGTTTGGAATACACAGACAATTTTCTCTGTGAAAAGAGATTAACTGTATTGATATCCTTCCATGTTTTTCTTGTGAAACTTAAAAAGATAAAGAAAATCAGAAAGGGATTTGCTAAACCCACAAAACAGATCAAAAATTAATATTGAGAATATTAGCTCACATGAAATGTCTAGATCAGGCATTGCCTGATAAACTACTGATTACTAGACACATAGTCCCTGTATTAATAGTTTTTCTTGGTATTTTCAGTTACCATTCATGAAGACAAGCTACTGAGATGGACTCTGGCCTACAGGAGATTTGCAGCTAGACTTTATAAACTGTGTATGGAAAACAAGAACAACACCAATCTAATGTCTAAAACTCTGTATTGGTTCTTTAAAGAGTGAAGAGCTTTCCCTTCTGCATGTAATAGTAATAGATGTGAGCTTCAAAAGTATATTAAAAGAACAGTTACTTGGTTCATCCAACTACTGAAAAGGATTTCTTGCTTCCTGTGTATTGTGAAATATCACTGTTAACAGGCAGTATCACATAACACACGGACTGATTTTTTCATGTCTGAAACCTATAGCAGTATAAAATAGTTTACATTCCAAACAAAAATAATTACAATTAATTTTTAAAAGTCTTGTATTAATAATTTTTAAATGTTACCTAAAATAATAAATCCATGTATTTCAATCTAGAAGGAGAAATTTAAACCATCTCATCAGAACACAATAATTTCTACACTTTTGTACTCAGATTTGAACATTAGTTTCCACAAATTCTGTGGGGAGAAGGCAATGGAGAACAGGTTATAACCAGCTTGTGAATTTATAGCCACAGTTAGTAGTTAGTAGATAAAGTTAGTACTATCACACACTAAGCAGATGAGCTGGGCATCCTACCCTAATAGTGCAGTACAATCACTCTAATGCAAATGCAGCCGTATCTGTGTATCAGTCCTAACAAGTACCTCATACACATGAACAGCATTTTACTGGTATATTGCATCAGAAACATTCATGTTGCTGGTCCAGATCTTATTCTTCACAGTAAACTTTGTTCCAGAAAGTTGGAACTGAATACCTATAGTGACTTATATAAATATATAAATATAAATATCTATATTTAGCAACCTATATATACCCATAGTACCATCAATTATAACAAAACAGTAAGTTTGCCCAGTGCAACCTTACCCATATATCTTCCAGCAGAATAGAAATCATACTTTTTTGGCACCCTGAACCAAATAAAATCACTACCATAGACATTGCCTGATGATGATACCAAAAAGGAAATACATTTCCTAGGGCAAGTCTGTATATATATATATATATACATATACATAAATGAATTATACTAAGGCTGTATGCGTTCAATCACTTTGTAACTATAAAATATTTCAATAACTTAAAACCAAAATCAGCAAGAGATTCTTTAGTTCCAGGCCCACTGAAAAGCGTTCATGTGATTTAAAAAAATTTGTGCCATTCCAAGTGAATATCTGTACTCTCCTTTCAATAATCTCTCATCTGTCACAAGTGGGAGACTCTCAAAATGCTTTCTAAAAGCCCATATCAAGATTGATTTGTTACTCTGGTCTTCATACACTCTGTCAATGAAATAAATACCCTCATTCTTTATCATTAAGGCTTTTAGGAGTTGTGGATCCTAAAAGGATTCTCAAGTGCCTCCAGTTTATGACATCATTCTCCACTAGTTTATTAGATGCACCTTTTAAATCCAAAGTAATTTGATTTTTCCCTTAGGTTAAGATAGATATAGATTTTTTTACCATCTTTTCCACAGATAACTCAAGTGACCAAATGTTAGGGAAAATAATGAAACGCTGAACCTTTTTCTTTATTTAGGATGTGCATGGTATTTAATCTTTGTTGATATGTCACAAAGGAGACAGATCAAACACAAAATTCAACTTGTTTGAGTAATGCACAAAAAAAAAAAAAGTATTCATTGTCTCCTACTATCTTTACATGATAACATTTACTAATGTCTTCATTTCCTGGAAAACTTTAAATCTGTGGGGCCTTAATTCCAAAGCAGAAAATAAATGCATGTTCCTGAAACTGAAAAAAAAACCCAAACCAACCAAAACCAAAACACCTCAGCAATATAAAGGTTGTTGTACCTTATAGAAAAATAGAAACATTAAGGTTGTAAAAGACCTTCAAGATCATCAAGTCCAACCAAAATTTATCTACCACAACCACTAAACCATATCTTGAAGAACCACATCTAAATACTTCCTGAACACTTCCAGAGATGGTGACTCCACCACCTCCTTGGGCAGCCCATTCCAATGCCTCACCACTCTTTCTTTTATTAGTTTTCCTAATATCCAACCTGAACCACCCCTAGCACCAACTTAAACCCATTTCCTCTCATCCTGTCACCAGTTACTTGAGAGACCAACACTGGCCTCTGTGCAACCTCCCTTCAGGTAGTTGTAGAGAGCAAAATGATCTCCCCTGAGCTTTTTCTTCAGAATAACACCAGTTCCTTCAGTCACTTGTATGACATGCCCTTCCAATCCCTCACCAACCTCATAGCCCTTTTCTGGAAATGCTCCAAGACCCCAATGTCTTTCTTATACTGTGGTGTCCAGAACTGAACACCATACTCAAGCTGTGGCCTCGCTAGGGCTGAGCACATGGGCACTTCCCTATTCCTGCTGGCCACACTGTTCCTGATACAGGCCAGGATGCCATTTGCCTTCTTGGCCACCTGGGCATGCTGCTGGCTCATGTTCAGCCAGCCATTCACCAGGACTCCCAGGTCCCTCTCTGCTGGGCTGCTTTCCAACCACTTCTCCCCAAGCCTGTAGCACTGCTTGGAGTTACTGTGACTCATCTTACCTGGAGGAAATAGCTACAATTTTGAAAGTAAAATAATAGCTTTCAATCAATATTTTAATAAAAGACAAGGTTCTTATTTCTTTCAGATAAATTGAATACATACAGCACATCAAGTTAAAAAAAAAATAAACACAACATCTATGCTCAAAGTAGCCTCCAACCATCATATCCTCCACAAGACCATCTATCTCTTTTGACAAACAGCAGGTGTATCAGGATGCCTTCCCTAGTTGAGTCTCTTAGCAGATGCATCAAGGAGTTAACCTCTACTAACTCTAGGAACCTCCAGAACTGTTCTCTTGCTGCTGTACTACATTTCCAGTAGACTCCTGGGAATTTGAAGTCTCTTGTGAGGACAGGGACAAACATTTGAGAGACTTCTCTCATGTGTCTATTGAATATTCTATATTCTACTCTCTTCATCCTGTCTGGGTAGTTTACAACAGACTCTCACCAAGATGTCTGTTCTGTTATACTCCCCCATGATTCTTACTTAAAAATATGTAACCCTATTATCTTTATCATTGAGTTCCAGCCATTCATAGAACTCCCTAAGATATGGGAGGACCCTACAGCCTCTCCTTCCTTGTCTAGCCCTTCTGAAATGCTTATAGCCATTGCTGGGAATACTCCAGTCATGGAAGCCGTCCCACCACCTTTCTGTAATGGTCTTCTTGTTGCTGCTTCATCACTGCCTATATGGAAGATCTATGATGGATGTAATCTGAGGGCTGTACTAGGAAAGGGATTTTTCTCAGAACATCTAACCAGGGCCTCACAGAAGCAGCAGACTTCCCTAAGAAGAGAGGTTGTGACTGCACCCTTCTCTGGAAGTGTTCAAGGCCAGGTTGGATAGGGTTTTGAGGCAACCTGGTCTCACAGGAGGTGTCCCCTGACAATGGCAGTGGTGTTGAAACTAGATGATCTTTAAAGTCCCTACCAACCCGAACCATCCTATAAAAAATCAAGGTCAGTCTGTATACATTTTGCTCCCTTCAGACTCCCTTGGAGTCAGAAGTAAGTCAAGGCCTCTTCTTAAAGGAGCTTTGTCCTGAAGAAATTACTTAGAAACATTACTGTTTGCGTTAGAATGCTGGCCTCATGCTTGACATCACTTTGCCAGAGGCAGATTGTGTTGACACAGCTTGGTCCTGAATCATAAAGTGTGAAGGGGGTTCAGCTCTGGAAAGGTTGGCCAACGTAGCAAAGGCTTCAGAGAGACCTTAAAGCACCTTCCAGTACCTGAAGAATCTACAGGAAAGCTGGGGAAGAACTTTTTTACAAGTGCATGGAAGGATCAGATGAGAGGGAATAGGTTTAAGCTAAAGGAGGGGAGATTTAGATTTGATATTTGGAAGAAAATCTTTACTGTGAGTGTGGAGACTCACTGGAAATATTCAAGGCCATGTTGGATGGGTCTTAGAGCAACCATATCTAGTGGAAGGTGTTCGTGCCTATGGTAGTGTCATGACTTTAGCCAATAACTAGGTGACAGATGCTGTTATTGCCGAACTACCCTCTCAGGGGAAGATAAAAAAGGGAATATTGGAAAGAGACTTTAGGGTTAGAGACAAAAACTTGGGTGGGTCTAATGAAGTAGTAATAATGATGGTGAATTACAAATATATCTAAATATGTAACCATGGAACTCACGCTCACCAGCTGGTAATTATTTCCCAAGCAGAAAAGTCCAACGTTGAACTTGGCAGCAGATGTGGGTGCCTGAGTTCAGGGTCCCAGTGACAGTCCACAAAAACCAAGTCAGTCCTGCTAGGGAAGGCAGGAGGTAACCTGCCTCTATGAATGAGGTTCTTCTCTGGTAAGGAAACAAGTAGAAACAATAACAAACAGACCCCAATCCAACCAGTACACCACCTGGAGAAGCCAAGAGAGGGCTTTTTTGGGAGCCATTTTATGCTGAGCAGGAAGGAATAATGTGATTGATCCATTTCGGTCACCCGACCCATCTTCTCCTCCTCATAGGCACAGCTGTTCCCCCCATTGCAATTGACACATCAAGGGGCTGGTAGCTGCTGGTGGTGTCCCAAGCTGTCTCAGGTCAGTATAATTGCAGGCAGTCTTTTATCCTGGTCCTCCCAAACCAGGACATGCAGGGAGGATGAAACTAAGTAATCTTTAAGGCCCCTTCCACCCCAAACCATTCTGTGAAAACATTTCAAAATTATTAACATATTTCTTTCCTCAGATCATTAACTAGATAAAGGGATGCACCAGACATCCCATTTATCACTTCTGCCTAAATTGACAGAAAAGACTAAAAGTCCTAATTGAATGTAGTATTTTAAAAGATGGAAAATCACGCAGTCAATAATTTTTCATCCAAATCCAGGTCATGTCAAAGAATGCAGTAAATGCAAGTAAAAAAAAAATAAATCTCCATGCTCTCAAATTTTGAACTAAGCTTTTACAACATGGAGATAATTTACCTTTATCTATAGGTCAGTCTGCTCTTCAGATGTAGTCCAGCTGATTAAGAAAAACTAAGATTTTAGTATAAGACCACTGGCAGTTTATCTTAAATAAATTTCCACATCCAGGCTGAATGTGAAGTGTACTAATGTCAAACTGGACAAACAAATTTTCATTATGGCACTTAAAAGTCCACAAAGAGAAGCTGCTCCCATCACCCCCCTGCTTTTAATGATTCTTTGAAGACCTGTGAAGGCAGCAACTGCTGATGCACTCAATGTTATTCTGGAAGGAAAAATAGCCATCCTCTGCTGATGGAAAATTCTCCTCTGCAGATTCTTTCCACTCTGGGCCACCTGATATATTTCACATTTTATATACCCTGTGAAGAATGACATTCATATGAATGATAACTTTAACTTTTGATAGTCTAGTCCTTCCAAATACACTCAAGATTTCACACACCTCATCAACCCTCCAAAAAATAAACTGTAGAATGAAAGGTATCGTTTGAACAGGAATGTAAAATGACAAATACAGCCATCACATGTCACATCTACCTATATCACATTAAGAGATTTCTCAGGAAGCTCTTTTGCCACATTATTATCCTCACATTCTTAAAAATCTCTAGAAACCTTAGATTTCATTCCTCAATGGAATTAATCCCACCAGCATAATCTGCTTTGCTAACCATACAGGCAATATTTTTTTTCACCAACATATTCAGAAAAAAAAAAAAAAACCAAAAAAAAACCCAAACCAAAAACATGTGCTTCACTTTTTCTCCTCGATGCATATTGCCAAGAGAAGGTTTTTTCTATGAAGAAGACCTTATTACCAACAAAGCATGTAATTCATAACTGATTGCCTTACAAAACTCAGTTTATTCCCATACAGAGCCAGGATACACCCTCCTGGAACAAGTGATGTTTTCTGGAATACGCTGGGCTAAATACTTCCAGAGGACATAGAAGCTTTGTCTGTGCTATTTTATTCTGGCAGGTGGAAATTTTAAATATTTATCAAACATTCACTATACCCTCAATGTAATAGAAGAAATATTAAACATTTCATTATGTTATGAGGCAATAAGATACCTAATACTGGGGAGAAAAAATATCAAAATATCTCAGAAACAGACTTAATAATCCAAGCAATAAAGAGCTAATTTATGTGACACTAAAAACCCCAAAAGCAGTAACATGACATTAACTTGAAAGCTTTTTTTGCATCTATTCTTTGCACAAGACATTTGTGATTAGATAAATGTATTCCTCATATGCAGCCATTAAGTGTTCTATGTTGACAGAATTTATGCTCTATTTTTAATTTGAAGGATTTACTAAACCACTTGGCCTTATAAAAGTATGAAATTTCCAAGGCTGGTTAAATTAACATCGAATTCTAGAAACAGAATATTAAATGTTTGACATTAAAAAGAGAAAAACCTTTGTTAACATTTTAAAAATGTGAACATTTAACAAAGAGAGAGAAGAGTGTGAATAAAATATTATTTTAAAATAAATGATTAGTTGCTACTCCCTAGGTGGCTCTTACATGGTCAGTAGGTTATCACAGGGGCAGACAGGGTACACTGCAGAAGTTTCTTTCCAACAGCTGAGTGCAGCTTACAGCAAAGTTATAATCCAATGAAGGTAAATACAGATAGGCCCTCAGGCTTAATACATACTTTCCTAGACAAGAAAATATTTCAACTAAAGAGGGATAAATTGGTTAGCAGGTGGCTAGCCAGCATGATGCCAAACATAACCACTAACATTTCTTTTTGTAATTTCTATTGCAATTGCAGTTTTAAATACTTTGGAAGTCAAACAAGATGAAGAGAGTTTATATTTCATGGGATAGCTATCTCTAGTTGATCACTGTGGTGTTACAAAGTACTGGGATATTATCTATGAACACTGTTATGTATCTTTCCATAGAAACCCTGAAAATTAAAGTGGTGATTCTTCAATTCCTAAGGGGCCTAATTTACCATTTCAGATCCAGGCTGACTTGGCTGTGACTTCTCTTTCATTACCATAGTAGAAATTTATGTAGTAACAGCTGTGGAAACACAAAAATAAAAAAGTTTACAATGAATTTATTTACACACATGGGCACACAAGCTTGTACAGAAAACATTACTTCAATCATAATGAGCACTTCCATTAGTGAAATGATTGACATAAAAACTAGGACCTTATATGTATCAATCAGTTTTGACCTTTGACTGAGGGCTCACTGGAAAAGTAAAAAATCTGTTTGGTTGAGTATTTTTTAGTACTAAAATGCAATTTCATTACTCACAGAATGAAGCATTTAGAGAAATGTAAATATACTTTAATATATTTTTAACCACATTACATTAAAAGCATCAATAATTTCATTAGTTTTACATGCAAGTTGTTTCCTTAGATAGACAGATAAGAAGAGCAGTGAACTATCAGGATGTTGTCTATTATTACACTGGCATCATACTCAAAGTATTAAAAACATAGCTGATCAATTCCTGATTATGCAACCTTTAATAGATATATTTTATCTGGAGGTAAAAAATGTATTAGGACCATCAGTATAAAAATAGATATGGCGACAGATGGATACAATCTTAGTTACTTTATTATCTATTCAGTAAAAAATTTTAAATCATATCTTTCTTAGTGTCAGACAGTAATTTTGGATTTAGGCACAGAAAGGTTTTTCACAGGATTAATGGCCCTACCAATTAACACTTTGGGGATTGCTGGATAATCCTAGCATTAATAGTAAAAGGCATCTGTTAATCTGTTATGTTCCTAAGCATTACCGGAAAATAAAGATTCAGTTAAAATCTGGCTTGAACATAGAGGCACACAAGTTTAAAAAAAAAAAAAAATTAAAAAACATATCAAGCATATCTGAAAATGTTTTCCCTAAGATGTTCAGTATTTGCAGATGCCTAGATGTTTATTTAGTTTGTACAAGTCCTGTAAATCCATCCTCATACAGATAATACCAAATACCAGCATCAGGTACTCTACTACCATTAACAATTCCATAACACGGCTTTTATAACAGGATGCTGATATCCCTAGTTTGACTTTCATCAGGCAAACCATACTTGCTAAAAGGTAGTTTATCATTACTTTCTAAAAGTTCAGTAAATAAAACAAGACAAAGAACAAACCACAAGTAAACACCTGTACAAATGAGCAAATAGATACTGCAATGCAAGTAAGTGAACCTCCAGCTAAAGCAGAATTCTGAGCTTTTTAAGGTGGTGTTCAGTGTAACAGGAACGGATGTTAGGCAACAGTTTCACCTGGACTTGTTTCAAACTTTTTCTTAAATTGTAATTCCTGCCTTGATTCCCAGGAAAGTATGGAAATCTTCACTGTCATTCATTCTCTGTTATTTCTTTGAGGCAACACAGCCACGGTTAGAAATCTGTAAAAAGTTCCTGCAGTGTGGCCAAAACAATGGATTTTGTTTGTTCAGTTAATGTGCATTTTGGGAAGAACAGTAAGGGTGGTAGGCAAAGAAGGGTGCTGCCTACTTTGATTATCAGCTGAACAAGGTCTTCTCTGAGTCACTGAGCATGGAGAGTTAGATCTGGAATTGTAGTGTGGTCTCAGCTAAGGAAAGTGGAACCTGGAACAAGGCACCTGGGACCAATAAAGATCAATGCTGTGCCTGAGTCATACCAGGAATCATGCTGATTTCCAAGAAAATACCAGGACAACTATTGATTTATGAAGAGCCTCAGCAGCTGAACAGTAGAAAAATCAGACTGATTTCTAAAGAACTTCGTACAAATGTTGCACCAAATATGGAATCCTAATGGTAAGCCATGACTTACTAAAATGAGATACTTCAAAGTCTTGTAGATTCATGGAATTTTAATCTATAATAAAAAACAATATTGAATGTTTTAAATATGTGGCAAAATGAAGTTAAAGGGAGGGGAAATATTAGTGATCAATAATGAACAGCATTTCAAATGTTGTTAATTTTAAAGCATTTAATCTGTATATTTCTGACATGATTTTACCATAGTAAATTTTGAACTCTTGCCTTTATTATCCTTCAAGGACTGAAAGCTGAAAAAAAAATTAGAATTGTCATTGCTTTACAGATATGCCTCATAACAAATGCAGCTAAAAATAAATTACTAAATAAATAAAATCTAGTATTTTTTTCATTTTAATACAACTCAGAAATACTATTTCTATCATAAGAATATGAAAAAGTCTCAGAAATGCGAATTGTTAGCATAGAACTGAATTATTTTCAATTCAGTCCAAAGATGCATGAACCTAAAAATTTAAGTAATAAAAACACTTTGAAACCAAGTTGTCAACATGACATAAAACAACAGAGTAGTACAAAGCTGTTTTACAATGCTCCTCTTACTGCCAGTTTGAAAGGGTAAGAAACAGCTGCTTGCAATCTACTCTTTGAAAGGGAAGCAGAGGATTTTGGCACAGGCACCCAAAACAAATAGGTATGATATTACTAATGTGAAGAGAGGAAAATCTCTGTTATCTAATCTGTGCCTTACTATCAAACTATGAACTCATGCCAAGATGAACAGTTTCTTCTAATTTCAATGGGAATGATGCACAGTGTGAATGTGTGAGGTACAAATGTGGCAGCCTTACCATCTGGCCTGTCAAAGTACTGAAAGTATCTTTGACCTTCAAAAGTCAATGCGGTGATAGTTGGGAAAGGAGATTTTATGCATATTTTGAGGAATTTCATAATAAATTAGTTTCTCTAAAAGATAAATTAGATTACATTATAAATAAAATTAAATTTCATTATAGATAAAAACAATAGTTAAAAAATATTGAATGATGTAATAAAAATGATGTTGTAAACCTAGTATTACATGTATTCATATTAATGACATACCTTAGCCAGAGTTGACCCACAACAAAGCGTTTATTCCTATAAACTTTTAACTCTGCAATACAAAATACCGTATTAATTCATATATTTTTTCCAAATATAATTTTCATGAGACATGCATGTATTTCTGCATCTAAATGGTTCCCATGCAAAAGAAAAAAAAAAGAAGAAAAAAGAAAAAAAGAAAAGCATATCTGCCATATCCCACCTGGTGGGCAACCCAAGGAGTAGCAGATCCAGCCTGTCCCTCTCTATGAAGGTTGTAAGGGTATGGGTAGAGCTAAACTTTCCTCACTGTCCCTGATGCAGGGTTAACCTTTTCCTAGATAATCTGTTTTAGTTACACATTTGGTGAGATTAAGCTCTTGAATTTTCTGTGCAGTACCCTAAGACTGTTACTCAGGAGGTTAATACAAAACATAGTTTTGCTTAAAATTGGGGTAAGGTTATAAAGCTTGTCAATAAACACACAAGAACATTACTCTCAAGGCAATGCCTTAGGGCAAGCAGAACCTAGCAAAATACTATTCTTGAAACAAAAGGTGACAACCAGTAAAAATGTAGCAAAATTAGAAACAATATTACCCTTATGTGCAGAGGAAAAGGTTATATAAAGAGAGAAAGAGATGAAGAAAGAGGGGATAGAAAAAGTATCACCACCCTTGGATCCAGCAATGATTTCAGCACCATGTTGTGGTACTTGGCAGGCAGGTGTACGCACCCAGCATTGTGAATCTGCATCTTTCATGCTCCCTGGCCCCACCTCTCCTGGGCCTGTAGTGCTCTACTGCTTCAGAGCATCTGTAGAGGCAAACCATGAAGTCACCTAAATTTGAACACATTAAATTGACCATAGACGCAGCACTTCTTACAACCTAATAACAAAAATTCTACTAAAAAAAATCCCAAATCTGTCAAATACCTGCTTTTATCTCTTTTAAAGTCATCTAGAACTTCAGAACCAGCCAAAAGAATAACTGCATAAAGCAATTTGCCCACCATAGATCTCAATCTGGCAGTTCCCAGATCTCTTCATGGACCAGCAGAAGACCTGGGCTGACAAATCTATCTTGCACGCCTCAGCTCAGTGTGTTCAACCTGTTCCTGAATCATATCTATGTCTCCTGCAGCCAATATGTATTTTTAAAAATGAAATATTTGCCTCAGTTTCCTAATGTAGTTCACAGAGTTTAGAGGGTAATTCAAGTCTCCCTAGTTCCTACCTAGCTTTTACATGGCTAGAAAAGAACGCTTAAGTTTGTAGCCCAGTCTCAGCTTTGTGCATAGCTTGCTTTCTTGATCAGCCAACCTACCATTATGTAAATGCATAAAACAACTTCCCACATCATTAGACAGGGTCATGACACACATACACTGTAGAAATACACCCATGTGCTTTGTCCAGCCTGTGTCAATGTTATTAAACTGCACAAGAAGATATCAAAAAGTCAAGGGCAGAAAAAAAAATAAAAAAGGTCTGTTTCTTCCTAAAACTAAAATTGCCTTTCTGCCTCACATGGGCAAGATGAACAAATAGTGATATTATTCCTGTCACTTTGACAGGCAATACATAGAAATTATATGTGCAGAAAGACAAGCAGGCTATCAGAACTAAACTTATTAGACTAAAACTTCATCCTCATTCCAAACACTGTCTCCTTAGTTCACACTGAGTGCTTAATGGTCTCACCTAGTTACAAATTACCTGTACGGTCCAATGAAGACAATTAAACTGTAAGTAGTATTGAAGTTGCGACATGTTAAGTCTTTTGGAAGCTAGAGAAAAGTATTAAAACCCTTGCATCTAATTTGTAAAATAGTTAACTTCATTCTTTATGGTTATTTCACGGTTTCCATTTTATTTACCTATTTATTTACTTTAAATTTGAAACTTTAAATTTAAAATGGTAACACACAGGAGGTAAGAAAAATTAAATGAGAATATTCACAGTAGTGTTTTAATTGAATAAGATGGACTTGAATAAGAATTACTTTATAGCAAACAAAAAAAGTACACCACTCACCACACCTGAGGTGATTTTCTAACAACAAAAGTGGCAGTAGTAGCATTAATCAATACTATTTTCAGCACAAATCCAAAACATACCAGCTAGTATGATGAAAATTATCTCCATCCTGGACAAAACCAGGATAAGGTGGAAAAGAAATAATCATCTGCTAAAAAAAAAAAAATAAAAAAAAAAATCAAAAACCAAAACCACACAAAAGAAACGCAAACCCAAACAATTAAAAAAAAAAAACCAACCAAAAATCCTGATGATAAGACAAAAAAAAAAACATTCAAAGGGAAACCTATTACTCTAAAATTTTGTTTAAGAAGTTTTCTTAAGAATGCTAAATATAATAACATTATATATTTCCCTAAGGTATTAAGCTTGCTTAGGATTATACCAAAAAAACTGGTATGTGCATCTTTTCTCTTTTTTTCATTATATTACCTTTGATATGGCACTTCTTTCTGGAATCACAGGAAATTTCCTGGAACTGCCAGATTGAGTCTGATAACTATTTCTAGAACTTCTAAATTGCGTACATCTTTTCTATGGTCCCAGCAATATGTGGCCTCTGTGCAACAGTGGAACAGCACAGGTTTTTAAACAACTGGCCATAGGCATTTGATGAGCTCTGCCTAAACTAGATAAATTAGCACAGCAGTGAAAACAGCTCAGGTGTATGTTCTGTTGCAAAGATCCGGAGAAGTTTACATATTACTTAATCTCTTGTTTCATAAATGGAATTGAAGCAAACTACATTCTAACACTGATTGCCAGAAGAATATGTGCTGAAAATCCCTCCCAGACTTCCATGTTTCACTGCTGCTGGCCAACTATGGAATCACATTTTCAGTTTTAGACTCTGAAGACAAAGTTTTTTGTAATTCATATTTTTTCTTTGTTAAATGGTAGGAATGAAATATTTACCATGGTAAACTTTCAAAATCTTATAGATGTAGTCCTTGCTGCTCAGTTTAGTTTAATTTATCACAATAAAATTGTCTATGTATTGCACAAGAGCTACTTTAATAAAAGGAAGAGACAATTAATTGGCAGTAGGGGAAAAAGCAGTCAAAGCACATATCTAGTTCTCAGTGCTTTTCCATAGTACAGGACTAGCTATCTCATTCTTCTGCCATATGGGCATCCTTTTTGAAATGGACAATCAATCTGGTACACACAGCTCAAAGGAGATTTGATAGGGAGATTTGGTACTGGGGTCACTGTGTCCTTCAAGCTCTGTCACAAACTATGCCTTCTTTCACACTCATAGACTAGAAGGCTGTATATAACTTCTGGAAGAGCTCAAAAAACTCCAACCAACCACCAAACCCCTTTCAATGGTTTCTACAGATATAGTGCATTTTATTATTTAATTAAGTAGTAATTTATGAAATCAAGATCATAAACAGGAAAGAAGTGTTTTGCCATTCATCATGAACAACGTACCCCAAAGACACTACAGTGAGGAGCAAAACTATTCTTGCACTTGGAAAATCCACTTGAAAAATTGCTTATTCCTATGTTAGCTATGGGGAGACAGGTTGCAGAGAAGAGAAAGAAGAAACCTCCCACAATCTTCAATATTAGAAACAGCTCCCAGACTGTTTTTATTGGAAAAGGATTATATACAGTGTAAATCTGTTTATCAGAGCATTAAAAGGAAAAATATTGTACAAAAAACCAAATCTGAAAATATTAAAATATAACAAACAATGCGAGAGTTACCAAAGCCCAACTAAACAGTTTGTCTTATTCCAAGTATTCTAGTCCATTGCCCTGTGTTTATCATGTGCACATTTGAAAATCATGCAACCTCTCCCCCCCTCCAAAAAAAAGTTTTATGTAATGCAGTGACTAAATTTCTTTATCTTTGGCAACAGAATACACTTCCTATAGTGCATAGCTTTCCTATTCAGTTCTGTTTGTAACTCACAAAAGCTCAGTGCACATATATAGACGGGAATTCTATTGTGTATCTGGAACAGCCACTGCTAATATTGAAAAACAGGTGTGTCTTCATCGTGTACAAAAGAACATTAAATTATACTTATTTTGGACTATGCCTACACTAGAATTCTGCAAGATTCTTGCCTCAGAAATATGAACACTGCAAATTCACAAAAGGCTGTCTATATTTCCAGTAACATAATCTTTGATATGAAAAGAACCAAGTGATACCTTACAAATTTGAGATATTCTCTTGATCAGTTAGCATTGTAGAATCAGATAAACTTGAGGGAGGAGCAGGTAGCCACCTCCAAAATTCATGTGAGCACACAACTAAGGACTACTTGTGCATTAACTGTCTTGATAATATAAAGCAATGCTCCTGATTTCTGTGGTTATGGATCACTATTGGTGAGAATACATGAGCTGTATTCCTTAGTTTTTAGTTTACTTGCTAACTTACTTTAGTATTTTTAGATATGTATGCACACAAGTATGTTTGTGTGACATCTCTTGGCAAAAATCACTGATTTATCCTAGGTATCCCATAATAAGTTACAGATGTGAGATATAGCTTTCATAATTAATTTGAACAATCCTCATTATACATGAACCTCTCCCTTTCTAGAAATAGTCTGAGACGAGAATGGAATAAAGAATGAGGGCAATATTTATAATGAAAAGGCTTGAGGAAGAGTGGTTAACATTGTTTTAAACTGCTAATGCTGTTAGCAAGTACTGACAGATCACTATGTTATGTTTTATCATAGTCATCATTAAGATGACTAGGATTTATTTCTTCTTAAAAAAAGTGCAGTTTATGCAGAGAGAGTGCCTTGCAATGCTTTTGATTCCTTCCAGTTTCTTATACCACAGCAGAAAACATAAAAGGAAGAACATATACATTAAATATGATGATACAGTATTGTCATGTGTCAAAATATCCACAAGTTTCAATAGGATATGTAAATAGGCAAATAAAACTTGATTGCATGCCTTAAACTTCCTTAGTTGCAAGTCATCTTTCTAGCTTGTGAAAATTACTAATCATTCCTTGAAATGAAATATTTAATGTTCTTCATAATTGAAAGTCAGTGAGAAAATCACTGGAATTCACCTAACAAAGTGTTAAATACAGTATTACTTGAAAAGGGGAAAAAGTTAGCTCTAGTGCAGTACACCTTCAGTTGCCAAAGCACAGAATACTTATTTGAAAACATTAAATAAATAAAAAAAGTAGGTCTTGAGTCTTTCCCCCCAAATTGGAACAAGTTTGCATGAACCTTTCATTATAATTTATTATAATTAATTCTAATATAAACATTTAAGAAGAAATAGTTTATAAGCTCAAAACATCTTAACCAAAGCCTGGTTAAGATGACCTGCATCAGTAGGTTTATAACATGAAACTCTAGAATTGAACATGATGTAAATGTGACAATTGATTTGAAATCAATTGAATGAATCTGAGCAAAATTGAAGTCATACAAACTTAGTTTAAAAGTTAAAGTTTCTTAAGGTTCTTAACTGAGACCAATTCTGTTTCTTCCCTTCAGGAAATCTCCCTTTATGCCATCATCCAGATCACACTCACCATTTTCAATGTCTTTACTAACTTCAGAAAAATTAAAGAGGCCAACAAATTCAAACCTGGTTCCAGACACAGAAAACAGCAGATGATTCAGTAAAGTGGCAGCCAATTTCTTCAGGCCACTCATCTGACACCACTTAATCATATAGTGCCCAGAGAGAAACTTCTGTAGTGAGCCACCAAGCTCTTGGAAAGTGATGTTACAGCGGGAATGCTGACTGATCTTTTAGTGGAGCATCTTCATTGACACTGTAAATGTATTATTTTCATGAATTGTGATTAGCTCAGCATAGATAGGAATTGTTCACCACTAAACTGACACAATACTATAGCTGTAATTCTTTGTGTTGACTACACCATACTTAAAGAATGTTTTTATCAAACCTCTCTCTTTTCAACAAAATCCATTTGTTGCAAAGCATTCATCATCTGTCAAGGTTTGATATTTTTTCTATCTTCAGCCTTTTTCTGTACAGATGACAAAAATTCATGTTAAAAGTTGCTTCAGAAAATTCAGTCACTATTACTGATATTTTGAAGCATCAACCTACTACAAGAGGCATTTGTAGACACAGATACTTATAAATAATAGAAATGTAGATAATACACAAATCTCAATCTTTTTCCTTTGAGCCTTCAAAATGGACAAGCAATCTTTGTTATATTGCTTGAAAGATTTACTTTCATATTCAACTTATTCTATAAATGAAATTAACAGTGTAATACTGTAAAACAGTACCTTTATTAAAGCAATGAATACAGTTAGTAAAGATCTTTTCTTTAGGTTACTGATAGTTACCTGTTTGTATTGTATAGCCAAGGGTTCAGAGTATTAGTCAACACTACACACTGGCAATTTCCATTAAATCCTTTGTCCCTACTGACCTCAGTAAATCTCAGATTTACTTTAGATTTAAGTCTTAGCAAAGACATCTGCAGCCTCAGGCTAAAGATAGCTGGGAGGCACGCCCATCGTGATGCAGCCATTACAGACTCCCTGACATAGGAGACATCTCAGTACAGGCCCAAGACTTTTAAACCTGTCTCTGCTCAAAGGAGGCCTGACAGGAACCCCAGGGTTATCTTTAGCTCAGACATGTCCAAAAAGTCTAAAAGAGCCCATCCTGGTGGAAGGTTTCAACAGCAACCCAAAAACCCAATTCAAACCATATATATCTTTATAGTAATTTCCTGTATAAAGACTTATATTACCAAAGAGTCAATGATACCTATCTGCTGGTAGAAACATGCTGGTGAAGGCACTCAGATTTTTTTTCCCTTTTTTTCTCTATATATTTGATTTAGAATCCATCTATGTTTTAGCAACAATGTTCTATAATAGAACCACGTGTCTAACTTGAATTTACAGCATAATCCTGGCTGCAGAATAGATAACTCCATGATGATAGAACTTAGGATCCTTAGGGAAGCACCTACTCCATGACCTGGAGCAATATGCCCCAACAAAGATGAAGACAGGTAGGAATGCTAAGGGGCCTGCATGGCTGTGCAAGCAACTCCTGGACATAGTTAAATGTAAAAAAAAAGGCCTACAGAGGATGGAGTCAGGGACAGGTAACCTGGGATGAGTACAAAGAAGCTGTCAGACAAACTAGTGTTTAGGCTAGGAAAGCCAGACAGAGAGAACTGGTTTTGGCCAAGGATGTCAAGGGAAACAAGAGCATGTCAGCAATAAGAGGAAGACTAGGGAAAATGTGGGCCCTCTACAGTAGGAAACTGGACACCTGGTCATGCAGGACAGTGAAAAAGCTGTGGTACTCATTACCTTTTTTGCCTTAGTCTTCACCTGCAAGGACTCTTGTGACACAACTGAAGTTGCAGAAGGCAAAGGAGAAGAAAGATCTGTCCACTGTAATAGAGAGCAGCTTCAAGGCAATATAAAGAACCTGAAAATGCCTAAGTCCATGCGACCCAACAGGATTCATGTGCTGCTCCTAAGGGAACTGGCAGATAAAGTTGCAAAGCCACTGTCCATCATGTTTGAGAAGTTACGGGAGTCTGGTGAAGTTCCCACTGACTGGAAAAGGGGAAACATAGCCCCCATTTTCAAAAAGGGAAAAAAAGAAGACCTGGGGAACTACAGGGCAGTCAGTCTCAACTCTGAGCCAGGCAAGATTATGGAGCAGGCCATAAAGCTTCTGTGCTAGAGGCACATGGAAAATAAAATTTGTGACAATGAACACGGTTTCAACAAGGGGAAATACTTTGTGACAAATCTGGTGGCCTTTTATGATGGGGTCACTGCATAGGTGGAGAGAGAAGAGCAAATTAGGTCATCTACCTGGACTTGTATGAAGCATTTGACATTATCCCACACAATATTCTGGTATCTAAACTGGGACAATATGGCTTTGATAGATGGACCACTCAGTGGATAAGAAACAGGTTTGGCTGGCTGGTTACACTCCAAGAGTTGTGGTCAATGGAGACCAGTCATGAGTGCATACCTCAAGAGTTGGTACTGGGACCAGTGCTGTTTAACATCTTTGTTGGTGACATGGACAGTGAAATTGAGTGAAACCTCATCAAGTTTGCTGACGACACCAGGCTGTGTGGTGAGATTTACATGCTAGAAGGAAGAGAAGCCATCCAGAGGGACCTTGATAGGCAGGCTCATGCAAACTGAATAAAGTTCACCAAGGCCAAGTGCTAGGTTCTGCACCTGGGTCAGGAAAATCCCAAGCAAAAATACATGTTGGATGTAGACTGGATTAAAAACAGTTCTGAGGAGAACAACTTGGGAATGTTGGTTGATGAGAAACTCCACCTGAACTCATAATATGTGTTTGCAGGCCAGAGAGCCAAACACATCCTGGGCTACATCATAAGAAGCATTGCCAGCAGGTCAAGGGAGGTGATTCTCCTCCTCTACACTGCTCTCATGAGACCCCACCTGGAGCACTCTGTCCAGTTCTGGAATATTTTTAAGAGAAAAGGGAAAGATTTGGGGAGGAAGAGCTTTCATAGCATGTGCAACACTATAGAAACAGGTTAAAGGCCAAGTGCTATACATTTTACCTTGATGAAAAGCAATGGATCTTTTATAACAAGATTACTAGCATTTCCTTCAGCTTCTTCTGAAGAATTTGTGACTTATCTGCACAAATTCATAACACAAAATTATTAATAACACAAACAATGCATAATACTCTCTTGTTCACTTTCACAGATAAAAGATTCGTTCACACATTTATCTGACAAGAATGTAACTTAGCTGCATTTTCACAATCTTCTCCTGCTGGCAGACAGCCTCTATTTCTCTGTCCTCCCTACTTCTACAAGTGATGGTTTTAAAAAAATCCACATTTGACCCGAGGAATAGAGAATTGCTTATTCCTTCTAAAAGGAATGAGTACTCCAGATTCAGAGAATAGCTATTTGCCTTCCCTAGTTAAACAGGCTTCTGTTCATGGTATTAGTCTTGTCCCTTCAGGCAGAGATGGTAATCAGTCTTCCAGACAACCAACATATTTCCTCAGGTTGCTTCATTTCCTGGTTTTTATCTGATCTTCTAAGAGTTCTTTTATATAACAAATATTGTTGGATTTTTTTCAGGCCAGCCTAAAGTTTTACCAGCAGTGGTCATAAGCCTTGAAGTTCCAAAGGCCTTTCAACAGTAATCCAGTCACTTTATCATGAACTTAAGACTAACACATCAATGCCTATGCAGAAATTTTTACTGTGGCAAATAACTGACTATGGGAGAAAGCCAAAATGCTAGAAAAGATTTGCAGTATCTATATTTTTTTATATATTTTATTTGAACCAACAAGATAGAGGTGCCCCAGTCATACCCAGATACATTCATGTCTCCATTCGGATATTAACTTAAAATGTTATTGCAATTGATGATGCTCAATCACCTGTCTCTTCTTCCAAAAGAACAGATTTGGGGGTTTTAAATACAAGCCTGTGACATTTAGGAAGACAGATTGAAACAATATAAGATTTTTGTAAGATTTTTCTCTCAAAGCTTGTTCACTGTCTAATTGTTTAATGTCAATAACTGAGCAGTCAGTACTGGGCAACAGAACAACAAAAATTATCATTCTAAAATTTTAAGTCTCTAAATTCCTAAATTAAATTTTTAAACAGATTTAAAAATTGCTAATTCCTTCAGATCTCCTCAGATTAACCAGTTATTAATCAAAACATTTAAAACTATTTACACTTTGCTTTGTTACATGGAGAAGTATTCCACAATGACTACCTCTATTACACAGTGACTATTACAGAATAAAATTATCCTTTTAATCATCTTAAATCTTTCTCATAGAGTATGGAACCTGATAGCTTTAACTGAAGGCATTTCACATTAAGGCACAAGCTAAAAATGTTTGGGAAGTTACTATAAACTTCTGAAATCTAAGGTAGAACAGTTGCTGACTGGAATTTTTTTTTTTTTTTTTTAACTTCTAGACTATTCATGCAGCTGTAAATTATGTTCTCAGCTATACAACTATTGATCCAAAGTAATTGAGGCAGCTGTATGGTTTCTGGTTTATATTACTACACTATGGACCAAAACCTTTCTCAGTATGTCCAAATATGATCCAATAAACACATAGAAGAGGCAATAAACCATTTCTTCTAAATATAATACTTTTAGCAACCAATAAAACTCCCTCAGGATCCTGCTGTTTTACCCAAAGATTTTTCTTAAATTATGTTAGTCCCAATAGATTCCCAGTTTTTCAGAGAGCTGGCTCAATTAATTTGAACTATTAGCGATTTCTTAGGGGGAAAAAAATCTAGTATTTAGAATGCTCATATTCTTTCTTAATCAGAAAAAAAAAATTGTCATAGGTGTTTTATTACGAAAATTATCATCTACCTACCCACATGATCCTTTAGTTGAAACTTTATGTCTTAAAGTTTCTTATCTGTAAGATTAGCCCAAAGGCTTGAAACCTTAAAGGCTTCTGTGACAGCAAAAGCAATTGGCAGTGAATCGCAGTGGAGTTGCTACCTTCCAATTTCCTGGAATTGTGATAAGTTCTCCATGCTGCTTTGGAAAGCTGCCAGTGTCATGAATGCTACTTAGCTTCAAGAGATTCATAGTGAAGTTCCAATCTTTCCAGAAGTTTAGAGCCAATAGGGGGTTAGAAATCACTCCACATGAGCATCAATAATACTATTTTGAGTCACCAATTTAAGTCATGATGTAAAGGTGATGCAGAAGTATGTTATCACAATACATAAACATTTTCGTAACAGTTGATTTTGTTTGGTTTGGGTTTTTGTGGGTTTTGTTTGGTTGGTTTGGCTTGGTTTTGAGTTGTTTTTTGGGGGTTTTGTTTTGTTTTGGGTTTTTTTGTTTAAGTGAAATTTGATAGTATTTTTGAAGGAAAAACCCAAACAAAACAAAACAAAACAAAACCAGACATTACAGGAATCCATTGCTTCCTCTGAAAAGTCCAACATAAAAAGAAATCAAGTCTTGATTTTAGGTACAATTTTTGGTTGAGGACTAGAGCAAGTAATTTTCTAAATTGGTAATTACACAGCTTCTCAAGATTTCTCCTTCCTTTAAAATACTTCTTCAGCCTAGGCAGATGTTGATTCCTGAACTGTAATAACTGCCTGGGATCTCAGATTTTTCAGATGATGCATCTTTCACTTAGGATTTTTTGAAAAAAAAAAAAAAAATTTAAAAAATCAAAGGCTAAAATTATCAAGATTCTATGGAAATATCAAGCAACAACTATGTTGGATTGAGGTCATTAAAGGACATATAAGTAAAATAAAAAAAATATTGTTGCACTCAAGTTTTCTTGTGAGCAAGTACATCTTTGAACTTGGTTAATAGAGAGTATGCTGCAAGTGCTTTATATCATGTAACTGAGAGAAGAAATCCTTTAACATTTTAGGTTAGAATTCTAATGGAACTTCCCACAAAATGAAAGAAAAAACTTTATCAGTTATTTTTGTGGTTATTTTTATTCTTTCCTTATCTTACTAAAGTACTGTTCTCTTTAATCATAGGACAAAAAGTAGACAAAGCCTTCACCATATGTTTTTTTTTATTGTCCTTAACTTGACTGCAGAACTAGTATAGTGGGGTTTGGGAGTTTTTTGTTGTGTTTTTTTAATCATAGATGGTAATAATAATTAAGTATTTTTCTTCTTTGTCTTTTGCTTTATTAGATGCTGAATCAGAAGGATTATATTATATTTTCCCTTCTGGGCACAGGCTTTGAGGCATTTTTGGTACTGCACTGAAGCTTCTCAAATACATTTTTATCTTCAGTAAAATAAAATTGAAGCTGCAAAAGAGACTTATAGAAAAGATTAATTTTCTTGTGATTTACTTTTCCTAGAAAGCCTCTAATTTACCATAGTTTCCCTTAGCAAACTATCGCATCATTTAAGGGATTTAAAATATTCAGGATATGTTCAAGAAAAATCTTGCCTCTCACTGCATTTGACATATTATGTTCAACTTTAGCAACTTTAAAAAAATGCTCTGTCAATTTTGAGAGATTTTCCTATAAAACTACTTTATATAACCTCCTTTGAGGTGGCTGCTGTTTGAACTTCAGTAATACTAGAGGGACACAGAAAAGAAAATTATATTAATCCCTCCAGCCCTAAAAATCCTTGCAATTTTATATTTTCTTCACCTAGCAGATTCAATGCACTTTCTAAAGCATATAATGGAAAAATTTGATATAAATTTGTAATAGAGTCACCATTATGACTAAACCCTATTTACCTTATCTCTTTACATTCCTTAATTAATGAACAATTGAATACTAGCACTTCTTTGACAATCTCCAGTTAGTGCATATTACTGCAAATCATTTATTTACATCAGTAAAAGTAGGATCTGAGTCATCTGAATACTGCATATACATTAAAGAATAACTGTTTTAATTAGGAAATACAGAAAATTGACCAAATATGCTCCACAAATGTGTTTAATATTAATTTACTTTAAAATTTTTAGAAGAATAATAAAAAGAGTTTTACGTTACTATCTCAACTTCTGTTGACTTCTTACATTTTTACATAGCTATCACAAACCTTTTAGGTAGAAACACTTTGTGTACTTCATAATGAAGGGGTATGATGTTATTAACAAAATTAGCCTTCTATAAATGCACCTGTATCTTACAAAACAATTCAGGGAGAAAGAAGAATCTAGTTCTAAGCTTTCATGCGTTCACTATGCCTTCCTGCTGTTTTTACCAGAGGCAGCTTTTGAAAGCTTCAACAAAAAATATTCTTTTTTTATTATTATTGACTTGAAAAGTGTCAATTTATTGAAATAAATTAACATAATTAAAATTTCTAGAGTATTTTTAATATATGATTTCTAATAGGACAGAAATACATTCAACAAGAACTACTTTGCAATTTACTGATTATTTCTTTATTATTAGTATTTCTTTACTTTTCCAATATCAAAAAGAAAATAGTTCATGAAAATTCATTTAGTGTACACAGAAGCTGGCAAAAGTAAAATGAGCTTGTATCATTCTGGTAATTACTAATGTGAGGCAGGAAAATTTTATAAAATAGAATAAATTATATATGTGTATTTTTACACACTTGAGATTAAGCCAACATACCACAAGATGGCAGATGAAGGCAGCTAAAGTAGTAATTTACTTAAAGAATGTAAGTTCATGTGTCAGAAAAAACAACTGGTTTTGAACAGTTTCCTTAACTTTGTGTTATAGCAAATCAGTTTTAGAAGCTGTCTTAGAAACTAGAAATTCAGCCCCTCAAATTCAATATTCAGACTCCAGACATGGTATTTAAAACAAAAAAATATTCTTTGAAATCAGTAAGAACTTTCCCCATTCATCCTCCTAGCTCTAGCTCCAGAAAAGATAGCACTCTGCTACCACCAAACCTTGTAAAGTACTGGGAACAGATTATGGAAGGCTGAGATTACATTTCTTTCTTTGATGAGAATTTGAAACTCTTACTTCATCTTTCACACAAGTACGCTCAACCACTGGGTTATGATTACGTGAAATCAATGTAGCTTCTCTGGTTTCTATTGGTGAAATAATTTTATTATGAATTATTAAATATGTATTAAGCTGGAATCTGAGCATGATACTCTTGTTCCAACTAGTGTATGAGTAGTGGGAATAGAGAGAAGGGCTTCTAGTTATTGATTAAATCTTATGTAAATGCACTTCATCTGAGCTACTGTTTGCATCTCTGAAATACTCCCTCTCAGATTATGGTTTTAAAAGCATTTTGTGCAAGAACATAATAAAATGTCCATGAAGTAACAGTCAGTTTGTAAACCTCGCTGGGCTGCTTATCTGTTCTGGCATGGAAGCTGTTCAGGGACTAAATTAGACTTTGCAGTGTTACAAAAGAAATCATAGCAGTCTCAATATTTTAGGAACATTCAAGTGGATATATTAGCTGACATGGCAGTTTCCGAGACTCCTTTGGAGGTGACAAATATGACAAAAATCACACAGAGATCCTGCAGCGTTCAGGTGCAGGGTTGAACTGGACCTGAATTCACTGTTTCATTATCCCCAACACCTGATGACTGGACACATCCAAGACAATCCAAAGTACCTAGCTCACACAGTAGGCAGCACCCAGAGCCTTTTCTCCTCTGTTTTGAGATTCATGCCTGTAATTTCTGATGGATAAATAAATAGGGCTGAATCACGAACAAGAACGATGAACACTGATGAATCATATCTGCAAAAAACAAATCACACAGCTAAGTCACTTTCATACCCTTACCCTCTAACAAGACACATACAGGAGAGTTTTTCCATAAACACTGTGCCCTAAAGTGTCTTGCTGATGAGGTTTTTTCATGATTCACTATTACATGAAGAATTTCTATTTTTTATTTGATAATTGTTCACATCTATTGGAAAAGCAGCTTCTGAAACTTAACCAATTGAAAAATCCCATTAAACCCATGGGAATTAACATTAATATAGAGAAAATATACGCAAGATCTTTTGCTTACGGGGCGGTGTGTCCTATGTTTCTCTGGCTTGGCATACATTTACATGACTGGTAATTCTATGCAGGCAGATACAAACAGTATAATATAGTTAATGTTACCATTCAGGATGATGGGTTACCCAAAAAAACCCAGAGCTGCCCTCCTATCTCAGCTTTAAAGCATACATGGGACAGTGATAAGATATGCAGCTCAGAAACTAGTATCTGGAAGAGTTTATCTGCATTCAAGTTACTTTAGAGAGACTTAAGTTACTCAGCAGGAAGCTGAGTCCAGTTTAGTCATCACAGGGTATATGCAGTCCAGTCTTTTTTTCAGTCAAATAGATGCTACTAAAAAACAAATGCACGCAAATCAGGTAACATCAAATAGAGGAACAAATATGAACTAAATGCATCACATGAGTAGCATTTGCAGTACCATAGGCAGGTAGCTGAAATTGCACATAAGTGCCATCCAGTGTTTTTCAGCTATGGAAAAATTAATGAGAAATAAATATATGCAGCATTAAGCACACAAAGACAGTATTAAGCAGGGCCTGAATCCTGCTCAATATCAATTCTTGATAACATCTGCAGGCTTATATGATGAAATATTAAAATTCTCCTGTAACACATTGTAGTTTTCTAATTATCCATCAACTAAAATGTAATTCAGTGTGCAGAAAACAAGTGAAAGATAATCACAGTACAGTATTCACAATGTAAGCTGGTTAAGCAAAATACTGGAATAGGCAGATGTAATATTGAGATATTACCTGAAGTAACAGCTGAGTATAGGACTTTGACAGATCAAACCTGTTCGTAGTTGTACATTGTTTTGGGGTAGCATGATATGCCTCCCAGAAAAGCAAGATATGAAACAGGATCTTCTGCAACTTACTACATGCAGCCTATGTTCCTTTTCTGTCCTGATATAAGCCAATTCTGATTTCATAACCTAATGTTAAGACTCAAGAACAATTGCACAGTAGCACAATGCACTCTTTGAACTGGGACAGGCTTCAATTCACTAGCCCAGCACATGGGAGGATTAAAAAATCTTTTCTGTGTTTCCCCCAGACTATCTCCATAGAAAGATCCTCAAGGTTCTCTCCTACTGACAGGGAAGGAAATCTGGTAACCCCTTGGGTTTCCGAGTCAGAATTACTTTTCCTTACTTCCAAAAATGCCATCATTTTATCTTTTTGATTAAATATTGATTTATTTTTTTTTAAGTAAGGATCATAGCTTTTATAGCATTCTACAGGCAAAAGTGCAACTTTTCATAAAAAAAAATAAAAGACTAAAGACTTTAGAAAAAGTATCTGATAAACTAAAGTACTGTCAACTGAACACAGTGGAGGCAGCAGAAAAAAAAGAAAAGGAATCCAAACTATTACTCTGCCCTATAGATTTCTTTCCCTGTGGTACTTGCATCAACATTTGCTTTTTTTGTTTGTATTGCATGCAGATTCATTTATTGCACATCTAAACTAGTATCTATGTAGAAGCAATAGTTTCTTTTACTTGCCAACATATCAAATGGAGAGGAAGCATCTGATTTTGCAGTTTATTCAACTCATTCCTAAATGTAATGGACTGCTTCCTATTTTAAAAAATCCTATAAAGAGATATTTCTATATTTTTTTCATAATATTCTAAAAGTCTTAACGCAAATAAACACAAATTAAGTCAAAAGAAAGAGCCTCATACACTCAAAAGAATTTTAGCAGATGACATACAGACAATGCTTATTGATACAACCATCAATAGCTAAAGTATTTCACTGACTTAATCCTTTCCCAGGAAGTAGGGCTTCAGTACATGTAGCAGTGCTCCAGATTAAAGACATAATAACGAATGCCCCCTGCTCCTCCTCCTCTCTCTTAGCTTTTACTGATCAGCAGACATCACATGGCATGGAATGTCCCTTTAGCCAGTTTGGGTCATCTATCCTGGCTGTGTCCCTTCCCAAGATCTTGCCTGCCCCTAGCCTACTGATAAGGAGGGAATGCTGGAGAGACAGCCCTGATGTTGCATGAGCACTGCTCAGCAGTAGCCACAACCCCGGGGTGTTATCAGCACTGCTCTACCTACCAGTAGAAAGCACAGCACTATGAGGGCTGCTGTGGAGAAAATTAATTCCATTGCCAGGCTCAGTACATTTTGCTTGTCTTTTTATTTTAACTGCATTGTGTTGTCTGCCATTGTTAAGTTTCAAATATAGCAGTTTCTCCTCCCTTTCTGAATATCAATTTTCTCTTACCTCGATCTGATACATTACCACTGTTGTTTTGACATGTCAGACACACAGTGCCACCTGAAACAATTAAGTGCTTGTGTGCTCCTGCAACAGTAAATTTGCCTTTATGACAATGGATTGAAGAGATAATGCATTGCTTTATATGGTGTGTGATCCATCAGTGTTTTAGGCACTATTGTTAAAAATCACAATGATATTTATAAATGTTAACTAAAGTGACCTTATATTTCAGGATTTCTCTGTTTCACGAAATTGTCATGCCCATTAAGTGCAACAAAATATCTTTCTTCACAGAGGTAAGTGGGTGTTAAATGCAATCGATACACACCTGCTTTTTTAAATCATTGTTTAAAAATGGAAAAAAAAAATAAAAGAAACAGCCCACTCTTCTGCTCCATTGTCCATGAAAACATCTCCCATCTAAAAACAAAAAAACAAACCACAACTAAATGTTACAGAAAGCAAATATTTCATTTATACTAGGCTATTCTTGATTATAAAACGGGGAGAAATCTATTAAATAACCCCTATTACTATGCCAGCAAGTGATAATGCAATTAGCTTGTAAGACAGGGAGCCTAGTTCACCCTCCATTTTAAAGCTCTGTTTGACTAAAACACATAGAACTATAAAACAACTGTAAATTCAAAACAAACCAAGCCAAACCAAAACCTTCACAAAACTCACATGTTACAGCAAGGTCAGTCAAGCACCACTAAGTCATGTGGCAGAAAACCAAACATGGTCTGTTTGAAATCAGCAGCACAACTGGGTGCTAATGATGCAACCTTTTGCATAATGTATTCATTCAGAGTCAGTGTTTCCAAGGCTTTTGCCCTAAAGGAACATTCCAATCCTGAGAATTTTTTGCAGATCACTCTGCATCAAAATTTATTGAAAAAACTGTGTAGTGTTGCTCTGATGTACCATTGACCTCAGCATGGAACCACACCAAATCACTGAAATCAAGAGTCACAGCAGAAGTTAAGAAAACTGACATGAATCTTAAAGAATTTATTTTTCAGTAACCATGTTGTTGGAAAATGTTTGAAGTTCTTCATATTGTTCCACTATTCCTTTTTTTAACAATTAGCCATAGTAACATTAGTATTCAGTAACAATAAATATGTTCTTTTTATTTAAATGGTCACATCTTATTTAAGTTATTCGTTTTAAGTATTATAATGGCTTTGATCCTTCAGCTCCCAGACAAGACAGAACATAAAAATTTATTGAGTTTTCAGCCTTTTTTATGTCACTCCCTGTGGTTAAACTGCACTGCTCTATTGAGAGTTTCCATTCCAATTTCAGTCACTGCACTTATTTTCTAACAGAATGCCTCGACGCAGTACTCACAGACACTGGAGAGGCTATTCAAACACAATAAAAATGAAAAAGCACAAATGTTGTGGTGGAAGCACTCAACAATATCTCCCAAAATAACATTTTATTGTAACGTACAGAAACATTCCAGTACTACGTCAATGACTGTCATTTCCAATATGCTACCTGGCAATAGTGTTATCAATTGTTGTGACACTGTGAAGTGTTTAATGGTAATCAGTATTCTTCCATCGGTGTCATATCCTGGAGCAAAGGTATGGAGGAAAAATAAAAGGAGTAATCCAAGGAATTATTAAAGTTCAAAACACTGGGATTCCTCCTTGTCCAAGGAGGAAGACCAATGTGGGAGAGCTCTGACACAGTGTGGGCACTGACAATGAGACACCTTGGACCCTGGTTACCCGCAAAATGAAAGACCAAATGCTATCCCCCACCCCCAAACATCGGTACTAGCAATAGATATGATGCTTTAAAATCTACAGTCATGACCATGTATGACATAGTGAAGCTCCACCAGAAAGACACAGAAGTTATCATAAAAAGAAACAATGGGTGCTTATAGTGGGAAACTCTCTTTTAAAGGACACTGAGATACCCATTTGCCACCCGGACAAAGATTCACATGAAGTTTGCTTCCTCCCAGACACAAAAATCTGTGATGTTGCTGAAAGAATGCCACAACTTGTGAAGATCACTGACTACTACCTATTGTTATTCTTTTTGTAAGTAAGAATGACACTGGGAACAGGAACCAGAGTAAAATCAAAGACTATAAAGGTCTGGGGGCATAAGTGAAAAAAAGCAGGGCCCAAGTTATCTTTTCTTGTATCTTACCAGCTACAGGGATGGGAGCAGTGAAGTATAGAAGAAAAATAAACATTAATTTCTGGCTACGTAACTGGGGCCATGTATGACAATGGGGCATTCTATGATGACTGTAACCTGGTAGGTGGGATGGAATATGCTTGTCTCAAAGAGGCAAGAGAATCTTTAGGACTAGGCTGTCCAATTGAGTCAAGAGGGCTTCAAACTGAATTTAGTAGGGGGTAGGCAATGTATGTGCCACTGCACCTAATGAAGAAAGATCAAACCAACCACAATGGTAACAGATGTTCCTCAACCGAGTTTCTGAAGTGTCAATGTACCAATGCAGGAAGCATGGGGAATAAACAACACAAACTAGAAATCTGTGCAGTCACAGGGCTATGATCTCATCACAATTAGAGACATATGGTGGGATAGCTCACATGGACCACTGGAATGTGGTTATGAATAACTACATACCTTTTAGGAAAGATAGACTGAGAAGGTGGAGTTTCCCTCTATGTGAGTAAGCAACTAGAACATACTGAGCTTAACCCAAGGGGAGACGATGCCAATATTGAAGTTTAGGGGTAAGAGCTTAGGGGGCGTGTAAACATGGGAGATACCATTGTGGGTGTCTACTGTAGACCACCAAATTAAGAAGTTGTCAATGAAACCTTCTACAGACAGCTGGAAGTAGCGTCAAGGTCATGCACTCTGGTGCTCATAGATTACTTCAATCACACTGATATTAGTTGGAAAGGTCACATAACCAGGCATAATCCAACCAAAAAAGTTCCTGCAGTGCATTGATGATAATATTCTGCTACATGTTGCTGAAGAACCAACAAGGAGAAATGCAATGCTGGACCTTGTATTAACAAGTCTAGTCATGGATATTAAAGTTGAGGACAGTCTGGGCTGTAGTGACTATAACATGTTAAATTTTACTATTGGAAAGGAAATTATATATAGGAAAAGAAGCAGGGTAAGAAGCGAAATCTCTACCCTGATTTTAAGAGGGCTAACTTTGTCCTCTTTAAAGATCTACTTAAAAGTGTCCCATAGGCTAGAGTTCTAGAAGGTAGAGTAGACCAAATGAGCTGGTCAATATTTAAATACTATGGAGCACAGGAACAGGCTGCCCAGACAGGTTGTGGAGTCTCCTTCTTTGGAGGCTTTCTAAACCTTTCTGCATGTGTTCCTGTGTAGGCTACCATAGGTGATCCTGCTTTGACAGGGTGTTAGTTTAGATGATTTCCAGAGGTCCCTTTCAACCTCTGACATTCTATGATTCTATGATTTACAGGTAGGTGATATATTCCACATGGTCAGCTTGAAAAGTAAAACATATACTGTGGGGATCCGCTGATCTCTGATATTTTTTATTAATCTTTTAATAGATGACTTTCTACCAACCACCAATATACCACCTTTATCGTGACTAATTCAATAGCAGGCAACTGGTTTCAAAATGTATTACACCCTTTAAAAATATTTTCCCAGCTCATGCAATATTCATCTTCAATTTCCAGTTCATCAGCTTATGTTTTAAAATGTCACTTTCAATAAATACAGCACACAAATAGAAGAGGCTTCCTTCTTTCTTGCTTCTCTATCACCACCATCTTGTGGCACCTTGCCACTCTTTCTTCTGATTAAAAGAAATGTTTTTCTCCATACATTCTGTGCTTTTTAGTCTTTCAATTCTCTCTGAACCATTCCCTACACAACACTAAATTGCTCCATTCTCCTATCAACTACATATATTCTTTTCCAAGCCCTCATCTTTTCCTCCATGTTCTTCCTCCCCAGTTTCCTTGCATATAACTGCTCCATAATTGCTGGCCCGCAGTGTTTATTGTCTGAGCTCCATACAGAAAAGGAGAAGATGAAGCCCTTAACAGTTATCTTCAGATAATCATAAATAAATGAAAGTTAGATGTATACTGCATATGATACAGGAAAAAATCCAAATCATTACAAAAAAGCTTACAAAACTAGGTGTCCATGGAATATCCTACAGACAAGGAAAATAAATAACAAGAGGAATTCCTTTTCTGCCACTGTAAATATGGGAGGCATTTCTTCAAACCAGGAAAGTTTTCCAAACAAAAAGCCTTATAAGAAAGAATACTTATGAGTCTAAGTGGAGACAAAGCAACTGATATTTTTTGAATACTTGTTCAGTCACATCTCTTCAGAAAGCTTGCTTTGCTTAAATATTTGAATGCCAAACATTTATTCCATCCTTATTTCAAAGAAATATTTATAGATATCTACAAAGTAACACTTCTGAAGAGTGTTGTCTAATTATTACATGGCATGCTTGATGGCTCAAGCATCTGAAGTTCTAGTTTTACATTAAGTAGCAGAAGCTTAGGAACATACTTAAATAATTCTGTGAATTAGGACCTTTTTTGTCCAGATAATCAGCAAATGATAGTAGTCTTGGGTAAAACATGAAAGGCTATAATGTTCTTGTGATTACAGGCAGAGTACAAGAAATTAACTAAATGTCTTTAATGCAATTCATTTCTCAGATTTACTCTGGGAAGATTAGTTCATTCTTTCAAATTCCCATTATTTATCAACAGCATTCGGGTTTTTTAAATCTGATTTTAAAAGGTAAAATTACATTTTATTCATTACAGATCTCCGGGGTTTAATTTTTTAAACAATGTTAACACTAATGGAACAGATTGCCCTGGGAAGTTGTGGATGCCCCCTCACTGAAAGTGTTCAAGGACTTGTTAGACAGGACTTTAAGTAATGTGGTTGAGTGGAAGGTATCCCTGCTCATGAAGGGTGGTAGGAACTAGATGATCTTTAAGGTCTCTTCTAAACCAAACCATTCTATGGTTCTATGATACTGCTAACTAGTTTCTTTGGAATAAACTTCCAATTGTCTGAGTAGTCATTTTTGGACTACGTGTTTCCACAATATATTGAACAATTGCAGAGTGAGTACTTGGCCTCTGTTCACACAAAACCAATGTAAAGTAGAGTTATATTAATACGGCATTACATGAGTTAAAGTTATTTTTTAGCTGTTGTTTATTAACGTGGACAGATATAAGTCTATTTCTGCTGGGGCGAAGAACTTGGTTGTATTAGTATTTAGTGCTTTACTTTTAACTGACCCCTATTACCTCACCTAAACAAACTGCTACAGTGCTTGGGCCATTTTCTTATTATCCTGAAAACAACTGTTAGAGAATATCACCTTATTTAGAATTTTCAGGAGGTACACCCTGGGCTTGCTGTCTTGCAAGCCTACACCCTGTTTTCCTCTCTTGCTCCCTTCACTGAATAGAACAAACAAGAGTCTCTAGCTACACTTCTGCCCAGCCCTCCTACTCATCTGATCCTGGTTTCTGTTCATGCAGACAGCAGGATTAGTAATTGTATATTTCAGACCATGATAGAAAATATCAATAATTTAAGATTTGCCAGGTTGCTCATAGGTAATTCACTGCAATGTTTAATGACTTTTTCAATAAGATCACGGCAAGTTCGCTATTCAGCAATATATCAGGTACCCATGCATTTTAATTCATTTACAGTGAATCAAGGCAAAATATTCAGCATGATAGGTAGAGAATAACATCTTCTAAAAATATTTTAAATGCAATCAATGTTTTAGAGCCCTCTGTTATCTGATATATTCATATATATTACGTAAAGAAGACAATCAGAAGCTCATATTGGCTCTAGGCCTATCATAGTCGGATAGTGCTTAAAGTCAGAAGAAATATTTTTTTTTCTTCCTCACCCTCCTAAAATAAATTAACTCCTTAAAAATGCTTATCAGTTTCCACAGGAAAATAACAGTGTTTAGGGAAATCTAGCTGTCTAACAGAACTATGACTAATTTCTACAACAGCAGAAACATTTATCTGCTTTCCTCAAAAATGCACTTTGAAAGCACATGCAGGGGAAGCTCTCACTGCTATTTGCACTTATAAATGATAGTAAATTGTTTAGATCTAAAATCCTTTCTGATTAAGGGAAGTAATACTTCATATAAGGCTGGCTACTCACACAGAAAATGTTAAATAAATGTGGCAGAGTCATGATTTAGTAAAAAAGTCTCCATTTCATCCTGCAGTCAGTCACATGAGACTGCCAAGCAGGCATGCAGTGTGGATGGATTCATACTTAGTGGCTTTCTAGAGTGATTCAGGAAATTAGCTAAAAATACATAGCAAATATAGAGAGAATTAGGAAAATAACGTAAGTCTTCTATCTGGTGCCACAATATTATTTCTACCTGAGTCTGAGTACATGAAATTAAAAGAAAAATTCATCAATATGATCATAATCATCATGTATGAACTTAACAAAAATTACCTCTTCTGGTGAGAGAAAACTGCAGCTTAATCCTTTGCTCCACTGTTAAAGAGTAATTCTTCCTCTAACTTAAAAGTGTTTGAAAAATTTGTTTCAGGAGAAAAGTGTATACAGAACAGGCTCATTTCCAACCAGGTTTTTTAGGTGTTAGTTTATAAATTATTTACTAACTTCTCCCTCTTTTTGACAAATATGACCAAAAGCTTCTTTGTTCTAAAAAAAAATGCAGAATTTAACTAGATAATGAGTGTCTTTAGATCTGGCACCCAGTAGCAGTAAGACACTCTTTTCTGATATGAAAAGAGGAGTCTGCTTTTCAGCTGAAATGGCTCTGAAATGTCTATGAAAAACAAGAGTGAAAAATTGAGTTCACTTTAGAGTTAATAGAACATCATAGCATCAGAATAGCACAAACTTTTACTGAAAAAAAACCAGCTCAAAACACAGTAACTATTCTTGAATTCTGTAACTTCTCGCAAATTTGTAACACATATTACCAGTGCATGGAGTACAAGCTACACAAAGCCTGGCAATTTTTGGTTTCTTATTGCTACACGTATTATTCCCAGGTTCCTCCTTCAGTTGCCCTGTGACTTCCAAACCCTGACGGACTTCTCTTGTCAGTCAAAATTCCCATCTACTGGCTGGGCAAGCAGCAGCCAACTCCGGGGCTGAATTCCATACCAGTATCGGATCAGTATTTCTATGATAGGTTCTAGACAGCTGTGTGGCTGGTTATCTGTTAGATTTGCACTGGTGGTACTGATTGCTTTCCTTTTCCTTCCATCTGCTATTTTTAGAAAGCCTGCAGGAACTCAGTTAATTGGGACTACTATACTTCCCTCAAATTCTTTTGAAATTAGTCTAAGATATTCAAAATTTATAGGGAGGAAATATATAATTATATGGCTTTTCTAAGCCTCACTTTCTTAAGAAATATCTTTTTTACTATTTTACTGCACAGATGATCTCACATGCTCCACAGCTGCCTAAACAGTATAGTGCCTCAGCTTTCCTGTTAGTATCCCACTATTCCTCATAAAACCAGACACCGAAGTTTGAGTAGAGAGGGTTCAGATTCCATTTTAGCTTCACATTCAAAGATTAATCAAACCTAGTCACTAAATCTTCAGAATAGGAAAAATCTTCTGCATACTTAAAGCCTCCGGTGAGGGTAGGCAAGAATATAGATTTTTCCCTGGTTTACTAGACTAATTCCTAAGGTATAATTACTAATTACACCTCCCACCGTGTGCAGTGACAATCTACCTTTAAAAGACCTACTTGAGCATTTCTTTCCTAAAAAGAAAGCAGCAAGTTTTAAAATTAGTAGCATATCCTACCGAGACTCAAATGACAGATTCAAACCTGGAGAATGTCATGCAGCAGAAAGCTCAGTACTTGGACTGTGACAGTGTGAGATGCTTCCACTAGCAGAAACTGAAATGGGGCAGCCTCCTGTCAGGAAAAGAAAGAAGAAATTTGTCCTAAGAGTCACAAGGGAACCAGAGTAACAAAATAACAATGGGAGCACTGCAATGCTAATACAAAATCTGGTTTTGGAAGAAAACTGGTGTGGAGAGACATAATACAGCAAAAAAAAAAAGTCCAGGTAATTACATGGCACAATATGTGCACAATTTTCTTAAAATATACATTTTGGGTTTTTTTTTTTTAAGAGTGAATGAACACTACATAAGAAATTAGCTTTCTGATTTGTTTTAAAAACCAGCTGAGGAGAAGAGTTTATCCACTTGTTTCCTAAAAGTACAAATCATAGCATTATTCTTTCCTGGTGTTTGGATGGTCAGAAGCAGTCTTTGAACTTAGTGAATTTCCAAACATTATTGAAAAAGATAACTGCTTAAATGCAAGTCACAGAAGAGAAGCTGTTTATTCTGTTAACCAATGCTTTGATATTACCACTTTCAGTCATAGTGTCTGCTAAATTAAGAGACCTCCAACACTGTCATGTGACCTAACAGTGAAAGAAGACAAATTTTTTTGTTACTAATAATGGAAACAAAAAGTCAAATCCTTTAGAAACCTTTCGTAACATGATCTGCTCATTATACATGCACTTATTTTACAACTGTTATATAGTAGGATGGGTGTTTGCAAAATCAAAGAGATCTCTGATTTGATAGTCAGATGTGATGAAATAACATGTATATTATTCACCAACCTCAATGAAATAAAAATGGTCAGGCTTTTATTTCCCTAAATACTGCATTTCCATACAGGTTCTTAGAATTCTTCTGTAATGATATCAGATCCACATCTACACTATCTAGACCAAATAAGCATCTCAGAGAAGTTCTACACACAGCAGAATAACTCTACAGCCAGAAAATAATGAAAAATATAAACAATCAGTGAATCCAAGAAAGAATCTTCCTGCAAAAAGACACTCAGGTGAATGACTTTGATTCCACACACATTGGAGGGGAAAAGCATTATCAGATTATAATGCACAAGTACACAGATCTGAACCAACTCATTTTGGGCATCTCTATTTTTTATTTTATCCATTTTTCCTGTGTAATTTACTTCAGGTTTTTATAGAAGGTCTTTAATATTATGTCTTTCACTTTAATCCATTCAAGACGAGGTCTGGGAGTAATCAGGAAAGAAGTTTTTAGTATTTTTTTTAACAATAGTAAGATAATTATTTTAATTATACAGTTATTTACTGTATTAAAATTGCATGAAAATTGTGCTGGAGAAATCATAAAAAGTGCCTTCTTCCACCTACCAAGTACCACGTAATTATAAAATGATTGCTTATTTCTGTATTCTGTAAACTAATTTACCAAGCTTTCTCCACCTCCTTTTAATTAAAAGATATGTAATAAAATAGCTACATTTACAGATCCACTGAAAATAGTTAGGCTTATCTGCATGCAAACTGGAAGCAACAGTCACTAGTAACATTTTATATTTATGAAACTCCTTACTACTAGAAGGGGCTGTAAGTCCTTACTAGCTATGGATCAAGCAACACATCATTAGCGGTGTTCAGCTTCCTCTGAACAGGCTGGGCATTAGTTTATGCACTGAAAAGTATACACAAAAACATGAGGGAGTTATGACCAAGGGCAGTGGGACAACTCAGTGAGTGGTCCCATTAAATGCTATGGGACCTTTAGCATTTGCAAAAGACAGTAAATCCCACTGTATGGATTCCTAAGGTCAATGATGGCAGCTGTTCACAATTTGAGCAGTGCTTGATAGAGAGATTCTGAGAACTACGTATAACTTTCAAGACGTTGAGACAAGTGAAGCATGGATTAATGGAGTGAGGGTGAAAAACGTGCTGATCTTTGTGTCACTTCAAATGGATCAATCTGTCAGGCTCTGGAGATGAGGAAAAAGCTTCAGTCATCGCCAGTTTTATAGAACAGATAGACTAGACTTTATATGCCCAAGACTAGTATTGCCAGGATGAGAGTTCTAGAGCCAGTAATGAAATAAAATCTTCAGAGAGGTGAAAAAATATTTTTTATAGTTTTAGTTGAGGGAAGGTTAGCATTTTCTATAGAAACTGGGACATGATAAGCATTCGAAACTTTCAAAAACAGTACACCAATTTTAATGCCTAAGTACCAGCATTTACACTGAAAACCTTGGTATAAACTCAAAAGCATTGGCACTTGTAAGAGATTTCTCCATCCAGAGTACTCATAAACATGTTCATGTTACTTGCAGAATGACAGTCATGGCAGTAATATTTAAGCTAGTTTCACTACAGAAGACCTGCAGAAACTTTGAAATGCCCACCAGGTTTATCTTTCCAGAACACTGTAGAAGGTGCTCTCAAGTAGGGCAGTTTTAACATTCAAAATGCACTTAATCTTACACTGCACTGTCTACCTGTGTTCAATTAGCAGTCATTTTCATGGCATTCATCAGCAGGAGTTACTGTCATATCTTTAAGGAATATAGTTTCACCAAATCTAGTAAACCAACACAGGAAGATCTGTCCCTCTGGACATGTTAAACTACCTTTATGCTCAATCTATTCTCCTTATACCTCATGGTATGCTTTCACCATTTACTTTGTGCTTATTCTTGTACCCTCATCAAAGCCTCCTGTAAATAAACTTCATTAAAATAACAAATTTAAGTAGACCACAAGAAAAAAAGAAGAAAAAAAAAAAAAAAAAAGAGAGAAAACCCCAAGAAAAATAAAATAAAAAAGCCAAAAAAAAAAAGGGGGGTTACTGCCAGTTAAATGAGTTAAATAGTCTGAATAGTCAGTGTTTGGTACGGTCTTGATCTAAGAGCAAGGAATGGCTCATCATCATAGGATGCAAAGGGGTAGAAATGAAAAAGTCTCTTTCAGATTAAATGGGCTTTCAGATCACCCTATTAAGGGCTTGAGATAATCTTATTTAATGGGACTGACTTCTCTGTGCTGTAGATATATCCCATCTTAGAGAAGGAGAGAAAATGTTTGGGTGCTATATACAACTGGTATGGATACTTTAATACATCTTGTACATAGTGTAAATAAATACACTGATTTAAAAAGAATCAGTGCCTCTGATTGTCTATCCCTCTCACCATATACAGATGTCACCCAAGAAAGTTTGTGGAAATACCATCGACTGTAAACTCTGCATTGTCTCTACTTGTTAGTGATAGCCAACCATACATAGCTGAAAACTGCTATGATAGTGACAGCTTGATATATGAGAGTTGTCTTGCTGTAGAACACTTCAGTGTGATTTTTGAGACAGTACAAAAACTGAAATCATGAACTTCATTATTTTGTCAGGTCAGAAGAAGTACTTAAACAGCCAGCATAATTCCCAGAAGCAAAAGATGAGAGCATTTCCCCTGTTTATAAACTTAATAAGTTAGCTTCCATTTAGTAGAGTCATCTATTTTCCATCTCACTTGTTAGAAGCCTTCAATAAAAAAAAAAATGCACTGAAAAGCCACAAGATATAAAAGATTTAGATTAGTGACACCTCATGCTTGTTTACAGATCTGCTGCACCACTATTTTTCTTTGTATGAATGTGTTTATCAGAAAGAGAATTACAAAGATGTGTGATGGGAGATGTTAGAAGGCTGACAAATCACACCAGTTTTAAATTAAAAAAAATAAAATACTGTATTAATTAATTACCTACTCATTTCATGCTGATGTTTATTTCTTATACATTACCACAACACATTCACTCTACAAAATTATTTTTCTTTAACACCTAGAATATAAATTAGCTGTGAGAACACAAAGACCACAGAGCTGATTCTATAGAGTTCACAATGATGGATTCTGTCCTTGGCAGTCTTAGATGCAGAGGTTGAGGTAATCAAACCATAGAGCTGTGGAGTAAGAGAAGTCTGAACTGAAGCAAGCTTGTCTTCTTTCTTTCTTTCACCCTATTGTCATGTACAATACTTTTTCCTATTTACCTACCCAGCTCTCAAGCCTGTTTCTGATGCTCCTCATCTTGTTTATAGTTTTGCCAAATATCCTTCTTTTGTAGTCGGTAAAATATTCTTTCCATTTCACTTGTGTTTATTTTGTTCCTTATCTTCTGAATTTTTACTTTTGTTGCTGCATTTCACTTGCATTCAAGTGCAGCTGCCTAAGTTTTTATTTTCCCCTTGCAAGGTCATGATGCTCATACTTAAATAAAGTACCTATGTATCAGTACACTTATGTTGTCACATCAGTCATCACAAGATCTCTGCTTTGTGCCCCAGATTACTTATGGGATGAATTATATGAATTATAATTGGGATTCTAATTTGTGAGGAGGAAAAAATTCCCAAGAATCTATTGTCTGTGACATGTACAGTACACAGCAGGCACAGTTTGCCAGTCTCTTTCTTCTCGTAGCCCTGTCAAGTCCGTCCTTAGCTAAGCAGTTGTCTTCTGAGCAGCAATCAAGAAATAGCTCTTCCCTAGCAAGACTATTGTACTCTAAACAGCAAATATAACATTTTGTGCAAGTGACTGAAAAGTGTAGATATTTTTAAATGTGTAAATGAATTTTTTTGGAAAGGCTGAGCATTCAGAACTGTTAGTCATGAGGACAAAGATTTGGAACACTGGTATGACACAGTCAAACACAAAAGCTTTTTCTTGTGATAAAAAAATAAATACAAAAAAGCTGTAAATTCCTGAAATTGAAACTATCTTAGCTTGCTGGGAAAGACAGTGCCTAATTTCTAAGCAGAAATGGACACTGGAATGAAAAATAGGGTTGTAAAAAGGAAAGACTAAGAAGAATAACTTGATTTCTAATCAAAGTGGGTCTAAAGAGCAATTCTGAGTTACTCTCCCCATGTATTAGGTTATTGTAAATTAATGATCAATAAAATGCTAACAGTAATTTTTTTCCCCTCTCCTGTTTAGTCAGTAGAGAGAAATTAAGCCCTTAACAAATGTATAAGTTGACACACAGTCTTATGCAATGCACTGTCAAAAAAAAAAAAAAAAAAGTCACACAATTTGGCAGACTGAGTGAACTTGCCTGATAAACTCATGTGCATTTTAGTTTAGCACATGAAATTTAATTAATTTTAATAAACCCACAGCACAAAAAAGATCAACTTAAAAGGAAATTTGTTAAAAAAGGTTAAAAAAATCCTCAAGACTGTGCAAATTCACTCCCATAAATATATGACTGTGATAATAAAGAATTCTCTTTTACAAATTTGAGTTTAAAATATACTTATAGACAAAGACTGTCTAAGGAGCAGTCACATTTGTCATGGAAACTAGAGAAAACAAAGACTGGAGACTTGCTCATTCTGATATGCTTGAAAGAGGAGGATGAAAGAAAGCAAGAGAAGCAGCAAAGTCTGAAAGGGCTTCTTGGCAGCAGAGTTATTAGATTTCAGGCAGAATCTATGGAGAATGTGCTGCAGAGTTATCTGAATCCAGGAATGCCCAGAGAGGGCAAGCAAATTCTCCAAGGACCTATCATTTCACAGCTCAAGTAACTGAGAAACTGACCAGAATGCCTATGGATGAAAAACAAGACTCACCTATGGTGTGGAAAGTTCAAATGCTCGGTAACAATGGTCCAACACCTGCATCTGGCAACAAAAAGGCATTTCTTATGTACTGGAGAGCAGCAATGGAATTGATGGCAGTACAAACCCAGAGATGTTAAGCAGGACGCCCTAAGCAATAAGTTTTATTAAGATTTATCAAGTTTTTCTCTGATTTTAAAATTAATTTTAGAACTCTCAGTTAACAGTAACATCCAAAATTAAAAGCTTATTTTAAATTTTTAAATACGTCATTTCAATCATAACTACTGGCAAAGCCATGATAGGCCATTATAAGCAGTGGATTTTTAGATGTTTCTAATTTTACATTATTTCAGTATTGAGGATTCATACACTATAGAACCACTAGTAAATCTCAGAGGCTATGTTAACCCAACTTTGAAGACAGTTAAAGTCTGTATTATAAAAATTATTTTCATTTCACGACTTATATTTGATTTCATAGTCTTGAGAATACCAAAACACAAAATGTTGAGTCAAGTAGTCAATGTATTTAAACATGTTATTCTCCAAAGACCAGACTGAGATCTTGACTGGCCTTTGAGTGCCAGTATTAACTCCTACAGTAAAGAAGTTTATAATTATTTCTCTTTTTCTCCAACTTTTCATGGTTTGTTGTTTTTTTTTAGTGATGTGAAATATCAAATGAATTTAAAAGAAAAGCATTTTGTTTACATGTTTTTATGCTGTGCTAATAACAAGTGAATCTTATTCTTCTATCCCATGTAAACTCATCAAACTGCGTAAAAAGTCTGTATCGTGGGGTTGCCTTCACTCTTGCTTCTTGGTGCACTTCTGCAAATAGCAGCAGTTATATGGTGTCAATAAGGCTGCAGCTTTAAAATTCTTAGAGGAAAGAGTTTTTAAAGCCCTTTCATTAAGCACACACGGGTTTGTATCTTGGTCACTCTCTCCCCTCCTAATAACCGTGGAGAACTGAGCATGAACCCCATTAGATAAATTCACACTTGAGTGAAAGTAATGATACCAAGACCTCGCTTGTAGGAAAATTGTAGGAAAAGATGCAATTTTTCCTTTAACTTTCAAGTATTTAATTTCTTTATTCCTTTAGCACCAGTCTATTTTTTTATTCTTTTAGCATCAGACCCGTCTGGATTTTGCTTCAGTCAATTAGCCTTCAGCAATAGGAAAACCTGTGATTTAACAAGATGAAACAAACTGTTCAGACTAAGCACTTGAGCAAAGTGTTTGGGGCCATAAATGGGATTTCTGCACAATGACAACAAATAGAATCCTAGAATTGCCTGGGTTGGAAGGGACCTCTGGGATCATCAAGTCCAACCCTTGATCCACTACCACCACAGTTACCAGACCATGGCACTGAGTGCCACATTCAGTCTCTTCTTAAAAACCTCCAGGGGCAGAGAATCCACCACCTCCCCGGGCAGCCCATTCCAATGCCCCAGTGATCGTCCTCTCTGTAAAGAATTTCTTCCTAATATCTAACCTAAACCTCCCCGGGCACAACTTGAGACAATGCCCTCTTGTCTTGCTGAGAGTTTCCTGGGGAAAGAGACCGACCCCCACCTGGCTACACCCTCCTTTCATAGGGAGTTGTAGAGAGTAATGAGGTCTCCTCTGAGCCTCCTCTTCTCCAGGCTGAACAGCCCCAGCTCCCTCCGCCTCTCCTCATAGGGTCTGTGCTCAAGTCCTTTCACCAGCCTGGTTGCCCTCCTTTGGACCCGCTCCAGGACCTCAATCTCCTTCCTGAGCTGAGGGGCCCAGAACTGGACACAGTACTCGAGGTGTGGCCTCACCAGCGCTGAGTACAGGGGCAGAATTACTTCCTTGGACCTGCTGGCCATGCTGTTCCTGATACAGGCCAGGATGCCATTGGCCTTCTTGGCTACCTGGGCATTCTGCTGGCTCATGTTCAGCTTCCTGTCAATCCAGACTCCCAGGTCCCTTTCTGCCTGGCTGCTCTCAGCCACTCTGTGCCCAGCCTGTAGCGCTGCATGGGGTTGTTGTGGCCAAAGTGCAGGACCCGGCACTTGGCCTTGTTGAACCTCATCCCGTTGGAATCAGCCCAACTCTCCAGTCTGTCCAGGTCCCTCTGCAGAGCCCTCCTGCCTTCCAGTTGATCGACACTCCCCCCCAGCTTAGTGTCATCTGCAAATTTGCTGATGATGGACTCAATCCCCTCATCTAAATCAACTATAAAGCTATTGAACAGAACTGGGACCAACACTGATCCCTGGGGGACACCACTAGTGACCGGCCGCCAACTGGATGCAGCCCCGTTCAGCACCACTCTCTGGGCCCGGCCCTCCAGCCAGTTCCTAACCCAGCACAGGGTGCTCCTGTCCAAGCTGTGGGTTGACAGCTTTTTCAGGAGGATGCTGTGGGAGACGGTGTCGAAGGCCTTGCTGAAGTCCAGATAGACCACATCCACAGCCTTCCCCTCATCCACCAGGAGGGTCACCTGATCATAAAAGGAGATCAAGTTGGTCAGACAGGACCTGCCCTTCCTAACCTTGTCTGACTGGGTCTAATCCCTTGTCCATCCTGCAGGTGCTGTGTGATTGCACTGAGGATGATCTGCTCCATGACCCTGCCAGGCACTGAGGTCAGGCTGATGGGCCTGTAGTTTCCTGGGTCCTCTTTCCGGCCCTTTTTGTGGATTGGCGTGACATTCGCCAACTTCCAATCATCTGGGATGTCCCCAGTGAGCCAGGACTGTTGGTAGATGATAGAGAGAGGCTTGGCAAGCTCTTCTGCCAGCTCCTTCATTACCCTTGGGTGGATCCCATCTGGTCCCATAGACTTTTGGGGATCCAAGCATCTCAGTAGGTCACTGACTGTGTCCTTCAGGATTACAGGGGGGCTGTTTAGATTCATGTCACTTTCTATGAGCTCCAGAAGCCATCCGTCTTCAGGGTAACCTGTCTTTCTGCTGAAAACTGAGGTAAAGAAGGTGTTAAATACCTCAGCCTTTTCTTCATCTTTGACAACTATATTCCCACCCGTGTCCAGTAAAGGATGGATGTTTTCCTTGCCCCTTCTTTTGCTGCTGATGTATCTAATTCGCCACATTATGGATATTAAAAAGGTAGGAAGGTTCAAAACAAAAAGCAAGAATGATTTAATAGAGAAGGAATGAGCTGTATTGTATTGAAACTTGAAGTAGTTTCCTTCAATGCTTTCCTTCCTGGTTTGTCTAAAGACATCAAACCATCAATCCTATCTAAAAAGTCTTGGATAATCACAGAGTGTAATGAAAGAGAGTAGCTGTACTACAATTAAGGATAGAGGAAATATGGTTGAATTAGAGAGACTACATGAAACTGTTACAAAGTGCATCGTTTTCATATATTTTTACTTTGCTTTTCTCACTACATTTTGTCTTTCAGTTAAGATTTTTGTGAAGTAGTTTCTTCTAATTCCAGTGCGGGGCAGCAAAACTCACTTTTCTCAATCTAGGCTCAGTGAAAACCACAGCTATAGCAACGACTGATGCATAGCATTTTACTTTGTTGTTTTGGGCCAGTTGAACTTCTTGAGTAAAAGGGTATTTTTAGAGTGTGTACATTTCATTAGCTGTCAGCGTTTCCTGTGTAAAGAGATATGTTACAGAAGATGCAGCTGAGAATTGTATGCAAAATTCAAGAGACAGTTTATCTAACTCATGTCTCTTAAATTAGTGTAGATCTTCTATCATAGGAAGAGATATGTTCAATACTAGATTTTGAGGAAAGAACAGAGACTATACTAAAAGTATATATATAAAAAAGTATATATAATAAAAAAAGTATATATATAAAAAAGACTATACTATTAAAAAAAAAATCACTGATAAACCCAAGTTTTTTTCAGAATCAGATATATGAAAGAGATAACAGGAAAAGTCTTTCCTATCAGAAATTATTTCTTGAAAGGCAATGCCATCTAAAAAATGTAATTTTTAGGAGTACAGTCTTAAGGAAAGTGTTCAGATCTTAGGTTTGTTAATTGTGTTGAATATCAGTAAGAAAAACAAAAGTGGAAGTGTCATGCTAGGCACCAAATACATTTATTTAAATACAAACCAGAAACTTTGTCTCATAGTACTGTAAATTAATGGGTTTTGCTCTTTCAAGTAATATATATTTAAATACTCAGAAGACAACATTCTTGTGATAAGCAGTAAGCTATTTGCTGTAACTTGGGGAATTCTATCAGGTACGGGCATTTTTTCAAATATTGATACACCTTCCTACAGTGTGCTGATAATAACAAAAAATACTAATACTTTTTGACAAAAATACTTTTTTTTTGTCTGATTTTTCTTTACTATCAATTATTTTAATGGACAGAAAACAAAGACAACAGCTTCATCTCAGACAGGTAAACACAGTCGTTTTAGATCCCTCTCACTGACACAGAAATGTAGCCAGGAGGTGTATCTGCCTAGACATATCTTGTCATTCATTGTTAAATGACAGCCATTGACTGGATTTGGGTTGGAATGTACCTTTAAAGGTCATCTATTTTAAATGCTCTCTGCCATGGTTAGGGACACTTCCCACTAAACCAAATTGATCAAAGCCCCATCCAACCTCTTCCAGTGTCTCACCACCCTCACCCTAAATAATTTCTTCCTAATATCTAACCTGAATCTGCCCTCTTCCAGTTTAAAGGATTTGTCCCATGTCCTATCACTAAATGATCTTGTAAAAAGTCCCTGCCCTTTCTAAGGTATAAATTAACAAAACAAAAAAATGTACTGTATTAGCATGTCTATGAGTAGCATCCAACACCCAAGTATGAGACATCATTTAAATAGCATTATTATAATACAATTTTATTAGCATTATTGTAATGCAAAACTCTTCAAATTTTCTGTGCTTTGCAATGCAGCTAGTGCAAAGAAAGAAAATGCTATAAAGAAGAGGTACTGAAGTCCAGTATATGACACATAAATTATTGTAGCTGTACAACAAAAGATCTTGAATATCACTGTACAAAGATGCTGTACCAAGATTCAATGACTGTAAAATGAAAGACTAGTGAAGAGAAAAACATTATTTTGTTGATGATTATAATAGTTGTTACATTCTTTTATTTAGGATTATATGTATTTAAGAAGATGAGAACCACTAAGAGAACATGAGAAACAATGTATAAGAACTTAGTAAACACTTAAAAAGATGAATTAAAGCTTTCTCTATAACAAAATTGCAGGAGGATGAGAGCAATGTCCTGACCTCCTCTAAATGATAATTTAACACTGTCCTAATTATGTAGTCTTCATAATGAATCTAGTGTTGCTGGGGGTGAGAGAGACCATGTTTTTTCTTTGCTCATGTTAGAAGCAGACAGAGAGAATAAGCCACTGTACTTTACAGTGAGGCCTGAATCAAGTACGTATCTACCACCTGTCCTCATGGTGGCCATGGGCACATAGCAGCTAGCAGAACAGTGACTCAAGTAAGCAATTACTGGAATAAGCATATTCAAAAGTAAAGTATTAGGGTATGAACTTCCTGTTTCCCTTTTATGGTGAAAAAAATTTAATTAGTTCTTATGAAAACACTTCCCTAAAGAGTATCACCAAATGGCTATGATTCTACTATGTAGAGAAAAATAAGTATAAATATGTATATTTATGTGTATATATATATATATATATATATAAAAATATTTTCTGAGTGTGAAGAAAATGGACTGTAGTGACAGCTTGAAATAACTGGTGACACCCAGATGGATAATCACACCTCAGGGAATTCTTTTCAGTGGTTTTTTGTTTTTTTTTATTGCTATCCAAGATCAAGAGCTATGATTTTCAAATGAATCAGTCTGGTCAAAAAGTTGAAAGGTGCAGTCAGTATCTTGAAGTGTGACATATCTCTATGAAATGTGTAAATGTCATTTCACTCTTGATAAATCTTGTTCTTACAATATTGTCTTGAATGCCTCAATATTGTCTATCAAGTCAGCATAAATACAAACAGAAAAACAGAAAACATGTTTCCTTAAGTGCTGGCCTTAAGGAACATTTATGTCTATATTTTAAATTCTGGAACTTTGTTCTGTATGTTATGAGGTTAGGGTTCCTTTCATCGATGAGGGAAAGAATCAAAGCAAGAGCATTTCAATGGTATGTGGAAGTATTTACCAATAGAGAGAAAGGGAGGGAATTCAAGCTACACATTTTCTACCTTCCTTTTGGAAGGTATTATTCCTGAAAAGAAGACAGTTCAGTTTACTTTATTACAACAAGTACATTTTCAGCTCCACTTGAGACAACCTTCTGTAGCTTCTCCATATCTTTTACACTGGAAGAGTGATACTCACCTGCCTTGTCTTGAAGTGCTGCTTAAAAGATACAAAATGGACAAAACTGACAATCAGTGGAGGTAAACTTAGAAGAACTTGTCCCGTTTTCTTTTCTCTGGATTGCCTCTGGGCAATAGCATATGTGAATAACTTTTTTTTGGTGTCCTGGCTCAACAGAGCATCATTGCCTTGTGAGGTAACACAGGAGTTGTTGCTTGCATTCACCTGAAATATCCATTACATTTGAGAAGTTACACTGCCTGGATATTAACTTTTTAAGGTCAGCAAAAAAACCTGTTTGTCTAGCAAGCTCCAGAAGAGAAGCAAGATGCTAGTTTAAAAATAATCAAATCAAATCCTAGAACCAAATGAAGGACTGTCTTCAAATATCACTCAGAATTTTTCTTGCTGACTTCAAGGAAACCACTCCTGGTTTTGTCCCCTATGATATAACAGCATTGTGAGCTGTAATATATCACTGTGGAAAGTCTCAGTCTCTGTCCTAAAATGAATTATCCCACAGGCACCCTTAAGGCTGTTTTGCTTTAAGCTTCTCTAGTATTCATCTTAAAAGCTGCACTACTTTTACCCATTCCAAACTTGCTTCTAAAGAACCACCAGTAAGGGGATAAAAGATAAGGAGACTTAAATGCTACATTGTGTGCTCTGGGATACAGCCTTTTCTTTTTAAGAATTTTGCCTTTTCTAAATTAAGTTTTGACAGAATAAAAGATCTCGCAAAATGCCAAAACATGGTAAAACATCTGCGCTGTGCCTCTGGCTTTAGTTTATTCACTACTGTGGAAACACTGGAGAAAAAAGATTACAGGGTATTTTTTGTTTGTTTGTTTTGAGGGTTTTTTTGTTTGCTTGCTTGTATACAAATGACTTCCCAGAGATTATTTTTTTAAGACTATTTGTTTTTTAGTTAATCGATCCTACTTAACTGATTTTGAGAAACTAGAAGCTGCTTCTTTGGCTTCAAACCATGATTATCATAAACTGTTTCAATTTTTAGACAAGTGCACTGAAAAGAAAATTTTTCAGGAAAATGAAACATGCTTTTCAGACTGTCTTCTTGGACTATGACAAGGTGTCATCTGACTAAATGGGTCTTGGTATGCAGATATCAGTAGAGTATTATGATTAGTCATTATCTGACTGATTTTTGGTTATGAAAGTTACAAATGGCTTCCCTTAACTAGATGACGGTGACAATAAAGCCAGCATGGAAGAGCTGTAAATCCTAGGACAGAAACACAAAATTCACATTCAGTGTTCAAGACTAAATGTGTAAATTTTAAAAATATTCAGTTTGTTAAAATTAATCCCCTAAAATATTTGGGAAACCTAGACACAGCTGTCAAACTTTCAGTTTTGATTTTGAACTTCTACTGATTCCTTTATCTAAGACAAAGGACAATGAGGCTCCATTGTTCCACTTAGGAAAGTTCATGTGGAAAAGCAGTGAATGTAAGTTTACTCTTACATAAAACATTCTGTGAGGACTGGTAGAAGAGTGCAGTTCATACAGGATGGACAAGGGATTAGATCCAGCCAGCACAGGTTTAGGAAGGGCAGGTCATGCCTGACCAACCTGATCTCCTTTTATGATCAGGTGACCCTCCTGGTGGATGAGGGGAAGGCTGTGGATGTGGTCTACCTGGACTTCAGCAAGGCCTTTGACATCGTCTCCCACAGCATACTCCTGACAAAGCTGTCAGCCCACAGCTTGGACAGGGACACTCTGCACTGGGTTAGGAACTTCTGGAGGCCCCCAGAGAGTGGTGCTGAATGGTGCTGATCCAATTGGCAGCCGCTCACCAGTGGCTGAGAGCAGCCAGACAGAAAGGGACCTGGGAGTCTGGATTGACAGGAAGCTGAACATGAGCCAGCAGTGTGCCCAGGTGGCCAAGAAGGCCAATGGCATCCTGGCCTGTATCAGGAACAGTGTGGCCAGCAGGTCCAAGGAAATGATTCTGCCCCTGTACTCAGCGCTGGTGAGGCCACACCTTGAGTACTGTGTCCAGTTCTGGGGCCCTCAGTTTAGGAAGGATATCGAGGTCCTGGAGCAGGTCCAAAGGAGGGCAACTAGGCTGGTGAAGGGACTCGAGCACAGATCCTATGAGGAGAGGCTGAGGGAGCTGGGGCTGTTCAGCCTGGAGAAGAGGAGGCTCAGGGGAGACCTCATCACTCTCTACAACTACCTGAAAGGAGGTTGTAGCCAAGGGGGGGACAGTCTCTTCTCCCAGGCAGCCAGCAGTAGGACAAGAGGGCATGGACTTAAGCTCTGCCAGGGGAGGTTTAGGTTAGATATTAGGAAGAAATTCTTTACAGAGAGGATGATCATTAGGGCATTGGAATGGGATGTCCGGGAAGGTGGTGGATTCTCTGCCCCTGGAGGTTTTTAAGAAGAGACTGAATGTGGCACTCAGTGCCATGGTCTGGTAACCACGGTGGTAGTGGATCAAGGGTTGGACTTGATGATCCCAGAGGTCCTTTCCAACCTGGCTGATTCTGTGATACTAATGAAGCTGATGCACTCAGGCTATGGCAGCTCAGTTTCCATGCCCTCAATGGAGATGAACAAAACGTAGGGACTAGCACATGAGGCCCTGGGCACGTCAGGGGCATTTAAATCAACTGAATATTGTCCACAGCGCCTATACTATGAAGAAGACAGCTGTGCCAACTGCAATTCTTGCAAAATGATCCAAATGTCTGTATTACACCATTTCAGATACTAATGAAAACTATAACCACTAGAGATATCAGAGATTTTAAACTTATTTACCTTTTGAGAAACTAAACTGACACCTATCTTTTAAGAGACACAGCAGCAAATCTTCAACCACTACTCTTACAAGTAGAACAGGAGAAAATGAGACATCTATTTTATGCACAGATTTTTCTACAATACTGTAAATAACACCAGAATTAGTGTGAAAACTAGAATTGAAAATAATGTTTAGTTAACCACTTGTTAAAACAGGGCATACATAAGACTACACACACCTTTTAGTGTGAAACAGTGATATTGGATTATTTGTATAATAAATAGCTAGAAAAATTACACTTTCCAAAGAAAAAAAAAATATTATTATTGATCATAACACATGATACAGATTCCTAAAGAAATTTTATCTACTGATTTGGAGTGAAAGCATTCACAGAAATTCTAGATATCCCCACAACAATCCCCACATGGTCAGCTACCATGACAGAGCAGCTCAACACCACAAGTAAATTTTAACCCATTCTTTCAGTGAGACGTTTTCCTTTACTCTCAAAATCTGTTAAGCTCATGTTTCTTCCAGTACAGCCACAAATCTAAGATGAAGGAGAAAGAATCTATTAACTTTCTAGGTTGGCCTTGAGAGCATTTGTGATAATCAAGGATGCATATACCCATTAATAAACGCTTCTGACAGTATAACGCCTATAAAATTTAACTTAATAGAAAGACCCCTTCTTGATTAATGTGATTTATATACTACAGATTAATCAAGGAAAGATTTCCAGTATATTAATTAAACTGCCATATATCATGAATGCTACTTAACACACATTGTAACAGCAGCCAACTTGCTTGATGTTACCAGGAATTAGACATTTTCCGTAATTGCTTATGAGGTTGATAGAAGTTGGATTTTGATGAAGTCAGTTCCTAGCACAGAAAAGTAATATTTTTCTGCAAAATTTTTTACAAATCCTTTTTTCTTACCAAAGAGATCATTGGTGTACTCTGGATCAGAATAACCTACATAAAGATCTGTATTTTATTTAGGCATTTGATGACTTTCTCTATAGACAGTCTGTAGTTGTTCTCATCTCAAGGATCTCTACTGCTTTTCAATCCAGACAAAGCTTCCAGCTTTCACAGGAATGCCTACATAAAATGGAAGGATTCCCAGGAAATGAGACAGGCACAGTGACAGCACTAATGTTATTTGTATGACATCTGAGAAATCTGAAGCAAGCAAGACCTGCCTATGTTTCATGCTAGATGAAAATCTTACCCTCCTCATGCTAACTCAGTGAAAAACACTGGAAAATATGATTTAGTTTTGCATAGGAATGTAAGATTTAAGACCCTGGTCCCTTTATTAGAACCAGGGTACATGCCAGAAAGCCAGTTTCAATTAGTCTACAGTGTTATTGATCAGTCAATTGCATCAAGTTTTTCCACTTAAAAATATGTTATCTTCATATTGGTAACATGATATATGAAATATAATCTCAAAGAACTATCATTACCATTCATCTCCTAAGCAGCAAAAAAATAGCATTGAATTAATTAAGTAAGTAACTGGTCTAAAATGACCCTTTCCTGTGTGCAACAGCAGCATATTTTCTCTAATTGTTTTAACTACAAATTCAGCTGTTTAGGAATTTTTTTCCATTTGTATGGAGAATAAGACAGCTAGAAATAAATTCTAGAAACAAAGGCAAAACAATTTTTTAGAAAAGATTGAATTCCTGGCTTAAAATATAGCATTAGATCATATGTGGCAGTAACCCAAGGAACTTGTTTTGATATTCTGTGAAGTAAAAACAAAAAAATCAAATAATTTTAAGTGTGACCTTTAAGTTTCACAGAATTGATATTAAAAGCAATCAAAAAAAGGTCACTATTAAAATGAACCACTGCGAAAATTCTCCAAATTAAGAATTTCTACTGCCCCAAAGCATTTTGTTGTTTTACAGTTCACAAGTAGATCCTGTTTCAGTTTCATGCCTCAACTCATATGACTGATCAATAAAACCCTACAAATGGAGAAGACTCAGAGAGGATGGGAAAGACTGACATGCCCATGAGGGTCATGAGGGTCAGGGAAAAGGGTAGGATGTGACTGACCATAGCTTTTGCAAATAAGCTGACTTTATCTCAGCACAAAGGGGATGAGAATGTGGCCTTTATTTTAGGTAAACACCTATCAACAATTGAGTGGATCAGCTGATGATTCCTTGAGTTCATTAAGAGCGTGAATGCCTCCTGTAAGTTAGCCAGGCTATCATGGAGGGGTAGGGTGAATCCATGATTCAGCCGAACATAAGAGTATAACTGCTAGGCAACTAGCAAAAATATCTTAAAGAGAACAATAGGCTTGAGTTGGCTTCAATCCATGTATTCATTCCTGGCAATTTTGCATGCCCAGTATATGTGGTGAACATATTACAGAGGCCAGTAAAGAGAACGACATTGTAATTGAACAGTATATGGCAGCTGCTAGATTTTGCTAAGCACAACTTACATCTCCCATTTCTGTACATTTTTATTGCTCTGCTAAACTAGAAAAACACTACACTAAATACTTTCAGATGAGTAAATTTGATATTAAACATTATACTGTCCATGCATGAAGTATCTAAAATAACTTGGTTGGGGAGTACTAGAATCAGGGGTAATGGATGCAAGGTGGAGCATAGGAGGTTCGGTGTAAACAGAAGAAAAAGTTTTTTCTCTGCGAGGGTGACAGAGCACTGGAAGAGGCTGCCCAGTCAGGTCGTGGAGTCTCCTTCCGTGGAGACATTCAAAACCCACCTGGACACATTCCTGTGTGACCACCTACACTAGGTGGTCCTGCTCTGGTAGAGGGGTTGGACTCGATGATCTCTCGAGTCCTAACCCCTAACACTCTGCAATTTCTGTTATCCTAAAGCTGACTGGAGTAGGGTATTCCAGTCTTCATTTAAAGATACAGTATCTTTTAATTTTACTGTGCAAGCTCAGTGGGTTAGGCCCTTCAAGCAGTGGTGGGTATCTTAATTTCAGGAGGTGCAGTTTTCATATTATAATTAGTCAGGTTCATCTAAAGGATGCATTTTTAGCTGATTCAAGCAGAACAGCCAAGTTTCTTGGGCAACTGACCCACTAAAGTTTCTAGTACCTGGTTTTAGATCTGCATGTTTCTTCTATTCCATTGTCAAGGGATAGAGGTGATTTATTTATTAAGTTAATTAAGAATTACATCCATAAAGATTTTGACATCACCACTATCTCCAAAACCCGGTAGTCTTTACTTCTTATTACTGTTCCTCTGAGAAGTTCACCAGAGGTGACTCCCATCCCACTGTGCTTCCTGTCTCCAAGGGACACTTTCCCCAGAGTTTCCTTTCACCCCAGGTGGGCATCTTTGGACAAATCAAGAGGCAACTTTTCTTCCCATTGTTCAGGCTCTACCTTCTAATAAAACATGGCACACAATACGCAGGTAAACTGTGCTCAAATATATCATGCAGTTATATCATCCATCTTCTATATTCTCTCTGCAAGAAATCATGTTGCAGAGCTATGTAATGATGCACTAGAGGCAAGGTGCCCAAAATGCTGCTCAATATCTTTTCTCTCTGAAAGATAAGCTAGTTATTTATTCTCTGTAATAGATAACATTAAGACTTCTGCACAAATCCTAGTCCCCATACAGTGATTCTCTTCCTTCTTTTGCCTACCTTGTTAAGTTTCACTTTCCTGAAATGTAGAAGTGGCTTGAAGTTCTTTCACCTCAATCTGTCCCTCTGTCTCTCCAGCTGCAGACAGAAGGAAGCAGCAGTCTCTGCTGTGACATCTGCAGCATTCAATCCCAGTGAAAACAAGGACAGATTTAACTCCCAGTGCTAGGACTGATCTGTCTCTACAAAATAACTTTTTTTAGCCTCCTGGGTGCCCTTCATTAAAACTATTCACTCTTTTCCTTCTTGCCTGTCACCCGTCTTACCTAAGTATATAATGTCTTCCATGATATCCAGCAAATTGTTTTGTTGTGTACTGTTTTCTATCAGACTGTTGATACACAAGCAACTTCCTGGGGTGGGGAGACTTTCTAGAGGTAAAATACTTTGGTTAGCTCCCTAGTCTTCTTTGGGTCTGTCATTTGAGGATACACAAGGATTTTTTCAGTTTTTGTGCCTATCAAACACTGCATTTGTTTCTCAAATCTGTAAATGTTCAGGATGTCTGGATGATTTTCTGCAGCAAGGTTTACTTGTTTTTCCTTCATCTAGGCAAAATTCCTCTAGTTCATTGTTTGAAAGAAGGGAAAGAAAAGTTTTTTCCTCCCCATAGTCTCAAACAGAGTTTTACTTTATGTGCTGCTTTGTTTATAGCTGGCAGGAATCAGCTTTCCCACGATTAGTCTAAGCCCCTTTCTTTTCAACTTCAGATTGCTTTATTTTCAGAAAGTCTTGGTTGAGGTCCTTCTTTTCCCTATAAGCCTTGGTCACTGTTTAGCAAAATACCCTGTACTCATCTATGCATTTTGATGTATCCCATGCTGCAGGAAAGTGTTCAGAGTAACTCAGGACTGGCAAATTAATTTTTTTTTAGTTTTCCAGTGACTGTTCCTGTTGGGATTTGAATCTGGCCAATCTAGCTCTGTCACTAAGTTGTTGAGCTCCACCAGCTGCCCACTCCCCTTCTGAAAGCTGAGGACACTGCCAGGCATGCCCTGCTTGGTACTCTCCTCTAGAAACCTTGTTATTCAGTTTTTCAGTCCTTGACTATCACTTTCTTTTGTTTTATACTTGGTTGTCCCACCAGCAGTAGGCTAGCCTCTCAAGTTTTTCCTTCACTTTAGCTTTTCCTCATCATGTCAGCTGTCTTGCCAATTTGATTAGCGTCCAGTCTTAGAAGGAGAATTACAAAAGAACACCCTTGAAGGTCACAGAGTACATCTCTTCTGTTTCTATTCTCAGTAAAATAATTCAAGCAAACTAAGCATTCTATTCTGCACAACTCTTACGCTACGAGAAAATTTAATGTCTGTTAGCTTTCCTTTCAATAAATACTATGCATTTTCAAATGCATAACGCACAGTTTCCCACAGGTAAGGGATCCTCTACCAAGTCATCTGAACACATGAAAGAATTTCCTAAGGATATTTAAAGGTGTTTTGCAAAGTATTATTCAAATCGGGAAGGTGCTAACATTTACTGAAATGAGCAAAAGATTCAGGTGGGTTGAGTCAGTGCTGGTTTTGTTGAAGGGGAGGTGCCACATGCGTGGTTCCTGTGAGGATCTGGTAGATGCTCCCCTGGGTTCAAAATAACAGACCTACCTCTGACCAAGTAGAAGCCCATCAGCTACAGGGTGATTTAACAAATTTAAGAATGAGAAAATGAAACTGCAAAAAGACCTGCAGAGCAGAGGAGAGAGGGAGCTGAAAGCAATACCTGAGCAGAGATACGAAGGTCAGTGAAGAAGGAGGAGGTGCCCGAGAATACGTTCCTCTACAACCCATGGTGAGATGGCAGTCTGTGCCGTGCAGTCCATGGAGGAGCACAGTGAAACAATCCATGAAGGACCACAGTGGAGCAGATATGGACCTGCAGCCCATGAGCGACTACAGTAGAGCAGACATGGAAGCCACGAAAAGACCACGGTGGAGCTGATGAGGATCTACAGCTGTGGAGAACCCCACACCAGAGGAAGTCACTGTGTCCAAAGCAGGCTGTGACTCTTGTGGGAAGCCCATGCTGGAGCAGTCTATTCCTGAGAGACTGCACCTTGTGGGAGGGACTCATGTTGGACGAGTTAATGAATGACTCTCCCTTGTGGAAGGGGCTCCATGTGTGAGAAGAGGAATAGTGTAAGAGTCCTGCCTCCTGAAAAGGAAGGAGCATCAGAGAACTATGTGTGACAAACTGACCCCTGTGCTGCTGGCAGTGAAGATGTAGAGATATTTGGAACAAAGAAATTTAGGCCTGGGAAGAAGGGAGGGGAAGAGTAAGGTATTTAAGATCTGGTTTTGTTTTCTCTTTGTCCTGATTGGATTTGATTTGGTGATAAATTATTTTTTTCCCCAACTCAAGTCTGGTTCGCCCTTGACCATAGTTGGTGAGTTAACCCTCCTTTTCTCAAGCAGGTGTAAGTCATGAGCAATCTCAATAGCCATGATCCACCGCTTCTCCCCATTTTCCTACAGAGCAGCCAAAAGATATGCCAATCAATCAAATGTGGATGTGAAAAAGCACTATAAGGAAGGGAAGGAAAAACAAACTGAGGAGAATAAAAAAGCCAGCTATGATAAAGTAGTTCATCTCACAGCCATCTACTGCAATCTTATATAAAACTAACTAAATTCAGATAGTCAAGAAAAAGGAGGAAAACCTCTAAGGTGGTTGGTCACTGAGAAAAGGAGATGAGGAAAAACCTTACCATACTTTTGAATCCTCTTGATGCCTGTTTCCTATATAGAAACCCTCACTGAATTATGTAACAAGATCTCTATTGTGCATTCTAAACTTATTTGTCCTGTTTGAATTTGCCTCAGCATATTTATAAAACAAAATGACAGAACTGAGCAGTGGTAGTGATCCAGGTGGCTTTAAAAACAATTTTGGCTCTGCAGTTGGCATAATGAACTGAGAGTAAGACGCAAATGTTATCTAGATGCTAATTCCATTCATATCGAACATTTCAGCTGAAAGTAATTTCAGCAATCATTCTCTCTCTTTAATATAATACTAACACAGTAGGATGTCTCTGAGGAAGGAGGGATCTTGTCTGTAGGCCTGGGTGGAAGTGTCCCATGAGAGACAGCTGAGGCTTTTCTCTCAGACAAAATTGAGTAGTTAATGAACATCTGTTATTAGTTTGGTCAGCAAACAGGCATTTTTTTCCAACAGCAGCAAAATCTCCAGTCCTATATATATACAGACTTAGAAGTCTAGAAACTTTTCTGCATAATTAGAGAACAGAGTGTATTTTGTCCTATTCCTTTGAAAAGATACCATAGGTCACAGTCTAACAGATAATACCATTGTAGTTGAGACTCATATATTTATTTTACTGATTGAATTATGAGAGGTATAGATTAGAACAAGAACTTTATGCTTTAAATGGGAAATTTGGTATGCCAAAAATGAAATCAGAAATGAAAAGCGATCATTGTGTGAGGTTTTGCAAGAATAAAATCCATAGCTAGCAAATAAAACTTGGTGAAAGTTTTCAGCTTGTACAGATATAGATTTTAATAGAAGAATGCAATTCCTTCCAGTCCAGATCAATGGACATGCCATTTAAAAGGTCGCATCTTTACAGAAAGAATATATTGTATAGCCCAGATTGCCACTGAACAAAAGTCAGACATACAAGCATGAAATTTAGACATGGTCATAAAGATAAAACATCAGTGCCTCTAAGAAGAGGCACTGTAAAGAGACAGAGTAAAATAAAAATGGTAGACTATGTATCATAAACTGATAATTTTCTGTCTTGCATACAAATTTTTTAAGATTTTCTGAAAATTCTCATCACTGAAATGTTCACCTCAGGATGCCAATGAAGTCAGTCAAAATCAAAATCGTGACAAGGAAAATATGGAAATCACTTTTAAGGACTAATTGAAAGCTAATAATTCATGACCAGGCCTAAACTATCCTGTCCGGCAAAGAAGAAAACATTCAGAGATTAGCTATTTTAGCATGAGGAATCTCACAGAATCACAGAATGTTTTATGTTGGAAGAGGCCTCCAAGATCATCCAGTCCAACATTTGACCAACACCATAGTGTAACTACTAAACCATGTCCCTAAGGACCAGGTCCAAATGCCTTTTAAATACCTCCAGGGATGGTGACTCCACCACTGTCCTGGGCAGGCCATTCCAATGCCTGACAACCCTCTTAATGAAAAAATATTTTCTAAACCTCCAGCTTAAACCTCCCCTGGTGCAGCTTCCACCCAGTTCCCCTGGTCCTATCACAGTTCACTAAGGAGCAGAGGCTGCTTCCTTTCTCATTCCATCCTCCCTTAAGGTAGTTGAAGAGAGAGATGAGGTCTCCTCTCAGCCTCCTCTTCTCCAGACTGAACACCCCCAGCTCCCTCAGCTGCTCCTAACCGGACTTGTGCTCCAGGCCCTGAATGAGCTTCTCTGCCCTTCTCTGGACGTGCTCCAGCACTTCTGCATCCCTCTTACAGTGTGGTGCCCAGAAGTGAACACAGTACTCAAGATACAGCCTCACCAGAGCTGAGTGCAGACAGATGATCACCTTCCTATTTTTCCTGGCCACAGTGTTCCTAATACAAGCCAGGATGCCATTGGCCTTCTTGGCCACCTGCGTGCACTGCTTACTCATATTAAGTCAACAATAAACCCATATGCCCAGGTCTCAATACCCTCCTCACCCTGGCTGAGTCGTCTCTAAAAGACCCCTACCATGGCATCTGCCTTGTTGGCACTCCCCTCAACTCTATCATCACCATCATTAACATACTCATTAACATGTTCAAGACAGTCAAGACCATCCCTAACAAAAAGGGCCTCACACCCTCCTGTCCTTCCATGCCTATCCCTTCTAAAGAGTCTATAGCCATTTAACCCAGTATTCCAGTCATGGGATGCATCGCACCATGTTTCTGGAAGGGCAATTTTATCAGAGTTTCCTTGCTGGACAAGAGCTTCAAGCTCTTCCTGCTTATTGCCCATGCTATGTGCATTAGCATAAATGCATTTGACTTGGTGTACCTTTCTGCATAGGAGGGAGTCTACTCTCTGAAGAGCACTTCCACTGCTCATCACTGACTGGCCTGTAATTGCCCCCTTTCCCTTTCAAATCTAGTTTAAAGCCCTATCAATAAGCCCTGCCAACTTCTGCCACAGAATCTTTTTCCCCCTCTGGGACAAATTCATCCCATTATTTGCTCATAGCTCCGGTGCCTTGTGCACCAAGTTATGATCATAGAACCCAAAGCCCCGTCGACAACATCAGTCCTGGAGCTGTGAATTGACCTTTTGGCTTTTCCTGTATGTTCTTTCATTCATTGCTGAAGTCAGAGAGATGGAAGAGAACACAACTTGGGCTTCTGATCCCTTCACCACTTGCCCCAAGGCCCTGAAGTCTCTTTCAATTGATTGTGCGCCTCTCATTATTACGTCATCACTACCCACCTAAAAGACCTGAAGTGGGTAAGTAATCTGAAGGACTCACAAAGGTGGAAAGCTTTCCTACAACATCCTTCACCCAGGCATGAGACAGCAAACCTCCCTTTGAAGTGTATTTGGTCTCTGTATGGGGCCCTCCAACCCCCTCAGCAGAAAGTCACCTACTACACTCACCCATTGATTTTTCTTTTCAGTGTTGGTTTTGATAGCCACCTTGAGGGCAGTCAGCCTCAGTGGTGCTTCTGGCTTTTTTTGTGAGCCCTCAGTCTTGCCCACAACCAGATCCTCCTGCAGAGCCCCATACCTGTTCTGCAAAGGCACTGCAGGTGTTGCACCTCTTAGAGGAACACGCTTGCTCCATTTTTTCGTTGAGCAGTAACCTGTTCCCATTGACCTCCCTGCTGTGGTTTACTATGGGAGGGCTGGAGGGCTTGCTTATGAGAGGATATGGGATCCTCTGCTCCCTTGAGAGTAACTTCCTGTTCTGGTTTTGGAGAGATCATTTGATGAAAGTAAACAATTTCCCTCTCACTCTCCCTGATGTTTCTTAACCTACTCACCTCTTCCCTGAGCTCCATCACCTCATCTTGGAGCTGTGCCACCCAGCTGAGCAGGTCACCAACATGCCAGAAATGCCTCCTGATGCCATTGTGAGGCTGTGGCACTCCTCACAGCCTATGGCCTGGATACTGATATCCATTTTAGTGGGTGCTGGGAGCACAGTCTTCTTCCTCCAAGTAGCCACCATCACTCCTAGACTAAATTGCATCTCTCTGGTGCCCTGTGGCTCCCCCTGCCTGCACAAACTGCCCCATGGGAACTGCCCTGACACATCCCTGTTTGCAGTGCTCCGGGTCACCCGTGCTCCTCAGGGGCGTATAACCCACCCCTTGGCTTGCCTGGGCACACCCCCTGCCACACCTGATTGGCTGAGCAAGTGAGCTTCTGGGTTTCTTCCCCTGGTTCTGGGCAGCTGTACGGAGTGTCCTGATCCCGGGAACCTCACTGTACAGCACGATCTCACTGTTAGACCTTGGGCTTACCTCAGGTTTTTGTTGTCACACCTCTGCTGGTCGCCAAACCACCTGATGCTGTCAACAAGGTATTCTGACAAGCAATGAGGTCATGGCATTGTTATGTTTTGAGGGGGCTCAAGCTAAATTTTTAGTATTAACACAAGGACCTAAAAAGTGAAAAAGGACAACTGTACGCTGCACGCTGCACACCAGACACTTCTACATTGCCCACTCTACACCTGCATGCTGATCAGCAAGGGGGGCTCATTCAGCACCATAAGCAGAACCTCGAGGAGAAGGCAGCTCTGCTCACTGTGTTCTGATTTCGGCAAGGAAACAGTTTATACAGGGAAGTTTAAGTGTATGAATCACAATTTGTAACATTAAAAATCAGCAATGAGATAAAGGTGACCTGGTCAAAAATATTATGAACGATTCAATTCATGCCAAGGTCTTGAACATCATTTCTAAAAATTGTGTTTTGTTATTTTAATTACATTTAGTTATCACTTTTTTTTTTTTAAATATCTCATGTTTGAGTTAATTTTATCACTTGATCTCATGTTTGACTGAGTTACCTCTCCACCGGAACTGTCCCAGTGGAGTAGGCAGAGTACATGCATTCAAGGGAGAGTTGGTGATACTGGAGTTGTCCTAGACCTCTTAGAGAGATGGTGTTATTTAGGACCCTGATGGATGCAGGGGGGCAGAACCAAGAGGGGTCAGTATTTCCTCTCCTTTCCTGCCTATTCTACAAAAGCCAGGAAAGCAAGGAAGCACACACCTTCCTTATTTCTCCGTCCTCCCTTTTCTTGTTCAGCGAACCTCCAGGAGAGGCTCATACCCTGTGTCTTCAGCTTGCCATATTCTCTGCAGTATATGAACCCATCAGCTGCTGGGAAAAGGCCTGACTGAGTTGGCTCTGCCAGGAGGTATTTTTGGACACATCAGTGACCATTGAAATCAGGTTTTGTACATATTTGTATATTTTTTATTATCCTATGTCCCTTCCCTATTACTTAAACCTGTTCTAGTTTTAACTTCCAGACTTGGAGCTTCTCTTCCTTACTCCTTTTTTCCTTTCTCTGGGAGGGGGAGTAACAGAGAGCAATTCTGTTCTCTTTGTTTTGGTTCATCCTCACCACTAAACAAAGACAACAATGAAAGGCATCACCTAGTGAGGCCAAAAGCCACACAATTACTTCTGACAGATAGATGCTTCTCACTAATTGTCACTGACGTGGTTAGAAAAAAAAGAAGGATACCAGTAAGAGAGAGGTCTTCAAAGAATTTCAATAGGTAGGTGTTGGGCCACTCCCCAAGTCATCTGAAGCACCTCACATGATACTCCAACATGATCTGTAATCTGTTTTATCTGAAGGGATTTTCAAAAAGGCAGACATATTACTGAGGTAAAGGATTTTTTCAGAGATGAATCTGTTGGCAGCTGAGAAATTGTTACCACCTTCTGGTTAGTGTGCTAATTCATACAGGTGTCAATCAGTGATGTTTCTCAAGTGGTGCTTTAGCTCTGTTTTATTGTGAATGGTCTTAAAAACACGAAAGAAATACTCAAACTATGAAAATGGAAACAGATAGAAATGGTAATAGAAAAACTACCATTTCAATTTCAGCATAAATCAAGTAAAGGAATACATTAATAAATAGAGAAGTTTGAGTTTGCAAAAAGAAACTGTTGAAAGAGTTACAACTTAACACCCTGGTTCCTCTGGATTCCCAATACATAGATCAGTCTACTACATTCAGACACCTGATCAGCTATGAATGGATGTGTAAGAAACTTCACGGATAGCAGGAAAAAAAAAAAAAAAGAGATTGTGGGATGAAAGCATTATAACAGCCTTTGAAGCAGAAGTAATAAAGAACAATCGCACTACATACACAGGCAGTCAACCTCACTTTAAGGAGAGCATTGGTATTTTTTTTTCTAGTAAGCTAGAAAGCTAGTCTGCACTTATTTTTTATTTTACACAAATACAAAAAGGAAATTCAGCGGTGGGGAGAGATACCAGGAACATTCAGTACAGCAGAAGCAGACTGGAGAAATTCTGTAAAAATGAGAGACAACAGTATAAGCAGTCTGTGCATTTGGAATATTTATAGAATCAAATGGAGAAGTGAAAGCATGAAACAAGCAGGAAATTAAACCTGAAGCACAGGAACAACATAGTGAGCAATAGAGACAAAAAGGTCAGTATGTCAACAAGACTTTCCAGAAGGGTGAAATGAATCAGCAGGATAGCTAAGATGAAGCAAAGAGAGAGAGGCCAGCAAACTGAGACATTTATAAAGCCTGAGGTATTACAGGCTTATGAAGAGACTGTCAAGTAGCAAAGGAAGAATATCTTTAAAAATGTTGTCTGCAAGTGGATGGATCAAAATCTACAGATACTAGCACAAACTGAATAGGATCAACCCCACTGTAGGTATCCCAGCACTCAGTACAGAGGTAGATCCTCTTTCCCATATTCTTTTTGTTTGATATTGGATTACATATGTTGAGACTACTGTAAACCTCTGACAGTTTACTTAAGCTGCAGTCCAGTGGAAAGTAAATTCATAGACAATATAGACAGGATTGTTTATTCAAGCTAATTGCTATCTGGAAGATCTCCTGATAGTGAATTGTGCCTATGTGCTATCAGAAAGCTGAAGACATGCAATTCCAAAATTTAAAATGTAAACCTAAATATGTATTTGAAAAGTATAGGGGCAGAACTTTCTATGAACATCTTAACTTTGTTATCTCCTTGAAGCCAATACTGATTGTTCCTTTTCAGTAATGTGCCAATATTGAGATGCCTTCATCTTTGCAAGAGAGTTCACTCTTCCCAAGCACAAGACAACAATCATCTTCTGAGCAGCATATAAAGTTCCTAATTCTGCAAAACAGATATCGTATCACTACAAACTAACAATGGTTTAATAGAAAACAATAAAATACCTTAGTTTTTAACTTGAAGTGTAGCTACTGAGGAAATTCTTCACAAAGAGGGTGATGAGACACTGGAACAGGTTGCCCAAAGAAGTTGTGGATGCCCCATCCCTGGAAGTGTTCAGTGTCAGGTTGGATGGAGCTCTAAGCAAGCTTGCTTTGAGCAAGAGGGAGGTGTCCCTGCCCATGCAAAGGAGTTGAATCTAGATAATATTTAAGGTCCATTTTAACCCAAACCTTTCTATTATTCTATGATTATTAATCTGCACTAAGAAGTATTTTGTCTTATTCTAAACTTGAAAGGAAAGCTCTTCATGATAGAAACTATAGAGGTGTTCCACTGAAAACAAACAAAAATACAACTCAGTGATTTATAAAGTACTTATCTTATAATCTGATTGACAGATTAAACTGTGATTTTTATGGGGAAACAACTGCCAAGATTTCTTGAGAAATCATTGTAATGAAAATAATATTCCTGGATTTTTTAGAATCTAAAAATTGTAGAGTAACACTTTAAATTAAACTCTTCAAGTTAAGACTTGATGGGGGCTGAAAAATAGTGTCTACCATCACACTTTAATATTTTGCTTGGTAATAATGTTAGTTTTTACTATGCTGCCATGCTGAAACCAAGAAGTTGTGCTCTGAAGTTTAGTTTAACTACCTGAAAAAAAGACTCCAATTTGTCCTTTACTATGCATTAACAGTTACAACATTTATGATCAGATATTTGCCCAAATTAGCAAATCTATTAGCAAACTATAGACCATGAAATAGTGTGTTCATACAACCACAACTCATATTCACAGGCACTATAATGCTTCAGGGCTACAAATAAGATCTCATAGCCCTTTGTCAAGGCACTGAACGCCCCATTAGGCCATATGACCAGCCTCTTTTGGGACCTTTGCCTACACATGCTGCTGTCACACAACAATATAGGACAGGCAGATTATTTAGGGATCCTTAGTAGAACAGTAACACAGTAAAACAGTTATAATAAAAAAAATATTTTAAAGTAAGCCCTATGCAAATTGGGTCATTTTACAGAATTTGCATCAGAGATCTCCTGTACATCAGGTAATTTTCACAAATATCCAAAGCCTGCTATAGGTCAGGTTGTTTTTACAGATGAATTATAACCTTAGCTCAAAGCATAGATACAAAACTCAGTTCTCAGAAGAAGCTAACAAGGGCATCCCTGACCACTGGGAGATCATATTCCTGCCAACCCACAGCTCCAGCCCATGTCATGCTGGGACTTGATGCTGGATGTTTTATAAGCAAGGCACCACATGCTCTTACACTTCCCTGTTCTGCAATGTGTGTCATCCTGATGGACTGAGGCACATGGGCTTTCTTTAAGAGCTACATGAATATGAGGACAGCAGTTGTCCACCCCACTAAATGCACCAGTGGCTATGAGTAGGGGAGCTTTTCACAACTGCCAATTGCTCCAGAAGCTTTGTTTCAGTTCAGGCTTAAGATCTCAGACAGTCACTGTAGGAAGCACTCCATGAGTGATATCAAGCCAGAAGCCAAGAATAAGCCCAGTGTAAGTACGTCAGGACCCTCACCAACCACACATAGTCTTACAGCACCCAAGGAGAGCAAGGCTGGTAATAGGATCCATCAGTCATGAGCCAACCCTAAGACAGGACCAACTCATGGCCTCAGGTTCGAGGAAAAATGGGGAAATAAGGGTCAGGAGAAGGGCAGCACTGTAGCGGGAAGAGCCTTTTTTGTTCCTGAGGCTTGACGAGCTGCTGGCCTCCCCATTGCCTCACACAAGAGTGAGCTCTCTCTGTGGGTGTGTGTCCCACCTTTATTGGCCCCCTGATCTTGCTCATGCCCAATAGGGGCCTGTCCTAATCAGGCACAGGTGGACTCACACCCACTCACTGGCAACTCGAGGCACCTGGTTTATCTTGTTTCTCTACACAGCACCAAGACACACACACAGTGTAGAATCAAGGTTCATCTGTAGGCAAAGCTGAAGGTCAGGCTACCCGTAACATAGGTCTGAGCTGCCTCCAGGACACAGGGCCAGGAGCAACTCTACAAGAGAGCTCAAGCTGAGACTGAAGGCCCAGGCCTGACACTACATAGAGCCTCTGGTGTAATGGTCAGAGGGTATATCACTGGTGGCCCCAGGTGATATTAGGACTTCTGGACCTTTACTTTGTGTTGCTTCTTTTAGTAAGCAAGACGAACATTTGTAAAGATTTTCCAATACTTTTTTTTTTTTTCCCCAAGGGAACAGCAACATGTCAGGAAAAATAGCCTCTCTGAATAAAAACCCATGTTTATTATCCTGATTTGCACACACTTCATAATGCAGCTTTTATATTCCCCCCTTTTTTTTCTTCTGCCTATAGACTTTGCCTTTTTTTAACATGTAGTATTAGCATTAGCTACTGTGATTTGTGCTTTGTATAACCCAGTTAATTCTCTAGGTGCTTGTTACAAATACAGTGCAGGTGGCAGGTCATAAATTCAATCACAATTTTCATATAAAAATAGAAAACCTATACAGCTGTCACTTTCAAGAACCAGACAACAGTTTCATACAGGTATAATCACATTTCCCAAGACAATTTCTAAGGCATTTGTCTACACATTGTAAAAAATTACTCAATTCATGATGAAAAAGTAACGATGGTAAGGACCATTCATCAGAGAAGAAAAACAGTATGACTGAAGAAAGCCTTCTCTACTTGTCTGATGTCTGCCTTAGATTAACACTCTATAAATGTTTTTATTAAATTCCTTCTAAAAAATACTAAGCCTTTTTCATGTAAGAGACAAGTTTAGTTTTGGAAAATCTTTTAGCAAAGGTGTGTTATGATCATCTAACGTGGGTTCTTTAGAAGTGGTTCCAATTATCTGTATTCTTTTCAAGAAAAACAATGATACCAGATGCTTTGGAGCATTACAATTTTAATTTGTCCATTCTTGCACATGGCAAGGGGACCAGGATACTCAAGATATCCTAAAAAAACTGAACACAGATATAGAACGATAAGCAAATAAAGATAGATAAAAGTGACTCAGGGCTGCATAATGTGCTAATATAACAACACATCAATAGAGATATATATTTACAATCATGAATTAGAAAATGCTATGTGATTGACAAGCACTTGAATTTTAGTTACATTGAAACTTTCAAAAAATTATCTTTTTAAAAAAAGGATATATATTGTTAATGGAAAGGCATACATAGGAAAATGCCCTAGATTGTAGTCCTTACTGCTCTATCTTTTCCACTTTTTATTTGTGTAAAAAATGCATTCATTTCTCACTTCCCTGGGACACCTTTCTGACTACATTTCAAACAGGACACTTGCCTACTTATTTTTTTATTCAGCTTTTATTCAAGTATTACTCTTCATCACTTTATGTCTACCTGGGTGGTACAGATTTATTTGCATAAAGGTAGTGTCTATAGAACAACAAAGGAAATTAAGAGCAGTGTGAAGTAGACTGGGCAGGACACATTGGTGGTGTCTCCTAAATTGCCAGTTTTAAAAATCTTGCACGGTATTTTAAGGGGTTACAAGACAGATTTTTTAGGTGTAAGTTCTTAGTGTTCTTTTTCATGAAGATCAGTCATACTCCACTGAGTCTGACTGGGACAGAGTTAATTTTCTTCATGACAGTCTATATGGTGCTGGGTTTTAGATCAGTGACCAAAACAACATTGATAAAACTCCCATGATTTAACTACTGCTGAGCAGTGCTTGAACAGCATCAAGGCCACTTGTTTCCTACCCTAGTGGACTAGTGGTGGGCAAGATTCTGAGACAGGACACAGCCAGGACAGCTGACCCAAACTAAGCAGAGAGATATTCCATACCATGTAACATCATTCTCAGCAAAAGAACTAAGGTGGGAGTTCTTCCAAAGGAGCCATTGCCTGGGGACAGGCTGGGCATTGATTTGCTGGAGGTGCATTACTACTCCAGCATCACTTGTTTATTTTTATTTTTCCTTCAGTCATTAAACTGTTTTTATCTTTATCCATGGGTTTTTTCTTGATTTTGCCCTTTCCATTCTCTCCTGCCACCCTGCTCAGAGGGTGTGAGCAAGCAATTGCATGGGGGCTGTGTTCACTTCAGCTGAATTTCAGAGGCACTTAAACAGGCTTGCAACTTAAAACTTGTTTCTTGACACAGACAGTGAAGGACTCCTAAGGAAGCGTCAAAGAGCAGAACTTCTAGTTCAGATTATAAAAACTCAACACCTCAGGAAGGTAAATCATAAAGTGCAGTCTAGAACTAAATTAAAAATCTCTCCCAGTAAAAGAAATAACAAAAGGATTCATCAAGATGGGTACTTGCCCAGAGTTACTTGCAGGTATTGACTTTAATAGGCAACCATGTCCTCCCTGAACACTGTTGCTTCTGCAGCCACCACGAAACAACAGGGACGATGGCAGCAAGACCAGACTAGAGGTAACCCAGAGAGCAGAAAGATGAAAGTAGGAGGGTTTTCCACATTCAAAAATATTTCTGCTACAGTAATGCACATGGTATTTTCGAAGTTTTGAAGATTTGTTTTACCTGCCTGTGTTGAAGTAGTTTCAGGCATATTTAACTGGATTTCTGATTTACCACGTTGTAAACCTCTGGTGACTGGTTTGTAGGTGACACCTTCTTATGCTTGACAGTCTTGTAATATTGTTTTCTTAACATATAAACTAAATCTCCTTTATTATTAAAAATTAAGCCAATTATAGTTTATCTTCTGGAATACCAGATAACTGTTATTGTCATGTGTAATCATTTTGCACAATGGAAAGACTCACACCTTGGTTGTCTCTGTTCTAAAGAGGTCAAGTTATTTACCCTTTCTAGGGAAGTTTAAAACACCTCTGTCTCCTCTTCAGTCACTTAGTTTCCAGGAGACACTGTTCAATTCGGGAATTTATAGGCCCAGGGTATGAAATATACATCCCTTGAAAGTTGCTTTAGATAGACTGATGCAAATTGAGAACTGCAGTGACCTTGCCTAATTTTTGCTACGTATAACTGGAGAAATGAAAGAAATAAAAATCTAATCTAAAATTTTGTTAAATCTAATACAGAAATTAAATACAAAAGTATCTGGTTAGGGAAATAACAATAACTGATTAATATCAACAGCATCAAACTACTGTTAAGCAGATGCATTTAATATTCAAACTACTTTTATTAGAATGATACAAGAATAAAAAAAAACAACCATTTTTTTCTTTTGTTTACATGCTGACAAACACTGACAAAACAACATTGTCCAGCGAAAATATTGCACCGATTTCTTTCAACCATCTTAACATGATTGTGACAGATTGCACAATATAAAAAGCAATTCTAGCAGCAAAACAAACTTTACACACTACGCCCACTGTTTTTCCCTTCTAAAGCATCTGTCACTCCTTTTAAAGGTCACATATATCATGCTTCAGTGTGTGTGGGGAAAAAAAACCCCTCCTCTTAATTTCAGAGATTCACAAGGACACTATATCAGCTTTGTTGTGGCTTGGATAATGTAATTTATTATTCTTACCATCGAATAATGCCTGGAATTAATTTTTGAGTAAAGAAAGATTTCCATGTGTACAATGTTTATAGTGAAAAAATTGAAACTAAACAAACAGATAAATTAAATGAATGAGGTCCGATATTTTGTCTTCACTAATTAAATAAACTTCCTTCTCTTTCCTATGGTACTGTGAAACAAATATGATAAAAATATCAAACCCTGTTTCTAATACTATGAGAAAAATGCCAACATTCCCTGTGAAGCATTTTGGTATTATTCAGTCCTTTATTATAGGCCAAAAAAATAAGGCATTGACTTACATCAAAGAGGAAGAGCAAAGAAAATAGTCTGAAGAAAGGATTTAAAAGAAGGAAAAAGGTTTAGGGAAAAAAATTAAAAAAAAAAAAAAAAGCCCAAGAAAACAATACAAGTAAGCACAAAAGAAAGAAAATTGTAAACAAATAGCACAGGCCATATTATTCAAGGCTCTGTGGCCAATGGAGAGAAATAGGCATTTTTAGGGATAGTATAAATCACTGATTAATTTGGACAGAGGAGCCTTTCTTTTTAAAAATCTTCAGATCTCTGTAATTTGAGGCAAGGAATGACTGCTGGAAGGTACAGGCATCCCCTGTGCTTATTTTTCTTGTTAGGTATATTTTTTTAATCAGGAGCCCCAGTTTTCAGAGAAGCTGAGTTCAGAAATCGAACTTCAAGAAACAGATGTATTTCTCAATGTATTCAAGGAGTTAATGACCATTACAAGTGACATGACATTTGACTAGAATAACATAAGATAAAGGGTCTGGTGTACTCCTAAGGGTATTAAGAAAGCTATCTTCCAACCCCAAACATTCTCTGACGCTGGTCCAGAACAGACCAGGTACCACAGAGTAGTTGTTTCCTTTTTTTTTTTATGTCAGGTTCTATCAAAGCTGATTGCTTTCTATCAAAAGTGATTGTTTTCATTTTTTGAGTAAATAATGTTTTTGTGCTTGGTTATGAAAGCTTTCATGAACTATTCCAATATTTTTTTCCCCAGAATTCAATATAAAGACATCAGGCGAAGTTTCAACCAAAGTATTTTAAATGGTGCACATGTAAATAAATTTTGTTCTTGAATAGAGTGTTATCTCAAGGTTTATTTCTGAACTCTAGATGCATTTCCTCACCACTCCCCTCACCTTTTTAACTTTTACTCTTCTGAGGTTTTCACGGTTAGGTACCCAACACTCTTCACTGACAAATGAAAAATGTGAAGATCATGGATGAATCTTAAAACAGATCAGCACTTATGATACCAAGTTAGCTTAGATGGATACCAAGTTGAAGACTGTAAGCCTTAAGAGTCTTATTTACTTAACATGTGCTGGTTGACCTTAGCTGGCTGCCCACACAGCCACAGTTTTCTCCCCTTCCTCAAAGCGATGGATGGAAAAAATAAGGTAAAAAAAACCCATGGGTTAAGATAGAGGGCAGAGAGGTCTCTTATCAATTAGCATTATAAGCAAAGCACACTCAGCCTGGGGAAATTTCTTTTTATCTACTGCCAGGAAGGATGATGTGGGGAAAACAAAACAAAACAAAACAAAACAACAAACAAAACAAGCAAAACCACCACACACACACTGAAAAAAAACCCAAAAAACAAACCAAAACCCCTAAAACTCTTTTCCCTCAAAGTCTTCGTTTTAGCAGTCTTACCTTCACCCCTTAACTCCTGACTCCTCTACTTCCTCTTCCTTTAAGCAGCGCAAAGGGATTGGGAATGGGGGCAATCCCCAGATTCTCCTCTCTGCCTCTCCTTCCTCCTCCTCAGACTTTTCCCTGCTCCACCCCGGGGCCTTCCCAGGGGCTGCAGGGAAACCCCCGCCCCACCGGGGTCTCTCTCTCCCGGGGCCGCAGGGGCATCTCTGCTGGGGCGCCCGGAGTCCCTCCTGCCCTCCTCCTGCTCTCCGGAGCCTCGGGGCTCGCAGGGCTGTTTCTCCCCCTGTTTCCCTCAGCCCTGGCTGCCGGGCAGCGTTTTGCCCTTTCTGACCCAGGCTTTCCCCGAGGCGCCCGCCCGTGGCTGAGGGGCTCAGCTCTGCCCTGCGCTGGGGACCTTGGAGCCGCCTGGAACCCAATGTGTTCCCCACCGCTCCTCACAGGGGACTCCCCGGAACCCGCACACGGGGCTGATGCTGCTGCCGGACCGGGGCACCAGAGTACGCTGCAGACCCTGTTTGTAAAACAAAGTGCGTGCTGCAGATCAACGATGCAGTTTCAGGAAACCTTGCCATCGAAAAATTGACTCTTTTCAGTGTTTAATTAGCTTGATTTCATTTGCTTCATCTACCTATTAAATTACACACATGGTTCTCAGAAGCCCACCACTGGGAAAATGTGCAGAGCATTCTGGAAGTCAACAGGAAACAGTGAGGCCAATCAGCTTTCAATGCCTATTTTTCAATAATCTGTCCCTCTTAGTCTGAAGAACTTTGTGTTAATATAAAATGCATTGCCTTCTTTTTCTCTGTTGGTAAATTCAGCATAATTATAGTTGTAGGCCTTGGCAGGGAGAGTAGAAAGTTATTTTCATGAGCATTTTATTTTATAAACAAAGAGATCAGAATGTCCTCATCTTGAACTCAATGAATACAAACTCATTGCCTAGAATATAGCAATGCAGTTCAATTTTCATCTCTGATGTATTCGGTAGTATCATTTTCCCCTGAATGTAATTTGGCTGGATACTTGTTGAAAATGTTTTCTGTTTACTTCTCAGTCTGAACAACTGTTTCTTTTTAACCCGAAGAAGATGGAGGGGCAGGATAAACCTGCAAAACTCATGCTAGGCCTGTAAGACTTGGGGTTTGACATTGAAAAGTTATGCATGAGACATTGCCCTTATCTACTCCGAGAAAAGGTTTACCTGGAAGAATTACTTTTCTTCACTCTCTTCTCTTACTTTCCTGTAATATTGCCACAGTATGATCAGGGGAAGTAGATTATAAACATGCTTATTGGCATGCAGCTGCCACAGGAATTCTGCACTTCCATCTGACAGTGAAGCTGTAGGTCTCAGAGTAGAAATCTTATAGTGCCAGCTTTGTCCTGAAGCGTTGTGCTGGCAAAGGTTGGTACACAGTGCTCGTTCTTGTCCCTGCAGAGAACACTGGAGTACTTCTTCACCTGCAAGGACTCGGCAATATTTCCTATCCCAAATGATCAGGAAGACAGTGATTGTTATTTCTGTTACAAAAAGAGAATTAGTTTCAGTATCATTTTTGTAATCACGGCTTTTGTTTATAGTAGAGTGCTCTTCAAGTACTCACACTGATTGTCCTCAGTTTTCTGACAAAAGTTTAATCTCCAGTTTTAATCATCTGCTTCCACTGCCAAATGAGAGCTAAGTGTAGATTTGTACGAATGTAACAAATCATTATTGCTTTCTTCTTAGCCATTTCTAATTTTTGCTTTATGGATAGTCAGTTTATCTTCTGTCATCAGAATAGCTATCTCATTATCCTGTGTTTATTTTAGTGCCCATGACAGAAATTCTTATATTCATTTTCAAATCAGCATTTAAAATCAGCATGTAATTTACATTTTACATTCACTTGTAAAACTTTCCACGCATCTTAGTTACAGATGTATAATAGCATTTTACTTTCAGCCAGATGTAGATGGAAACCACATGATGGCTCCATCTCATTTTTACCCCATGCCCTCACTGAAGCTGCATTTGCTTGTTTTTAACAGATCCATTTCATTAACCAGTTATGTCCATGCTGTAATGCCTATTTATTTTCCTGTGCATCAGGTCTGCCTGAAAGAAGCTGATGTTTTGTGTCGGCCTCCCTTCCCTTCAACTCCTCCCACCTTCCTACCTCCCACACAGCAAGCCAACTTGTAATACCAAGGTAGAGCCCTGCACCGTCCTTCATGATTTTCCAGGAAAGTAGTTAGTTCACAATCACTTAATTGGAATTTGAATATAGTCTTGAGGTGTAACCTGTGCAAGACAAGAGTCTTGCTTGAGTAGGCTTTTGGTTGTGCTAGCACATACCAAGAAATAATAAAATTTCACCACTGTCTTCAGCTCAAAATACTGGTGTGAGTGATGCAAAAATCTTACTTACAGTATAGTTAAACGATATATTCTCTGTGGAAAAAATGTGCTTTATATTTGTTGTATGTCACTAAAAGGAAACGATCTTCTGCCTCCTTTTTTGGTCACACTTCCAGTTGTAGCAGGGCACTGTAGTCAGTCTATGTTCAGACCGGTATAGGCACTGCAGCTTTTAAAATGTATTTTGCAGCACTGAGGGGTTGAATTTGTAAGGGGTGGATATCAAAATATGCCAAGCAGTGAGGGGCACATGTGCACAGCAAACCTGCCTGTGCCATTGGAAACTGGTTCCAGCAAGCCCAGAGGTGATGGCATCAGAGATGCCAGAGATCCCCTGCCAGATGCCCTGGTGTTTATGTGGCCTGAGAAGGAGTTATGCAGGGTGCCAGGGAGGCACCAGAGCTCCTCGGGGGGTTGCACTTGGGAGCAGAAGCCCTGCAGAAGAAGGGGGTCACAGGGAGCTGTGGGCCAGCCCCCCTATCCACCTATACTGCTGGTGGCCTCCGGGGAGGAATTTTAGCAGTGCTCTCTGCCTTGAAAATGAAGCTAATTCAGACTGGGGGGAAGAAAAAGTAATTTTTTTTGCTAATTGTTGGTGGGCTTTTTTTGCTTCAACACTGTAAACAGTGCAGAAAGGTCTGTGTCAGCTAGCAGCAATGAATTAAAATTCTCTGGTATTCTGCTGATCTGTCCATGACAGGTGTTTAGAGAGTGCTTTTCTGAAGGCAAATTATTGTGTCTGGGCAAGTAGCTGATACTCAGGTGTAACAGCTCAGGAAATTAAATTGTGCCATCCCTAAAATGCTTCTGTAGTCATTCCAAAATGTTCAGCATGCTTTAGGTACATTTAAGTTCCTGTTAGTGGCTAATAGAGCTTGATTATAATTCATCCGGATTATTTGTAATTCACCATTATTATTACTACTTCATTAAACCTATCCTAGTTTTTTTTTCCATTCTTAAAATCTCTATCCCTTATTCCCCTTTTTATCTTCCACTGAGAGGGTATTGGGGGAGGAACAGAGATTATCTGTCACCTAGTTATGGAGTAAAACCATGACACATGGCAAGATACTTCTTGTTCCTATCTGTGGAGAGAATTGTAATGTGCTTCTTTTTATTCAGATTTAACAGCATGGTTAGGCTGGAATGGACACTGTTGTGAGAAACCCACAGATTTATTAGAAACTGTCTGTTTGAAATTGGAAGATGCTGTAACATGCTGAACCTGTAAATATTTAGGCTTCTAATAGCCTAAATGAAGGAACTGGCACTCAGACTGTTCTGTGGGAGTCAGGGCTGTAGTGAGATAATTGACAAAAAAATATATGGAGAATTATCTTGTATTTAAATTTAATTATACAGTATTTTCTAAAGGAAATAAAATATTTAAAGTTACAGAGGAGAATTAGTGTCCTTCCACAGGAGAAGAAAGGCAATATACCTCAATTTGAAGGAAATTTACAGTTAGCTTGTGACAGCATAATTCATAGTTTAGGTGTTAAAGGGCAATGATTCTTTCCCACATATTACTTCTTTAAATCATTGTAATGACATTCAAAGATTTGTCATCTAAAAGGCCCTAGTAAATATGGAAAGTGCTAATATAAAAACAAGAGCAAACACAATTTAGATGTTTATATTCAGTTACAGAACAGCATTTGGCTGGAATTTCAGTACTATAGTAATGGGGAATATTTCAAACTTAACTTGTCTTAATTTATATACCCAAGAATCCTCTGTTTCCCTTTCTCTCCCATATATACTTTGCCACCCATTTAAAGCAACCATCTGCTAAAATTAGTCATGATACTGCTTAATTACGCAGGATTTCAATATACTTTTATTGTTATGTTGTCTTCCATTAAATATTGTTTGCCACAAATGGAATGTTTTTCTATGTATTGACAGCTCATTTTGTCAGATTTATTGTGCAAAACTGGGTATTTACTAAAAAGATACCTCTGCTACTGAAATTAATAATTCTCATGGAAAGCTGCTCACAGAAATATAGAATAAGCACCAGTGTTCATAATAGAAAATTCCTAGTTACAGAAGCATTCTAATTATTTTAATTAAAGTAACCATGAATAAATTACATAGTCAGGGTGTATCTGAGTTCAAATATAGTATGAAGTTTATTTTATATTCTAACATGATGTGCTTGGAAGTTCATGCACAGAACTTTTCCTCTGAAAGCAGAGGTAAGAAGGCACAAATGTTTTGGGTGTCTCATATACAGTTATGTGTTTCGTCCTTCTATATAGTCAAACATTTCTAAAAATGTTGATGCATTTAAAATGACAGCGCATCAGTGTAGAGGGAAGTACTGTCATGCTTGTTTGTCTTTTTTCTCCTTTCTTTTTTTTTTAATAGGTAGGAAAGAAAGCTTGTAGAAGCATGGGATCCCTGGGCTACAGCAACATCTGAGATGTATGTTGCTAACAGAGATAGATGTCTCAGCATGGATTTCAGAAGAAGTAAGAGCTGTGTGGTAGCTGAGCTTCCCTGAGTAATCATTGTTCAGCTGTCTGTAGTTAGTTAATGCAGAAATTGTGAAGATTTATCAGCATTAATCTTAAATTTTTCATCTCTTGTGCCTCACTAGACACCATGGGGATGTATCTGCCATGTGGGATGCATGGCCTAGGAGTTGTCTGCTATTTTAATTGCTTCCAAAAAACACGGCTGGGCTCATCCTTCTTCTGATATGATAAGGGAAGTTTTCCCTCCCTTTCATTTTTTTTTTTTTTAACAGTGTACTGGTCAGAGACTTGGCCAGATGGTTGGAGATCCAGGTTTAATTTCCTTCCCGCCTAAGGAACTTCAAACACATTCTGTTATTTCCCAGGGAAGACACTTACCTTACAAACTGTTCAGCCCTGCTGAGGCTGTGTAACTAGGCAGAGAAGAATGAAAAATTAATTAGGCCTAGAGAGAGAGGAAAATGTTCATGATGCTCTGGAGTGGTGGTTTGGGCACACAAAGTGAATCCAGTGGATGAGTGAGAGAAAAGAATTACATGCAGCTTTCTTTTGTGTGAAGTAACCTTACTATATACAATCAGAAATTACATACTGCTTAAGATTTGAGCTGATGACAGGCCCTTTTTGCTGTACAGGAAGATATATGGTAATATTTTTCCTACTTTTTAACAAACTCTTTCATCTGTGCTATTTTGAACTCTCCTATTCACATGTACTTCCAGCTATATTCTAATAAAACACAGAGCATTCAAATGTAAGGATGACCAGAGGAAAAAAAAACTCGTCTCCTAATCCTGCATTACCAGCTCTTAGATTTTCCTTTCTAGATGGGTGGGGAGGTATCCTCTTATAATTATAATATTCTGAAGAAAATAACCCACTCAAAAAAACTACAAAGGTTTTAAAAAAATTAAAAATTATTGAATTGAAAGAAAGTCATGACTAATCTACCTGTATTAAGGCCAAAGCAAAATCATGTGTCTTTCCTTTTCTATCTTTATAAAAACCTAATTTTCTGACATGGTCAGAGACTCAGTGCAGGGCTCAGCCTCTGCAGGAGAGAATCCTGGATTAGAGAGGGGTGGACAGCTATGGACAGCTTTTATATCCAGTCTTTTTCTTAGGTCAGCTTTTATATCCATTCTTTTTCTTACATCATATGAAGTTCAATTCTAGCTTTCTACATAGATCATTGATTTCTGAGGGGACAGCAATGATTTTATTCCCCCATTATAATTTGCTTTTTGTTCTTTAAATGTAAGTACCACTTAGGTAGGCCAGACCTATCTCCTGCTGTGGTTTTGTTTTTTTTTTTTGACAAAACTAAGTTAATTGCTAAGCACTGAGAGGTTTTCACACCTACCACTTCCAAGAGAGTTGGACTTTAAATCTCAGGATGGAGCTGTTTTATGGAAACAGACCGATTTCAGTCATGAAAATCATCACTCATTATTTATCCAGGAGGATGGTATGAGAGACAGTATCAAAAGTTTTCCTAAAAGCCAAAAACCACACCACATCTACTGGCTTTCCTTTATCAACTAAATGAGTGACCATGTCATAAAAGGGTATTAAGTTAGGTAAGTGGGACTTTCCCCTTGAGAACTTGTGCTATCTATGACCTGTAACTCTGTTGTCTCTCAAGTGGTGTTCAGTAACTCCCAGAATAACCTCACTGAAGTGAGACTGTCTGGTCTGTAATTACCAGAGTCTTCCTTCTTACCCTTCTTGAAAGCTAGGACAGCATTTGCCACCTTTCATTCAACTGAGACCTCTCCAGACTCCCCAGACTATTGGAAAGTAATAGAAAGATGTCCTACGATAACATTAGCCAGCTCTTTTAGTACCCTGAGATGAATCCCATTGGGCCACATAGACTTATGTGCATCCAGTTGGAGCAGCAAGTCTTGACTAAGTTCAGAACTGGCTGGCTGGTTATCAGACTTCCTAGTCACAGTATTCCAAAACGGCTCTGCGATTAACCAGAGTTAATCCGGGTGTAACCATTACTTCATGATTATTTTGACTAAGGCATACAGCAATCACCACTTTACCCACAAGTCCCCATACATTTACAGACAACAAATCTTTCATAATCAGAACCTTTCCTAGTTGGCTCACTTTGTATCTGCACCAAGAAGTTATTTTCAATGTGCTTCAGGAATTTCCTTGACGTGTTTATGTCCGATGTATAATATTCCAAATTGATGTCTGGGAAGCTGAAATCACCCATAAGAACAAGGGCAGCTCATCTTCAGATATCCTTTAATTCCTTGAAGAATAATTCATTGTGTCATTGTCCTGGCTGGGGGGGTCCACATTAACTACAAAACCATTTGCCTTATTTGCTTTCCCTTTCATCCTTTCCCAGAAGCTGCCAACCATGTTGTCACCAACTGCAAGCACCTTACAATCCAAAGTCTCCCTTATCTACAGCTCCACTTTCCCACCTTGCCTGCCTAGCCTGTCCTTTCTGAAGAACCTATAACCATATCACACCATATCAGTAACAGGAATCACCAACTTTTGCTTATACTGATGATGTTGTACTTCTGGGACTGGGCCAAAGCTTCTGGCTCCTGTTATTTATTGCTCATGCTGTGTGCATTAGCATAGAGACGTGTACTAAAATGTGTCTATGTACAAAATCCAGTGTACTCAGAACATCATGAAGCAGACTGAAGGACCTCAGTAGCACAGTGTCCCACAAACACTGCCGTGCCACCATCAAGTAGGCTAGTTTTACCCTTTTGCCCCCTTAAACCTAGTTTAAAACTGAGCCCTGATAACTCCTGTGCACCTTTGAGAAAGGTGCATCCTATCTGTCACCCACAAACCTGTTGCCTTGTAGAACCTATGATCAAATATCCCAAAATTCTGCTGGTGACACCAGTCACACAGCCAGGTATTGATCAACTGCGCCTACCTATTTCTTTCCTCATAATTCTCTGCAAATTAGGAGAAATAGAGGGGAAGACTACTTGTGCTCCTGATCCCTTAACCAGTTATCCCAAGGCCTTAAAGTCTTGATTGTCCTTGGACTTTTTGTTGCAATTCCATCACATCCTGCATGAAAAAGCAGCAATGAATAGTCATCTGATGGCTACGGTAGGCAGTCTTCTCTTCATATCTTCAATCCAGGCTGCAGGGATGCAGCAGACTTTCCTAAAAAGTGGGTCAGGTTGGCACATTGGGTCTTAAGTTGCCCTCAGCAGTTGCCCTCTGTGTTTCCAGGTTGTTTTCGTGTTATTTCAGGAAGCTTCGGCAGGTCGGTGCAAGAGAGGGAAGGGACACAAGCATCTGTGATCAGAGAGGAAGCAAAGACAATGGAACCACTGCATCCACCTTCTAAAAGGGAAAGATCAACTTAGAAAAAGCTGTAATTCCTGACATCCTGCTTAGTCCTTGTTCCCACTGGACTTCTCTCATCCCTTTATGCCTAACATTTTTTAATGGCACTATTGGTGAGCATTGCAGAAAATAAAAGTTCTAAAGATTATATTCAGTTTCCTGTTAGAACAACAGGAAACTAAAACTTATAAAATGAAATTTCATATCAGTAAGCCACAAAAGGAAAAAAACCAAACAAAGCCAAACCATAACATAGTTTGCCTTAGTAATATAGCCAGCTGTTGTCAAGCACTTCAGAAGAAACAGAAGTGAAGGATTATGTGGTACATGAAAGTAAATGAACTTCCCTATTTTGAAGACTCCTTTATGGCCTCATATGGTAGTGAACAATCACAGTAATGTCCACAGGATGTTCATAGATCAAGGACATTATTAATGTCTGAACTTTTGCTGTGACCTGCATCCTTGTGCTTCCTGTCTTTATAATATTGTTTTCCTGTAACTGAGGAATCACAGTACACATTTTTTTTTGTGCAATGACAAGGGGAAACCTGACTAACAATTTAGAGTTACTTTTCTTCCTTTGTATTTCTATTAGAAAACTCCATGGCTTCCCCACAGATATCTGTGGTTTTTTCATACCAATTATTTGTTCATGAAAGCTTAACTGTTTTCTGGGAAGTACTTCAAACAGTTTTGATTATCTGAGGGCTGACAAGGACTGTTGAAAAAAAATCCTCCAACAATATTCTGTGCATGCTCAATGAATACATGAAATTTATGGGACAGCCACTTTCAAAACTTATCTTTTAATTCTAAATATCATCAAGGAAATAAAAATAAAATAAATGCAGAATTTTCAAGAAGAAAAACACCTCATTCTGAATATCATTCTTTAACCTATGGTGATCATCAATGACTATTATGTGACAACTGAAGCAAAAATGGATCTGAAATAGCCAGTTAGAATTGTTCTTAAGATACCAGTAGAAAAATAAAGTGTTATCTTTTCACTTTTGTATCAGTCAGACAATGTGATACACTTTAGATTTGTTTTTCACCTTCTTGATTATTACTCTAGAATTGCTTTGGAAGTTGGTAGCCCATCTTTGCCTGTTCAGTTTCCATTTAAGTAAGCATCTTGAAATCAATTTAATGTAAAATGGCAATATGAGCATCTACATGGCAGGTTGAAAACCAACCAGTGTATTCATTGTGATCTTAAGTTTGAAGCTAGGCATTCAGATACCAGCTTGAAGAATACTCTCTTTTTGAAATTAAAGTGATTGGCAGCGTTTAGTGCATTAAGTTGATAAGTCTCAGATTTAAGTCATAGTATTGAATGGAACAGGTGCTGACCTACATTATAGAAGGAGCATTGTAGTGAAATATGTTAGAGTGAAATGTGACAATTGTTATAAAACTGAGTATAACACGCAAAATGCATACTACCTGATGACACTACAGTGACACCTGTTGGATGTTTTCTTATTTGGTATTCTCCTTAATGACCTGGAAGAGGTAGTATACAATTTTAGCTACTAATTGTCAACTGATCTAAATGCTGGTAAGAGCAGAGGAATATCCTGATAGTAAATTGAAAATGAGCAAGAAAACAATGAGATGCAGCTTAGAAAAAGTGAATACTGGTAGTTTTATTCAGTACTATAAACCAATTTCCACATTGAAGAGGGTCAATAGGATTACTCTAGAAATTATAATGAAGTTCAAGGTCACAGTAAATACTTTATTAAAGGAGTTTTTACATATGTGGAAAGAAATCTAAAGTTTTTATTTTTTGCCTTTACGTACATGAAAATATAGTAATAATTCCATTTTTGTGTCTTTGATATGTATCTACCTATAAAAGAGCCTTTGTTTCATTTTGTGGGTGTTTTTGCAAGCAAAGTATTGACAAGTAAAAATCTAAATGGAATAGGAACAGATTATTCAATAAGGGAGCCGGAGGCATTATCTTATAATTTTTTGCATGGCTAAGAAATGCCTGAAGGCAGGAAAGGGTGTAAGAATAGTTGGGGAAGGGAAAGAAAAAAGAATGCAACAGCATTATATCAAGTGTGATAGGAAATGGGAAAGTGAAAGGGAAATGGTCATAAAAAGTAAAGCAATGGGCTGGATTATAGACACATTTTTCTGAAACTGAAAGCAGTCTAAGAGAAGTCGATTTATTGTGCATCAAAACTCTGATGGGTATCATAGAAAAAAAATATCTCTGCTAGAATTGTAGAATCACATATTTATTGTTGAATTCCTGATTTTTTATTATTTACTTCTGTTTTCATAACTGACTGACATTTATTTACTTTTTCACAATTTGAAGTATAATTATGCATGAAATAGTATTATTAAAAGAAAAGCATACAGCACTCTGGGAGAAAAAGTTACTAGCATAAGTACAATGTAAATTTATACTTAAATTTAAACACAAGTTTCTGCTTGTCAGATACAGGTCAACATAATTCAGTGATGGAATTTATCATAATTGTCATTGTTGTAGGCTTGTTAAATACTTAAGACATTTGAGAACATCTTTAGGTCAATGAGTACACATTTGTTTAGTTCTGAAGTGGACAAGTTTCTACTGCTTTGTTTAGGATATTTGTACAAAGTATTTTAATATTGTTCACCTTGAAGGTTACTGGTGAAGAAAATGGTATTGTATGAGTAAAGCTCTAAAAAGTAACCATAAAGCATGTTGAGTTTGAGGATTAGGTCCTTATTTGTTCAGTAGAATTGTTAAAAAATATATTTCTTGATTATACTAATACAACTAAAGTGAAACAACCACTTGTAGAATGGAGAGATTTTTATTGGTCACAGTTCATTAGAAAGTATTCATTATATTCCTGTGGAAAAGAATTAAAGCACTAGAAAAATTTTAAATGTGTCTGGAGGGGCTGTAATAAGGTTTTGAAACAATAGGTCATTCAGTGTGATGCAGAATGAATCCAAAACATCAGGTCCATTGTATTTTCTGAAGGAACATGGAAAGGGTGAACGTGGAGAGAATGACAGAGTATTTCAGCATGTGCTCAGTAAGGGGGCTGTGTGCATGCAGACAGTGAGTGGGGCAATGCTGGTGTCTGTGGATGCTGGAGACCAGAAGCTGCATCCAGGGAGGAACAGAGAGGTGCCACAGCAGAAAGCAGGTCCCAGAATCCAACTCCAGTATATGTAGAGGAAATGAAATACCTTTACATGGGTTTGTGACCGAAACAGACAGAATATTTTCCCTGAATCAATCCACCCACTGATTCTCAGGCACAAGTTCGTGTCCCCATTCTGTCCTCTGTGTTGCCAAAAAGCATATTTTGCACAGCTTCAGGAAAAGAAGAAAGGAGCTGATCAAGCTGAGAAAACACTATTTTTCTTTTCTGATGACAAGTAGGATTACACTTTTTTCCCCTAGTAAATAGTAAGGAAAATGAAAAAAAGTTATGGGGGACTACATAAATATGTATACTCACTAAAAGTAAGCAATCTTGGAAAAAAGGTAAAAACTTAAATTCTTTTCTTCTTGACTTTTTGTAAGTTTTACTTTATAGTACAGGAGTATAGATGTGTTTAGAGTTGTTATGCTTAAGACAAAGTAATTTTAAAAATATGTAAAATTTAAAAAGACTTATTAGGGTTAGCAAACAAAAGATTCCATTTCAAGGCAAACAAATATTTTGGTTAACTAAAAATTGATTTCCAGCCTGGCTTCTCTTTTTTTCCTTAAAAATCCTAAGCACTGTGGTAGGTGTCTTTCTGTTAAAACTGTAACACCTGCATAGAACCAGTTCTTAAAATAGTTCTCCCTTTTAAAGAGGACAAACTTGAATTTTTCTGAGCTATTGGTAGTACTTAGAAGTGCTCAGTGCTAGGGTAATTTCCTAACTGTGTGTAAGGCTGTGTTTCTTCTTTAATTCCTATCTCTCACAGATAAAGAAAAGGCACTGAATGTGTCAAGTCTTCTCAGAGTAGTTATTAATGTAAGTTTTGATCAAACTTTTAAGTGTAGAGTTTACCCAAATAAACTGTTTGTTAAGAAAAGAATTAAATTTAAATTAAATTTAAATTTAATTAAAAGAATTAAAAGAAAAGAAAAGAATTAAAGAAAAATTGCTTTCTGAGGTGCTGAGAGAATATACTGCATTGGACACCTGAACTGAAAACAAATGGGTAACTGCTTGGGATTTTGCCTGTCAAAACATAATATTATCTCTGTCCTCTGCTTTTGCTTTTTTTTTGCTTTTGCTTTTTTGTTAGTAAACTAAGGAAAGGTCTGGTGAGGAGATAAAATATTTTGAAATGTTTAATAGTTATTGAATAAATTGTATATATTTGTCATGTGTGGACACTAGCAAAGCTTAGTAGAGGGATTCAGTGTACTCTCTGAGGCCCTTCGAACTTGGTACAAAGTCACCTCTTTATTGAAGGCCTTGAACTGTGGATATATTTACCAGATAGATTTCAAAGTTTTACGTAGTGACTCTGATAAGATTTTATTTTTTGTTTTCTTTTTTTACTGTTGATGTATGTCATGAGTTGTTGAGAAAATTACAGAAGGAGCTCCACAACCCATCATGGAGATTTGGAAAGATAGAACATTTTCTTTGTATTTCAGGGACAAAAATAAGGTGAGATTGTCAACAGAGAATTGAAAATCTTTTTTAAAATGTCAAGTGCTCAGTTCCTAGACTGGTACTTCTGACTTGTGAACCTCTATGGAATAAAAGGAGTTGGTTGTACTTTAGGTGTCTGTTCCCCCAGAGGACTGCTAGGCAGTTAAATTTAACTAGATAGATAAAGTTAATTCAGGAAACATTTCAGACAGTATTCTTTTTTCAGACCATGCTTTTTCCTGCATGCTTCCACCCAAACAAATACCACATACATTTACACAGAACCTTTAGAAAAAATCCCGAAATAGATGTCCCTATGTTGTCACTAGGTCACTATATTGTCACAATTTTAATTGTCAATATATAAAATTATTTTAATATATACTTACATATATTTACAAAATCTCTCTCTTATCCTACCTGCCTGAAGGGGCTCATACTAGAGTAAATATATATAAAAATGTGTGTGTGAGGCTGATTTTATGTCTGGATATAACCCAGTATCTAGGAACTCTTGTCCAAGTGTGCTGAGACAGCACAATTCACAGCCTGTCATGATCTAATATTGAACCTTAGTATTGCCTGTACAATTTTGAGTTTTGATTTAGATCTTCAAGGTGTATCATGACTGTAACAGTGACTATGATAGAAGCATTCAATCTTCTGAGCCAGAGTACACACCCTAAAAAGGCTTTTGTTTTGTATGAGTAGCAAATTAATTTTTATTGGGCTACTAAGGGTAACAATAGGCACTGAGATATGCTGTAGTTTTTACAGATTTACACCATTTTTCTTGACTGTTTGAAGTCAGTAAGCAAGTAAATTGGAAAAGATAAGAAACTAATTCTGTCATAAGTCAAAGGCAGAAAGTTTTGATTTTTTGGGGGTTAGCAAAGACTATATGAAGCTACATGAAACATCAAGGTGACTGATACAGAGGTATCAGATGTATGTCATATTGCTTGTAATAATTCATGTAGATCCTGATTGTGTCAGCAAAGACTGTCTGAGTTTTCTCTTTTAGAGGCTAAATCAGAGCTCCCCACATCATCACATGTAGTAGTTTTATGTTGGGGAAGCAATTGAAAATTAACTGAAATGTCCAGTTTTTATCTCAAAAGGCAGTGTTGCCTTAAACCACAGATTTATAATTTTTCTGAGAGAGATTCCTTCTTACACAGCTGAGAGAGGAATAACACATTGTTTACTGACTGTTTTCAAGGTACAAGGAAAATACTGGTTTTTTTTAATGTAGAGAACTGTTCGATACTTGCAACAGCTAATGCTAATATTGACCTTAGGAAATACCATTCTATCTAGAAATCAGTGAAAATGAAAATATTTTGTTCCAGTTTTGTACTATATTTCCAGTACAAAAGCTCCAAATTCCAGTTTCTATTAAGTACACTCCAGAGGAGTTACCATTTTGTATTAAAGATTGCTCAATAATATTTCTCAGTCCCTTTTCCATCAGGAGAGAGGATTTTCAGAAGAAATTTTATTATATCAACCTTAAATACACGGAATTGAATGGGCAATTCTAAATGCACACAGATATATATATGTGAAAGATGCTGTTTCTTTTAAAGACTGTAAGATTTTAGCATGGTTTTCTGTATCTTTCACCTGGAAAGTTAGTAACCCAGTGTGCAAGATTAGACCTAGTGCCTCAAATTTTTAAGCGTGACATTTAGAACCTTAAAACTGTTTATCAGCTTTGAGTCAAGCTATTTTAGAGGAAATAATAACACAGTACTGGGTTAAAGCATAGCTAAAAATGCAATCTGTATGGCTTGTATTTTTCACCTGGAACACTGGCATCTCAGGTTAACTCATCTTGGAAAAAATACAGTGAAACAGATTTGTTGCAAAAGATTTTTATAGCTTGATGCATAAGTTGTTTGGGTTTTTTTATAGTTTTAGGGGTGGTGGTGTTTTCTGGTGGAGTTGTTTTTTTGGTTTTTTTTTTTGTGAAATGTGTAAAATCTCAAATAGAATATTGGCTCTCTTGTCAACAACAAGGGCAGGTAGCTCCCTAATGAAAGGGGAGACAGGAGCCAAGTGTGGTAACAGCAGCAACAGAGGCAGTGGCCTCACCAGACAGGGTCTGGTGAGCCAGACAGGGTCTGTGGCACCCAAGCAAGGCAGCAGGCCAGGAGTGGGGATGGTAGCCAGCCTCAGGAGAGAGCTGTAATCATCAGGAAGGTGTATGGTGATAAGGTGGATCCAAGGTAAAGCCAGAAAGTTGAGTCAGCAAGTAAGGATCAGGTCCAGAAACAGTAACCATGGTCAGCTTTGGTCCAATGACCAACTGGTGAGTTGTGATAGTGATGAGGTTCTCCAGCTGCGAGTCAGGGTCTGGATCAACAAGATACATAGTCAGGTGCAAGACTAATGCAGGCAAGGGTGAGAGCCTTAGCTTAAAAAAGCAGCTTCTGAGAAAAGGCAAGGAAGCTGTCAGTCATTTATTGAGAGCAGCTTTATTCACAGTCACTATCTGTGATCTTTGTAAATTGGCCCTAATCCAGGGAGGCAAATCCCCAAGAATGGGGAAGATGAGTTCAGATCTCTGGCAGCCTCTACACCTCAAACAGAATGAAAAAGATTGTTGCCCAGGTATACCAGGAGTCTGAAGTGGGAACTGCTACATTAAAAAGAGGCTTCATCAATTGTTTTCTAAGCGTGTGAGTCCTAGCTTCAGAAGAGAGATTGGAGATGTGATACTACAGAGACAGAGGCAGAAATACCTTTTGCAGCTAAGGAAAAATTTTCTTTTTTTCTCCTGAAGAAATGAAAGTTTTAAAATACACTTTTATATCTTGCTTTCTGCTGTTGGCGAGCTAAAAATATTCTAGTGAATTTAATTCTTTGATATGTAACTGTTCAAAGGTGGTTGTGGGGTTTTTTTCGGTTTGTTTGGGGTTTTGAGTTGTTTTTTGTTTTGTTTTGTTTTTTGTTTTTATCAAGGACTTAATTGTGATTAAGTCAGGTTTAGTGCTTCTGTTATTGTGGTAAGGTACTGTAAGACTTAGCTACTGCAGTTCCAAGTGGTGGAAGACAAGACTCATGGTCTTTCATCCATGGAGTTCTTCTTCACTTATTTAAATAAACAGTTCTGGAGTTTATAAGAAAATGGTTTACTGCAAGATAATACCTCAGTCCGTGTTAATTTTTTCTCCAAACTGAAAACAGCCATGCAGGGAAGAAGCCATAAATTCTGTGTATCAAAGGGATAATTTAGAAGAAAAAATCACTTCCTACTTAGACTGTGTCTTACCCGTGCACTCCAATAGCTCAGCTTTATATTTGTGCCTGTTAGGCTATCTTGATTTTGCTATATGTTTAAAAAGCTAATCTAAATTAAGCTGATTTTATCCTGCCTGACTCAGAAACAGAGGAAGCACTGGCAGAAGACAAGGCAGCTAGCGGGTATCAGAGGTCCCTTGCTAAACTTAGTGACACTGATGCTCTCCCATGAGTACAATTAAAGGTAAAGTGAGATGGTGGAGCACTAGATACACAAGCAAGGAATTGGCTTGATAGGCGAGGAATCATTTCAGTAAAATAATGAGAGACCTGTTCCTCTGAGATGTGCTGTGGAACTAAAATGCATAATTTTTCATCTGTCTCAGATATTTGGCAATACTAATAGACCATACAGGGAAAGAAAATCATTAAGTGTCTAGCAATGAAGCCTTGCGTATTTAGCAACATTCCGAACTGAAAATAACCCTCTTTAGCTGTCTTATGTTTATTTATTACACTTGTAGTCTTATTAGTATGATAAACAGCCTTAATAAGGTTGTTTTATATTCAGTTTATTGTGAAATTGTAAATTCTAGTTTACTTAGCATAAAATGAAATTAGGATAGGGAATAAAATTATAACATGAATTAATACTCAGCTGCAGGTACGACACACTCATAAGCGTTTATGTATAGAACAGCCCTTACTGTGGCATGACTTTTAGAAAAACAATTTTAAAGAAGGGAATATTGACAAATCATCCATGTTATAGATCTCCCTTCCTTCCTTAAAGATTTGCTTGTAGATTCTGGGTTCTCAATAGTCCTGTGTATGTATACATCTATATCGTTATAGTAAAAATAACACACATCTATAAACATAATATATATTTATATTTTTTTTAATTTATTATCTCTATGAGAAGAATTTCTTCCACAGCATTGTGAAAACCTGTAATGTATAATCAAAGTGAAACAATGCTTGGTTTTATATATATATATATATATTGGAATTAATCCATATTTACACAATATAACTCAATGATGAATGAGTCCTTCAGTCTACCCTCGGCAAAAAACTTAGTGACTCTATGTGGACATCTGCTTTCCCATTCCTTCATTATATACTTTCAAAAACAAAACAATTGTTCTGATGGACCTAAAGTCTTCCTGTCCTGTTCTCTTTCTGTTAGGTTGGTTTTGTGGTTTTTTTAAAAGAACATTCAGCTGGTGTTACAAGAGGAAACATTTGAACTGCAACTGGGCAGCTCTTCTTCCAGCCCTTTCCTTTCCTGGTCCAAGCTTACAGATTTTCAATGTCAAGAAGATGTCAGGTTGAAAGCAGTGTTAGTAATGCCTGACATTTTTCAATAGAATCAGTCAGCTTTCGGTGAAGATGGAACATAGTGAGATAGCAATACATTTAAATAAAGCTTTTAGAAAGGTACTATATTTTGTGTTCAGCATTAGTTACGCACTCCTTTGCATACTTCTAGTATGTGCTAGCATTAGGCACAGTAAAGTAAGGAGTTCTGTGAAGGTGGCTAGAGTATTAGCTCTGTACATGATATGCAGTGCTTTACCATGTGAAGGTCTGTTTGGAATTATGTATGGAGTAATCAAATTTGTTCCAGACATAAGGGAAAGCAGAAAATTGGTTATGCTTAATATTTCAGTTGCATTCAGGTGAGTTTTTCAGAGGCTCTGTGTGTGTCTATAAATATTCCTATGCTATCACTTCTGAAAGACAGAAGGATAGTTAGTCCCTTCTGTCCTAATTTCTTTCGAACAGGATTATAAATTATGCACATTTCATAAAACAGCTCATTTTCAGGATCGAGATAATCCCAAGGGAATGTTCACTACATAAAGTTATTACAGGGTCTGAAAATAGCAATAGAGCTAGAAAAAAAAAGGCAGACATCCCAGTTAGTGGGAGCTGAGCCTATTTTCCAGTGTTTGAATCTTATCAGTGCCATAATCAGAAGCTTCTGGGTTTCATAAGCAAGTAATACCACTCCCTTTTAAAAATACTTTGCTTCCACAATGGTTAATTCCCATTATTCCTTGCAGCAAAAACTGACAGGCCTGGACACTGCTGAGCATATTTGTCAACTTCTCAAGAAGACCAGTGTCACCAAGCAGCAGCCAGTGCCCAGGATTTGTGGCCCTCAGGTGGCCTTTGCAAACCAGAACTGTCATGATGTCTCTGGATCTCTGGAGCCTGCCTGTTTTCAGCAGTGCTGAGCTATTAGTATGGTTCACTCTGTCATGTGAAACCATGGCCTCAGAAGAGGTCAGTCAAAACATTTCCAAGTAATATATATATATATATTTTTTTTTTCCCCACTGAAAAGCTGTGGTTTCATCAAAATGTGTCGCTACTAGCAACTTGCCAGTTTTAATGAAGTATCAATGGAGAATTTTTCTCAGAGGAAGGAAAAGGAAAGGACAGACAGAAAGAAAGGAGGGAAGGTGAGCAGTGAGGAGAACTGGCACAGAAGCTCTGTGAGAGTTTTATCAAGCTCCCAGCTCTTTTGAGTTTGAGATTCCTGTAAAGCTATTAAATGATAACTGCTCCAAAGGGTGAAGGGGAAAACACTTGCAAAGAAGTTTGTCCTGTATCCTAGTAGATTGTCCCATTCTAATTGGATAGAGATGAACATAAAAAACTTTCTGCCGGGCAAGTGCCATAGTTTGTCAGTTGGTCTTTTCTTCCTTAGATTCCTGATAGGGGAGGACAGACAGAAAAAATCCTCACCTTTTATTCACACTCGTATCTCTGCAGAACAAAACCTACTGTTTAAATATCAGAAATTCGTCATGAAATAGGATTTTTTTTCTTAGGCCCATCTATCTTCTTTCTTTTTTTTTTTTCAAATACCTTTGTACTTTGTCTTGTTTCAATGTGCATTTATTATTGTTATCATTCTACATTATTTCTTCCTTTCATATTGCACCTACTCTTTTTGCTATTCCTGCTCTATTCTTAGTTCTCTGAATTTTTCATGAGCACCCAGACGTTTTCTCCTTTTTCTTCTTTTTCTCCTTTTTCTCCTTTCTCTCTATTCCTTTCCACTTATGTATCTCCATGTACTGAGGGAAGGGAATAACAAAGCAAATGTAAGTAAAAAACTACTGATACAACCATATTGGACTTTGTAGAAGTAAATGCAAAGAGTTTGTGATCTATGGAAATAAAAACAATCAAATAAAACAACAATGCCAAGCAGACAAAATGCAATATGTTTTTCAATATTGTAACTCAAATATTTATTCAAAATGAAGTAATGATTACAGTCTTTATTCCCCTGAATCAGTGAGATTTTAAGTACTACAAAATCCATTGACTTTCTTTAGATGAAAAATGGATTTCATAAATATAGCATTTCATTACTGAGATTTATTCTTTTTGAAATAGTTTTACTTACTTGTAAACTAGTTTCCTAACTAGTTCTAATTTTAAATGTTATTAGAAGATATGTCTGAAAAACATGTACAGATCACAACGTACTACAACGTACTAACACCAGTAGCTTTGGAGTGAAGATCCAGTGTGACTTGCATTACACTGAGAGATGTAATTTTTTTGAATTGTTTATTCATCAGGTTTTTAAAATATGAATGTTATAATTCTTTGCAATCATTCCAGTCAGATATGAACTGTATATATCAGCAGGTTTGAAATACAAGTTGGAGCAAGATAGGCACAGCTGGGTATAAAATTGCTTCTCCACAGATGTGGAGTCAATATACCGCTTGCCTTTATTAAACCTTATTAGCTAATTACTGGATTAGTAACTAATAGACTTGGAGGAAGAGGTCTTGAAATTGTGGTTTGTTATTTTCTTCCCCTCAATCTGTTCTTTCTTTTGCATGGTAACTTCTCTGCACTGAGCCAGCTGAGTAGTCACATGAGAATAAATGAAAGAAAGGGGTGAGAATGTGGGATGAAGGGGTCCCTGAGATTTTGGTAGTTCATAATATATTTTGTCCTACTCTAAAGAAGAGTCTTCCATAGAACTGATTTTTCAGTGGAAGAGGTGAGCCTTTGTATCCAAACGTATCTGAATTTCTTCTGAAAGACCAGACTGATTTAATATTTCTCTCAGATACTTGATTTTAATTTTTCTTATTTGGGGCATAGCATGGTCATTGTTCATAATTAAAATATATAGTACTTTATTTGCTTGGAGATGTTTGCTAGACCAAATATCATTCTCTATACCTTTTCATCTAACACTTTTCTTCAGTAGGAAGTAAAATTCCCTTTGGCCTTTGTTAAATAAAGCTGTGATTCTGTGGGTGTATGAAGGGATACAAGAGCCAACAAAGAGAAACCATTACCTTTGATTCCCTCTCTCTGCTGCTTTCTTTATTCATGATTAGCTGGCCCTAACCTTTCCTTTGAGGTAAATTTATTGCTTATTAGGCTTTTTTAAGAATTAATTTAATTTTCTCACTGACAAGAAATGTACGGATCCTTCATAAATGACTGCAAATTACTTCTGGAAACTTTTGAGAAGAGTAAGATAGAGCAGAGTAAGGTAGGGTGATAGAAGAGAGTGGGAGGACTGGAATGTTTCCATGAAGGCAAATTAAGAGATGGGGCCTCTCAAACAAGGTTATAGGAGGTTTAATTGCAAAAGACAGTAGTTATGTTGGCTCATGTTGCTGTGATACTGCAGCTTTATTGTGTATACTTCTTTGTGAATTGCTTGTTTTTTTGAGTAAAAATGTAAATTAAAAAAATAACCTGCTTAGGATAGGATAATTAGGTGTTTGCTGACTCCTGACATAGATAAATCCTGACATTAGTTATTAGTTAAGTGACAGAGTATTTGGGAAGAGGGGTACATCAACCCTGTACATCAGGGTTACATTTTATCCCTTCATAGGTAAAAATTAAACAGATTATCATGTTTGTCTGAAGTATTATTCTGGTAGTTTTCTCATTATGATGAGAAATAAGGCATCTTGACATTTTGGGCTGATTTAAACTTTTATCTTTCTTACCATTCTCCAAATCAAAATTTTCCCCATCACTTCTGTGCCTTAGTTTTTATTTTCTCTCCATTTTAATTCCAAGTATCAAAAGGGCAGATGTCTCCTAGCTTTTTTGTCCCTGCCAAAGCCAAGTTTAATTACTTACTGGGGAAAAAAAAAAATTGGATTTAGATTAAATTTAAACCTATTTTCTGCTAAGCAGGCTTGTGCTCTCTTTGGTATTATGGCTTTTTATTTATTTTCATTCTTTCCTGTGCCAAAGAAGAAAAAACCCAAGCCCTTCTAGAGATGTATAATGATAAAGTCACCAACCTATGCAGACGTCTTTCTTACTAGGTTTCTTCAACCCAATTCATTAAAGAACGTGTGATATGAGTACATGTCTGTTTTCACAATTGAGATGCCAAAGTCAGGATGAGGGAATGTGTGCTATGAGAGTATGTGGTTTAAGGACAAAAATAGCTCATGGTAAGTTTGCAGATAGATAAAAAAAAGAATAAAAATAGATTAAAAAAATAATAATTTTTTTTAAAAATTTTAATATTTTAAATATTTAAAAAAAAAATAAAAAAGAATAGACCTTTTTTTGTAAAATGAGGCTTTGGAGGGGTGACTACCTTTACCTATAGGCTTCTCAGGTTTTCTTGACTTTTTAAATACTGCTCATTATGTTATAAACTCATCCTCACAATGGTAAATGTCACAGTGAATGACTCAGCTAAATTTGTGATATTGTCAAATGCCTGCTTTTCAAAGACAGACTAAGGTTATTACAGTGTCAGACATATATAATTTTATGGGATGGTTTTGTTTTGGTCTGAGGTTTTGTGTGTGTGCGTGTGGTTTACTCCCTATGTCCATAGCTTGTGTTGGATGGTAGACTTACCCTAGAAACAAGAAAATCTTAAGACAGTACTGAGAAGGAACAGACAGCCTCCACTGAATCACCAAGGTTTTGCCCAAGCTTGCTGTTAGGTAAGATTTATGGTTTCTGAACTTTCCGACCATTATTTTTGCATGTTTGCATTTCCAGAAGTCAACAACAACTGATCCACCGTGTTGCCTAGGTTTTGCCTACACAGAAGATATTAATGTACTAACAGAGGGTACTTTATTTGTGGCTATATACTTTACTTGCAAATGCAATGGAGGAAAATTGTAAGTCTGGAGCATACTTTATTCCTGTAAAATTACTGCTAATCTGGCATAATTTTCCATTTACTGTAATTTGCTCAGTGATGGGAGGAAGAATGTATTCTCTTTTTTATTTCTTTTTCATGGAAAATCTGGTGAAAAGTTATTTTTTGTATTATGGAACAAGTAGTTCTTCCTTCCAACACACGCTTTCAAGTGTCCAATGGGTTGTTTGTTACTGGGAGAGAGAAGCAGTAAAAGTGTTGGATTTTTTTCTGAACTTAAATATCAATATAATCAGATTTCAGGGGCTTTTTTTTTTTCTTTTGAAGCTTTTATCAGGGCTGTTACTGTGATAAATTTGATTAGTGTTCCCTTCAGTCAAGGGTGGAAGAACTTCCTTTCTTTCTACTGCTAAAAAGAGAAATTGTAGAGACTTGGCTGTGTGTCTTGTGTGTCTATCCAACTGCTAAAATTGTTACGCTCCATCCTGGTGTTTGCATGTTGCAATAGTGTGGTCTTTCCTTAATGCAGCTGGGAGCTATGAAGACATTATATTGGTGCTCAGTTTCCTTCAAAAACTAACAATTATTCTTTCATCTACTTTTAAAATATCTCTTTTGTTTCTTAGAATGAGTTACTAAAACTTGAGGATTTCAATCTGTACCTCTTCAGTTGTTTTTTGGCCCCGATTCAAATGATTCAATTTTATTTCTGTTTTGCAACATTGCCTTTCACTAATCTCCTTATTCCACAAACTTTTGCAAAGCAAGAGTTGCTATGCTAACAGGTCGTACTGTATTATTTGAATTTCTGAACACCAGTTTATCACACCTTTCATTCTGTATCAGAAAAACAAAAGTTCAGTTTCAAATTCTGATTTGGGAAATCTGTGGTGAAACATTGGTGTAAACAAAAGTCTCATACTTTATCCAGTGAATATTTCAGCGTTGTTTGGTATTGCCTACTGGTTGTATGTAGTTAACGAAAAAAAAAAAATCATCCTAATCCTCCAAGGGTAAATTGCTACAAAAAATTACTAGGGAGTTGGTAGAATTAAATGCTACATGTAAATCTACCTGCAGGGCAGCTTTACTTTATGGACTCATTTAGACATTGGCAGCCTAAGATATGGGCAAAGCCATTTCTGAGTTTTGCAGTATGTTCAAAGTAATAAAATTATGCAAAAATGTTTCTGGAGATTCCTGAAAGTCAGTTAGTCTAGGTTTATTACTGCTAGGTAGCTGGGTTAAAAATGAGTATCTATCGACTAGAAGCAAGCAATTTTAGCTTTTTATTTACAATGCTCAGGGATTTTCTGACACTTAAAAGATTAAAATTATTTGTAGCTCTTTACAAATAAAGAGCACTATGTGCTGATCTTTTCTATACAAATTTTATTTGCAGTCTAATGGTATTACAACTATGAAAAGGCAGAATTATTTATTTTAAGAGTAAAACAGTGAGACATTTTTTCTAACAATATGTTAACTGTTGTCTCAAAGATTTTTAAAAGACATTATGTGTATTTTTTGCACAATTCTTTATAGATTTCTCAACTTTTTTTTTTTTTTTTTTTTTTTTTTTTGGACACTTTGGAGCAAAGATTGATTCACTTAATAACTGTGTTCCTTAATTTTAAAAATCTTGACTACTTGTCTTCTGAATAATTGATGTATTGTTGATTACTTAGAAAAAAGAGTGGTTTCAAAGAATGTTTATCAACATGGTGATAGGCGCTTTATATATATAAATATATATATATTATATAAACATAATATATTTACAGCTCTGCATAGTAAGTAGACTGGTAGGAAAAAATATATACTAAATAATTTCTTTTTTTTTCAATCTCCCAATCTATAATAAGTTATTTTTCTTTAAAAACACATAAGAAATACAAATAGCAGAACGTTATAAAATCAGTAGCAATTTTTCTTCTAGAGTGGGTCTTTACAAATATAGCTGCAGTGCCATGCTTACAGCTCCTTAAGTTGATTTTTCAGTAGACTTACTATACCATAAGTGACAATAAAAGATAGTTAGCTCTGCACAATCTACCATGTGCATCGAACCAATACCGCTGATGTGATAAAGAGAAATATTGTCCTTGTAAGTTGAAGGCATTATAAATCCTTTTGTAAGCATATAAAATATCTTCTATTGAAACTTCCCTAATAACTCTAATGCAATGTTTATCATCTAAGGGATTTCTTTATATAAACTACAGTTCTAAAATGACCTTTAGTTGCAGAACTACAACTACAGATAGCATGAGTTTCACTATGCTTTGGGTCGTACGATTCAAAATCCTTTCCTTTTGTTGAGTCAGCAGAGACAGAAAGTTATATTCACCCATTTCACATCGGAGCCTGAGTGGTTCAAAGACACAGTTTAAATGGAAGAAGTGTGAATACAAAAATTAGTTTCTTTCCATCATATGTCTTGGCCCCTCAGGAAAGGAAAAATGTGTAAGTAGGGTGGGTGCCAGATATTACGAACAGATTGAGAACATTATGAGCACTGAAACAAATTGCTACAAACTGAAAGAAAATCTAGAAACAATTCTTTGGGATATTTTGGATAGGTATACCTCTTGGAATATTAATAGCATCCATAAATGACTAGTCATAATGATATTATAGCAAAAAAAAAAAAAAAAGTTAATTACTGCAAAATCATTGATGGCTGGATGTGCTGGATAAATACTTTTGAAATTATTTCACAGGACTGCTTGTCTTCTTGTTTGCCTTTCAGTAATCATTGTGTGGCCTTTATCAACATAGGTAAGACACATTCTTGTCAAATTATATGAAACTACCCACAGAGTAACAAGGGCAAACTGCAAAATAAGTGTCTGAAACAATTTTGTTTAGAGTGCAGTACCATTCTTGGCATCTTGCTGAACACTTTAATTAACCTTAATAGTGCAGGCAAAGATTCAGAAAGTGATAGGCCATCCTGAGGCAGAGAAGAGCTCCATGTGCTCTAGTTTCCTGCTTTCGACAACAGTCATTAGAAGGTTCATGACAATGATTTTTAGCTGAGGCAGCTGTATTTCTTTTGACTAATCTGTCATATTCTACTGATGTGTGTCTCAGGTGCTTCCAAATGTCCTGCCTGTATTCAGTACTTCTGTATGAGTTATATTTCTGTTAATCTAGTCCTGTTTTTAATCCACACTGAATCAGATTCTACAATGTGATTTGGCATTGAATTCCACATCTTAACTATATATTTTCCACTTTTTTTTGGGCTGGGTGCCTGTTATTATATCTGGTGACTCTTAACACGTGGGTTGGAAAACACGGTGAACAACACATTCATGGTCAAATTTTCTGCTCATTATTTTGTATTTTATTATTTCCCACTCAGTCATGTATCTTGTAGGCTCAGGAAACTTCATCTATTCAGTTTTTCTTTATGTGGACTGTTCATACTGTTCTCATTATCACTGACCTTTGACCTGAGGGAAAAGGACTGAAAATGCACATAATAATGTTAAAGATTTGATGTACCATGGATCTACACGGTGATGCAATAGTATTTTTTCTTTCTTTTCCTATTCTTTTTATAATAGTTTATAACATTCCATATTTTTTCCTTTACTGAATTTAATTTTCTTGTCATTTGACTTCATATTGTAACTTGACCTCTGTCTTGCCTGATATTCCAGAAGCTCCGAGCACATCATTGCACTTATAAAGCTGGGTTTTTTTTCAGTGCTTCACTGTATATTTGCTTACACTGAATTCTGGCTTCCTCTTCTACCCAGTTAGTACCATGAATGTCATTCCTGCAGTTCTTTGTAATCAGCTTTTGTCTTCTCTGTCATGATTAACTCATATTGCTAATAGCCTTTGCCACCTCTCTGATATTTCCATATGTATTATGAACATAATAAAGAGCACACATCATGGTAATTCCACTGGTAAATTTCCTTTGTCATGAAAAAGTGGTTTGCAACTTTATCTTTCAACCTCTGTTTAATCCTTATGAAGGCTTATTATTCCTTGGCCATTTTACCTTTTTCAAGAATTATTGCTGATAAATCAAGTCAGAAACTCCTTGAAAATCCAAGTAAACTATAAAAAGTTGATTTCCCTTATTCATGTACTGTCTTTTTCCAGGAGCTTTCTCAGGTCTTTGATGTCTTTGATGTGTCTTACAAAAAACATATTGACTCTTTCTCAGTGTATCTACCCACTGAAGTCTGTTCCTTATTACAGTTTTGAACAATTTTTCTGCTGCAGGCATCAGTCAGAGAATCATGGAACAGAGCCATAGAATCATAGAATGGGTTGGAAAGGACCTTAAAGATCATCTAGTTCTAACTCCCCTGCATGGGCAGAGACACCAGGTTGCTCAGAGCCTCATCTAGCCTGGAAATTAACACTTCCAAGGAGGGGCAATGGTCAGTAGTTCCACAGAACTAATTGGGAAAAGGTTAACAGGTGTTGCATTATCCTTCTTTCATCCTTCTGGTACTTTAAAAGGATCACGTGAAGGGTTTTATACTACAGTAGAAGCTCATTTTTTTTCTAAGAGTATCAAATGAATATATAAATAACCAGTTATCAATCTTTCTGATTCTGCTCTTCTGTCAACTTGGGGGTTTTTCTGCTTTTTTATTTCATCCATTTTACAGCTCACCATATTATGCGTATGCCTTTACTATAAATTCTCCAAAGTCCAACTTGATTTCCAACGTTACACTGAAAACAAGCAAAATTTTAAAAGTTGAAAATAGATGAATCTGAGAAAAAATACCTAAACTCACAATCTGAAAAAACAAAAGAAATGTGGAGGTAGATATCAGCAGAACAAGGCTTATGTGCTTAACTAATAAATAAAAACAATTCTCTGTCAGTTTGATTGTCTTTGATTTGAAATGGGTCCCAGTGAAAAGCAGTATCTTATGGAAAAGAGTAAATAAGCTTTAAAGTCGCAGCTTTCACATCCACTGCTCCAGGGGCCCTCCCATGAGAAATGTCATCTTCTCTATACCATTCCAGGAAGATATAATGAGAGAAACAACCCACAAGGAGGGATTTGACTGATACATTGAATGGCTGCTGGCTAAAGTTTATGGCCATGTGCTGTACATGTACCCAGGCATGTCGAACTCCTGTCTTCTTAACACCTTTTCACCACCCTACCTGTTTCTTTTATTTTGGTTTAATACAATCTGATATATTCAGTCAAAAACACTGTGAACTGTGACCAGAAAAACAACTACCTGCACTGTCACAAATAACTTGACACAGATAAGGTTTTGCTTGTGCTGCTGAAGTGAGGCTGCCTCACAGAAGCAGTAAGGTTACAAACAGTATAAGCATCAGAGACACAAACAGCATTTTCCTTCTGTCTTTTTTTTGTTTAGTGCTCTGTCCTGTGCATTTGCCTTCAAAACAGGAGGGTGACTTTTCATGACAAATACATCTTATCTCACACTTTACTTCTTTGCCTCAAAAAGAATAGTTGTTTTCATCTCTAGCTCTAATACGCCTCCAAACTTTTTTACCTCTGCAGTTTCTCTGAAGTAATAGGGGAAAGAGAGCAAAAGAAAAATACTTTGTATTTCGATCTTTTAACTGTTTTCCCCATCTTCCACTGTACCTCATAACAAGAACCTAGCCAGCTGAGACCTGTATTCAAAACAGTGAATCTTGTTTAACAATTCAGTGGTTTTCAGTGACAAGGTTCTCTTTGCATCTTTGGGCCCAACCTTTCATCAAAACCTACATAGTTTCTCACACATCGCTTTACTCTGGGCAGACATCCCACTTCATTGTCAAGAAAAAGATACTTAGCGGCCAACTGCCTTCAGTAGCTACTGCTTATTTAGATTTTACTCTGCCACCCAATTAGAACAGAGACTATAAAAATAGGAAGCAATACTCTATTAAGAAAATGTGCTCTTGAGGTCATCTAGATAACGCATGAAGCACCCTAAAGCATATAGTCTGATAATGAATAATATTTAATATAATAAATATTATTAAACTTTTTAATACTTGCAATGCCTTGTGGAGTTCTGTTTCCAAAAGCTGTTAGAATGGCTCAGTAACAGTTTGAAGAATCTGACATTAATTTGGCATCTGACTTGATTATGTTTGAGTTTCTGGATGATGCAGTGTAGTATTTGGATTCAATAAATTCCTTACTTAAGTATCAAAATCTAAAGACAATCAAATGCAAACACCAATGTTGTTGGAGGATTTGGGGGTTCTATTCCTATGTTGGATTTTCTTTTTCATTCCCTTTTCCCTTTTATTCCTCCAGTGTTTTTTTTTCCTCATTCCCTCATTCACTTCTATTCCTCCATTGGATATTTTTTTTTCATTCCTTCGTTCCTTTCCATTCCTACATTGTTGGTTTTTTTATCCCGTTTTTCCCTTCTACTCCTCCAGTTTTTTTTCGTTCCCACGTTCCCTTCTATTCCTCTGTTGTTTTTTTCTTTTCATTCCCTCGTTCCTTTCTATTCCTCCATTGGTTTTTTTTTCATTCTTTCATTCCCTTCTATTCCTTCATTGTTTTGTTTTTTTTTTGTTCCCTCATTCCCTTCTATTCCTCCATTGGCTTTTTTTTTGTTCCCCCCTCCCTTCTATTCCTTTGTTGTTATTTTTTTTCTTTCCCCCCTTCCCTTCTATTATATGTATGTAGGAAAGTAGACCAAGACTTCAGTCTGACAGGTCTCTGCTTTTTGAATGTGAGTGTTAGGTCAAGGGAGACTTATTTCAAGGAAAAGATGTGTTTTACAAGTGCTAAAAAACTGTATTATTATTTCTGAGAATAGCCAGCCTGTACTATATTTATCCTTTATATTCCCCATATGCCAAGTCCCTGCTGGGCCACCATTTTGTGGGTAGCGTAAAAAGGTTTCTCAGTGAACTCACAACGTAATTAAGGAAAGATAAACCAGAATCATGGATTGAACAGACAGAAACAGGAGGAAAGAGAAGATGAAAGACACCATTCTAAGAGCATGTCTTTTGTACCACTAGACTTATTTATATTCTGATAAAAATGACAGCTTATGTGCTGGAGTGAGAGTAAGCAACTGTTCTGCTAATTGTACTTCTTCCCATGTATGCTAGTGCTAACAGTATTGCATTGGAAACATGAGACAAAAGAAGGAATTCAAGAGAAAATCAGTTCTTTTGTCCCTTTTAAGAAGAATCTTTAGTAAATAGTCACTAAGTGCTTCGCCTTTTCCTTTAGTGATGGGAAGAAAGATGGGATCTAAACCTAGATGGCCGAAGCAAGCATGCACTCTTATTTTGTTGAGTGTTTTCATTGTCTAGTGATTACATATTACAGGAATTTGGGAAATTTAACATTCTGCAGGGTTTTTTTTCCTTCTCATGTGGGATATTTGTAGATCTGTACTGAACTGTATCATGATAGTAATACACAGCTATAAAAGAATTTGGTTTTAAAGCTCTGTGATACAGAAAAGTACTCCATTTTATGGATGGATAATAAGCAGTAGACAAATGTGCTACTCACTGTCAGAGGAAAGCTGGATGTGCTGTAAGGAATACACTAAGGAGACCACAGTTCTTAAAACTGTAGCCCTAACCATTTGTCCATTGTTACTTTTCTCGTGCGTATGATTAATACAAACATAAAAGTGGCTGAACTGGACCCATTGTATTGTTGTATTTGTGGTTTTGAGCCACAGGCAGTGTCTTTGTATTTGATACTACTTAGTGTATTTTTCTTGAAAAAGGTAGTCTAATCAACCTTCAAGCATTTGAACTATCCTGTAGAAATTAATTACAAATTTAAAGGTAATTTCTGTTTTGGACCAGTGCTGTGATTTAACCCAGCAAGCAACTACACACCACACAGACACTTGCTCATTCTCCCCTGACCCTGGGGAATGGGGAAGAGAACTGGAAATGTAAAGAGACTTGTGGTTTGAGAGATAAACAATTTGACAGTTGAATATAATGACATCAGCAGCAATAAGAATGGAATATACAAACAAGTGATGCACAGTGCAACTGCTCACCACGTGCTGATCAATGCCCAACCAGTACCTGGCTAGTGGTACTTGAGAAGAGAAATTCCAAAAACTGCAATCTCAGAGGAAAAGAGAGTGAAGTTGCCAGACAAATCTCATCTACATATTGAGCATGGCATTGCATGATGTGGACAGTTTGTACCTGTTGCTCTGACCAGTCTGCCAGTTTTTTGTGCACCCACACACCAGGAAAGCAGGGGAAGTTGCTTATCAACAACTAAAAGGGTCAGTATATAATAAATATTCTTCTCATAATAGATCCCATACTAAATTCAAAACACAATGCCAGTAAGAAGAAAATTAGCTCTATTCCAGAAAAAAGCAGGACAACCAGGTACTTTTAGTTTTAGCTAACGCTCACTAGTTCTTGCTCTGGAAAATACTGGGAACAATGTTTTCATAGTCACCTTTTCTAAGTTAGTTATGATTCTGCTAATATCAGTAATACACCTCCTTGGCTGCCCCTTTTCCGGCTAAAGTTCTTGTTTTTGTTATTGTACAGAAGCTGTTAGTATTGCTCTTTTCTGTTCCTGTTCTAGTCCAGCCATATCCGTCTTGAGACAGAAAGATCAGAACTGCTTTCAGCATTCATGATGTGTCCAAGTTATGGTGTTAATTGTTAGCTTATGTGGGTTTATACTTAATTAATAATAATAATATTATTATTAATAATAATAACAATAATATATTACTCTGTTTTTGTTGTTTGAATTTTTGTTTGTTTGTTTGTTTCAAATAAAGCAAATAGACAAGATACAGGGAAGGAAACAAGAAAGCCACACACCCACCACAGGTTTTTAGATTCTTTTGTCATTGAAAATAATTTGTGATAATTTGAACATCTGAATGGGGTATGGACCACCTGTCTAGGAATCCTGTTACAGTTTTTGACCACTGTCTCAGGGAAGAAATATGGGGTCCCTCTCCCGGGAGAGTCCTTCAGGAACCCCTGGGACATGAGTCCCTCCCACAGGTGCAGTCCCTCAGGCACAGACTGCTCCTACCTGGGCTGCACACAGAGTCACGGCTGCTGCGGGAGCAGTCACCTCCTCTGACATGGGGCCCTACAGGGCTGCAGAGCCACGTCTGACCTTCTCTGTGGTCCTGCACAGGCTCACAGAGACTGCTTCACGTCTGCCCTCCTGTGACAGTTCAGGGGCTACAAATCCACATTTACCTCACCAGTCCTCCAGGGTGCAAAAGAGCTCCAGAGTGCTCTTCCATGGGTTCCAGGAAGACAGCTGCCATCTCACCATGGGCTGTGCAGAAATCTCTGCCCAGACACCTTTCCTCCTACTTCTTCACTGTGACCTTGATGCCTTTGCTCTGGCACTGCTCTCAGCTCCTCCTCTGCTCTGTAGTGTTTTTTTATATCTTTGCAGTTTTGTTTTCCCTTTCTTGAGTATGTTATTCACAGAGGCACATCCAGCTTCCTGTATCTGCTCAGCTTTGGGCAGAGGTGGGGGCAGCATTGGAACCAGGGGAGCTTCCAGCAGTTTCGCATAGGACCCATCCCTGTGCCCCCCCCTCTTCCAAAACACCATTCCACCAAAGAAAGACAAGTACCTTCCTACCTTCCTCTCCTCTTTCCTACCTCAATGTGCAGACAGCAATGAGGTTGTACCTCAGCCTCCTTCTCTCCAAATAGAAGCTGAAGCCCTCAACCAGTCCTTGTAGGACATTCCTTCCAGCCCTTTCACCAGCTTTTGTGCCCTCCTCTGGATGCCTTCAAGTTATTTAACACCCTTTTTAACTTGGTACTAGAAATGCACAAAATACTCAGGGTGAGGCTGCAGCAATGTTACATACACACACAAAAATAAAAAACACAGTGAAATAAAGGAATCAATTCAGCTGATGCCAGAAGAGCTGGTCCAGGAATCAAAGCAGAGTTGCTTCTAATCAGTTATGTTACTCACATGTCATTCTGACCCATACCTAGCATAAGGTGGTAACCTTATGTATCTGTGCACCTACCAGCTAGCTGTAGAACAGCTAAGGATCTCTACACCAGGTTGCACCATGGTTCATTGTATCATTCTGAACTTGAGCTAAGAACATGTAATACTACATTCATTTAACTCCTTGTCTTTGGTTTGGTTTTATTCCCCTTGTGCACTCAGTCTTTTAGCTTGTCATGTATTCAGGAATGATTACTGGATATTGAATAACTTTCTTTTAGTTTAGTTGCAAGCATAGGTAATGCAAAAAAAAAAAAAAAAAAAAAAATTATACTTTTACATCTGTATAGTACTTAGAACTGAGGAAATTTCCAGGGGACAGAGCAGTATATTGCAATTAATACAACTATGCCTGCTACTTACCCACTGTGTCTGTAAAAGCCTTCATTTTTCTCTATTATCTACATCCATTTATATATAAAGTGCATAGAAATGATTACCCCCCCACAGCTAGTGGTTCAAATTCTCTTTGAGATAATCTGATGAAAGGTGAAACTGAAGATTGGTATTATTAGCAGTAATGTCACAATTAGTTCATTACCATTGCTATGAAAGACCGCTTTAAATTGCTCTTGAAGTAAGAGTTGCAATTCTATACAAATACACATGAAGTGTAGCTATTCTGGTCTGTGGCATTTGTGTGCTTGATCAAATGAACAGAGGAAACACAATAAACATGATTTGGATATTATAATGAGAAAATATTTTCTAAATCATTTCTTGCAAAGACTTCTAGTAAAAGTTAACTATGTCTTGCAGCTCATTACACTGAGGTAATTGTTACCAAACTATGAAAATATCAACTAATCGATCTGAAAACAAAAATATCAATATTCTATGCAATTTTGATTCTCATTTATTTATACATGCACATAACTTAGTAAATCCTATTCTGGAGCAAATTTATAGTATGCTAATAATTAACACTGACGAGTTTTCATTTTAATGTTAAGCTATACTTCTATTCTACATATTTTTCCTGTAGAAATATTGTTTAATATAGTCAGCATGCATGATTAATTTTTGCCAGGCACCAAGCCTGGCAGAATATCTGATGAATGGATACATTTTTCTTTCCACTGCATCTTGAGAAAACCTCATGATGCAGCTCTGCAGTTTATCTGTGATTAACAATGGGAGTCTGTAAAAATAACTTCTGTGTTACCAAAGGTGTTAAAATTTGTGAATATTTTGGGGTAGTTGTTAAACTACTTGGTAAAGATGAAGTAAGGAAAAAAAAAATCTGAAACCAAAAAGACATACCTCCTGGGGCATTTTAACCTGATCTTCTACTGCAACCTTCTGACCAAATAGTATCACTGCATGGTAATACGTTAAATGCTTACTTATTTTGCTGTACTTCAATATCACATCACGTTCTAGTTTTGGAAAACAGCCACTTTAACAGTGACAAATGAGAGCCAGTCACTTTTCCTGGCTGAAGTGTCTTCTGAAGCACCCTGCTGGATAGATACAGACGCTCCAGGAGAGATAGGCACGGCAGAAGAGGTGGTGGAGTGGCTTTGTACCTAAGGGAAGGTCTGTAGCATGTGGAGCTCACAGAACGGTTCAGAGTCTCTGGGTAAGAATCAAGGGACAAATGAATAATGTGGATATCATTGTGGGAATATCCTGTAGACCTCCTAGCCAGGATGAGGATGCCGATGACCTGTTCTGTGAGGAAGTAAGGGATGCTTTCAAGTCAGCTGCCCTTATCCTTAAGGGGGACTTCAACTTGCTGGAAATCAACTGTGAGCAACAAACAACAATCACAACCTGGGCCAGAATATTTCTAAACCACCTGGATGATGCTTTATGAACCAGGTCATAAGGGAGCCAACTCAGAATAATGCCCTTCTTGATCTGCTGCTCATCAACAGAGAGGATCTCGTGATCAGAGGTCATCTCAGCTACAGTGACCATGAGACAATTGAGTTCAAAATCTCTCTTAACAAGAGGAAAACTGCCAGCAAAACTTCAGCACTGGGCCTGAGGAGAGCAGACTTCAGGCTTCTCAGGGAGCTTCTGATTTAAGTCCCCTGGGAGAATATTTTTGCAGATGCTGGGGTTCATGAGTGCTGGTCACACTTTAAACATCACTTTCTAAAGGCACAGGACGAGGCAATTCTAAAATGTCTGAAGTCAAGCAGACAAGGCAGAAGAGTGGCTTGGCTGAACAGGAATCTGCTCTTGCAAATCAGGCAAAAAAGGAAGGTGTTTGCCCAATGAAAGTTGGGTCAGGTGATCTGGGAGGCATACAGAGATGCTGCTAACCCCTGCGGGGAGAAAAATAGTGGCCAAAGCTCAACTGGGGCTGAAACTGGCCAGAAATGTGGGGGACAATAAAAAGAGGATTTTTCAAATACATTAACAGCAAAAGGCAGGATAGAAACAACATTGCAAGACAAGAGCAGTCACCTCACCAACAGGGATATAGACAAAGCAGAGGTATTTAATGCATTCTTGGCCTCTGCCTTCAACGCTGACGATGTATCAAGGGAACCTCAATGCCCAGAACTGGAGGACCATGACTACAACAAAGATCAACTCCTAGCAGACCCTGAACTTGTATGGGATCTACTGCTACGGGTAGATTACTACAAGTCCATGGGGCCTGATGAGATTCATCAGAGAATCCTTTAAGAGATGGCTGATGTCATTGGAAGGCCTCTCTCAATTATTTTTGGGAGGTCCTGAGACTCTGGAGAGATCCCAGCTGACTGCAAGCTGGCTAATGGTCCAGTATTCAAGAAGGGCAAGAAGGAGGTTTCTGGAAACTACAGACCAGTTAGTCTAACTTCAGTGCCTTGTAAAATTATGGAAAAGATTATTCTGGGAGGTATTGCAAAGCACCTGGAGGACAATGAAATCATTGGTCATAGGCAGCACAGCTTCATGAGGGAAAAATCCTGATTGTCAGACTTTGCTTCCTTTTATGACAAGGTAACTGTCTTGGGTTACTGCAGAGGTGTTTTGAGAGCGAGGCTGCGGAGAGTGGGGGGTGCACAGGGGTGGCTCCTGTGAGAAGGGGATGGAAGCTCTCCCAGTTCCAGTCCCTGCCCTGCCTCTGCCCAGGGCTGAGCAGATATGGGAAGCTGAATATGCCTCTGTGAGTAGCATATTCAAGAAATGAAAACGAAACAGAAAAAATATGAAAAAAGAGAACTGCAGAGCAGAGAGGAGGAAGTGAGAGACTAATGCCAGAGAAAAGACACCAACGTCAGTAAAGAAGGAGAGGGAAAGGTGCCCGAGATTTCTGCATGGCCTGTAGTGAGATGGCAGCTGTCTCCCTGCAGACTAGGGTGGAGCACAGTGGAAGGACCATCATGGGGTAAATGTGGATTTCTAGCTTCTGAAGTGTCACAGGTGAGCTGACATGAAGAAGCAGCCTGTGCAGGATTGCAGAGAGGGGCAGATATAGATCTGCAGCCATGTAGGACGTGTCAGAGGAGGTGACTGCTCCCACAGCAGCCGTGACTCTGTGTGCAGCCCAGGTGGGAGCAATCTGTGCCTGAGGGACTGCACCTGTGGGAGGGACTCATGTCCCAGGGGGTTGTGAAGTATCATAGAATCATCAAGATTGGAAAAGACCTCTAAGATCATCACCTCTAAGAACCCTCTCCCATGAGAGGGACCCTACACTGGAATGGGGAAAGGCTGTGAGGAGCCCTCCTCCTGAGGAAGAAGAAGCAGCAGAAACACCGTGTGGGGAACTGACCCTAAAGCCCCACTCCCCATCCCCTGTGCTACTGAGGGGAGTTGAAGTAATCTGGGTCCAGGAGGAAGAGAGGGGTGTGGGGAAGATATTAAGATCTGGCCATGTTTTTTCTTTCTCCTGATAGATTAAATTATTTTTTTTTCTTCCCAAGTTGTGTTTGTCTGTTTTGCCTGTTACTGTAACTGGGGAGTGAAAATTTCACTGTCTTTCTCTCACTTAAGGAGCCTTCGGGTGGATTTCCCCCTCTCTATTCCTGTGGTGTAGGTAGGTGGTGAATGGGCAGAGGTCTGGTTGTTATCAGCTGGGCCTAAACAGCGACATTCGTTTTGTGGTCAAAGCACATTTCTGTCTATGTGGAACAATCTTTTGATGAAATAACTGCAATCAGCTGTCCAATGAACTCCGTGAAGAAAACAAATTTCATCATGGTTAAGCTACAAAGTAGAAATTTTCTTGGATTCTGTCATCCTGTCAAACAAGTATAATGAATACAGCAGCTCTGTCACAATATGTCCATGACACAGAATGAGGTATTACATTATAAACATAATGAAAAAAATGAAAGATTTTCCCCCTCCTGACGATGTAGACATTAATGAAGGTCATTCTTGGGGTAATGTGTAGATCTGACAAGTGCTAGCCAAAAAGACCTTTTTTCATTGATCGTACAGATCATAAACAAACAAAGAGTGTAGTATACATCTTCAACTTAACTGCTTACATAACATTGTACCTAAATACACTACTTTTCATCCAAATTCTCAAGTATGTTTTTTTACCATGTATTTAGAACACTAGTTTTGTTGCAGGAATGATTTTGAACAGATTATAGGAAGGCTTAGGAAGGCTTTGCTTAAGCTTATCAAACATATTATTCCATGACACTAATGCACCCACTCAGAGTGGATCAGAGATTCATCAAAGAATGGTATTCATACTGAAATACTAAAAGAAACCTCAAACCTTAACAATAATTAGTTTTCTAAAAGATGAAGTCTTTTAGAAAAATATTAATACAAATTCTGGAAATTATTTTGGAATGTGAGCATTTTGAAGCAGACTTTGAAAGTTGAGATTAATTTTACTGGAAATTAAAACAAAACAAAACATAAAAAGAAAATCACAGTTGGAATGAAAGCAAACAAATAATTCCTTTTATTTTCCTTTCCTGGAAATATTTTTCAAATTTTCAGAAGCCATGTTTAGCTATAAACAAATCATATGAAAGTTTTTATAAGCATTATGCCAAACAAAAATATGTTGTACACAGCTATACAAAAGGAGGACCAAGGTATTTTGTAAGTTCCATCTAAAGGCAGAATCATACTTCTGTGGCTGATCTTAGACTGGCTTCACAACCTTATCACTAAAAATCTTAAAGACATTTTTTCTTTATTTTTAAACTCTTAATGACATCGGAAAAATTCTTGACAGAAATAATTTCAGATAGTAAAATTATTGACTAACGCATTTAAATATGACCAGTAAGCAGAATTTTTAAAAAATATATCTAATATGTCTCTTTCTCTTTACCTTTCATTAATCCAAGCTCTAAAAATGAATATATATAAATGTAAAATTATCTGAAAAAAAGATCAGCTTCATTAGTGGAAAGAGACATTTCTGCTTTAAAATAAATGAATTAAATGGAGAACTGAAACACATTCCTCTGGTTTGGTGCAGGTAAGCCTCAGCATTAGGATTATGTTTTCCAATGGAAATCTAGAAGCATTTGCTGTAACAATGAGTAGCTGGTACATTTTATTACAAGGTTAGCTAAAGCTTTGTTAGTGTGATCAAGAAAGTTTCATTAAGCATTTTAATTAACTCAGGATTCAGAAGGATTTGAGGATTTTCAGCATTAGTCTACTTCTCTGTTCCTGTGTCTTTTATCATGCTGATTCTGTAAAAAGGAAGATGATTTAATCCCTCTAGAATTTTCTTCTTTGCTTATCATGAGTATTAGGTATCATGACTTCTTTAGAAGTATATGACTCCATTTCATTTTCAGAGACATGTACAAAATACATAAGAAAATTAAGGCACTTCAATGCTTATATGGATGGCTATAGAGCAACAATTAATTACATATTAGTAATACTTATTTGTATGAAGAGTAGCACCTGGGGGCCCTTTCTGAAATTAGTGCCTTACTGTGCTAAGCATGGTATGAATATACAAAAGAAGGGTTCTTCCCCTTAGAAGCCTGCAATCTCAACATGGAAGACTGACAAAGGCTAGAGGAAATTAATTAATTCACCACATTTCAACTGCAACAGGTTTTGTTGTGTTTTTGTTTGGTTGTTTTTTTGTTTTTCCTGACAAAGTTTTACCACTATGATTTCAGGTATAAATTTAAACTGAGATAGCTTAACCAGTAAGTGGTATAAAATCTCTGTGAATAGTTGTAATAAAATAATTCACTTATTTCAGCTTAGCAGAAATCATTTGGGAAAAGATTCAGCTAAACCCAAATAAGACACTCTAATTCCTAAAGCATAAGGTCCACACAATCTTTTGCCTTCATCAAATATCCACTTTAATGATACAATTCCCACAAATGTATACTTTAAATAACTTTTAAATAGTCTATTAAATAATCTGAAGGCACAGCTGTGACTTTCACCTGGGAAGGCCTATTGTTGGGCTTATTGTGTTGGTCAGGAGGCTCTTTCTTTATGTATACCCACTTCAGTACCAAGATAACTTTTTGAAGTTAAATCCAAATCTCTTGGAAAGCAAAGTGTTAATAAAGACTGCCCAATGAACTAGTCTGTCTACTGCTTAGCACCTTATGTGACATTTTTCTAGACTTCTACCTGAACGGCCAATTAATTTGTTTCAACTGCTCATTAACTTTATTGGAGTGAACTCAATGGGATTTATTACAGTGAAACTGCTGGCACAGTAAATGGTCATGCAACTTAAGCATGAGTAAAGTTGTGTTCAGTATGTAGTGTAAAACTTAGAGCTGAGCACAATTTACAGCTTCGTTTTAGGAAGGATTGCTAATATTTTAATTTAAAGCTTTTCAATCCAGACTGAAAAAATAGCCACCAAAACCCAACCAACCAAAGCCAGCACCAACCAATTCCTTCTGATGGATTAGAAACATCCAAGAAATTGTGTGCATTTATTTGATTTTATGACCTATTAAGCTGTATGAATGTAGTATGACTGTCTCTTTCTTCAGTAAGGGACCAGTAAGCCTGTAAGAGACCCCAGACTTCTAGAAGCAATGGAGCAAATCTGCAGATACTACAGTCCAAATGAGGCAATGGGCCACAAAAGAAAAACATTACCTTTAAAATGGCATTAGTGCAAAATTAAATTGATATTGAGCCAAGGCAAAAATGATCGATTTTCTCATCTGGAAGCTGACAAACATCATTAGAAGCAAGATCTGCATCAAAAGATTTTAATTGTACATAATCTGTACTTTTTATCAGAGTAGATTAAGAGAAGAGTTATAATGCTACTGAAAGAACATTAATTATCTTGGCAATAGTATAAAGTTGAACTTGTATCAGCTACTAATTAGAAATGTAACATTTGATTTGTGGATTAGTTTTAGTAATGTATTTGTACAAGATTTTTTTTTTTGTGACTACTGCTTTTACATGCCTCCAAACAGAAGGGGAGCCTCTCTTCAGAGTCTCTCTCTTTGTGATATTCTCTGATAATCTCAAGATATAGTCCATTAGATAAGAGTTGATATTTTTAATATCTAGGTTGACTTGTACAATCAAAAAAGTGAAACTTACAGTTTTAAAAGTACACTCTTATAATTGTCTTTACCTCCATTAGAGTTATTTAGTATTTAGATCTAGATGTGTGGGGTTCAGAAATCGCACATGACCACACTAAAATTGATTTCATCAATACTTCCAGATTACTGTTGTTGCCTTTTAGGGCGAATATCTCTGATCTTCTCTCAGTGTGTATAAAATAATAGAATCATTAAGGTTGGAAAAGATGTCTAAGGTCATCAAGACCATCCATCAAGCCACTGAAATCAGTCAATTAAACCATGTCCTCAAGTGGTACATCCACACATTGTTTGAACACCTCCAGGGGCTGTGACTCAACCACTTCCCTGCAAAGCCTGTTCCAATGTCTGACCACTTCTTCTGTAAAGAAATTTTTCCTAATATCCAATCTGAGCCTCACCTGGTGCAACTTGAGTCCATTTCCTTTCATCATAACATCAGTTACCTGGGAGAAGAGACTGACACCCACCTCACTAGAACATCCTTTCAGGTAGTTGTAGAGAGCAATATGGCCTCCTTTCAGCATCCTCTTCTCTAGACTGAACACTTCTAATTCCCTTAGCTGCTGCTCCTAGGACTTGTGCTCCAGATCCTTCAAAAGCTTCATTGCTCTTCACTCTGATAAAAAAAAAAAAAAATTTCTCCTTAATTCCTTTTAGTTACTTTATTTTTTGTTTCCTTAGGATTTTAAAAAAGTAATGTTTATTCTGATACCAAACTTCTTTTTACTTGCACATTTTTTATCGCATTCTTATTATCTCCTTGTTATCCTGCATTCTTTCTTGATGTTTCCTCTTTCCAGTACTACTTGCTTTGTCTTCCTCTTCATATTTCTGTGCTTTACATTCCAGCCTGTATGGTTTTCTCTGACAGGATATAAATCCATATGAATTATACCTCTATTTAGGGAACACTTTGAACTTCTGTTTAAGAAAAAAATTCTAATTACAACAAGAGCCTATGAGTTGTGCCTGCATGTTTGAATGTCTCTGTTGTGATGAACTGAGAAATGTACTTTAAAAAAGGAGGATGGTCCTTTGGTTGATATTTTATGTTGGTGGCAAATAACCATAAATAAATTAAATAAATTTTAAAAAAATATTGTTCATGTATCAGAGAATCTGTGCAACTGTGTCTTCAGGCAAAAAGCACATGCAGTTCAGTAAGAGCTTGAAAGGAGTCTGGGTTGGAGCATATACACTCATGATATTAACAATAATACTTACTGGAATACAGTCAAGTTCTGTGTTTCGTTTGTCTGCTACATATATAGGTAGAAAGTAAGAAAAATAAGACACTTAATGGACAATAAAGCTCATCAAGATATGCCAGATCTTTCTTAGGAGACATTTAAAACTGCTAATACATAGCAATTGTGCTTTCTTCCCAGCAAAAGCTCTAGAAATGGTAGCAGTCACTTACATATAAGAAAAATTACTTCATATCTCACAGGGGCTTGGGGCTATGTAAAAATGTATGTGTGTGTGGAGGGAGGTGGCTTACTTTCTGTCTATTTTCCAGCAAGGAAATATATATAGACAACAGAGCAAAAAATGTGCATCCCCCCACTGAATAACACTTTCTTGACTTTACAATTGTTATGTCTACAGTAGAGCCAACAGACAGAACCAGCAAAGTGTGCCAAGGCCTTATCTCTCTGTTAAGCTGTTGTTTGATGAAGTGCACTCAACAAGAAAGAACAGTCAAGATAACAATGAAGTGCTTCCACCCCATAAATTCTGAAAATCCCTCGTCATAGCATTGTGGAAACTGCAAAGAGAAATCCCATCTTCACACACACACACAAGCACACACAGCTGCTTCTGGTTTTAATGCAAAGTATTTCCATTTCCCTGTGGAAAAGGGGGATACTTTTTTATTGGGATCTGGTGTGAAATATTTTCCTGATTTTGAAATTAAAGTTTTCTAAGTTGTCAGGTACAGGAAACTATATATCTGTACTTCATTAAAAAAATTAGTGTAAACTCAGTTAATTAAGATGCTAACTGTTCTTAAAACACTCTGTAAATATTTCTTTGCAAACATGCATACCAGATGTAGGATGACAAGCATTGCTACTTGAACTTGATCTGTGAACAATAGAATAATGTATACCTCAACAGCATATTAACATCTTCAAAGACTATAATTTCCATTCCTCACCATAACAACAACAAAAAAACCCCAATAAACTAAAAACCAGAAAAACATAACCCACAAAAACCATAAGCATAAAACCATATAAAAGTGAAGACAAGGTGTAAAAAAAGTATTAGTTAATTTATCAACTACCTGAAATACTAAGTGGAGCTCGGTTAGACTTTCAGAAATATAAATCACATCTATCAGCCTTAGGTAAATCTCTGCAAACATTTGTTCTCCTTTAAGCTTCGGTTTTAATTTAAAAAAAAATGTTTCTAATGGTGATCATCTGTTTAATAGATGATGTAAGGCATGGTTGCAAATAGATTTTGCAGTGATCTGCATATTTGTACTTGAGATATTGCTACACAGACAAAAAATGAGGCAGAGCAAAGAACAGCAATATTACCCATATTCTCTGTCAAAGCTGTCAACATTGGCACTGGCGCTTGTCCCATTCTTCCATCATGGCCCTCTAAAGCTGCTGTTCATAACACAACTCCAGCTGAAAAGATTGATACTAACCTGCATTTAAATAGATTTCTGTCTGAAAAATTGTTGGAGCATATTTAATCATGAAAGGGGAAACATCTAGATGGTGTGTCATGCTCTTGATGGTGAAAAATGGGGCATATTGTGCAAAGCCTATAAAAGTGTTCTTTGTTTGGGATTTTTTTTAGTTGGCTCTGATACAGAAGCTAGAGTTGTATATCAGGACTTACCATCACACATTTAAGCATAATCTTAGCTTTTGATCCAAAAGAATTTCAGGACTTTATTGTTTCTGTGAAGTACAGTTGCCCAGAATTAGAAGTCAAGTAAAAAGTAAAGTGAGGCAGTAAACACAATGTTCTGTAATAATTTTTCTATCTGTAAATACTGTTAATTTATTCTGCTGTATTTTGTTGGGTAAATAATATCACTGGCAAATTATTAACTTTAAATAATTTTAAAGAATGAGATTTCCATTTGAGGGAGAGAGTTCATAAAGACAAAAGTAATAAAATTACCAAAAGCACAGAAGTTAGAATATGAAGCTGAATATCCAGCAGATGGAGCTTTTTACCTCTAAAATGCTTCATTTTATCAGAGTAAATTTAACTGTAATGTGGCTGTTAAGATGTGGTCCAAAATATAAAAATTACAGCAAAGATTGTATCAAAGTCAACTAAGACAGTAGCATTATTAAAAAGCTTCCGCTGTTATTAAAAACACTTATTACCTGCTTTTAATCTCTTTTCTGGGCAGCAAATAATGCAAAAATAACTTTATTTGACTAGGACTTACTACATAAGTGAACGTTACTATAGTTTCCCTTCTGTTTGGTTCTAATTTTTTTTTTTTTTGTACCTAGATTCGGACATTCAAAGGACAGCAGAATTACTATTCTTATATAAATTTCTACGTATTTTATTACCAGAAAGCACAGTTATATTTTTGAAGATTCCAGAAAGTCATAATGCATACTGAGCTGAATATAAGTTAGATAAATATTTTCATAGACTCTGCATGGAATTGATTAGCCTTCATTTATGGTAAGGAGATACTGAGGAGAGAAACGAGGCTATGTCAGTGAAATTTTTATGAAATACAAATAAATTTTGTTATTAATATTTCTGAGGAAAACTTGAGACAACTTGAGGATAGGTTAATATGTCCTTATTTCTACTGTAGAACAGTGTGTGAACTTGCCTTTAGTTTTGATGAAGGAAGACATTTACCCTGTTGTTACAGATAGCCTTTTTTACCAGAGAACTTAAATGGTAGTTTCACAGGAGAAAGCTTACTTGGAGGATAAATAAGTGCTTCTGGAAAGATAGGTTTTGCAAACCAAGGGAGGGTGCGTTTTGCACCTTCTTTTTTATATTCTAGGAGCATATTCAATCATTCCCCCTGCAATATTTTGGATTCAGCTTCTGATGCTTAAAAAGATGCCTAAACCTCATCCTGCTTTTACAGAATTCCAGCTGTGGTATGCATAAGTCTGGAGACCTTGTGTCAAGTGTCCATATTAAACCTAAGTAAAACCAGAATGTATTAGGAGTGACAAGAACTCATTCGACTGTGATCTGTGAAAAGGATAGGTTTTTAGAGGTGGTGCTTGCTTTGTTAATTATTTAAGAAAAAAGCAGTGAAAAAGGGTATGATTTGTGTGGCTGCTGTGTTTTTGCATTAATATTACACAAGTATCTATGAAGTCTCGTATTTTTAGAATAGCACTATACACAATTCAAGGTCTAACTGCATTAAATCCTGAGTTCCATAAGGTTCCTGCATGCATCAGCCAAGCTTTCATTTTGTTTTTCTCATAAAGATAGAAGTCACAGGACAGCTCCTGAGACCCTTATTAAAAACACAGATTTGCACTGGAACACTGGAGAAAGGTAGAGGGTATTGCCTTGGATGTTGCCTTTGAATCTTGTGAGTCTATGGATTCAGTCCCATTCAGAGCAGCCAAGTGACTGAGAAGGCTCAGTTGAAGACAGGCTGACAGAGACAGAGTCTCTGAGGTGATTTTATAGTGGCTTTCTAGTATCTGAAGGGGGCCTACAAGAAAGCTGGGGTAGGGCTTTTTACACGGGTGTGTAGTGAGAGAATAAAGTGAAATGGTTTCAACTTGAAGAGGGGAGATTTAGGTTAGACATTAGGAAAAATTCTTTCCTGTGAGACACTGGCACAGGTTGCTCAAGGAAGTTGTGGCTGCCCCCTCCCTGGAAGTGTTCAAGGCCAGGTTGGATGGGGCCTTGAGCAACCTGGTCTAGAGGAAGGTGTCCCTGCCTGTGCTGGGGGGTTGGAGCTGGATGATCCATAAGGTCCCTTCCAACCCTAGCCACTAGAAAAAAGCAAAAAAGAAAAAAAAAAGAAGATAATTGTCTGTGCCTACTGGCATAGATGTTTTCTAACCTGTTTCTAACTTTTAAGCCATTTATTGTGTACTTACAGGCTGGAAGCCCAGAGAAGGCAGAGAGATAACACATTTAAAAATGAGAGAATTTATGAATTATTTTAGTAAATAATGACAAATTAGCTCTGATTTTGACCCCTCCCCTATGCCCTTGTGCAAGCACTGTGTGTTTTTGCCCCAGAGAACAGAACTGATCCACATTTAAAATGTAGATTGTCTTTAGGTCTCCATTTAATGAGCATGATTCTCTGCATTAATTTGCATTGGACCATTACTGCCCTTGATGTTCCTTTTTGGGCATCTGAATCCCCCACCAAGAAATATGAATTGCTCTTGACCCTTAAAGCCATTGTTTCCTTCCCAGAAAGTGTTCTTCCTTTCTCTAGAGAAAACCCTTATTCTTCTTTCTCTTTTCTTTACCTCTACCCATGCTTTGCTTTCTTTGCAGCTGTCACTGCATTGATGGAAAATCAATGTTTCAGTGGGTTCCAGCATGGCAGACTTAAGGGAATCCAAATTCCCTTTGGGTTTCTGTTCTCTGTGTGCAAGGCAAGACATACACAGAGGGAGGCTGTGCCTGCTGAAATCCCACCCAGGGCAGGCCAGGGGAAAATGCTGCCAAGAATTTTCCTTTTTCTGTCAGTGTTGGACCTCGCAGTCACAGGACACAGTGGGCCACATAGAAATAAGGTTCAAGCACCGGAAATAAGGGCAACTGAAGGCAGCGCTGCTTTTGGAGTTTCTAGAGGTCAGTGATAGAGGTACAGATGTTCATACCAAGCAGACATGAGCCCTCTCCTCTCTAATTCCTGTTCCTCTGTGGCCCTTTATTATCAGAGTGTTGGCAGAATCGACAGAATAAGTGGCTTTGAAGTTTGCAGAGAAAGATGCAGGCTAGGAAGAAAAGAGCTGGACTTGTCAGTTGGAACTGGAAATACTGTACAAGCCTTCAGGGGTCCCTGAGGCCTCTGCTTTCAAATCAGAGAAAGAACAGCTCTATGCGAAAGAATTGGGGCTAGTTGTACTCCAGAGTGGGAGAATGGACTCCTAAGGCTCTGCTGAATGAATGGAAAATGAAAAGGCGGGAGCACTGCTCAGAAATACTATTTTGTGTGCTGTGGAGTTCTGCTGTCTCCTACCAGTTCAGAGTAGGGGGACTGCAGCTTGACATGGCGGAGGTTAAGGTGAGACCAGAGGGCAAACTGCACAGCCATAGACATAAAAGTGTCTGTGTAAATACTTTGTTCAAGATCCTCCAACACTTGATTCTCAATGGTGGTGATGGCAGGAGAGTGACTATTCATGCCATATTGCTGAATGGGGTAGGGTGTTTTTGACAATTTTTCCTAATGTGTTGAAGGAGAGAGGATATGCAAAGCGGATGATAATGTAATAAATGTCCTGTTTGCATAAAAGCACTGCAAGATGTAAGGGATATATAGGAAGGAGAGCTGGATGCTAAAGGAACCATTTATTTATATTATTAACTCATAAAACAGCAGAAATGTAATTGATTAGAAAGGATGTGACATTTATCGTTCACATTCCTACTTTGCATAAATCTTCTCTGTTACTTTGTTGAACATGAAATGAAATTTTGAAATGAAATGAAAAGAAATGAAAATGAAATTTTGAAAAAAATATAGCAAGCCACAAGAAAGAAAATCTAACCCCATTGGTACATGTAATTCAGACAGTATAATTTTATCACTAACATCTGAAGAAGAAAATGCAGAAATGAGTCAGTGTTGGGGATTGAAATGAATATTGGCTTTTCTTGCAAGTAGATATTTAGAGTTCAGCCAGACTAGGCCCTGTCTTGCTTTTTGCTCGTTGGCTGAGATATCAGAACCCTAGGTCTCACTGAACTATTGTTGAGCTCAAATTGAATTGTCACCTGGAAAAGTACTAAGGATTCATTAACATAGTGAAAAAGCACTGAAACAGGCCCCCCATGAACTCTAGTTCCCCCCAGGAACTCTAATACATAATGAAGAAAGAGACCATTCTACCTTGAGACAAAGGAAGACTGACCAATTTTAGGTGCAGAGAGAACAAAAGTCAAAGGAGAATGCAGAAGAAGCAAGACGCCAATTACCTTGGGAGAAGGTGTACTTTAAATGGTCTGATTGGGTAATAGTTCATGTGCATGTAGTGGGGGACAGACTGTGGGACCTGAAAAGGCACAAGTAAAATACAGGTGGGATCCCTCTTTACAGGTACCCAGCTTGAGATACAAATAAACTGAATCTGTGTCAGAACCTGGAGTCCAAACTACTTTTTAGAGTTCAAGGCTAAGAATGGATCCATCCACACCAAGACTTCTCTCTGAGGAGTTGAGAAAGCAGAGGGGGGCAATCTGAAATTTGTGACTCAGCTGGAGAGTTTTCCTAGAATCTTAACATTTAAATGACTTCATAGCCCCTTCAACTGCATACTTAGACAAAAGAGATGTGACTAACATATCTGATAAAGTTAATTGCACTAGACTTTTTCTTACACAACAGGAATCTGCACACTAGAGCTAACTGCATTTTTGGGGTGCAGTAGCATCAGATAACTTTCATTTGTGGAACGGACCTACATTTTACTCCTTTTGGCTTTTGGAAACATGTAATTAAAAATATTTAATTATTTTTTAGTATGTGAAAGCAGCCCACAGAAAAATAAGCTTGTGAAGCTATAAAGGGACCAGAAGAATGCAGATACAGAAGCTTAGTTTTAGTACAAAAACAGTTGGAAGACAACAGGATTGTAATTTAAATAACATCTCATTAGTTGCTTTAAATACTCACTGCCACCACCAATTGCTTTTTAAGGCTGGAAACAGAAGCATATAGCACTTAGGAAAAGCAAAGGATTGTTACCTCTGGTAAGCTTAACAGAAGATGAAGGCTCCCTTGAAAGAGTGTAAGATTCTGATAAGGTTTCTTAGCAGCTTTGAATTTTACTGATTATACAGTATTTGGAAATTAAGTCAAATAGCTACATTCTTGATTGTATCTTTCTATAGCACTTCCTCCACTTTTTGGTATTAATAGCAAAAATAATTTAGAAGTATCTATTATTAAGACTCAAATTTACATAAGCAGTTTAGTAGTTGATGACTTAATGTGTAATATGCTCCTTTCCTCACAAATATTCTGGTACGATTCACACGTAGTTTTAAGAGAACAGGTTGAGTCAAATCATGAGACAATGATTTACCAGCTTCAGTTAGACAGACTATCTTAGAGAAAACTATGAAATCAATCTTTTGAAACCTTTATTTTGTTCTTGTTGTTGTTTTGTTTTACTTTTTAATCAAGGATAATTTTATAATCATAGCTTGCCTAGATGAAATTAGTGGGTTTTTTTCCCAACTGCCTCAGTTGCAGCTAGACTGTCTCACTTTTGAGACTGCTCTCAGTCAATGTTTTTATACATATCCCTTGATCCAGAAGGACTGCCTCTGAAGGCTTTCTTCCTGAGTTTTCCCATGAGATAAAGCATTTTTCCAGAGGTGATTTCTTCCTGTTCAGCTTTACAGTGTTTTCCAGGTCTCTCCTGCTTTGGTATCCATACATGAAGATACTGGAAGAGTTGGAAGTTGGGCTATGCTAATACCATTTGGTTCTTTTAACTCATTCTTGTCTTAGCCACTGATTACCTTAAGAAGTGGCTGGAGAAGATGAAGGCAATCATATTGGCTAATGTAAACATGTTACATTTCATCTGCTTTTTTTCAAAATTGAAAGCATCAGAGTTTAAGGACACCAAGATTTTAGGATCTGCCATTTCTAAAATTTCTAAGTGTTCATGGGTTTTAACCTTCAAACTAGTAGATGACTTGGGACTAGTCCTTTGAAGAATCTGCCTGTGTTTTCACATCTAAGTGGCTGCAACTGCAACACTCAGTCTGGAGTACTGAATTTTAACAGATGAAATATTTTCCAAGAGGAGCCTTGATCATGAAATTAGGTCTTCCCTTGGTGCCCAAATACTTTGAAAATTTCAAGTCCAAGGTATTTTCTTATGACTGTGGTGTGATGATGGGAACGATTTTGATTAATTATCTTCTGAATCAATCTTGGCTACTAACTGTAGTTACTGCTACTTACTGTGTATGTCAGTTGCTGTGATTTACTGTCGGTTACTTACTATGTATTTAACTATTATCAGACATACCTAAATGTGGTAGTAGCTGCTTGAACATTTAATATATATATCAAAGAAAGGAAATATAATAATAGAGCACTTAGTTAAAGTTATGTTTGTTTTCCAAATAACTGAAAAAATTACAAATATTCTTAAGATGAATTTGTAATCTAGAGGCATTTACAGTTTTGAATGTGATCTCCGCAGTATGTTTCCCTGAAGCCAAAGAGAAAACAAAAAATAGTAACTATTATAGTAATATAACATTATAATATTATAGAAGTATAATAAAAATATAATAAAACCTCCTCTCTGCCCAAAATATCAAAAGCAGTAACAACAAAAATATCCGATCCCAAACAACCAGACATCCGAAAAGAAAACTAATTATACTTGCTTCTTTGCATGTTTAGATTCTCTAATGCACCTTCATAAACAATCATGATACCTTCTTCTTTCAGAGTTAATGAGCCAAAAAGATGAAAGTTGTTTCAGTTCTTCTACTTCCACAGTTGCAATTGTTCCTACTCAAGTCTTCTAAAAGGCTAAATTAAATAAAATGTAGATTTAGCTGCTGAATTTTCAAAGGAATACTCGTGTGATAGCTGAATGCATTCCTACTAATGGCAGGCCTTTATGTAGTTTATATAAATGAATTATGTGGAAAACAACTGAAATGAAAAACTTGGTTACAGATTCAGGCACCATATATCTTGAACATTAGCTCTCATGAAACATATATAGATATATACATACATACATACATAAAGTCATATATATGTATATAATGTTTTAACATACAATGTAAAGATGCATATGCTCACTGTAATTACATTTTTTAGGCAACAGTCCTGTTACCTAAGAAAAGGTTATACACTAAGATGTTTAGAAGATGCATTGGACTCCTGTTCCCCTAGCTACAAGATGATTCCTTTACAGGTAATTCTTAGACAAAATACATACCTGGGTATTAGTTGAGCTTTAGTAGGAATTTCCAAGAGATGTACCTAATTATTTTGCTACCAGTTCATGTGATCCTTGAAACTGATGCAGTGTTTGGAATATTAGAACATAGGAGTGGAAAAAAAAATCCCACATTTAAAGTTCTTGAGAGAAACAACACTGAGTGAAGTGGAGAGAATTACTTCATCCATGATTCTTAATTTCTGTTAAAGACAGAATATACATGGTTATATACATATGACCAAGATTTTTTAGCATTCAATTTTTTAGCATTCTGTCAGCCCATGTGGCATGATTATGCAGAACTGAATGAATGGAAGTAGTAGTAGCTAGCCAGGAATTGGGTTTCAACCTTGAAATTTGGGATTCCCCTAATGTGGGAACTCTCTCATGACTAAAATTAAGCATTATTTGGGAGATTAAAGCTTCCCTGAGCAGAAGTGCTGATTATGCTGATTAAAGATGTTATTTTTTTTTTTAAATTTATTTGAGAGTTGTACAGGAAATCTCTGAGTTTTACAGCAGGACTCAAGTGTGAAAAGAGACCAAACAAGCTCTGATACCATTTTCTTCACACCAAAAGTTCCATGTTCACATGCCTGTATTTCCCTCTACCTTCTGAGCAGCAGTCACCCAAGACAACTGATAATGATGTAGAGATTTCCCAGCTGCACCCTATGGAAAGAGTTTAGGCAAAAAGTTGATTGCACTTTGTTCTGAAATCAGAATAATCTGAATCAAACAAGATTAGATATCACTGAGAAAGAATGAGAATATTATTACTTTACTCCATCACAAATCAATTTTTTTTTCTCCCCAGCAAGCAGCTACAGACCATGTCTTAAATCAAACTTTTTATTTGGGATTGAAATTAAAAAGCAAATCCAGATGAGCCACTTAAGTCTCATATTGGCTGCAATGACATACTGTGCAGTTCTTCTGGGCCAAATTTTTCATGTGGATGACCAATCTAATTTATTCTCTGACTTCAGTGAAATTTTCTTGAAATATTCTCCTTACTTTTTTTAATTCTCAATCATAAAATAAGAATTAAGACGCATAATGCATAAAGGTGCTATTTCTTTTCTAGAATTAAGAGATGTTTGCTTATATGTACGACTGTGTACTTTGCTTCCAGTTGAGTGTAAAAATAAGCATCTCATGGGACATCAAATGTATAATGTTCTTTTTTCTGGCTGCTTTAAAAGAAACACAGTAAGTCAATTTGCATTTTGAAATCTGCTGAGAGCAACTATGGATCATTAAGTTCTTCTGAGTTTCACCTGGTAAAGCGTGTAGAGGAGTCCTCTGCAATATCACATGATGACACTTTCATTATCTGAAACTATTTCTGTATGCAGACAAAACTGTTCCTGTAACATAATTGTCTCACTGTGCATTGTGTACATGGAAAACTGATTTGCATTGTTACTCTTGGGCCTTTGTGGTTCACCAAGGGATAAAGAAATCATGTGTATGCACTGTGGACCTTAGAGAACCATATTATTGCTTTGATACTTTTTAATGTATGAATATTTAAGGACAATAAGATGGCAATTTTTTATTCCATAACTTTCTGTATATCCATGAGAGAATTTTAGTATGATCCAGAGAGTAAAAGGGCTTTTCTGTTCATATTTTAAAAAGCGTGACTAAGAATTTAAATTAACTCCAATAATTACTGTATGTTAACTACCAGTGAAGCACACTATATGCCATTCAAGGTGGTTTATATTTAAAACTGTATTTGCAGGTTCTATTTCCACCATCTAATTTAAAACTTAACTCTCTCTATATAGAAAGCCTATTTATTCATATTGCCTATTTATGTCATGAGCAAAATAAATAAAATTACACCCATATTGCACATTTTCAGTATATTTGTACTGTTGATTAAGCATTACCTTTCTACAAGTAAGCTGTTTGCATTAATGCTGTGTGTGAAATCATACCTACCAGGTACCAGCACGGGGATATACCAAAGAGGATTCAGTCTTGCCCTATGAAGAGTTTCAAAATGTAGTCATGTTTTCTGTGATTCCAGTCTAAAATAATTAGGTGAGAAACAAGTGCTTTTTTTTAAATTTCAGTCCCACAGACATGGTGAAAAATATTCGCTGCTTAGAAAAAAAAAACCAAAACAAAGCAGAAGAGAAAGAATCAAAGCCTCAGACCTAAGCCTCAAGCTTCAGGTTTTTTGAGTTAGCAAAACATATATTTTTTATCTGAGGTCACATTCTCCATTTCTTTCTGCTAGGAAGCAACACTTTATTTGACTTACTTATTTCCAAAAACAGTATTAAAATTTTAAATGTTATGGCTTGGGTAGCCTTCTAAAATCTACCTGACAGTAGGAATGTAATAGCAACACTAAAGATAAATAACTAAAAAGAATTATCCTTTTTCTCTTGCATCTTTACTCAGTTTTGTATTAAAATTCTCTTTAATGGCGTTCTTCCAGAAACTTAAGCCTGCCTTGTATTCTGTTTCTACATTGATCTTTCATGTCTTCAGCTAGTTTTTGTAAGGTTTTTTTAACATACTGATGACTGAGTTAATGACTATATTTCTTTTTTGTCAAATGTACTTGAATTTTGCATTTGTTACTAATTAGAAATCAAAGAATCTCATTAAAGGGGCCTTGTAACCTTTTTCCACAAGGAGAAAAGGCTAAGATTTCTCATCTGTAAAACTGTACAACTGTCAGCACCTAATGGGTTTGTCAATGTTATTAGGAGTAAATAATAAACACAGAAAATGACTTGACATGAACTTTTTCAAAGAATCTACAATGAGCTTCACGTCACAGATCAATTTATTTCCAAGAGAGTAACTATTTATTGAAGGCACTAAAAGCTTCAGTGAGAAAACAGAAGCATTTTCATGTTCAATTAGCCAAGATCCCTTTCCAAAATGTGAAATTCATAAATGATGACGGATACACAGCATATAATTATGATATATTTTGGTGAAGTGTGTGAGACCAACTGACATCATATATCTGGACTTGTGCAAAGCTTTTGACACTGTCCCACACAACATCCTTGCCTCTAAATTGGAAAGGTGGATTTGATCAATGTATCACTCAGTGGATAAAAAATTGGCTGGATAGTCTCACTAAAAGAGTGGTTGTCAATGGCTTTATGTCCAAGTGGAGACCAGTGATAAGTGACAATCTTCATGGGGTTGGTACTTGGGCTTCTGCTGTTTAAGATCCATTTGTCTCTACTGGCCACATGGATGATGGCACTGAGTGCCCCTTCAGCAAGTTTGCTACTGGTACAAAGCTGTGTAGAGTGGTGTGGTAAACTCACTGGAGGGAAGGGATGACATCCAGAGGGACACTGACAGGCTTGAGAGGGGAGCCTGTGCCAACCTCAAGAAGTTCAACAAAGACAAGTGAAAGGTCCTGCATTTGGGTCAGGTCAGTCCCAAGCACAAATAATTATAGGTTGGGCAGAGAATGGATTTAGAACAGGCCTAAGGAGAAGGACTTGGTGAGGTTGGTTGATGAGAAGCCAAGAACATGAGCCAGCAATATGTGCTTGCAGCACAGAAAGTCAACTGTATCCTAGGCTGTATGAAAAGAAGCACAACCAGCAGGGCAAAAGAGGGGATTCTTCCCTCTTCTCTTCTCTTCTTCTTCTCTTCTCTTCTCTTCTCTTCTCTTCTCTTCTCTTCTCTTCTCTTCTCTTCTCTTCTCTTCTCTTCTTCTTCTCTCTCTTCTTCTCTTCTCTTCTCTTCTCTTCTCTTCTCTTCTCTTCTTCTTCTCTTCTTCTCTTTCTCTTCTCTTCTCTTCTCTTCTCTTCTCTTCTCTTCTCTTCTCTTCTCTCTTCTCTCTTCTCTCTTCTCTCTTCTCTCTTCTCTCTTCTCTCTTCTCTCTTTTCTCTTTTCTCTTTTCTCTTTTCTCTTTTCTCTTTTCTCTTATCTTATAAGACCCCACTTGGAGTACTGGGTGCAGTTCTGAAGCCCCCAGCACGGGAAAGACACAGAATAGTTGGAGCAATTCTAGAAGAGGGCCATGAAGATGATAAGAAGGCTGGAGCACCTCTCCTTCTAGGAGAGAGTTGTGGTTGTTCAGCCTAGAGAAGAGAAGGCTCCAGGGAGACGATATGGTGGCTTCCCAGTATCTAAAGGGGGCCTACATAAGGGATATTTTACAAGAGCATGCAGTGACAGGATGAGGCATAATGGTTAAGAGGGTATTAAGTTAGACACTATGAAGAAAATCTTGAGTATGATGGTGGTAAGACAGTCAAACAGATTTCCCAGAGAAGTTGTGGGTGCCCCCTCCCTGGAAGTTTTCAAGGCCAAGTTGGATGGGGCTTTGAGCAACCTGGTCTAGTGGGAGATGTCCCTGTATATGTAAGGGTTGAAACTAGATGTTTTTTAAAGTCCCTTCCAAACCAAACCATTCTATCATTCTGTATTTTTTGCTTGTGTCATTTTAATCTCTTGTATTTCCATGTCATAAATTTGCATTTCTATTTTCTCAAGAAATTGCCTCCTATTCTATATGATGAGATAATTCTTATTGCATTTGGATATTTTCACACATTAGAATAAGATACATAAACTGAATGCATATTCATTCACATAATAAAGTTTGAAAATAGCAAAATATTTGAAGTTCCTTCCCCTCACCATCACTACAGGTAACAACATATAATTTGATAGCTTCAAGCAGTCTATCATTCTAAAGGGAATAAAAATGGCTGTTCTATTTTCAGTGCTGGTAAACCCACCCAGAAGTTTGGGCAAAACTGGCTCACAGTTTGGTAAATTTTTAAATACTTTTCTTCCTATTATCCTTAGTCAAAGAATAGATGACTGCAGACTTGGCTCTTACTATACAAAAAAATACTTCAGTGTTCTTTATGTTGTATTGAAGATGTCATCTGTTATAGAATTGGTAAGACTGAAATGATTATGATATACAGATTTTGAAGGAAATAAATTAAAAAATATCAAAGAAAAACTAGTGTTCTTTATATATTTCAGGATTACTTAGCCGTTTTAAAAACGATACGCATACAGCATCCATGATAGATAAATCATACACATATATCTAATTAAAATGATAGCATTTGCCCATAAGCAAACAAAACAATGCTGCTTTATTAGAAAAGTGTTTCAGTTGTCTATAATCTTTCATAAGTCTGACAAAATTTAATTCTTTGGGAGGAATTTGAAACCTGATTTTCTTCTTCAGGCTAGCTTTCTGGAATGTTTCAGTAATGTGATCAAAAGATTTCTTCTAATTAGTTTAAGGAAATCATACTGGTTTCATATTGAAAGAAGACCAAGAACATTCTGTTCCATTTTAAAGAAATATATACAGCTTTCTGGCATGAACATGAAAATCAGAGAGCTCCCTTTTTTACAAGTATAGCATTCTGCTATTCTACAATACTCCTACTTAAGTACAAGTTTCTCTGAAACCTTCAGTTTGTATCTGCCCAGTAGTGGCTTGTGCAATGCGTGCAGGTCCTATAGATACCCTGGGAAGAGATAAAGCTGAGCATGCACCACCCCTAAAAACAGGAACAAAACTTAATCTGCATAGCTGCTACTCTCCTCAGGAGCTGTAAAGGTGGAAGTGGCCACAATGGTACTGAAGTAGGAAACAGGAGGATTTTCTTTGTTCTTGGTCTTTCCTTCAGTGGTGCTTGGCAAAGAGAGAGGACCTTAAATATGAATGACAAATACTGAAGAGGTACAGCCTCACGTTGGTACAAAAGACAAGTACTTCACAGATGGTGTTGAACTGTGACTTAGAAAAGCAGGAAGGACAAAGTTTCACATATAAATAATGATGGAAAATGTCAGTTGTGACATTGTAAAAAAATTCCATTCTTCCTTTGCAACCTTGTTTGGTTTCCTTTCTGTGAGTGGTTTTTTGTGTTCTTTTTCTACCCGTAGGGTACCCAGCTGCATTTTAATGGGTGAAAAAAAATTGACGTGTAGAAAGTTTTCTAGTTGTATTTCAGTATGTACTTTTATCCAAAACAGTATTCTTTGGCTTAGAAATATTTTAACTAGAAGCAAGAGTACAACAACAAATGTGCACAATATCTACTGGAAAAAACAACCTGATGCAGTGCATTAATGGTTAAATGTTGAACAATCAAGATAATTAGTTCTGTAGGCATTAATATCTTTGAAGATAATTATGCAATAATATGAGTACACAGCGATCTCCATGAACAGGAAAATTTAAACAAGGAAATATTACAAACCCTGCGTATAGGATGGTATCATCCTGACAGAATGAGGAAACAGAGGAATGAAAACACCTCACTCAACCCTTAATACAGAAATAAATAGCAATACTAATGTCCAAAACATGAAACTATTTTGTCTTTATTAAAAGGTAATTAAATTATTCAATCATGTGATTTAATGCACCCTTGTTTTCCTTAAAATGTAGCTCATACAAAGTCAATAAATAAAATAATAAAATGGCAAACTGAATTTCTGAAGCATAAAATAACTTTCAGTTATACATGATATTGCTGAATTTGCATTTTTCTGTCACATTAGGCTCATAAGACAATGTTTTCTTTTTCATGTTTGAAGCAGTGAGAGATTGCTTCGATTAAAAGTTACTATGTGCTGATACTGAAAAAAGGAAAATAATCAATCCTCTCCTATTTTTTTTTACTAATGAGTAATCATATTCAGAAAGAGAGATTTTTTGTGGCTTTGCTTTATTGTTTTTGAGGTTTTACTGGTATCATGTGATGTTAAATCAGTGTCTTTAATAAATAGGAGGAATTTATATTTTTCTAAAACGTATAGCCAGGTAGCTGTGGATCTCATGGTTGCTTCAGTATTTTTTTTTTCTATGTGTTTTTTAAATTGTTAGGGTTTCTTCAAGCCTTATTCTTAATCCTTAACATAAGGATATTCTTATCCTTAACCTAAGGACAAATAATATTTGACTTGGGTGATAGTGACCAGATAATTCAAATAATGATAATTTAATATTTTTGTGAACTCCTAAATCAAGTATATACTAAAAAAAAGCAACTTACATTAAAAAAAATCCCAGAAGATTACATTGAAGGAATAAAATATTTCCAGATATCAGCAGCTTTGTCCTTAGCAAAAGGACATTAAAGATATGTATAAAATTAGTATGATGGTGAGAAAAAGGGTTTAGTTTACAGATGTCATAACTATTTGAAATTAAATGTAGGTAATTATATTTTATTAATATTATTTATTTTATATTGTCTTTTAGAAACTATCATGTAGCAAGCCATTATTCCACTTGTGTTTTATACTTAAAAGTGGACATGTTTCCCAGGATTTGAAGGTTTACTGTAATTGTGTAGTTCAGGCTTAACTGATGGCTTCTGGTGAGATTAATGAAATGGAGAACAATTTTTTGAAGGTATTCCCATATGTATTCTCAAAGGGCTGTGATTACTTTCACTTACAGAGCTCCAGTTAATACCTGTACTGTAGAAAATAACCTTATGTTAAAAACACCATTGTTAACTATATTTTCCTGTAGTTTCTGACTCTCTGGGTAGAAGGGAACATCTGTTTTCTTAAGAAGCAAAGGTGTTGATGTTTTGTAAAGTTCTAAGACAAGGTTATAGATACTATGTTTTTTTCTCTTACATTATTTTTTTATAGACTGTTGCTTGAAAAAGAGTAATTAAAGCCATTGTGTCCTCAGTAAAATGTGATTAATGCTAGGAAACAACCCCTCATCAGGACAGTAGCAATGAGAAGCACTGTTGTGTCTGGGACTTTGGTAGTATTTTTCTGTCACATCTGCACTTTGAGAGGTGGGGAGAACATCTCATTTCAAACCTTTCAAGCTTTTCTAACTGTAACAAGAAAGGTTAATAAGGACTAATTAAGAGTTCTAAGTAAGTTTTTAAAACAAGTGAAAGATAACACATCATAGGTGTGTTATACGCAGATGTAAATGAAGAAGGAGAAAGTGATTTCTGGACATCAAAGTTACTTGCAGCTGTCTGGGAAGCTTTCAACTCGAGGTTTAAAAAGCTTCATGAAGTGGATTTTTTCTTTTCTTACCCTAATTGAAATTTCTTAAGTGTTTTGTGAAAGTTATTCAGTGCTAAAGGTAGGAACTATTGAAATCTACTCGTAGCAAAAATCCTCTAAACTTAAAAATGAAACCCCTTTGAACAACACGCCATCCCAACTGAAGGGCCTATGAACAACAGAGATCTATCAGCTGTACTACTGCTCTACACAAATTGTTATAATGACACCTTAATGTAACAAGAGACTGGTTTTAGTAAAATTATGATCATGAAACATAACTCCAAGAAATGCCACAGCTTTGATTTTTGTCAAAAGATTACAAGATGGAGCAGCAATGGCACTTTGCTAAAAGAATAGATCTGGAGAATGCAAACTTTGGCCAGAGGCACTGTGGGAGATGATGCTGATTAGTTAAGAGCTGCAAGGATCCAAAGCTCATGTGATATATCTACTTTCAGACTCTGGCAAGCAAACCTGAAAGATAGATGTTGAGACTGTAAAACTTCAAAAGAAGAAGCAAATATGAATGGACAGAACATAAAAATACATTGTGGCATTGCTAACATCTTCTTTTTATACTCTTTAATCTAGGTCAGAGTTGTAACTCTCAAGGAATATAAAAGCTAGGAAGAAGAGCCTCTGTTAAGTGAGAGTTCAGGTTATAAATAAAGGCAGGTGAGGTGATGTAAAGTTTGAGAAAACATAGCCTAGGAAGAAAGAACAGCTGCTAGAATTCCATCTGAAAACATGAATAATAAATACAGGCATATTAGGTAGCTTCCAATTTCATAGGTGAATCCTGATATTTTAAATCTGGGTTTTTAAAATAACATTTTGAAATAAAGAAGACGAGATATCCAGGAACAGGCCAAACCTGTATAAAACCTTCTTTTGGTTAACTGTTACAAAATTCAAGATTATTAACATGTGTGTCTCAAAGTCCCACAGTCCTTTACCATAGAGCTGCCATGGAATACTCTGTATTGGAATAAAATATGTAGACTTTTGTTTCCTTAGAAGTTACAGCTGCATCATTCTTGTAAATTAAGCTAACAATTAAGAAAAATATAACCAGATTTGACTCCTATTCCAAATGCTATCTGGGCATGGCCAGATACATGGCCATGTAAGAAGCACAAAAGACAAATAAAGCACTTCTAACATAAAAAGATCTGAAAAATACAGTGGAAGGACTCACGCTGACTTTGCTATTTCTGGGATTAGGCTTCATAAATAAGAGGGATCATTATGTGAAAATGTGTAAAGACTTTTTTTATATAAGTTCAGACAAAAAATCTCTTGTCTTGGCTTAAATAAGGGTCATATATTCTCATATGTTAGTGACAGATGAAATTAAAGACAAACATTATCTTTTAAGAGTGAGTTACAATATTTTTGGTTTTTGAAGGAGCATTATTTTACATACTTCGTTCCACATTACATTCCTCTTAAGAAATATAACAGTGCAGTCAGTTAAATCATGGTAATATGAGCAACTCAGTCTTAGCGATGTTTTACACTGTGTAAGAATCAACATCTTCATCACTGATAATCTCTTTGGACATTTATCTCTTTGGACTACTCTTTGGAGTAGTCTTTGGACTACTCTTATTGTTGAACAAGCAGTCCTGAGAAGAAGTCACACCAAACGTAGGATACTAATGTCATCCCACAGTGGACCCTCAACTATTCATCATGTACTTGGCATTTATTTAAAGGTTTTGTTCCTTCCATAAGATTAAATTCTGTGTTTGAGGTTGTCCACTTTCTTTGTCCCTGTGACAGTACGCAGAGTAGGGGAGGAGGCAATAGGGTGCAGTTTTATCTATTCATAAATGATATCTCAATTGGAATCACATAAACCAGACATACATGTTTACTTTTCCCCAAATCATAGTGGAAATCTAACAGATTATTACAGTTATAAGCTTCTTTTTAAGAGCAATCAAAATTTTCACCAACTTTCTGTTCAGCATGTGAGTCTTACTGTTTGTTTAAAGTGTGATTGCATAATCTACTTTATCCTTGATCAAATATTAAAAAGGTTCTGCAAAACACATTAGTGGCATAGTCTTTCTTAAATAAAAAAGGGAAATCAATAGTCATCGTAAGTTACTGACATCAGATAATGACACCTTCCATGCTCTTAGTTTGAGATACCACATCAATAATATTGCATGTTTTTTTATTCATCAATTTCTGACTCAAGGCTGCAAGATACAAGAAGATGTACTGTTTTTCTTTACATACAATGTGTTGATGTTATTGCTATGCTATATAAGACCTGAAGAAAGCTGTAGTGGGTAGTTCCAACTTTCTAAAAGGGGTTCGTGGCATTGCAGAGTGATGATAAAATTGTATTTGGACGTAGAATACTATGTATACAATACATACAATGTTACAATATTCCTACTTTAGCTCAAAAATTTTCACAAAGAAAGCACTTTCTCTAAAGTGCTTTGTGTGAGCAATGTCTTGTACAGCATTGCTGTTATTGATATCCTTCTGTCCTCAATCTGATGAAATGCAGTTTTAAGAAAATCTAACATTTTGAAAAATGATATGTCAATATCATCTGCATTCTCAATATAAGGTCATTTGCTTTGAAAGGTCTAAGTCACAGGAAAATGCATAAAAATTTAGAACCGAAAAATTAATTTGATATTATTAGAGGAATGGAATCATTAGATGTAGTAGAAGAAAGCTTCTGGAGCTATTTCACAGATCATATCTATTAGTTATATAGGAATTTCTAAATCAGAAGCAAAGATGGTATCTTTCCAGACTGATCATTTAGACCATTCATGCATGGGATTACTATTAAAGTCAAAGGTAATAACTTGAATTGATTTACAAATGACTTCTGGGGTTGAGTCATCATTAATTATGAATCTATAGATATTTTTCTCAAAAGTGTATGTGAAAAAGAAATACCATGAGGACTTGGTGTTTGCCACTTTTTTTCAAAGAGAACTTGAAGATTAAACATGTTTAAGAGTATTTGAAACAGAAAAGAAGTAAATTTGCCATTCCTTAGTAGTAACTTGAGTAACTTTTATGTAAAGCTCATTATGCAAGTTGCTCCAGTTATTGTACACTGTTCAATACTATTTATCACATACCTATGCAATGACATATTTCAGAGACAAATTCACCTATGCTGTAACTACACTACTTAACCCATTAGATGTCCAAGCCTTGAGTGCATTCTGACATCATCTGAGCCACTCTCCAGTGAGACCTGAAGACCAGCTGAAGAATCAGCTCTCTGGCCTTGATGCTGTTTGATATAGTGCTATTTGAGAAGCCCTGGCATGGGCTCATTCAGGAGTTATATTTATCATGAGCTGCTCTGCCTTGGTCCCTGCATCAACTACATTGCATCCATGCCTGTACTTACCATGTACCCTGCTCATCTGGATGAGGATACTGACCTGTAGCCCTCTGGCTTGACTTCAGATCTGCCTCATTGCTGATTATTTGCTTGGCAGCCCCTGGGCAGTTACCTGACTGTGGCTGCTGCTCTGTTCTGCTTCACACTTGTCTGGGTATTTTGGTGCTGTGCCCGTGTCAGTGATGACACTGCCTGGCCTGGCTTGTTTGCACCCTTGGCTCTCATTTGCCTTCCTATGAGGTGCAGAAAGTTGTCAGTACTCGCTCACACTGACTCCAATTATATTCCACTAATTTATGATCCTGAACAGCAGAGAGTCACATGCAGTTGCATTTTGTGTGCATTTGTACAGTAATGAAATAATCTTTTCTCTAAAGAAGTATCTTTTGCTTCTTCCCAAATTATAGAAACCTATAATACATAGCATAGAAGATGAAGATGAATGCATGCAATATATATAGATCACAAGAGATAATTTAATAAATAATAAAGAAGGCTTCAGCCTGTAAGTGGAAATCTTGGAGATGGAGGAGAGTTAAGCATAGGAGAGATTTTCATTGTCCTCTGCAGAGGTAGGAAAAAAAATCCAGATTACAGAATGACGGGATTACCTTCACTGGAAAAGACATTCCAGACTGTTGAGTCCAACCATTAACCTAATACTGACAAGAACTTATCTCAGCCATATCCCTGAATATTATGTCTACAAGACACTAGGATGTGTGTCCTCCACCACTACTCTGATCAGCCTGTTCCTGACAAGCCTTTTGGTTATGAAATTCTCCCTAACATCCATTCTTAACCTCCTCTTCACACAAGTGTCAGCCCATGACTCTGCTCGCTAAGCACTGCAGCCTCGATTTATGCCCACGATCTGCTAATTGCTTAATTATAAAGGTAGAATAAAGCCTTTCCAGGTTTTATAGAAAGAGGTGAAATTCTGAAGCACAGAAAATGAGCAAAGAGCAGAGATGAATTTTAGCTAATATGACTCCACTGCTGAAGTAAAGCCAGCTGGGTCCAAGAAAAAACATGCTGAAGACAAGGATGAGACAGTGATTGATAGCCTTGTTTGAGAGATGGATGAGATCAGTCTGACAGTTTCTGGCACAAATTGTATTTCCTGCTGTTCAGGCAACTTAACTACATTTATGTTCATTTACGCCAGCTGGGTGTATATTATTCTTCTCTTCCTCCTTCCATGTGTTGTAGCTGCACATTTTTTTCCTAAATAGCATCTCTACCTGTGGTAAAAAAATGTAATTAAAAGACATTTATTCACTTAATCCATCTAGCTGAAGTTTCTTTAGTTTCCCCTTTTGTGTGCTCAGGAAAAAAGGAAAGCTTTATGTGCTCTTTGTTACAATTCTACCTGGAGATACGCAATTCAGACCACAGGCTAGTGTCCATTTATTGACAATGACCTGTAAAATATTTCCTCTCCTGTTATGTCTGCTGTTCTCTAGCTTTCAAAATCTGTATTCCCTGTTACTCTGAAGTTATATATCAGCTAGCAGTGGGAATGATGCCCCCTGTGTGCTATACTGTAACGTGTCAAGTATTCTATCATTAAGATAAATTATTTCCTTTTGTGCACATTTGAGTCTCTATTTTGCAGCAAAAAAAAAGCAGCTGTGCTTAAACTAGGATTTAGGATGTCACCTAAATGCTAGAAATAAATTCATTATTTAGCACAATTATGGCAAGAGAATTAAGAGGATTCAATGTGTTTTGTATAATATGATGTCTCCCTTAACGCTGAAGAAGAAATAAAATAACAGGGAAAAAACCCCAACAAACCAACAATAAAATATTAGAGATTGTTGTGTGTTAGTGCAGTGGTGTTTTGGAAGCTGTCCTGGTTCCATGAAGGCCCCAACTCTGCCCAAGGCTGAGCAGATATGGCAAGCTAGATGCACCTCTGTAACGTATTCAAAAAAGGGAAAACAAAACTGAAAAAATATAAAACAGAGACCTGCAGAGCAGAGGACAGGAAGAGATGAGAATGCTAGAGAAAAGGCACCAAGGTCAGTAAAGAAGGAGGGGGAAAGGTGCCCAAGCAGAGATTTCCCCGCAGCCCTTGGTGAGATGGCAGCTGTGCCCCTGCAGCCTATGGAGAAGCATAGTGGAGCAGTCCTTGAAGAACCACGGTGGGGTAAATGTGGATTTGTAGCCCCTGAAATATCACAGGTGGGCAAATGTGAAGCAGCAGCCTGTGCAGGATCACAGAGAGGGTCAGATGTGGCTCTGCAGCCCTGTAGGGCCCCGTGTCAGAGGAGGTGACTGCTCCCGCAGCAGCCGTGACTCTGTGTGCAGCCCAGGTGGGAGCAGTCTGTGCCTGAGGGGCTGCACCTGTGGGAGGGACTCATGTCCCAGGGGTTCCTGAAGGACTCTCCCGGGAGAGGGACCCCGCGTTGGAGAGGGGGAAAGCTGTGATGAGTCTTCCCTCCGAGAAGAAAAGAGAAGCAGAAACAGCATGTGGGGAACTGACCCTAAAGCCCCTTTCCTCATTCTCCTGTGCCACTGAGGAGGAGGCAGGAGTGAAGTAATCCAGGCCCAGAAAGAAGAGAGTGGTGGGGTAGGAAAGTATTAAGATCTACCATGTTTTCTCCTTGCAGATTAAATTAGGCTTTTTTCTTCCCTGAGTTGCACTTGGCTGGTTTTTGCCCAGTACTGTAACTGGGGAATGAAACCCCCCCTATCCTTGTCTCAATTCATGCACCTTAAGGTTAAGTTTCTCCTTCCTGTTCCACAGTGGGGGTGAGCAGTGAGCAAGTGGAGGCCTGGTTGATACCAGCTGGGCCTAAACTGTAGCGGGGATAGTAAATTTTTTTGTTTTATTTTGAGAATTCAGGTTCATATAACAACCGCTGAACATGCTGATAAATCTGCAAACTTTTAGCAAAACTACTCTCTTGCTAAATGTCATTGATCCTAAATCTGAGTTGCAAAATGTAAGTGGTGCATGTATTTTACAGTGGCAATGCCAAGAAAAAAAAACATGGAACAAAGTCATACTCATATTATATTTATATTAAGACTGTCTGAAAAACATCTCAGTGGCCAGAGTTAAAGTGCCAGCCTTGATGGTTACCTCCAGACATGCTAAAATACTCTGTTTCCCACTTCAGTCCCCACTTTCCCAGGTTTGCTTGAAATTTCCTAATATATCACTTGATGATTTTTAGGTAAGTAAAAGCAGTTTTTTTCTCCTGTGCTTGGTAGCTATCAAGTTTTCACGTTTTTCTTCTGTTTCTATTTTAGTTCTTGATTCTTCCAAAAATCAGAAAAGATTCCTGATGTAGTAAATACATGGGGAAAAATTGTTGTATTTGTTCATTTTTGCTTTTGTTTTTTAAATTTTACCCCTGTTAAACCTACTAAAATATAATCCTAGGCTGATGACAGTCTGGTTTTGAACCACTGTTTGAACTGCTGTTTCAACCCCTGCTTTGAACTGCTATGAATTAAATGGATTTTCACAGAATTATATTGAGGAAAAAAGATCAATGAATGGGTGACAGATGGATTTTTATGTTCTATGCTGTTGGTCACAGGACAGAGCTGATACTGTGAATCATTACCAGCACCACTGATTATCACTCTGCTGAATGAGGAAATAGGGAAGAATTTCTGACAGCCCAATCTACTTTGTAAAGCTTGGAATTTGGGATACCAAGTGGGACAGATTGTGAGCTGCTTCATCTTCTACATGTCAGCTGAGAATTTGGATTGTGTGATTTGCTGTGCTAGCCTCATGCTAAGCCCTCCAAAAATTACTAGGTTCATTGAATTCAGGCAGCATATTCGCAAATATTAAAAGGTTCACTCGTATAAACTGTTTGTAGGACCAGGATTTAAATTAACAATAATAAGATGCTAACAGAATGGTGATATCTTTGTAACTCCATTTTCATATGATATATGAATATTTTGAAACGATGATGCACTGCCAGCATTTCCATGAAGCTTTTCTGCTGATAGGTGGTAAGGTAACAGGCATGGCATGCAACATGGACTTGTGAGAGGGCTTCCCTTCCACTTCAAGGAACTCTGAGGTGCATGATTTGATGAGGCATCTGAATAGAAGTTTTGAAAACATACTACATGCTTGAAATTAAACTAAAGCACATTTAGGGCAAAACTGCATTTTTGTAGTGGTCATTGTACTAGAGAGTTACATTTTATTTTCCAGAGTAATGAACATACAGTCATAACTATGACTAGCCAAGAACAATTTTGCAGCTGTTTTGACATAAGATACTGTCTACTAAGACAAATGTGCAAAAGCAGAACTAAGGAAATTCTCTTTACTATATATAAAAAAGAAAATTTGCTAGAGGGACAGAACAAAAAGTACAGGATTTGTTCTATGTTCTACCACTTGCCATAGTGAGAGAAATGAACTACACAGTCTGTGAAATATTAATTGTCAGAAAGTATAACAATTGGGTATTAAATTGTCAAGAAAATATTATGCCTGGTATGTTTAACAATCTCAAAGAACCATGAGAACTACTTATACAAGCAGAAAATTGGGTAGAAGGACTGCATTCTCATCTGATAAATTGCTATTGATGAAATGAAAGGGCATTGCTATTAAAGAGTGTAAAGCAAGAATGATACAAGGAAGGTAAGATACTTCAAAAGGGAAGAAGATTCTTCAAAAGGGAATTTTGAAGAAAAAGGAAAGAAAAAATCTAGAACTGCAGTAAACATATAAGACTGGAAGATGGGGAAGTCAGCCAAATATCAGACTGTGAAAGAGGGGAAAATCAAAAGCTTTAGACTGTCAGAAAGGTTTAGCTGTGTTGTCTAAAAGGAGGTTGGAGACATCATTACTACAGCACTGTGGAAGCTCTGTGCCTTGTCACTACACCTTACTATAATTAAAGGGAACTTGAAGGATGATAGTTAGGGATGTTGACAAATTTTTCTCCTCCATCTATATCTTCGTAATCTGCTGAGTGAAAAGAAATCATACAATGAGTTCTAATCAACCTAAACTCACCTCTGTCTACTTACAATGCTTTAAGTCCATGTAAACTGTTTCCACTTGTACCAATCTCTGCAGAGTCAGAAAGCTTTCCATCTGATTGGTTGGTGAATGATATTAAGTGGCCATGGACAGTTACCAAGAGGAAGTCCAAAGCTAAATGATGGGAAGGTCATACTATTCACTAAAATATTACATGTTACTATCAAGTTCTATACAAATTAACCAAGGACTCTGAAGTAATCTATTACCGTGGTGTTCTTGCACTGAATTTGTGGTTCAATAAAAAAAATGAAAAATGTGTTAAATTCTAAAGTTTGCATACTTTCTTATTACTGCCTACAGAAAATTTATAAGCTATAGTAGAAAACAGCAAATACTTAAAACTAAAGAACACTACATGTTGGCTAGCAACTGACCTGTTGTTCTTGTCTGTTTATGCTTTTAGAGTCCCAGAAACTTACAAGCAGCTTTCTGTAAATGGGGAAATAACTTTAGAGGAAAAGATCTGCTTTTTAATGTGAAACTAAATCTAATTATGGTACACACAAGGACTGGAAGTTATGTCCATCTAAGTAAAGCAAACATGCCTAAGACCATCCCTTAGCATTGAGGAGAACTGGCACAAAACACTATGCACACATGCCATTAGCTATCTCAGCATGGAAAACAGATGGCTTGATGTAAAGTGTCTGGTAAGGACAGTCACTCAGCCATGCTGACTCCAGACTTGTGCCAGTTTGGGAGAGTGCTGGCTTGTCTGGCTGCAGCACTCCCAGACACAGGGGTAGCAGCTTCCCAATGCACACAGTCAAGTTCCAGCACCAGGATCAGGTTTTTTTCCTAATGTAGGCAGGTGCAGAGTTTCTCTCCCCACCAGCACCCCATCTTCCAGCTGTCCTTAAGGGGGACAGAGGAAACACATTTTCTTACTATATATCTAATGCAGAGACTTACACAGGGGTGTCCCTGCTGATGACATTCCCTTCAATGAAAATCTGCCTCTCACCAAGTAAAATTTCCAGCAGAATCTGACAGGTTTTTGTCAGATGAACTAGATGATTGTAACACCTGGTGTCCTGGTTTCTGCTGGGACAGAGCTTATTTGCTTCTTAGTAACTAGAATAGCACTGTGTATCAGATTCAGCATGCTACCTGGTATGAGAAGAACATTGATACTACACTCATGGGTTTGGTTGTTGATAAGACATCAATGACTTCTCACATTCCTCTGCTTTGCTACAGTGCAGATGCACAAAAAGCTGGGAGGAAGCACAGCCAGAACAACAGATCCAAACTGGCCAATGGAATATTCCGTATCACCCAATGTAATAGCAGTAGAGTCAGGTTAACTGTTGGACTTGACCTTAAAGGCTTTTTCCAACCAAAAGGATGTTATGATTCTATGTTGTGCACAATATCTTGGTGAGGGTTAGCTGGAAAGCTCTCACTCTTCCTGGATTGTGGTTTCAGGATTTTATCTCCTCCAGGATTGCTAGCCCAGGGACAGATTGGACCTTGGTGAGTGGAGGGTGAGCAGCTGCAGTGTGCATCATTTGTTTTTATATTCTATTACTATTACTATGACTACTGCTACTATTACTTCTATGCCTAGTCTATTCTCTTTCAATTATTTATTTTTTAAATCTCAACCCAGGAGTCTCTTTACCTTTACATTTTCTATTCTCTCCCTCACTTCCGAGGGGTCAAGGGAATGAACAAGTGCTTAGTGACAGAGGCTCACTAGGTTAAAATCACAACACCCCCCAAAAACTTGTAGTTCTAATCCTAAAATTACTAAAACCTTCTGTAGAACCTTATCTTACAATACACTTAAGCAAGAACCTAACCTTCAAGAGAAACAGTATTCTTATTTTAATTTTAAACAATTAACATTTTGGATTGGGACCTAGAAGGCATATAAATAGAGGGACAGAGTGGGGTTTACAGTGGGCTTCATAATTTAAACTTTAATTTACAGTAAGAAATCACAGCTTTAACAAGCCTGTAACGTGTGTTTTCCTACTAAATTATTAATTATGCAGTATAGTAAAGAGGCTCGCTTCTGGTTGGATGTAAAATAACTGAGTAAATAACTTAGAGTTTTTTAGATTTTGAGCATTCATATAGCATAAATTATCTAACAATTTTTTTTACCCATTAGGAAGTCACTGGTGAAATAAATTTTCAAGATTTGAGAGAGAAAAAAGACAAGGTTTGATTTTTTCAGCAGAGAAGGCTCTTAGTAATTTTGTCTCAGTGCAATAATTGTAAAAATACAATTCTGTTTCATCTTTATTCCAAGGCAGAGAGGTGGAAAGTCAATTTTTTGCCTTAGCAGAAACTACCAATAATGAATTTACTATCCTCTTGCAAGTATCAATTTGCTGTTTCGTAATGTGCCAACACATTATTTCAGATGTTTATATGATGTGCTATAGCAAAGACAGCATTGTCATTTGAATTTCTGCTCCAACTTGCCACATTATATTATACAAAATGCAGGTGAAAAGCTTCATGAAGGCAGATGACATGACACTAATAATTACAGCAGCTACCCAAATCTATTTGCTTGAAAAAATTCATTAATTCATACCTAAATGAATTACCTCTGTTTTGGTCTCTGAAGAATCCCTTCCCTTCCCGCCTTCACCCAAAATCTTCCCAAATTTGCTTCTCCTGCTAGGTGTAGAAAGGTCTATGAGGGGTGAAAAATGCAATGTAAAGATACCATATTACCTACCATTTTCTATGTCCTTCATTTTTATGTTGAGCAAAGAGGTTATGGTGGGCCTTTTGAAATAAAATTACATGAGGAGCTCATGGTCTCCAGTATATACCTGGAAGAACTGCATACATTATAGGTTCTTATTAGGGTTTGTCAGGTACCCCTTCTGAATTTTGACTGGCAAGGGAAGGTCCATAGGATGTGGAACTAGCATGTCAGTGGAGCTAGCTCAGCTCCTTTAAATTTTCTTCACAAGCTGAAGTCACAACTGAAATTAGGAATATATTAATAGAATCTGAGAGATTCTCATTGGCACCTCTTCTCTAAGGCAGAAGCATCTGCTAGGGCATGAATATTCTCCAGAGCCCAGGATGAGCCTGTGAGACTATGGAAGACATGTTCTGAATGGAAAAAAAAAAGAAGCTCTTGGCTTCTGTGACAAGAAAAATATATGTACAGTAATGCACACAAGAGGAGAGGCATCATGTATAAGAAATATTAAGAAACTTTCTGAATAAAAAATTTTGGGTCATAAATAGTAAACAAAAATACCCCTTTTATTATTGTTCTTTTAAAGTTAGTCTTTAAAAATGCCTTCAAAATTGTTTTCATTACAATTATTTTAGAATTCATATATTCTCATTGTTTCTTGTCAGCTACCAGCCACATAAAATTCTTCTTTGCTTCATGGCTCTTTCATTACTTTTCTGTGCCAAAACCACCAGATGGCAAAAAAGTGCATCAGAGGCAAGTGCTTTTGTAAGACTTCAGGTGGGCTGCATCACCCCATGCTACCCGTTTTTCTGCAACATTTTAAGTATTGAAATCAAATAAGCTGAAGTTTCTCTGAAACACCTCTCAGAAAGAATATGCTGATTATGATGGAAAATGAGTCTCTGTGTGTCCTCTGCAGTACATTTTAGGCTTTCCCGATTATTTCAGCCCAAGAAATTAAGCCACATATGATTGTAAAAGAAAAGCCACTTTATTTAAACCTTCTTAACATGAAAACAGCACAAGTGGTAACCTTTATGCTCAGAACTGTCCACGCTGAGTTTTTTAAAAGAGGAAAGAGTATACAGGCATCCTTCTCCTTACAAAAAAGAGGATACTTTCTTTCTACACACCCTTTCTTGAGCAGTTGTTCTGGATTACATCAAAAACTGGTAGGACTGAAGACACAGAACTTGTAGGAGTCAGGTTTGTCCACTTGTGGAAGACCTCCTACTACATATATATAATAATTTTCACCATTTTCTGTTCTATGTCATCTACATTAGTTGCCTTGTAAGTTGACTTAATTTTTATTATCTTTATTCTGACAACACAACAGATTGGCCAGCTTCATCCAAATTCACATTTTATGCTACATTGCTAATAAATCTGTCTTTGGATTTTGGATGAAATGAGCTACAAAGTCCCATAGGGGCTTAGAGATCTTTTATAGAGAAATAGCTATTTTAATTTATTATTATTATTTCTGTTCTAAAAAATCAGCATTCCTCCCATAAGATGTCAGTGCTCTTATTTATAATTCTAGTTTCTGTAGCGGGAGGAGCCATTCTTGCTCCTGAAGCTCGACGAGCTGCTGGTCTCTTCCAGGACTCCAGCCACCACACAGCGCTTCCAGGGTAGAAGTGTAGCGGGAAGAGCCTTTCTTGCTCCAGAGGCTCGATGAGCTGCTGGCCTCTCCATGCCTCGCACCAGAGTGAGCTGAGCTGCCTTCTGTGGGTGTGTGTCCCACCTTTATTGGCCCCCTGGTCTCGCTCATGCCCAATAGGGGCCTGTCCTAATCAGGCACAGGTGGGCTCACACCCACTCTTTGGCAACTCAAGGCACCTGGTTGACAATGTTTCTCTACAAGTTTCATACACAACTGCATTGTTCTCTTACTATTAGCATACCAACATCTTTTTAACTTTTTTATAAAGTTTAAAGACAAAGCAATTTACTGACTGCAGTTGCTGAAGTTGCTGCATTGTGTGCTTCTAAGTTGCTAGCCCTGAACTTTTCTAATCTCTTCTATAAGTTGTCAAGTTCTTTAATAGCACATATATTAAATATTTTGAGCCATTACACTTAAGCTGTTGTGAAAAAAACCAAAACAAAACATAAAAATTGGCATCTTCTCTAAATAATCTAGCTATTGTGTAAGACAGTGGGGCAGTTCCGGAGGGAAAAGTAGAGAAGGGGCTGCATAATTCAACTTAACACCCCCAAACTTAAAATAGTTTAGATTAGCAGGAGAAAAATGAATAAATAACACTTAAATGAACAGGTGCACAACTTGGTCTAGATTTAAAAATGTTAATTATATTGAAATAATTCTGTGTTAGTAAATCATCTCTTGGCTTTAACAATACCCATACAATGAAAACAGGTTTCAGTAAGCATAGCCTTATTAGTAAATATAGCCAGATGGCCCCTTTATTTGCCATCATTTCTTTCACTAATACCCCAAAAAGCCTGAGGAAACTGCATTTAGCAAGATCTCCTCAGATAGCTCTAGCAAGCAGAGCACTACCCATCAGTATCAGAATCACAGTCCTCTCTTTCATATCATATTTTGAGCACATCCAGTAATCTGACCTGTCGTAGGCACCAGCCAAGTGGAAATGACAGTGAATGACAGTACCAGACCGAATAAGATGACTTCCAGGAGAGCTAAGAGATTCAGGGACCTCAATCAACTGAATCACAAATCCAATAAATGATTCAATTTTGTGTATCCAAGTGTGAGGCAATGTTTACAGCAAGACAGAGAAAAATATGCATAAAAAATAAAATAACACAGAGAAATAAACAGTTAGAAATACAGTAGTACTATAAAGAGAAGTTAACCTTACAAGCTTTATTATTCCCTTTTTTGGAAGATGATACAAACTTTACATGCATATGGAATGAATTGCTCTGCAATACAGTCTTACATCAAAATGAGTCACAAATGGAATTGGTTTTGACTAGTAATGTAGAAAAGGTAAAAAGCTACCATGTTCCATGAAAATAGGCTAGTCAATGTGATCTTTTTTCAAAGTTGTTTTCCTATCACACTTACTTTCTGTCTGGCACTGAAGTGGCTGAAATACAGAAAGAATCTATTTTTACTTGAATTAAAGGTACAGTCTCATTAATGTTTACTTATTTGTTCCAGGCCTAGCTTGCATCTCAAATAAAACTTAAAGAAAACGGCGTAAAAAGTATGACACAATGTCATACATACACTTGTAGATGTTCTTTTCATTTTGTCTTTCAAAGGCTAGTTTGCTCATTCTATACTAATTATTTCAAATTCAGTTAAATCTAGTTTAAAAGCTGTTAAAAGATGAGACACTCAGCTTTCTGAGCGGCTCATAAGGAGGTGAGGTAAACATCTATTTTCTCCTCCTTTGCCATGTGGATAGTATGGTTTTGATACAAGATGAAGTCAGGCATTAACTCATGCCAAAGTAAGGTGTTAAATACCAATGGTGATTAGGCAGTACTTACTCATGTAATATCGTGTATCTTTCTAGGAAGCAAGGTACCAGATGTGCCTAGAGGAAAAGAAAGTCAGCTTGGTACTCTGATAATATTTTATAATTCTTCCAGTTAAAACAAACCAATAGGTGAAATACACATGCATAGTGTAGCTGCAGTTGGATTAGTAGGACTCTATAGAGCAATCAAGACAACATTGTATTTTACAGCAAGAGACACTCATTAGATAAAGGTTGAAAAGAGCCTCTGTAAAGCTACATAACTGCGATCATACTACATAACATGCACTTTTTCTAATAAGCAGCACCTTCATTCCAATGTAAGCTCACATCTATATTTGATCATTGAATTTTCTATTCTGACTAACAAGGTAGATAATTTTGTCCAAGAATCCCTGCCTTCATCCAAGAAACTTGCAGGAAATTTATTTCCTTCTAGTATTTTCTTTTCATTTAATGCTATGAGAGGGTTTTCATTTTCATCAAAAAGCTCAAGAAGCCCAAGTTCCAACAGGAAAAATACCATTTTGTTTTAAATTTATCAAATTCCCAACTGTCAGTAAAAAAGGGGGCTTAGACTTCTTTCCTTCTCAAAGAAATTGTACATCACTGTCACATGCCTAATGGCATACCATGCTGCATTTTCATAATATGCCATGAAGTCAAAAGATATATTCCTAATGTTTTGAATGTAGGCCAAAGACAGCCTTCTGGGTACATTGAACAGGGTTTAAGAATGTGTAGCATGAATATTAAGAGTATGTTCACTTAGTAACTTGAGATGAGCACCAGAATATGCTGGGAGGGGTAAAAATGCAAAATCAAATACATGTTATTTGTAATTGATAAGTATTTATTCAATCCTTAGTACACAGCCGTGGGCAGATGTGCTGTTTGCAAGGCAACCATTGCAAGGCCATTGGTGCTCAAAAGCAACTAAAGGTTGAACAATTCTCACAGCATGGTGGGTTTTATCATATAGTCATGTGCCTTGAAATAGGACACAGAGATCACAGGCAGAAAGCATGCTGGGTTTTAGCTCAATCCTTGGCATGACCTCTTGTGTAAACACAAGCAAAAGAACACAGGACTAGAAAGGGATATTTTTTCCTCATGTAGTTTGTTAATCATTTCTCAAAGAAAATATGAAAAACAAAATTATGAAGGCTAACGCTATTAAAACTGCTCAGTCTCATAGCAAAAGAACTGCAATCACTGCTGGTTTACTTCCTCTTAGTTTGTTGGAAATAGTGCCCTACTTCAGCAAGCAACGTGGAGAGTATCATTAGGTACAGAAATACTTCTGTTTGTGGATTTTTATTTTCAAGGCCAGATTTGCCTGTGTGTTTTCCTTTTTGTGGAATTATAGAGTTAAGCCCCGAGAATGACCATTTTCACTTTGGTCCATAGTAATTAACATAAACATGTAATTTTATAATTAATTCTAAACTAATTAGAACTAACTAGCTGTGTCTGTCAAAAATACCAGCAGTCATTAAGAATCTATTACTTGTCAGTCAAATATATTTAAAATAATTTTTGACATAATTTCTGGCTTTAATTAACATAACACCAGAATCTTTCTTCACTTTTCATGGATGTTACTCTAACATGTGAGAAAGACACTATACGCATATTTATAGAAAAATATTTCCAATTATGCTACTAATATAGGGGCTTGAATCAAGACGTAGTGTTGAACTACAAATAAGATAGCCAGTGAGGAAAATATTGATGTACTAACTAATTTACTAAAGCCTAAACCATAATTAGAAAATATTATCTTGTTTTCTTTTTTTCTAATATAACTTTTATGAAAATACTGATTCTGTGGCTCATAAATCAGTGCTTAATATCTTCAAATTAACAGCTTTTGTATATGGTTTAAATTTTAGGTCCAAGGTGGATGATGGAATTATACCTCAGGTTTCAATAGATATTTTCTAACCTGTGAATCTTATCAATATCAGTCTCATAATCTGATCCTTTTCCATGTTGTGGTTAGAGATGAAGATTCATTATAAGTATGAATCTGTAGAAAATATACCAATGGAAGACTAAGCATGTACGGTTATTCTAGATTTATACTGGTTCTTGTGTGCCCCTGTAGTCAGATGCTGCTAGTTTGACTACTCATCTAAAAGCAACTCATCAACAAATATATAAGTACAAACAACTTTTTCAAAGACAGGAATTCTAGGAAGGTTAATCTTTTTACAAGGACCATATAACAGCTATGGGGCAGAACACAGAAACTTCCTTTCTAATGTGAAGTGATTCAGTGAGATTCACCAGTCATTCCACTCCATCACTCTTTGTCAAAGGATGCTGTGAAGGAAGAAAAGAGTGATTACTGAGGTTTGAATCTATGCTCCAAAAGGGACAAAGATGGATGCTTTGGGTCAAATTTAAGGTAAAAACATGGCTGGCTTATGGAGGACTTGACAGCAATTTTTGTAGGGAACTACACTGCTAAGAACAACTAAGGAGGGAGCTGGTAAAGCCAAAATGAGAAATAAATACCAAGAGGCATCTCAAATCTCTTGCCATATTTGGCTTCTTAAAGGTGAACCTGTGTCCACGTGTAATAGCACATTTTATGCTTTGCAAAGAACAAATTATTTTGTACCCAAGAGTGCACATTTTTCCCTCCAGGTCTCCTCTCTCACACTCTTTTAAGCATCAATTGCTATCAGAAACATGTCCATAATAATGTGAAATTGATCTTGAAGTCTAAACATAACCTTGGAATATAATTTAAAAAGCTGCACAGATTCTGGGGGAAATTTTCAGAAGGGTATTTTCAGAAGTAAAACATATATTTAATTTTCAAACATTTTCTTTTCTAAAAGACTGATAATGTACAAACCCATTCTTTATTTTTCCATGCTTTGAATGAAAACTTTTAAAAAATATTAAGGCAATCAAAAGTGACTCAGAAAAAATCTAATTAAGATCATGTTTTTCATAGTATATAGTCATCCACAGAGGAAGAAAAAGGAAACAAAAATTGTGACAATGAGCTTATTTTTTTCAACCATATCCATGAACTTATTTGAATAGCAGTAATAATTACTTGGAAAACTGACAAGTACAGCAAAGTGAACAGACAGACCAGGAAAAATAAAGGTTACCATTGTCAGGTTTTCATGCATTTTTTCCTTACAAAATACTTGAGCTTCCAGATACATACATCTTATATATGCATTTACTTAGCATGCAATTCTTATAATTTGAAGATGACACTGCATCAACTGTTTATTATTTTTCTCCCTTTCCTGTGTTCTCATGTTGATGAAAAGGGCAAAATCAAATACATGCTTACATCTCCCTGTGAAATACTGGGGCTCATCTTAAGCAACCTGTGTCCTCAGCCAAAGAGAGCAGCATGAATTGACACTGCTTTCTAGAACACCCCTCTTCAGTACAGAACATCTTCCTAGAGTACTGACTCTTGCTTTATTTCCTGATATTAAAAAAAATCTACACCTTCAAGCTAAAAATTATAATACAATTAGCTAATTTAGTGCCTGCAATTTTTCAGTAAGACAACTGAATATCTAAGAAATTGCTTCTTGATGTAATTAAGAAGTTAGGTACCTACCCCATATGGACAGCATTAATACTGCTATAGTGGTAATAGCTGTTTTGAAGCTTATTCACTGCTTCCCATGGCTTTATTCCATTGAAACTTGAGTATCATTATACAATGATTCACAAGAGATGCTTGGTTTAAAACCAGTCCAGTCCTAGTGCACTTGAAAAACACGTTTTTCTCACTTACTGTCTTAATTTAGGAGAAGAGGTTGGATGAATACATCCTTCAAAGTGTGTGGAGGGTGGAGGGGAGCCGTTCCTACACTGCTGAACTCAAACTCCTTCTTTCATTCTTACCTGTCTGCTGAAGACTACACTGAGAAGCAACACCATTACTAATGAAGGGACCTCGATGGACTGGTAACTGACATGACTGACAAGCAAAGAAATGAATGGCATGTGGGAAATAGTAACTAATGGCAGCTAAGCATGTCTCCTCACTCAGGTGATGCTGTGTCAGGGATAGGTGAGAGGGCTACTGGAGAGAAGGCACAAATCCACAATGTGGTGCACTGCAGAGGTAGGACTCTAAGGAATGAGGTTAAAGCTGGGTTAATTGCACCTGCCTCTGAGAAGAACAAGCAAGTGGGGGTAAAATTAGCTTCAGCTAATATGGCTCCAGTGCTTTCAGCTCAGGAGCTAACAGCTAAAGCTAAGTCAAGGTATTGCTGCACACTGCTCAGCTCAGTCTTGTCACAGTCTCACCTGCTTTTTCTCACAGACTAGAAACTCTAAAACTCAAAGACAAAGGTCTGAGCCACAGATCCCTTCCCATAGATGAGAATGGAAAGGACAGAATTAGAAGCTTTCCTGCCCATTCTGTAGCCTCTCAAGTTCAGTATTTCTGCTGTTTTCCTGTTGTGTAATTACATACTGGGTAAGGAAATTATTCTGAATAGGCAATGAGTCATTATTTCTATTAGGCAGATCTACGGAAGCAGAGATAGTGTTTGTACTTTCCACAGTGATAAATTCAGAACCAAAGGTCTAGATCAAGATGCAGATCAGGGATTCTGTGTAATTATATCCTGCTTCGATATTACCAAGGTCATTTAAATATGAAGCCGAGCAACAACATTTCTCCTGCTTCCCCCAAACAAGATATGGATCCAAGAAGCTTCTCAACGCTTTTCCTCTGAAAGCAAAGCACCTAATGTGAAAAAAGCAAAAACTAGCAATTACTGTTGCAATACAGAATAGGCTGTTAGAATGCCTTTTCATGGTTGTTATTCTCCATTATTAGATTTTCTAACAGATTTATCTTCAATTTACAAAAAAAATTTCTTTAAGTGCATGGTATAGGGCCAAAGAAGTGTGTAACTTCCTCTGACTATGTCTGGAGCTAAATCTTTATGCTTACTTATAAACTGCTACCCCCTTTCTTTACATTTGAAATTCCCTAACTATTCTAATTAGGCTTCCCCAAAGGTCAGAGAACATTAACAATCTGGGCACCATCTGACTTTTGAAGTGCTCAAAAATCTACTGTTAGTGCTATTTGAGAAAACATAAGAGAATTCCAGCTACCCTGACTAGTATGGAATGATTAATAATAATAGCTATGTAGTGATGACAGATCCAGGTTAATTGCATACTAATTAAAGGCTACAGTTAAGCAAATGACTGTTTGCATTTGAAATAATGGCCTATGGCCACAGTAACTCACAGATATGTGCTGTATCCTCTTGGCAAGCTCTCAAATGGGAAAGAAATTAATTTAAGACATGTACACATGATCCAGTATGAGAAGTCACGATTTTTGAGAAGCTACCTGCAGGGAGACATTGACAGGTGTTAATGAAGAAGAGTTCTGAGACCCATAGTTAAGTTCTGAAAGACTGAACGGAAAATGCAGCTGGCAGAGCTGTAAGTCAATCAAAAGATAATTAATGGACAGTATGGAGTATGAGGAGCTATTCAGCATGAAGAACCAGATCTTTAGTTAGGGGCAAACAGGGAAGGAGCTAGGAGGTGTGTCCCTCAGTCAGCTATTCCTGGATGGATAAAAAGGAAATCAAGGAGTTTTTCAGTTGAAGGATGACTATCTGAAACCAGAGTGCTGGCCAAGAACTGCATCAGGACTCAGTGCTGTTCAGAAAACTAGTCTGAGGCTTCACCTGAGTGTGCTGTGAGATAAAGTGAAAGGCATAACAGGCTATTTCTGAGGAGGAAGAACATCTGACATATCGAGCAATCAAAAGCTAAATTGAACAACAGTCTGAAGAACCCCTCATACTAGTACATTTTGGGACATACTAAAGATTTTCAAAGATTTACAGAAAGACAACTTGCAGTCAGACACTACTAGGTACACAGACTAATCATAGGTTGCCAACCTGGATTTCTTCAGTATCTGATTTTTATTAGATTTTTGTCATTCCTTAGGTGCAAGTGAGCTAAGTAAAAAAGGAACTGAGAAAAGAAGAAACAATTTGTTTTATATCTGGTTAGATTCAAGTATAGCTGAAATTCAGATGGGTTTGGATTATGTATTTTCTTACAGAGCAATGCAATAGAGAAATAATTAAAAACTGAAATATTTAACAAAAGCAGTGAAAGTAAGTAGTGAGCTGATGAAAAAAAAAAGAAGAAGAAAGGAGAGGGAGAGCAATTATATTTATATTTTCTTGTATTCAGTTTTAGCCTACAGGCTCTATTGATATATCTCAAGGTCCAGATCTCTCCCCTGGAACCTTCCTAGACTGCAGTCATGTAGTTCTTCCACTGTATTTAAAGCAAGACTCAATCTTCCCTCTAAAATAGTAAAGGATGTCAGAGAAGATTTGCTCTGCAATGACTCATCCCAGAAAAGATGTCAATATCCTGGACAGTGAGTACCGATGGAATAAAAGGAAGTTGATTGTCAAGAACTTCTAACCCTAAAATTCTAACCTGATTTCCTTTGTACATGACTGCAGCTCTTGCAGCAGTTCACAGATATGGGGGGAGGAAGGTGTAATACTAAAAAAAATTCTGTTATACCAGTAGGGTATTTCCTTGTGTGTGTTTTAGTGTTTCATTATTTGCCTGAATTAAGAAAATAAGAAATAAAACCATTTAAAATTATTCTCTACTACACTGGGATAAGTAATACCCAACAAGGAAGTTTGGCTGCTCTAATTAATATGTTCTGTAGGAAAAAAACCAATTATGGCTTGCTTTCAGAATTTTTTCTGATTGAGAAAAACACTTAAAATCAAGTTTTGTGAAGATGACCCACTGATCTTGTTTTTATAGTCCAAACAAATGTAAACACTAAATACAAATTAGTCTATGCTTTGTAATAAGGACTTTAATAACCAAATTGGAGTCATCGCAGTTTACAAAGATGTGGCCATAAAAAATTGTTTAGTCAAAAATAATCTTAAAAAAAGGTCTTGTTTAGCAAGAAAAATAAATTTAAGTATTGTCCTGTGGTTACCTACTTACCCTGATCTGCAGCTTATGTTAGCTGACATTGTAAATGGACTTCAGCATTGCATTGGTAGCTGGTATCTGTTGAAGAATTGATCCAAACCAATTAGCAAAATACTAAATACATCATGTGTATTTATGCTATTTTGTCTGTAAAACTCTACAGTACTAACTGCAACTTTTCCCACTGTTTTACTATTGCCTTTTTTTCACGATAAAAAGAAGTGACTATAGAATTCTTGCTCTTGCTGCTGAAAATGTGTTTAAAAATCATTAATAATGGGATATTCAGTTCTTTTAGCAGTTTAAGTGAACTCAAACTGTGGGTTCAGAATTTTTAAAAAAGAAAGATGACTTTTATCACTTTGAAATCAGCGTGCAAATCTGAGAAACCTTGAATAGGCAGAAGCTAATGGGACTGAAACTTTGCGGAGCCTCAGCTAGATAAATGACCTGTAGCCTACAAAGACACTCCTTTTCTAATTTAACACAGTGAGAAAAGATTAGGATATAAGAAGTGGCAAGCTTATTTAAGCAGAAGGGTGAAGTATAGTTTTGCTGTTCAAGGCATTTGAACTGTTTTTTTTCTGAGGAATAAGCTGTTCACAAAAGAAAAAAAGTACTTGAGAGAAGACTGAAACTCAATGAAGCAAATTCTGAAAGGTGAACAGCTACTGATGATACTAAGAAACTATTTTACAGGACAGGAATTTAAAGAGAATACATTTGAAAGATACCAAAAACAGTACAACAGAAAACAATTTCATGAAAGGGAAAACAACAACAATATTAATCTAGCACCTAAACTTTATAACAGAGAGGCACTCTAAAAGCAATGAGTTACAAATCAAGTGACAAGACCTGAAATTTTTCCTCCCTGCCCCCCAGGAGTGGGGGATCAGTGCCAGAACTTCAAAAATGTTTAAAAGTATGAGTTTAACAATTCAGTGTTTATTTTGGCTATATAAGGAACCACTAACCAACAGAAGAGCTATTAATACAGAAACTGATGCTGTAGCATACTCATAAGCAAATAAAGTAAGTGATAAACATGGCATTGAAGGAACACCACCTTCACGAATGATATGGGAAAAGTAGAAGGCCCAACTGAACTTCTGACTGACAGAAGAAATGCCATGTTAAGTAGATGGTCAGTGAGAAGCCTAAATTTCTACTTGAAAGTAATAATGAGTCTGAAATATTTAAAATCTTTAAATCTGAGGGGGGGGGGAAGTGTCAGTAGGTGCCAGAAGAGAACATTCTATAGCAAATTAGATTAAAAAAGGGATATTCATATGTCTCTGAAGACACAAAAAACCTGCCAAGACACACAAAAAATTCATATCAATGAAAAATAGTTACTGATGTATGAACACTGCTTTTAACCATGATGTTTGACCTATGGAATATAGGGCAGTTTAATAAATGGACTGATGGTCAGTGAGAAGAGTGTCCTCAATAAATATAGTTGAAAAAACAAACATAAGTCAAAATGCATGTCATCCCACAAGAAATACAACAGTACTTTTGAAGGAGCTGAGCATCAATACCTCAGAAATTAATTACTTGGACAGTTTTTGCTCTAAATCAATACATTGTATTAGCCAGAAGCTCAAGATATTTGCCAAGTGAATTGTACTAAGTAACTGCGGGTAAATACTTTCACTTCACAAGTTTTTTGAAAGGCTGTTCCTCAGTGAAGTATCTGCAGAAGGGACATGTCAGGAAAAAAAGCTTCAAGTGTGTTAGAACTAATAGGATGCTAAATCACTGGTGGTAGATAACATGAGAAGCATGTAAAACACTTCAGTGAACATGACAGTAAATTGAAAGCTCTCTAGGAAAATCCCACCAGCTGTTAGTGGTCTAACCATCACCTTTTAGAAGTACTCATCTAAGTGGCACTTTAATTGGCTAATTATATATCATATAATGGTATATTATACCACACCAGGACCAACTTCACCAGGTACACCACCTGTAATGAGATGCTTTTACTGAACTTAATCAGAGAGATTTTTTAGAAATTAAGGGCTTGTCTTTCAAAATATGACTATATGCACTGACTTCAGTCTATCACTGTCTTAGAAATATATGCAAACTTGAAATAAAAGAATACCAGCCTCAAAGAAATAAAAGCCTTACCAGGATATTTGGGATATTTACCCCAGTTCATTAAACTAACAAAAGCTTGCCTGCAAAACCCCAGGATACATGTCAGCTGAATTAATAAGCTCCTTTGAGTACTTCACTGCAGCTGCTAACAATACCATGGCTTCTTTTAGGACCATTTTTTTGGACCTGTGTAAAACCTGAGTGCTTGATACTGCTTTGATTAAGCTGAACAAAATAGATCATAGAAATTACAAATGAAGTAATATACGAAACTACTGTGATAAAAAACACATTTGCACTGCTGCTACTAGTATAACCCAACACACAGTAAAAATACAATTGTTAATGCTTGTACAACAGATAAAAGCAACTATAATTCTGTTTAAAAAGTTTCTTTAAACCTACATTAAAGGATTTAATGTACTTCTAGCACAGCATGTCAGGCTCCTGCTTTGCTATGCTTTGTGAAAGAAAGGTTTAGGCTAACAGTTTCCACTCTCACACCTAGCATAGTGATTACTGCAGCAGAATTTGAAGATTTTCACCAAACGCTGCCAAGTCTCATACTTCTGAGTCATACGAGATTACCTGCTTATATCTACCCACCACCTGCAAAAATGATTGTGTGCATTTGTGTATCCAATCTCAAACAACAATACCAGACAGGAATTATTCCCATGTTTCAGAGGACAGGACAATGCCTTTTTTAGTAGAAAACATGCTATCGGCTAGATTTTACACATTGCATTTTGAACCTGGTGCAGAGTTTCAGGAAATACTGTCATTTGATTTCTGCAGGGTTACTTAGATGAAATTTCTGCAGTAAGTAGGCCTTGGCTGGCTACCAAACACCCAGCTAGCTGCTCTCTTGCTCCTCTTCCTCAAAGGACAGGGGAAGAAAATAACACAAAAAGGTTACAGGCAGAGATAAGGACAGAGAGATCACTTATCCATTACCATCACCAACTAAATAGGCCTAGCCCGGGAAACATTAATTTATTGCCAAGTGAAACTGAGTTGGATGGTAAGATACAACACAAAATCTAAAATACATTCTAAATAACCTAATAATACTAATTGGGAGGTTTCCCTTACCGTGCGCAACTTCATTCCTCTGTTCCTGACCCCTCTACCTCCTCACCTCTGAGCAGCACAGGGGGATGTGGAGTGGGGAGTCAGTCCACAACAGCTCTGCCTCTCCTTCCTCCTCCTCAAACTTTTCCCTGCTCCATGCCGGGGCCTTTCCCGGGGCTGCAGGGAAACCCCCGCCCCACCGGGGTCTCTCTCTCCCGGGGCCGCAGGGGCATCTCTGCTGGGGCGCCTGGAGCCCCTCCTGCCCTCCTCCTGCTCTCCTCCTGCTCTCCGGAGCCTCGGGGCTCGCAGGGCTGTTTCTCCCCCTGTTTCCCTCAGCCCCGGCTGCCGGGCAGCGTTTTGCCCTTTCTGACCCAGGCTTTCCCCGAGGCGCCCGCCCGTGGCTGAGGGGCTCAGCTCTGCCCTGCGCTGGGGCCCTTGGAGCCGCCTGGAACCCAATGTGTTCCCCACCGCTCCTCAGTGGCCGCCCTGGAACCCGCACCCGGGGCTGATGCTGCCTGAGTCTGGTGCGGTTTAGAATCTGTTTTCAGTTTGGTATTCAATTCGTAGATTGAAAATTTAGCTCTAAGGCTTCATAGAAGAATTTAGTAGATTCTCTCTTCCACAGTGTAAGGGAACATTTTACTTTGAGGATCAGCTCAGCACCACGCACCTGCAGTATTCTGGAAAGGATTATGACAACAGGCAAAGGTCTTTCTGAGTGTGTCCCCTGGAATATCCATTTGTTCCTTCCAGCTAACATAGTATGCCAAAATGTTCTACAAGATTTCCATAGTTTTTGGGTCAGAGTTAAATCTGTTTCATCACTCAGATAACTGAGCCATCAGAAGTCAAAAGGTGTTTCTCGGTCATCTGTGCTTAGCCAAAGAAGTGCTGGTTAATCTCAAGTACATTTTTTCTTTGCTCTCTAAACTGCATCTTCCAGCATGACAAGGGGTGGATTGCTGCTCCAGATACTAGGTTTTTATGGTTTTATTAGAACTTCTCTGACTCGCGGCTCTCTGAGACTGAGCTTTTGTCCATGTTGCTAATTGAAAGCAAGTTCTGTCAGCATAAAACAATGACCCGAGGCTGAAGCTGTTAATTATCTGAATATACCAAGATATCTACTGTTTGGATGAAAAGTGGCTCTGTATCTTTTAAAGAAACTGCTGACTCATGTTGTGAGCATTTATCTTAAGTATCTTCAGTGTTATTATTCCTGTAAATGCTTGTGAAACAGTGAGAATTGTCTATTACTCATTTATTACAAGCTCCAGACTTCTGTTGAAGTAAAACAGACAAATTGAGGACTTTTTTCTTCTCTTATCTAGAGAAGAGAGAAAGAAAAGGTAGAGTTTTTTGAGAAATATATTGGAAAACTTACAGGAGAAATTTGATCTTTTGCAATTTCATCAGTATATATAGACCAAAAAAAAAAAATCTGGAAAAATTATTCAAAAGAAATCTTCAAGACTTTTTAATTTTTGTTTTGTTTTGACGTTTTTTTGTTTGTTTGCTTGATTGATTTATTTAGTTAGTTTTATTTTTGTTTTGTTTTAAATTTTCCAGTCCTAAATTGTTGTAACTTGTGTATCCTTACCACAGAGCATTTTTTTCTGTAGTTTTTGGTGGTCCCTCCTTCCTTACAAAGCAACACAGAATCTTAGTGTAGCTTTAGAAGTTACAGCAGTCAGCACTGCTCTGGAAAAACATTGGTATATTGCCCTTGAATTAGTAGATTGCAAGCTGAAGGAAGATGTATTTAGTAGAAGTACTTTTAGGGCCTTTTTCTTCTCACAATTTGGCTGGAGCTGAAGAATTTGCCAAAGAACAGAGTTCTGATGAGTATCCTGAAAATGCATAGATTAAATTGGGTATATTATGAGTCCTTGAAAATTATTTTCTTGCATTTCTCACTAAGCATCCTGAATACACAGATCAAATTTTCACATTCTCATGAATTACATGATTTTACTGTATACCTTTATTTAAAAAAGATAAAACCAGCTAATACTATTTTATAGCTCCATTTTTTTCTGTGTCCCAGAAGATGGTAATAAATGACTAATACCAATTTATTATCTTCTTAACATTTTTCTTTCCCAACCGATACATCGGGTGCCTAAGGAAATTATTGTTTCAATTCCTACTTGCTTTGGTATTCCTTTCATTCTGCTTCAGTTAGGGCTGTAGATTGTCTGTATCAGATGGATTTAACAAACTCCTAAACTTTGTTATTAAACCAAAACAGAATGCCCGAGCTTTTCTGAACTTCAGATAATGTCATGCTGGGAAAAAAAAAAAAAAAAGCTACTTCCTGAATAAACAATAGGCAAGATTTTGTGCAACTGAAATCAATAATAAATTCAAAGTTGGGTTTAGATGGAACAGAAAGTTCTCTACACAACAGTTGAAAAATATGTGATCATAAAGGATGTGAAATTTCCTGATATAAATAAGTAGATGTGCTAAAAAAAAGCTAATGGAAATAATAAATGAAGCTTGATTTTGTTTTTTATTGGAAAGTACGTTGAAACTACTGCACACAGAGAAAACTGTTAGCAGCATTATATTAATGTATATTCATTGATGGATGACTAGATCTAACAATTTGTGTTCTTTGAATAGGAGATAAAGCAGTAATTCAGCATCTTGAGCTAAATGCCATTAGCAGTGGAAAAATGTTATTTTAATGAAATATTTATCTTGTCTTTTTTTATGGTGCAATTGTGGCCTGAGCCACAGACTGCTTAATGATCAGAGTAGTTTAATGAGTATGTATCACATCCTCTCAACACATCTTTCTTCTGCTGCCTATAAAGGGGCAGCTAGGCTGACCATTTCCTCCCATGTTGTAGATGTTGAGAAGCTGAGAAAAATTTCACCGTTTTAATATGAAATCCTTACAGGTATAACAAAGGCTGTGTTATGGTGGCAAAGAAGGCAGGCACAATGTATGGGCTAAATGCTGGCTTGGAGAATTTTTTTATGGGTTAGTGAGTAGACAAGAAAGTAGAGGGTAATTGCTCAAGACAATAGTACTAGAATATATTTAGTTCAGTCCTTACAGCCACAGTAGCTGTGACAATTCATATAGTCAGTGTCAGGAACTGAGTTTTTATTTTTTCTTCTGATGACTACTGGAGGAGCCCTTTTTGGGGGCTGGGGGAAGATAACATAATAAACAAAATAGCATACCAAAATAAGAGTAAAACAGCACTAATGGTTTTAGTCTTTATAAAAACAGTATTTATGGCCACAGGTACAGTTTTGTTCCATATTAGAACTAAGTTGAAAGATACTGATAATTAGTTTTAGCTGTTACCACATTAAGATCCATAGGTTTTTCACCAAATCATTGAAATGTGTATCTGAATTCTTTGTCTTGGCCCTGAGGGTACCACCACCAGCTCTGACTGTCTCTACCCAGGGCCTGCAGCTACTCCCACCCTGCCCATGGCTCAGGAACCCACAGACAATCAGCCCCTGCAACAGCAATGCCAAAGCAAGGCTGATCTCTAGCTTTCCACAGCCCTGGCATATCTGACCATGTGTGGACCATCCTTCAGGCCCTTTTCCTGGCCTGGTCTCAGCCCATCCTGGCACCCAGGGAGGCTCCTGATGGTCAGGGTTGTGGCTGCTTTGTGCCCCCCCCCAGGTGCCCTGCTCCTGCCTGGGGAAGTGAGCAGGGCCCTCACTGCCAAGCCCTGCTCCGATCAGCCCAGTGGAGCCCCTGATGCTCATATCCCAAGGGAACTGCTGGTCCCCATAGTTGCCTGGTGGGATTTCAGAGTCCAGCCACACACAAATAAATTTACCAGCATTTCTGCTGCTCCCCCCAGAGTCTCAATATTTTGTGCTCTCATTTCAGTAATTCTTCACATCAGAGATACACCTGTGTTTCACTACCCAACCCCACTAAATCTTCCTCAAACTAACTATAAAATACACCTCAAGCTTTTGAAAGAAAATGACAAGGGAATGAAAATAAATGTCTTCTTGTCAAATGAGATCCACAATGCCACATGTTAGTTTATCTTTCTTAAGGCAATGCATCTAATTGCTGAGCAGTCAGTAAAGCATTATTTAAGAATTGTCCTAAGTAATTAAATTAGGCTACTCCAATTTGCTTAAACAGACATTAATCTTTCATAGTGACATAAAATTTGCAAACACCTTAGGGAAAACTGCAGTAAATAATTTGTAAATGTAATAAACGTTTAACCTGTAAAATAATAGATGAGGTAGAATACTTCAAAGCAGTTCTGGTTTAGTTCTTATTTTTTCCTGGAGTAAAAACAAAGTGAAGAACAGCTGTTTAGTAATTTCATTGTATCACTCATCCACAAAATCTACTGTGTTGTATTTGACTGGTGGGGAAAAAGGGCAGTTGGTATATGTTTTAAGTATAAAAATGTTTTAAAAGTTCACATTTTAAATGTTCAAATTCTTATAGTATTATATTTGGTAAAGTACATACAACCTGCCTTCTTTTGCCACTTCAGTTTAAAAATGGAAATGGGAGAAACTTAATTATGATTGGAATTATGGTTATTGGCAAAAGGATATAGAACACAAGCTATAATGCCGGAAATACTACATTTTGATTCCATGGCCTGAGACTAGAGGTGACCAGTTTGAAGATAACAATATCACTTCTAATGCTTTTGTTCAGGCTGAGTTAGCTTTGCAGGTAGTTTCCTCCCAGTGTGAAGCAAGCAGTGGCATTGCAAAACTACACAGAGTGTCCCTGGCACTGCTGCTGCAACACGGTGTGGGGCATCTGGGCTGGACAGTGTGTGAGCTGCTTCTTCATATAGCTGAGCCACGGCCCTTAGGAGAGTGATCAGTAGTAGCTGTGACTGCTCTGTCTAGTAGTGCTATTCATCTTACTGAATTAGGCACTGTGAGCAAGAGCATCAAAGTGTATCAGAAAGTGAAAATGCTACACAGTGTTCTACAATGACACAAGTGGGAAATACGTGCTATGGACATGACCAGACATTGAAATGATGTTCACAACTTGCAGGGATTTGGTTTTCTGTGAACAACTCTATGTAAAAAACATTTTTGTATGTGACTGAATACATCATATGAATCTGACTATTTTTGTTTATGTGAATCGAGCATATTGTTTGTAATGTATGTTTTGTATCATCTACATGAAGAAGTGACGCTGTGAAAAACCAAGCCCACAAATGCCTATGTATGTATCCAAACTTAGTGACAGATGCATACTACAATATCACCTGAGATTTTTGTTGATCAGGGGATGCTCCACATACTCTGTAACTAGCCCAGACCACATTATATCATCCTTTAACTGCTAAGACTTAACTGCTAAGATTTCTCCTATATAAATATCAGGGGCTTAGGAGGGCTCAAATGTAATCATGCAATGAGAAGAGCTTTTGGTTCCACCAAGACTCTGACTATGATTATAGTAGCAAACAGACAAGCAGAAGTAGATCTGTAGCACAAATGCTGTTGCTGAGAAACTGATGTGCATGTTGAAGCTGACTACTATAGAGTGCAAAATCTGATGTTGAGGATCTGAGATGCATGCTATGTACATTTCCAACACTTGCTTTGATTTGATTTTTTTCAACCTTGGAACTAGTTCTATACTGGTTCCATTAAGTGGAATGCACTCCCTGAACACTTCCTGGCTTAAAGCAAATCCTAGAATGAATTTAACAGTAAAGGAATTACCACAATTGGAAATTAGAATAACATCCCATGAAGACAATTTCCTTTAAAATTATGCAATGCAATTGGAATGAGACAATATAGCTCCTTTTATTGATTTTTCAAGTGTATAAAAGTTGGGTATCTAGTTTACATTAATAATTTAGGCTTCCAGTGCAGGTAAAAAAAAATAAAGGTAAGTATGGTGAATAAAAATGGTTGGATGTATCGTTGTTGCCTTAAAATGGGTGAAATTATCTTTTGAATGCAACAAAATTCTTCTGTTGACATTAGAAAAAAATCTAGGGCAATGACAAGATGCTCAAATAAGATGGTCTGAGCTCCAATTCTAGTATCATCTTTCAGGAAACAACAGGAGCTTGAAGTTTTCACTGTTTTTTGCTAATTTTATGTTGAAGACTCTATGCATATTTAAAAAAAAAGTCAATGGTTTTCAAATAGTGTTGGAAATTTCTGATTTTCAGAAGAAAGCATGCCCTTTTGAACTTTAAGGAACATGGATTAAGCCAGGCAGTGGTTCAGTTGCTCAGATGGTGTGTTAGAGATGTTTGAATGCATTACCATAGTTTCAGCTAAACTGATCTTACGGGTGAAGTGATATTATTAAAAGTTTACCCTTAGAAGCTTTTCAGGACTTCAGATGGGATGAAGGGCCATTTGTGTCAGATTTCATAAAAAGTTAATAAAAAACAATAACTCTTTACAAAAAAAAAACAACAACCCAAAAAAACAAAAACAAAAAACAACTATAAAGAAAGCCTTTGTCAGAGGAAACTTCCTGGGGCACAATTTTCTATTTACAGTAATGTACAGAGGATTCTGATGTGGTAGTTCATTTCCTATTGAGCAGAGTTTCTCATTTCAGATGACTGTTAATCAGTCATAGAGAGAACACAATGCTAAGTCTTCATAGGACTCCTCAAACCAGGTTATTTGCACACATGCTTAAGAATGTGATTATTAATCTTTTCTGCTTCCTTCTGAGAAAAAGTTTATTGAAACTGATGTGTCAGGATGTTTCAGTTTCAGTGAAACAGCATTTTTTCCCTGCCGGATTAACTTTATTTATCGCATTCATGTTAATGTTAAATTTGCTGATGAAAAATTCAATCTGGACGAGAGTGAAGTTTTCTGAAAAGGTCTGTCCAGAATTTAGAATTTAGGAGAAGCTTTGCTGTCTTTAATCCTTCCCATTATCAAGAAAAACCTTTCTCAGGTGTTGGAGACTCCAACACTACTTGTGAGGCTATCCACTACATGTCCAGTGGGAATCTATAGTGAGACATTCCCAATGGTACTGCGGGATCTAGACCATGCAAAGAATTTGCAAGAAACTTAAGTGCTTCCAAGAGAGTGGAACTGCTTCCCAAGGGAAGACTAAGAAAGATCCTATATTAGGAACTACCTTTTGTATGTATTTAGTATTTTCAGGAGGGTGGTTATAAGGTTCTTTTTGGCAATGCTTGTACTTCACTATATTTCAGGCATTTGCTAAGCATTGGCCCTTTCATCTCATCATATATAGAGATCAGAGAAGGCATAAGAATACCACACTTGCCTTTTATATGAATTTCTAGATTCTGATTGTATTAAAGTCAATAACAGGGATTCTAGTTGTTCAGAAGGATCAAGATCTGCATATTTTACTTTCCTATAAACTTTCCTTATGACTCTGTATTTTATATCTTAGGAGTAGTAAGAAAAGTTGTTTGCCCATTTAGAAAGAAAAGAGAATATTCATTTCCATAAATATAAAAAAATGTTTACCAATGAAACAAAATTTTCACTACCATAGTAATGCATTTTGTGCAATTTTATTATCGTAAACCTGATAATTTAAGGGAGGGAAAAGCCATTTTATTCATCATGGATTCCACATGGTCTTGCACTAACACATAATACATTTATATGTCTCAGATGAGGATTTGATAATAATTGTGGCAGATGGACAACAGCCTGGTAATAAATTACTATTTCATAAGCAACATGCATAAGGGAAATTTCTTTTAACTTTAGGCAAAGAACACAATCCCAGCCAGATGATTTAACTTCAAGAGCAATGAGTGAACAGGCCCATAATGAATGAATGGTTTGTAAGTTACTTCCCTCAGAACAATTCAGCTGTTCAGCAGTCTTTCCTAACATACTGAGATTTAATAATCAGGCTGACTAGTTGTGGAGTGTGTTTGAGTCTGTTCTTTGTCTTCATCTGCCTTCGTCTTGTTCCAAAAGAGTAGTAAAAAAAGTTTGAATCTTTGCTAAAATGTCACTACAGTTCTGTAGCTGATCTACAAGCATGCTGTCTAATTTGATTTCATTTAAGGGAAATATAGGCCTACTTATTATAACTGGATTTTTGGTGTGAAATTCTTTCTTCCTCCCTAAACATACAGAATACACTTTTGAACAGCTGTTCAAACAGTTCATCCATAAAGAGAAAGAGTCACTGGAGAAAAGGCAAAAAAAATAATGGTGTATTAATCTGTTAACTTTGGGATATGGTTCCCTCAGGTGATGAGATCAGATCCTTTGAGTCTTTTGAGGTACTACTACCAAAAAGTAAATTATTACAGCATCACCCATACTGTAAAGCTATTAAACCTTTCTGACAAGGCATCTGAGGGATATTTTAATACTGCAGCTGAGGGCAAGAGTCTGTTCTTCTGCCTTTATTAGTATCCATATTGCAATGGTTAAGGATACAAAGCCTCTGCTTGTGTTCCATGAAAGTGCCTATAGTAAAACTAATGCTCTGCATGCTTGGATTTCGTTGTGATCGGAAGTGCTGCTACCTTCTTCTCAAAGAAGAGAAGATCGCCCAGGAGCTTCTGTTCCATCATTTTCTGGACAAGCAGGAGAACCTTAGTCTGTGTGGGCCTAACATGCTCTTTGTTTCTAACTATTTTGCCTCACCATCAGAGAGGCAAAGCAAGTATCAGTATTATTGCTCCTGTTTTGGACACAGGTTATGGATACTACAGCATGACAAAGTAAACTTGCAATGAGCAGGACTAAGCTGAAATGCACTGGACTGTGCAGAGCAAGGGTCAGTGCTAGTATTGCTACTGAGGACGCAGCAGTGTAGTAATATCAGTACCTAATAACTGGAGTCATCTAAATTTACAGTGTTATAATGACGTAGGTATATTAGCTATGACCAGTACCATGATGAGATATATCCTTGAAACGGTTAGTTTAGTCTCTTGGGGTTCTGTTTTATTTGCTGTAGTTCAATTATTTGCTCTTTTAACAGTTAGGACTCCAGCTGCTCTACTTGCAATTAGCTCACAAAATCCTGTCTTTCTGACAATTAGGTTGTACCATTTTAGTTGCTTGCAATAAGAGACAATGAATTTACAAGAAGTACAGGCAGCTTAATGAGCATATTGCTACTATACCCCTATCAGGGATATATTTTATTCTTCATCCTTGCATGTAGCAAGATTCTTGCATTAGTAACTAGGTATCCTTTTCAGGGAAAGAGTACAGCCTTGTAATTTTGAAATTGTCACCTGATTCAGGTGAACTATGCAAGAAAATTTTCCACTAATTCTCTAAAAAGCAATACAAAATTACATCATATATGGTCAGATCTAGCAGGGTGATCCCAGCATTTTATTTCTAGAGAACATTTTCTTAACTTTTGAAAATCCTTTACTTTCATTGTACAGATGGTAAATCAACAAGAGCAAAACAAATTAATCTTTCTCTCCCCAAGCCATCCTTCCAACAGCTGAGAAAATGCCAATATTCTGATATGTAAAGTTTTTGCATGTTGTTGTTTCTTTGTAGTCTACTGCAGGACTTTCATTTTGTTGCTTAATTTATAGCTCACTGTAGCTCATTAACAGTTCTGCCTTTAAATCAAAACATTTAACTAACAAGTTGGTCTAATTTGATTTCTCTGATGACTGTCAACAATCCTTCTCTTCCCTCCCATAATGAAGAATTCTGTTCTTCAGAAGAGGTAGATCTTTCATGATTGCATATGTTAATTAACTTTATTCAGGTTTGCCATAAATTATTATTTTACAGTATCTTAATTCTTTATTCCACTGTAAGCTTTATGGAACTGGAATTTCCATGGATGTGTCTTTCACTTTCATGTGGAATATGGTCCAAATAGAGGTAGGGAGGCCTATGAAAACCTTTTAAAACTGTATCTGGGGTGAAACATAATGAATAGTCTGCTATATATAGCAGTCACAGTAGTGATTAATGATTTTTATTTCAGCTGATACATAAGCTATATTTTCACAAGTACTGTACTTTTTAAGCTCATTTCTGAAATCTCTCAAGATTTCTTGTCTTTGTGAAATATGAACACACATTATTTGATAGTTACTAATGAGGTGAGTGAAAAGATGGAGCAAGGACTCAGCAGCCCTGTATGTTTACAAGTTTCAGAATGTTGTGGTACAAATATTTAGAGTTCACCTACTGAAGCTGCCAGAAATATAGACCCTGGTCCAGTAAATCTTGTTGCAAGTTAGAGATGTTGTGGTTAATGGGCTGACAGTTTACTCTCTACAAGAAAGAGGAATGGAGTGAGGAGGAAAATAATCGATGCAAATGTGGGAAACGAAGAACTGGAGGCATCCCTAAGTTGGAATATGGGGAAATGTGGAACTGAAGAGAGGTCTTGTACTAGTTCACTGTATGTGAAGAATGGGAGAAGAAAGTAAACAGGTCCAACCAATAGAACTAATATGTATAGTGGCACTGACATACACATTCATAACTGCAAATAACATTCAGGAAGGCACACAGAACACATTGTAGAAGACTCCTGAGATGATCCTAAGAATAAGACACAACAAATCATGATCCAGAGGTTTTTAACATCAGTGTAAGAAGAATTATAAAGACTTTAAAAACAAACCGACAACTAATAATCCCAACAAAAAGCAACCCTCCGACATGCACACCTCAAAAAAAAAAAAAAAAAAAATTAAAAAAAAAAAAAAAAAAGGAATACACATTAATATAATGGTGTAGAAGAGTATTCAGGAAAAAGTTCACTTCATAACTGTTAAAAAGTGAAGGAAAACAAGTTTTATTTCTGAGCTGTCTTTGGATTTGCCTAGACCTAGAGACAGATTGTAGAAAGTCAAGTGGAACCCCACACAGAATGTCTGTAATGTAAAAAAACTTTTTTTTTCCAGTTTCATAGCAGTGCCAAATGCAACTGTAAGTAACAGATCTTCAGTCTTCTCTGAATCACGCAAAAGAAAGACAGTGATAGTTTTATGCTTTGTGGTACCTACTGACATTTGATGAGTATGCCCAGGCTGTGTGATCCCCAGTGGAGCTGCCAGAAATGTGATCATCAAGCCTGTTTGCAGCATATATATAGGACATATTGGATAAGAAAAGCCTGTGTGAATTAGAGATATTTTGCTTTCCTCTGCTGTTTCTCTTTGGTTCTTCATCGACTGTAGTTCTGCTGAATTTAGTGTACAACTTTAGCTACCATGGCACTGAAAAATGTCTAATAGTATCAAAAGTAGTTCTCTCTATTAGTGCAGAGTACTTCATATTTTAATAATAATTCAGGAAACTTTGAAGGGGGGTTAAATACATGATATACTCCCTTTAGAGAGAGCAGAATTTTTTATTTACATTTCTCAATTCTTGTGCTTTTGATGGAAAGGCAGGGTTATTTTTCAGTCACAGCTACTGTAAACCCTCTAGAGACATCAGTGCTTTGGTAAGGCATGGGTTATAAGAGAATTCAATGAAAAAAGCCTTTCTCACTCTTTCCTATGTCATGCTGTCCAAGTCTGTCTGCTGTAGCTTTTGCAGAATTACCTTTCTGTAGGCTAACGAAGCAATTATATTTCATACCGTTATTTCTTTTAAAAATTATGATGTCTGAATTCTTTCTACATTTCATTACTTGTATTAGCACTGAAAGATGCCATGGTATGAGTTTGCTTGTACAATACAAGTTCATGCAGAATTGTTTCCAAGTGTTCACTGCTCAGAAAGCTAACAGCACAATACCTGGAGAATGAAAATGGTCAGAGTATTCTTATTATTCATATAGTAAGTACTGAGTTTGCCTTTTTCTGAAAAATCTGTGTGCAGATTCTCATTTAGACTCAGGTTGGCCTAGAGAGCACTTTGCATCCTAAATTCTAACTGAAGGATGCAGCGAACAGAATGTAATTATTATATTTAATTACATAATATTACATAAAGGAAAAAAGGGGTACCTATGCTCTATGTCATGTTCTTCACAAAGTACATCTGTTTTACATAAAAAGTAAATAGTGCTACCCAGGTAATCGGACTTCTACATACATAGGACAGTGCCTATGAGTGTGATATGAGAAAGATTTTTCAAGGTTAAAAAAAAGGAGACAAGCACAGTGATACTGTTTTGTCCAGAACCTGACATTCCATTTAAGTATGAGAAAAATTTTGAGCAGAATTGTTAAAGACTACTAGAGGGAGGAAAAGTGAGAAAAAATAAAATTTTAAAAAGTATCTGTTAATCATTTGTTCCTCTGTCATGACTAGCAAATAAATATTTCTCTGAGATTAGGATGACTTCTATAACCGTTGACTTTAAAAGTAGTTCTTCATCTGGGTATAGTAATTAGGCTGAGAATTAAACATTCTTTAAAAATAAATAAATAAACCCCAAGGGAAATTATTACCTCTGAGCTCTCCTATAGGCATGAAATAACAAGGGGGAAAATGTCTGTCCTTCTGCAGCTGGTATAGAAAAGATTTTATATTTAACACAGTGCTTGTCTTTGTATAGTTAGTTCTACTTATTTTCCAGGGTAGATACACAATGGAATTTTTAGTGAGGTGAGAGCAGGGTGAAACAGGAGAAGCAACTTGTTTGAGATGTGGATAACCTAACTAGTTTTAAATGATGCAGAGTTTTAAATGCTGAATCTCTTGAAATTCAGTGGACTTGTAAATACTTGTGCAACCCAAAAACTAGTAAGAAAATTGCTTATGTCTGATGTCCAGAATTGGTAAAATAAGGGAGGCCCTTCTGAGAATGGTCTGTTAAGAAGTGAACACAGTCTGATAAATTAATATATTGAGATTACAGTTAAAAATCAAACCTAAAGAAATGCACCTTGTACTCCAGCTTTCATAGAATCATAGAACCATCAAGGCTAGACTAGTCACTAGGGAGAAGAGGCCAATACCTGCCTCACTACAACCTCCTTTCAGGTAGAGCAATGAGGTCTCTCCTCAGCCTTCTCTTCTCCAAGCTGAACACCCCCAGTTGCCTCAGCCTCTTCTCATAAGAATCCTTCTTCAGATCCCTAATCAGCCTCATTGCCCTTCTCTGCAGCCCCTCTAGCACCTCGATGTCTTTCTTATACTGCAGTGCCCTAAACCACACACAGTACTCAAGGTGCGGCCTCACCAAAGCCAAGTACAGGGCTAAAATTGTCAACTTGTCATATATTAAGTGACACTGTAGGAGGACAGCATTTTTTTGGTAATTAAAATGAGACTTAGTCCATCTGGAGGCCTGTAACTCATGGTGTCCCTCTGGGGTCAGTACTGGGTCTAGTCCTGTCCAATATATTCATCGATAACTTGGACACGAAGGGACAGTATATCATTAGCAAGTTTGCTGATGATATAAAACTAGGAGTAGTGGCTGACAGGCCAGAAGTCTGTGCTGACATCCAGCATTACCTGAACTGGGCAGGGAGAAACTTACTGAAGTTCAATAAGGGCAAGTGTAGAATACTCCATCTGGGGAAGAACAATCCCAGGCACCAGTACAGGTTAGGGGTTGACCTGCTGGAAAGCAGCTCTGGGAAAAAAGACCTGGGCTTATGATGGACAACAAGATCACCATGAACCAACAATCTGCTCTCACAGTCAAGAGGGCCAATACCATTCTTGGGTGCATTAGGAAGAGTGGGGGAGGGAAGGCTGAGAGAAGTTATCCTCCCTCTCTACTCTGCCCTGATGAGGCTTCACGTGGAGTATTGTGTGCAGTTCTGGGCTCCCCATTTCAAGAAGAGCAAGGAACTACTGGTGAGAGTTCAGTATAGGGTCACTAAGATGATTAAAGGAATGGAGCACCTGCCCTATGAGGAAAGGGAAAGAGCTTGGTGTAGTGAAATGATGCAATCAGGTGTGGCTAATTATGAAGTGGGAGGCATGAGCTCGTGTTAAGCCCACCTGTGCCCAATTAAGGCCTACTCCAGCTGTGCATGAGCAGGATTGGGCAACCAATAAAAGGTGAGCTTCAGAGTGCATGCCCAGCTCACTCTTGAGCAGCCAGAGGAGGAGATTACCTGAGTCTGGAACACAAGCACCAAACAAGGCTAGCTAAGCCTAAAGGCGACAAGATCAGAGCACTGTTTGTGCACCTTGGCCAGAACACCTGCTTGACTTTGAAGTGCCATGCCCCAAGGAAGGTTCTGTCTGCTACAGTTTGGGTTGTTTAGCTTAGAGAAAAGGAGGCTGAGGGGGAACCTCATCTATTTTCATAAATATCTAAAGGACAGGTGTCAGGAGGATGGCCACCTTTCCCAGCTCTTTTCTGTTATGTCCAGTGACAGAGCAAGGGGTAGTGATCACAGACTGGCACACAGTTAAACCCAGTTAAACCTCACTGGGATGAGAAAATATTTCTTTACTCTGAGGGCAACAGAGCACTGGAATAAATTTCCCAAGGAGGTTGTGGAGTCTCCATCCCTGGAGGCATTAAAAACTGGCCTGGACACGTTCCTGTGTAATGCGTTCTAGGGGATCCTGCTCTAGCAGGGCAGTTGAGTGAGATGATCTCCAGAGGCCCTTTCCAACTGCTACCATTTTGTGATCTGTGACAATCTGTTTTCTCAGTCCATATTCTGTAATCATACCCATACCTTAACATGCGACTCTACTTGTTCTTGCAGAAGAAAATCCCTTTACTTAGGTGTGATCATCACCCCACTAGCTTTGTGTAAAATAAGAGTTGCATTATTTTTTCTGGCACAGAATTCTGGATGGGGTATTTAGTGCGTTATGGAAGTGCTGAAATCCTTGAGACCATGTTACTCTTAGACATTACCAAAGGAATAAGGAAATAAGTGTAATTAATTTTCAGCTTGTTAAACAAATGCCCTAGTTCCTCAGAAAAGACATGTAAGCTTTGCACCTTAATTTGTGCCATGTTGCTTAGAGATATTGTAAAATGTGTCGGGAAAGAAAAGTCCTTGAATTTCTTCTGCTTCAGTTGCAAGTCTATTAATAGAATGGGCAGAGAATTGTAATGCTTCGTTGCTTTTGGCTGATGGAGGGGAATACAAGGACCTTCCTACTTTCAAAGTGGCTTTGAAATAGTATTACCAGCAACAAGGCATCAGAGTTCAGCACTGTAAAGGAAAAACCATATTTTTAAAAAATAGAAAAATGCAATTTTCACCTTACTTTTACTTTATCAGCAGGAAACTCAGATAACTGGCTCTGCCATTTCCCTCATCTTCTGCAGCTTTAAATGAATGGAGTAATAAAGATATACTAAATAATATAACATTTAATAGTAAAGGCTTTCTGGTAATCATCTGATTAATGTGAACACTACATGACCTGATAGAATAATCATGATCAATTACTAGTCTAGTGACTAGGATTAAACAGCTGATTATATGATTATAGAAAGCTTCAAAAATTTCAGAGCAGCTGAATCCCTAATCTATCTGAAATGTTTGGCCTGACCTTGTATCAGATATTATGCAATGCCATTCCTGGGGGCTGCTGAGGTCCTGCAGTTTTCCATTAAACTAAATGAGAAAGTCTTGACCATCACCATTTGCACCATTGGGTCCATTATCTTTTGCCCTACAGGTGATTTGCTTTGTGCTTTATTACAGAAGACAGAATAGTCGAAAGGGTATTTTCCTGCAGACAGCATTGTCAAAGCTTATCCATGTATGAGTACAACAATGTTTTCTAAGTTATACGGTAAAGAGTGTTGTATGATTTTCATTGCTTTTGCTAGGAAGTACGTAACAATACTTAAAAACTACTCTGAAAAGGAGTTAGATGACTTTACTGCTGAAACAAAGCATAAAAATGCATACTGGCATTCTCAGTTGCTTTAACACCATGTGTTTTACTCTAAATCAATAAAGTAGGCCTGTTATAACTAAAATACACAGGCATGTGCTTGCAGACTAAAATGTTCATGCAAGTGTAGCCAATATATCAAAATGGCTGCAAATGTTTAGAATTCATCAGAACAGTTCTTAGCATTTCAACTAATGTACATTATTTCTTTCCTCCTGACAGGTACTAAGCATCTCAGGATTTACTGATGAGTTTCTACCCTGTGAAAAATGTTGTCATGTGAGAAGCCTTGATGCTTATGTAGCTCTGACTTAATTCTGTGCATTTGTGTAGCAGCAGATGGGCAGATCCTCAGCAAGGTAAGGAATGTCAGTCGGTTCCTCAATCTCACCAGTAGCCAGCAGGGGAAGCTGCTGCATTGATTTTCAGTGCGACTCAGAAATATAAATGCTGGTTATTTTTAAATCCACGGATGAAAGGGTTGAAGTTATCTTAAAATGAGAGGCAGAATATGTATGCTTGCATGAAGGAATTTTTTTTCAGACTGCTCTTGGGATGACTAAACCACTCACAAATGCGAAAAGCAAGGAATGAGTGGTGGATGATGGAACAAACAAGTTGTATTTAGTGTCTAAATTTCATACATCCCATAAATTAACTTAGGCTACTACATAAAAGAGAACTCAGAAGCTTTCTTAACACAAAATCAGTGACTTAAGCAATTATTCTGTGACGTTATTACTTGCTGCATTCATTTCTGGAGAAAATATGCTGGACTGAAACAAGCCCAGGTTCTGTTTACAGGTTCACCACAAGTGTCAGAATGTTATTTGAGCTCTTTGCAAAATATTTTTCTTAAGCATAAGCTTGTTCTCTTCACAAATTTGGCTTTTAATTCATCTCATGTACAACACTACTGTAATTTGTTCTTCTCAATATTTTTCTTACGTTAAATCTGTTTCAATGGCTAGAAAGTTATAGTTCTCTAAATGATCTAAAATAAAAACAGATTTTTGGCACATACTTTTACTTGATCAGGAATTATTGTATAATCATATATCATATTACAAATTACAAAAAGAAGAAAACATCAATTACTAAAGAGAACTTGGCATGTTTGCCAAATTTGTCAGCTGAATTTGAACTGTGTATATGATCCTAAAACCAATACTTGAACTATTAGCACATCCAGCTTCTACCATGACAGGATTTGTATGAGGGTTATCACACTGATAAACCTTTCATGCCTTATTAATAATAGATGTGTCAGTGTGGTAGAAAAGAGGTTTTAATTAGTCATGTATAGAAGCTCTACAATTGCAAAGGCCATTGTCAGTTCTAGAATGAAACTTGCATTATGGTTATATTAATGATCCATGAAGAAAGTTTTTCATGAAATCTTAACACTGTTGCTTGATTCTGTACTAACAAATGATATAGTCCTAATTCTAATTTAATTCTAAGTCTTACCTTTCTTCTGGCATAAAAGTCCCTCAGGAGGAACCTGCAAGATTGCTCGTTATCTGAATGGAAATCATTATTTCATCTGTAGGAAAGTTAATAGTTTAAGATCTACTCTTTTCTGTCTTCAAACAAATGGATTTTGTTTTCAGATGGAATTTTGTTTTGAAGTTCTTTGTAGATGTGCAGTATGCATTTTCCTGTGTATCTTTTCAAGCTCAAACATTTCTATAGCAAATAACAAAATACTGTGTATTCAGAAGTTGTGATGCTTATAACCACACATAGCTCATACATGTTTGGCAATAGCCAAATGATGTTTAGAAATAATCATGTCACTAATTCTTTACAAATGTTCCTATTTCCTCATTGTCTAATAAAAAGATATTGTGTTCTTTTTTTATGTCACATTATAAAACTTCTAATTTCAAGTCTTCCTTCCAGTATTCATCAAGCTTCTGTCACCTTTCTAATAAACTATCTGTCCAACACTTCCAACAGACATAAGGACATTCCAGCTCACTATCTTGGATGGTTTCAGAAAACCAACCAGAAATATTGCTTTGAATACACTTTAACTTCCATGTCATATCATATTTTATTTAAAACTATCATTTCTACTCCAAAGCCAACTACTTATATCTTTCTCATATTACTTACAGGAATATATTAGTCTTTCTTATTTTACTTCAGCATTCATCTGTTTCTTCCATGTGCTTCTTGCTACATCTTGTATAACACACTACAAGTGAAATATCTTCAGCATGTAAAAATGTTGAAGTATTCAGGTAACCATTATACTTAGAAAAAAAAATCACATACCCTTACATAATTCTTATTCTTTTCATTATTTTTTGTTATGTGTTACTTTTTTTTTTCCAAATAGTTGAAGCCACTGTCTCTCTTGGAGAAATACTGAAGGGAGTTGCTACAACATATTTTTAGTCAAGTTAGGCTAAACATGCATCCTTTCTTTGCATTCTTCAGCAGTTCTCTTCCTACCTTTTGACAGGAAGATTCTATGAGAAGAAACATTAAAACTTCTTTTAAATAAATGGTTAATAGCTCCATTTACAGAGCAAATTTTGAGCCAGAGACTGCAAGCTTTAAGCAATGTTTTCCTTTGGAGTAACAAGACCAAATGTCTCAGAGGAAGGAAGAAAAATGTTTAATTTCAGAAAAGATAGTGCTCACAACTTGACTCTTTCTCTCTTTTGCTCTATGTTTGAGCATTTCAAACCTAGATGTTCCTTTAAAGACACTAAAATACTCACTGTTTGACTAACATAACTGATTCCAACCCTGCCTCTCAAATTATAGACTATTTTTTGATGAATCACATGATTTCAAGCAGGACTGCACCTAGGGTCAGAAAATACCAGATGGTAAAATAGCCAAATACATTTGTAAACAGCTCCCTAGGCTAAAACTCTGCATCAACAGCTGGAAGAGGGTTTTCAATATGGTTAGTGTCTTTTGCTGTGCAGATACCAACTGCTAGTGAACATTTGCTGTGTATACTGAATACTGATAAGAACCTTGATGCATATGAGGCTTTATATGTATTTTTAAGATTTTCATATGTGGCAGATGTTGGCTGAAAACAATTAGGAAAAAAAGCAAAGAGATTAAAAACTTCTTCAATAAATTATAATTTAAATGAGAAAATTTACATTAGATGCTTTCTCAGAATAATTATGATAAAATTACCTAATAATGAAGCTTCCAAGCTTTTTCTAACAGATGGTCAGAAGCTGAAATATATTGGATCATAAATAATTAGCAAATTTAATATGCAGGATAAATGCATCAACCTATCATCCTGCTATACATCCCACTGTACTATAGTGTTACTTGTTTTAACTCCAAGATCAGAGTGACATTTCAGGGTCTCTGACCTAATATAGAGGTGATACTGGGGCTAAGATCAGAAAATTGACTACAGTTATAGCTTTACAGCAGCTATATTTTCAACTTACCACACACTTATTTATGTCACCTTATCTACAGTCTTAAGACAACTTCAGGACTCATTATGTTTCATGTAAAATCACTAAAAAGTACAGATAAATTCCTGCATGTTGTCAGTATAGACAATGATAGCTGCTTCTTGCTTATGTGAACTTTATATTAAGTCATTTACAAAATTATAAATAAGGAGTATATATTATGTATTAGCCAAATAAAATTTAACTCATATACCTCTATGTTGCAAGACAAACCTCTCTTAGGGCATGGCACTCTGAGGTCCAACAGGTGTTCCAGCAGAAGTGCACAAATAGTGCTCTGGGTCTGTTGCCCTCAGGACTGGTTAGCCTGGCTCAGTGCTACTGCTCCAAATTCGACTGACCTCTCTGCTGGCTTGCTCAGGACTGAGCTGAGCCTGTGCTTCAAGCCTCACCTTTTATTGGCCCCCTAATCCTGCTCATGCGCAGTGGGGGCCCGCCCTAATCAGGCACAGGTGGGCTTAACACAAGCTCATGCCCACTGCCTGGTAATTAGTGGCACCTGGTTGCCTCATTGCCTCATTTCACTATACCTGTATAACAATGTAATTTTCAGAGTCAACTACTGATCATCTCATACAATTGGGAGTTCTTATAGACTTCAGAATGTCTCATGAATTAAAAGGATGTTGCATAAATGTTTACCTAGGGTAGTTACAAATAGTAACTGCCTATAAATAAGAATACTTGAGGAAACTTTTGTTTCATTATGTCTGTACCAAGATTAAGTTTTTGTGGTAATGTGACTCTTTTACCTTCTGTATGCTAGCATCTTGGTTTGATTAGCTACATGTTTAAGGCACAGAATGTTTCAGATGGGAGAATTCCCATTCGAATAATGATGTGGATGCCTTAAACAGAACACAGGTTGGCTTTAAGCATGTACTTAAAAAAAAAAAAATCTAGAAAAGGCTCTTTTACTATACCCCTGCAAGTACCAAAATTTGAAGGCATCCTATTTTCACCTTCTGTATATTCTCAGGCAGCTAGTAATTTTCTTTTCTTGCCCTGAAGTTCTTGATGTAGGGAAATGAGATGACTTTTCTGATGTTGAAATCTAGGAAATAGGTGGAATGAAGCCTAAGTCTCCTGAGAGCATCTAGTGAACACATTTAAGGCATAACTAGCACAGACTGTTCAGATAGGGCTCCCTGAAAAGTCCATTAGAGCTACTTTATTTTTCAAGTGAAGACAGTACATAACTTCTGTAGTGGATATCTCACGTGGCTTTAGGAGGTCTGGCTTGCAGTTCAGTAACTATGAGACCTAGCAGATGAATACTGGTTTCCCAGGACAGTTGTTGTTTTATCCTGGTAATGCTTTAAAAGAAAATGAGCATATATATATAGGTGAACATCTCAACCATAATGGTATAGAATTCTTTTCTCTACTTATCTTACTGATAGCATGAATTTTGCCTGGCTATCTTAATGCTGGCCTAGATATTAATAACAACTTCTGTTGTGTCAGCTTTGTCAGCTTCATGAGCTTCCTTTCACCTCTTCAGAAGGCAAAGATGTAACAGAGAGTGCTGCTTTTCTATCCAGATCTTTAGGGAAAGTGTTAATGTTCTTAATTTTGAGGTGTGTCACTGCTTTTATATAAGAGCACTCCCATCTACACAACTGCAGGGCTGTTTCACATTACACACATCAGTGCTTGACTGATACAGTCGAGAAATACAGTCCAGCTTTTCCATACACATTCTGACAGCTTCAAACATACTGGAAAAGCAATACTGAAGGACCTGTATTGTGTATTCGGTTGAATGTCACCACTTCAGGCTAATCTGATTTTTGAAGCTCTTTTTTTCTGCTCACTGCCTTGCAAGGCAGGTAGGTTTTGGCACAGCACTCCTTGCAGCCCACAGCCTTGTAGCAACCGTGCCATTTCCTTTTCTGAGAGTCCCACGCTGCATCCTGTTCAGCTGCCAGTCACATCTCTCTGCTGTAATCTGCCAGCACGACACAATCCAAAGCACAGGTTAGCAATGACAAGTCCTGGACCTGATCACTTTCTTCACAATCAGAAATTAATTCATTTGCTTCACTTAGGCATCTTGGTCAGAAAACTAAGCCACCCAGGGGTAAAGTCTTTCTACTGATGTTGTAAGATCTTCAACAGATGTCCTCTAACAGCTCTGTGTCAGGGAAAAATCCTGCTTGCAACCAGTCTGGCAGAGTTGGGTGGGATTCAGATTAATATTTCTGTGTATTTTAATCTGAAGATGGGAGATCTCACAGGTTTGAAGACAGCAGAGGCAGAAGGAGACACAGATTAGAGGATTTCAGGAGAGGAAGTGTTGAGCCTTTGCCCGCACCATGAGCACAAAAGCAGTCCCAGAGGTGCTGCAGTGTGTTCAGAGCAGCAGCCTATGGAGCCAGGAATGAAGTAACATCCCACAGGAGCAGGGAGGGACATAGGAACTGATCAAGGAGCAGTCACACAACTGCCTCAGGAAGGTATGGGACCCTCCAGCCCCTTCTGGGGTGCTGATGCCCAGTGCCCACACTGAAGCCCACGCTCCTGTAGGCTGCTTGCAGCACAGATTCCCTGGCCCCTGGGACTCGTGATCACCTGCTTGACTGCCAGGACTTCTCTGCAGGATCCAGAGGATGGTGTCAGGGACACTCCTGATGTGGTGCCACTGAGGAACTGTGTGAAGATTTGCCACCCAGGGATGGGCTAAGCATAGCAGTAATGTCTAGGAAGCACCCAGTCCTCCATGGACTCCACACAATCCTCCCCACCCTCTGGCCTCTAGCCCTAATAACCACCACTGGCTCCCCATTGCCCCTTTATTAACAACTTTTGACCCATTCTCCACGTGGTAGAAGAGAAATGCCTGTGTCCCACGTAGTCACCATTTCCAGCACCCAGAGCAGAGGATCAGATGAATTCCTGGTAGGCCTTCAGTGCTGGAGGAGATTTCTCTCCTGCCTGTTCAGCATCAGCAGCACCAGCAGTGTGCTAAGAGTCTTTCTGCCCTGTGAGTAAGACCTGACCAAAGGGATGGGAGTGCTCAGGAAGGGTTGAAATGGCTTCAGTTAGAGAAACAATCAATAAGAAGATTGGTAGAATGGTCAAGAGACATTCTCAGCTGAGGCCATCTAGATCCTACATGGTCAATGGGAAAGTGGTATCTGGTCCTGTGTCAAATGCAGATGATTGGATTCTGCTTCAAAACATCATGTACAATGGAAATAACTTAACCCTGTGGGGCAAGGCCAGTGTAGGTTACATTTGAAAGGGGGCCTGAGAAAATATGTTCAGTTTACATCAGCTTATCTAAACTAAATCCAATTGCTGGATGGTTGTACCCATCACCGGATTTCTAAGCAGTGACAGCACTGAAATTCTCTTGAGTGCTGAGAGTCTATGTTTGGACTTGTGCAGCCTTTGGAGTCCAAGAGGTAAGCATGACAATTACACATATCCTTGAGTAATAAAGTGTCACTCCTGTATTGATTTATATGTATTCTGCTGGGGCATGAAGGTGGTGGAGGTGAAAAGATGCAGGGGTGAAACATGCTGACCTGGAGTTTCCAAATTTCCAGTTGTCATTTCACTGGTATGTTGAAATCTATCAAATAACAAAATGAGATCTTTAGAGATTAATTAGTAAATGGCAAAAAGAGTGGCAAAAAATTGTGATGCTGGTTTGTGTTTCTTACATAGGTTACAGACAGTCAGGGGCTTGCTGTGGCCTCTGTGTTCTCACTCCTCTTTCTCGTACATCATTACTTCCATAAGAGTGACAAATGCAGTACAGGTGATTTAATGCTATTACTTACTTCTTTACTGAGGGGGGGGGAAAAAAAGTCTAGCAGCAGAAGCAAATTAATTGAATGACAGATACTGCTGCTGCATGAGAAGAAATCTGGAGAAAAGAGAATTTGTATGATGGGTTGAGCAGCAAAGAAGTAAGCTTGGTGCACATATTGTAGGCAGAGTTTGAGAGGTGTCAGGAAGACAAGTATCTGTATGTAGCAAAGGTTGACAATTTGTATGAACTGGTAGATTAATATCTTAGGAATTTCCATGAAAAATAGCATTTAAATTAAAGAATAAATTGCATATTCAGTTGCATGCACATTTGTGCATGGTAGAACAAGTGTTAAGTGTTAAATGAACACTGGAGAAAGTACTTATATTACTTACTGCGAGGAATGTGGAAACAGGCTTTTTGTTCCAGAAACAGTGCCTTCTCCAGGTCAAGTAGCATTTTGAAACTAATATAAAATGTAAAATACCTTCCTCTGTACACCTATAGAGAGTTAAATTATATATAGCTCTATTCAACTGTGCTTTACCTAATAATCTAAAAATCTAAGACACATTCTCATTATTTTAAGGTTTTGTTTTTAAACAATGCTAAATTTTGCACTGAACATTTTTTGTATTAAAATTTCATAATATTCTTGTTCATTATTAAGTGTTTCAGGTTGCCTTTTGTACTGTGCTGCTGAGAACATGTTTCTGTAGCCCAGAGATTAAGTCAGTACTTTAATAAATGCATATTTCATATAAAGGAAATTATATTTAACAAAAATCGAGGTAAGTCAAAATACAACATTTAGATACTTTAAATGAAAAATTCCCTTTTGCTCCTTTCTTTCACAAAGTCTTTCAGTAGCGTTGGGATCACATTGTTTCCACAAGGTAGTACCTTGCAGATATTTTTGTCTGCTCTTACAACTTCTGATCCTTCAAGAAGGAATAGTTATTTGTAATATTTTTCATAATATGCAACATGAATCTGTACAAAGTTCTTCAACTTCTTATAAGAATAATCTCAAGAATTGGCATTAATTGTTGCTGTTAATTAAATGTTGTTTATGTTGTTTAATATAAAACTTTAAAAACAGCAACACCGAAATCTTAGATTTTCTGTTGAATTATTTAAATTAATCCCACTGAGTTCAGAAGTAGATATGCAAGACACATCACAAGTGTAGTTAAAAACTAAAATATACACCCCTTAAAAATGGAATTAATTTCACTGTTTCATGACATAATTTTATTTCATTTATTGTAGTTTATCTTTTTTATGGAAATTTGCTTGAAGCAAGGGGGAACCATAATTAGCTGATTAAGATTCTAAGGCTCAAATATTGTTGACCTTTTCTTTTTTACAGTACTGGTTGGCAAGCATAAAAATGTTTTCTTCTCCTTATCTATGTGGGGCTCTCAGGGTGTGACTTCTAATTGCATTCTCAGAAATCATCCCTAGTTATATGAGTATAGGGCATATACCATTATTTCCTTCTTGTATGGTGTTTGCTGAGCTAGCAAGCAAAAAGACAGAACTGGGAAGGCTTGTGAAGGAATGCTAATTGCATAGCAACACATCTTTGTCTTTTCTCTACTGGTGTACATGGGAGGAAAACTGATACTTTCAGTCGCAGGCAACCTTTTCTTAAACAAAGCAACCAGCTTTACTTATATAAAACCCCTCAAACTATGCTTCAAAAACAAGGTACAAACACAGACAGATGTTCTTCTCCCTTTACAGATCACATTTGAAGAGCCACCTTCATTTTTACTTCTTAATTTGCATTTTTATAAAATAGAATTAAAATCAGGGGTTATATTACCAACAGAAGCTCAATAGCATTCAGCTCAGACTGGTTTTATGCACTGCCTTACTTCTAAGGCAAGCTGACTGCTCCTACTTAATAGATTGGCTAACTGGTTGCAGAATCACCAGTAAATATGTAGTAAGCTTGTGGAGCTTCAATCATTTTCTTATTTTTTCTATTGGCCGCAGGAGAGTCATTACCACTGTATTTACAGCTGTCACAATAGTTAATACGATCTAGGTATAGCTACTTGTTTACTTATTGATGTGATGTGACAGTATAGTAATTATCATAATCACAGGTGTAGAAGATTAGAATTTCTTTTTTACCTTATGAAGCTGCTGTTTAAATCTACCAAAGATGTTTTCTCAGGTTGTTTAAACTATTGCACTTCACTGGAAGCATCATAAGCTATTTTTAGTTCTATCAGTAACTTAAAAACACATTGCTTAACTGTTTCCCCAAAACTGAAGAAGAAAATGGAAAAATACTACTTTTTCAGATTTAATAGGGTATTCAACATTATAAAAGTAAAAATCAAAGTTCTCCCAAAATTTGAAGAACCAATATCATCAGCTATGAGGATGTTAAATCCTAGAACATGAAAGAAAATTTGATGCTGTAAGGATTTACTATGACAAAAAAGCAGAGTATTTTTTCCAAAATACTCAAATGTACCCATTTACTGCTCCATTAGGTAGCATTTTGATTTGATTTTTTTTTTTTTTTTTTTTTTTTTTTAGTCAGGTTCAGATTAAGTGGATGATTTTGAGCCAGTCTGAAACAAAGGTGCTTTGGCGGCCAAAGAACAATGTTCTTAGGGGTACAGATTTAGGTATTTTTTATGACTGATCCCAAATCTTCTCATCCACCTGCCTTTTACTCACATACAACATTTGAGATGAGAAAATGTAAGACAGGCAGTCCTTCATTTGTCTTTCATAGCATGATGAAGCAAGAAACTCTCGAATGGTAATGGAACAGACCATTGCATTCGTTAAGCTCTTAATCTTAGTGTCAACCAAAGCTTCACCAGATGAAATGAAGTTTGTCTCCTGCAGTTGTGTGAACATTTGTACTGTAGAAGCTCACTTGAGACACTGCAGTTGAATCTCATGTCTGTCCGTGACTGGCACGTTAAAAAGCCAGAAATAAAGCCTTTTGTGGCTACTCAGTGTGAATGAGTTGACAGAACCATCCGGGAAAGAATTAAACTGAAGACTTTAAATGGAAAGGCAATGAATTTATAACAGGATTATAAAGCAGCTTGAATCTAGTTTGTACAATGCTGAGCCGAGGATTCAAAGGAAAACAACAGAGGGCACAAAATATTGGCATTTATAATTGGCTAATGAGACTTCAGTAACAGAGAAACTTAGCAGCAGCAGTAGATTCTCATGTAGTTAGAAAGACTGAAAAAGATTATAGTTTCTATGCTTCACCAGGTAGCTTTACTAAAAGAGTCCCCAAGTGGCAAGTTATATGTGCTTTTTCCAGCCTTCAAAAGTTGCAGACACTTTTAGTCAGTATGGGTTTTTTTCTGTTCATGCTCATGAAGTCTGGACTACAGTTTGTGACAGTTTTAGACCAGTATGATGGATAAAGACTAATATTAGCTGATAGTCTGGAAAGGTCTCAGAACTTTCCTAAATTAGGTGATTTCCATGCCCACAATGTTTACTTCCTTGTTCTTAATGTATTATAAAAGTGACTTTGGAGCTTCCTTCATAATACTACGAATAGATTAAATAAAATGTTCTAAATAGAATTTTGTATACAAACCAAATCCTAGATGATAAAATTACCAAATTCAATAGGAAAATGTAGCAAAGAGAGAAATTAAGAAGTACAAGGTGGGAAGGAAAGCAGCACTTTCACCCAGGGTATAAAATGAGATGCTGATGATTTAAAAAGATACAGGAAAGCTTTCATTTCATCTGTAAGGTACAAATTACTCCAGTTAAGAAACAAACAAACAAAAATACAAAAAAACCCATAAACCTTGGTCAAAAAATCTTTGGTTGTTGCACACAAATACTGCAAACAAAAAGCTTTCCATTGTAATGCTTGATGTAATATTTTTTTAAGTTTCTATTGCAAAATAGATAGATATCAAGTAACTGACCCCCTGCTTTTGAAAATGTCACTCACATGTCAATCAAAAGTGGGGTTTGGAACATAGTAATAGTTGCATCCCTAGAAAGTAATCCCTGCAAAAGAAATTTCATTTAGGAACAGGCATTTAATTGCTTGTTTACATTCATCCATAAGCATCCTAAAGATGATCTATTTTTAACTACTTTCAACTTTCTCTCCCAGCATACATGTTTGACATGTCATTTTCAACAGTCTTTAGTGCCTTGCAGGGGTCTTCTCAAACTTGATGTTGCTTATGGGCAGTTGAATTTGCCCAGGTTGTTTGAGAGGTAATCAGAGGAAGGAGGAGGGACTGAACATCCTGGGCTTTGCAGAACAGTCTCCTGTGCTCCAGTACTGTCTGTTATTCCAGAACTAAATCTATCCTTTCTCCTTTAACAGCAAGAGCCATAGCAAACCAGAACTTCAGTGTCACTACTACGCTCTTCAAACTGATCTCCACCTTCATTACTGCTCCCTGGACTACTATCTCATCTGCTAACAAGTTGTCATGTTTTTTCATACAGCAGTTTTAGAGAAGATGTCCCCTATTTTCCATCTCCACCATGAGTCCAGGCTTATTCCTTTCACCATTTTACCTTATTTTGCCTTCTTTTTCAACCAACTGTGGTCTGACTCCTCACTCTTTCTTAGCCTAGCAGCTTATGTCATGCGATGCTCTTTGTCTTCAGTGAAATTTCTGATCTGGACAGCCGCTGCAGATCTAATTCTCTCATTACAGTAAGTAATAAAACTTTTTAAGTGGAAACATATACTATTACAATATGGAAATGTGTGTCATTTAAAAAGCTGGAGAAACCTCACCACCATATGTTTTTTTAAAGTTGTTGAGACAGTACAGTATTATTATAGACAACTTCAAGCTGTGGCCAGTTATTTTCTTTCCTGCTGGTCAGCCCCCTAGGTTGTTCTGCCTCAGATGCAGGACCTTACATTTACCCCCCTTGAAGAAAAAATGGAAAAAAATCTCTAGAGGCCCCTTCCAACTCTAATGATTCTGTCATTCCTCTGTCCTCTCCCATGCTTCTATTTTTTCAGAGAATTTGTGATTATTTGGCTACTTGAAATAATAACAGCCACAAAATGGTATAGAGAGTGTATAAATGTTCTGTTCAGTTCTGAGAGGAACATTTAGCCAAGAAAGTTAAGGCTGCATTTTGAAATTATTAATCTTGTCACTTTAAACTGTCTATCCTCACTTTGACACTGATAAAGAATCTCCTGCTGCCTAAGTGTTTTAAAGGATATTATTCTTCTGAGGAATGTCAGACCTATGCCTTTACATATTACTTCCCACTGCAATGTTAGTGAAAATTATGGTTACCCGGATTATCAAAAAACTCCATGTCATTTCTTTTCCTATGGACATGCTTATCTTGAAATCTACCTTTATTGCACTTACTGTATTAAAAATAGTAAGTGAGGCTTTTTTTTTTTTCCATTAATAGTTCCATCCAACTTGTATCTAGTAGCATTATGAGAAGTTGCTAAAGGAACTGAGGCTGCTAAGCATGGAGAGAAGATGGCTGAGGGGAGACCTTGCCACTCTCAACAAAAACCTGGAAGAGATTATAGCAAAGTAGGCATTGGTCTCTTCTCCCTATGAACAAGCAACAGAACAAGAGGAAATGGTCTAAAGTTGTGCCAAGGGAGATATTTTAGGTCAGATATTATAATAAACTTCTTCACTGAAAGGGTAATTAAACACTGGAATGGGCTGCCGAAGGTGGTGGTTGAATCACCATCCCTTTAGGAGTTTGAAAGACATTTAGATGTGGTGGTCAGTAATATGGTTTAACACTGGACTTGGAGAGTTAGGTTACTGGTTGGACTCTTTGATCTTGAAGGTCTTTTCCAATGAAAACAATTCTTTTATTCTGTATGATTCTGTGAGTGGGTGACCTTTCAGGGTAACTATTTTTCATGGGTATCTTTAAAACAAAGGGAGCGTCTTGGTATTTGCAGCACACTTGCATCCTATCTTCATTGTGTCTACATTAAAATTAGGTAATATAGATACAAAATATAATATAGATACAAAAGGAATTTTAAAATAAATTATAAATATGCATAGTACAGATATTTTGCAGAAAAATTGGTAATGTTGCCATGTTTCTTGTTACTTGTTTCTGTGTAGTATAGCTGAATTTGAATTGGCTTCATTTCTTCAAAAACAGATATGTGGGATCTTCAATTACATCTTTTACCTTTTCTAATTTATTTTATAAATTTTCATCGCATATTTTAGTCTTTTTTTTACAACAGTGTCACTTTGTGCACTATAAAAAGATAATACAGTTAAAATGTCATGACTATCTGATTCTAACACACTCCTTAGGTGTATGTAATTGGAACTTGAACCTCTTTTAACTGAGATCTTCTCTATTTTGTAAATTTTTGTGCTGCTGCAGGCAAAGGAAGGAACATAAAAATAAAGCTTCTGTGTTGTTTTTTTAAATTCCTGACTTTTCTCTAGTTTTTAAACTTCACTGTGAAGTTTTCTACACTACATCTTTTCATCAAAAAGTCAGTGTCAGTAAGTTCAGAAGTATTTTTGGAGTTATTGTCTTTTGCTGAAGTCAGGTGGCTATTCTAAAGAAACTGACTTGGACTCTTGGCCTTGTGCACTGCACTGCCTAATATTTTTCTCCAGGCCAGACCAGCTTTTCGCTTTCAGCTCCTTTACTTTTTTGGTAATCACAGGAAACCTAAGAGGAAATAGTTTTCACTGAACAGCTGGCAACATCATGAAGTTTCAAGTTTGATGAAAAGCTTAAAAATTCCATATCAGACCAGTGGCTAGTCTGCTCTTGTGCTATGCTTTTAATTGCAGTGCTATGCTTTTAAATTAATAGATGCTTAGATATAGGTGTATAAATATGTCCATTAATCCTAGTCACAGCACTTTCACAAGGTGATGAAAGCCTGATTACATAGGTGGAAGGATCAGATCCATATTCTGAACGAGACAGTGAAATCTTTCTTATGTCTGTTGTTTGGGGGGTTGGGTTTTTTGTTTGATTGTTTTTGGGGTTTTGTTTTTGGTTTTGTTTCTTGTTTTTTTGGGTTGAGTTGGGGTTTTGTTGTTTTGTTTCTTTTTGTTTTGTTTTGTCTTCTGTTAACTTCTGTGAACTTCCAGAAAGCAACAAAGAAACCTAAGAAACCCTGAGCTCTGCAGCTGTTGAGTTTCTTCATAACTCAGTTGAAAGGCTACAAAAAAAGATCAGTATGTCAAAAGCAATCTGTACCAGAATCTGAAAACATGCACAGAAATAAGTAACTTGTTCATGTTAAACCAAGTGTGTTGAAAATAATTTTATGTAGATCATCCCTGTTAGGTACACTGTCCTTAGACTGATGGATTTAGAAGGTTTTGGAGGGGGTGGGGGGGTTTTCAAGTGTTTCAGTCAATGAAAGTGAAGATGGATCTTGTTTCTGTACAATACCTTTACATCTGAGAATAAAATGAATTGCAGTAGCTGAATACAAGTAGCAAAACTGGATCATTCTGGGGTGAAGCTGCTTAGCAACTTCACTGTTCACTTCGGAAGCACTAGAATGAATCAACTTTTATCTTCGTTTTATATTAATATTTCCATATTTAACATTAATTTCTGTTTTACATATAGAAATATAATCTAGATACATTTCAAGAGACTATCATCGTTATGTTGAGTTTTATGTATTCTTGGTTTACAAGTAGTCAGTTTATCGCTGTTGTGAACAGTGAAGAATGATGCCATAACATCAGTGTACAAATGAATTAAAAAAATATGATTTCAAAACTGCCAGGTTGGACATTTAAATAAAAAAAAAAATTATAATGGGAGCTGTGGAGAACAGTAACTGTGTGTCCCATCACAGAGTGAGCAATTGTGAAGCTGCTCCAGCATTTCAAAGTAATAATAAATTAGGGGATTAAATTAAAATCACAGACAATATTTATGGGAGTATATAGAAGCCCACATCAGATGAGGCCCACATATTTAATTTACTCTTTATACATGACATATACATATATATACATGAATTTTCCATATAAAATAGTATATCTATCTCAGAGAAATGAGTTTACAAAGCTATATATGTCTATCTGTGGGCACAATATATTATGTGTGTGCAAATAATTCTGATTTCAGATGTACAAGTCGAGACTGCTAATACAAGATCCCATCACATAAGTAAGGCTGTGTAAAAGATGGTTTTGGATAGCAGAGCTCCATTTTGAACAATTAGAAGAATGTTTCCAAGACACATAGAATTTGTGCTCATCCATTTTAGTAAAAAAATGAAGGTCTGAAGTTAGCAGACTAATTTCTTTGGAATTCTTCTACAGTCTAGAAGCCCACCCCCATTTGGAAATGGAAGGACTGCCAGAAGTTTAGGTTGGATGAACTGCCAGTTGGAATTCTGTACATCTTGAATGACTTGTAGGAGGCCAAGCTAACGAGGCTTCTAACTTGGGCAACTTATTTAAAGTTGCCTGGAGTTCATTCAGCTTTCAGAGCACAGCCACTGGACACAATAGTCTGGGCAGCATTTTGTGCAAAAAGGTGTGCAGAAGCAGCTAGCAGATCTGCTGGAAACAGCATCGCTGGTCTCCACAACATGGTGATGTGCCATGGCTCAGCCCCCTGCACCATCTGGAGCAATTTAACTTGGCTCAAACTGATTTCCTGCATGAATTCTGCATGTCTGGAGCAGCAGTGGTGCCTGGGGCAGCTGAAGATGGTCTTGCCTGCAGGAGGTATGTGTTGTGTTGGATATGTGTCACCAAGTAATGGTGTTGAAGGGGAAAGTCAGCAGACTTTGTAGGACAAATGTACGTGACATATGTGAGTGACTCTCTGCTGCAGGGGATGAAGACCCCCATCTGCTGACCTGACTTCAAGTTTTGATGCTTTCCAGGGCCTTGAATCTGGATGCTGTGAAAATACTGCTGAGACTTCTATTATTCTGCTGGTCTTCCATGTGGGCACCAATCGACCTGTAACATATCAAACATAATTATAGAACAATGGGATTGAGGGTGAAGGCTATTAGAGCCCTGGTAATTTTCTTTTTGACCCTGGAAGTGATAGGAAGAGAGAAATAAATGGATGATGTGGATCAGCAACTCTTCACACAACTGCTGTCAACAGCAGAGACTACTTTTTAGGACTGTGGATCCACCTCCTTTGAGGATCAAGGGCTGATAGGTGACAGATTCTGTCTGTCTAGACAGAAAAGTATTTTTTGTTTGCAGCGTTACAAGAACACTGGAGGAATGGAGAGAATGACCCAGTCAACTGAGAAAGTAGTGAACTAGGTTCACAAGCAAAGTGTGCAGTGTGATGTGGAGAAAAGACAGGCCTCATAACTACTGAAACAGCATTGAAGGGGCCAGGCTCAAGTGTTTCAGGTTTTCACAGCAAAGAAAGCCAACAGCACACTTGGATGAATTAGGAATATACTAAACAAGCAGAAGGGCATGATCTTCCTTATCTGCTTTACCCTGGAGAGACATCTGGAGTGTTGGGTCCAGGTGTGGACTCTTAAGTGCAAGACTTACAAGAGTGAATCTCGTGAAAGGCTACGACGATGATTAAGGGTCTGGAGCACCTGACAAATGATGGGAAGGTGAGAGAGCTGTGACTACTAAGCCTGGAGAAGTCTTAGGGGGGATCTGACAAATACAAATACCTAGTGTGGACTCTAGGGAAAATCAGATTCTTTTTGCTGGTGCCCCAGTGCCCAGTGACAGGAAAAGAGTCAATGTGAGCAAACTGAAAGTGAAATATAAGAAATACCATTTAAACATTTTTTTTTTTTCCAAACACTGGAACAGGTTGTCCAGAGAGGTTATAATTTTTTTCTCAGAGATGTTGAAAATCTGACTGGAATGTGGCCCTGAATAATCTTTTCTGTTTGGACCTCCATGGAGGTTGGACTAGATAATCTCCAGTGGTGTCTGCCAGCCTCAACAGTGATTTTGTGACTGATCAGAGTTTAGTGGGATAGATTTAAGACTCTGACATAAGTTCCTAGCAAAATTATCTTCCAGAATCTTTAAAAAATCATCAAAATACTCCAAAGATTTAGTTTTCCCTTGATAATAACAAGCAAGGGGCTTTGAAGTAAGTTGAGATTGATGTGATCTGCATACCTGTAAAAAGATGGAAATAAAAATTATTCCACTATGGCAAATAATAAAGAAAGGTAAAATCAAGGGCTAAGAGGAGATAAAATGTTCACTTCAAAATTAATAATTTGTCATTGATAGAGTAGCAGACTTGCCTGGATTACTGTTGAATTAAACACTCAGAATAAGTTTGGACCCTCTACTGTGCAAATAATCTCCTTGGGCAAGTGCATCTGTCCATACTATGCCTTTTCAATGCAATGGGTAACTGGTTTAATTTAGTTAACAGGCTGATGCTTTAGGCATATTGCTTCACTGCTTTGCATATGATTCTGGCTTTAATACTTTCCTGAAGTTTAAATTAGAATTTTGACTGCTGCTGAACTTTTGAAATTACTTTATCTGATATATAATTCCAGAAGCTCAATGCCAGTAAAAATGCTAATTATTGCTTAAGTCCAAATATAAGTTGAGTTTGTGAAATGCAATAAAGCCAGATTTTCTAAGTATTTTTACAATGGCCTTTCACAAATGTCATAAAATTTAAAGATACTAATAATTCTACCACTTGACAGAATTATGAATTATGAACAAAGTGTATTCTCCTTTCACTCCCCTTTGAAGGATGATTTTAATGCAAGTAATAAGCAGAAGTTTCAGGTTCTTAAAATAAGCTTTCTTGGTCAAACTGACTTTATTAAAATAAAAACAAGCCCACTTTGAGATTCCAGAGAGTGATTCATTTGGACACAAATGAGAAAAAATAGAGAGAGAGAAAGAGACACAAAAAAGAGAGGGAGACAGAGAAATAGAGGATGAAAGTAGAAAGCATAGGTATTTTTAACTGACACTTCTACAATTGCTGTAGTAGCAAAAAACGGAAATTAAAAAGCAAGTGATCCAAATGTGATTCATAGTGATTTTGTAGTTAGATTTTTTTATTATTTTGTACCAAAACAGTCTACCAAACACCTGAAACATGACAGTAATGGTATTAATGCCTTCTAATGTATGTATCAATAGGCATGCAACATAAATTAATGCTGTTTATGTTTAAATGTTTTCATCGTGAATTTGAAAATGGATGGTGTAGGACAAACTGAAGTTGCCATTATGATACAGCCTTGTATCAGAATCTGTCACAACTGATGGCAAGCAGATGCAAGGCCAGTCTTAATTATGTATTCAAATTCCAGGTGAACTCCTTGAAGAGGAAAAATTAAATCAATGCTTTGCAATACTCATAATAGGCTTTAATAAGGAAGAGTAAATTACCTTGACACCATTAATGTGAAGCTTATAAGGAGATGAATTAACAAGAAATTAGTAATTGATATTTATTTTTACATTAAATTGTTATAAAAGTTTTTTATTGTTTTAATACATAATGAGGCTGTTGGTATATTTCTTATGAAAAATTAATCATAAATATTATAGATTTCCATTCAAGAGTTTTATAAATTTGACTGTTAACTTTTCTTTAAGATTTACTTATAAATGCTCTTTAAAATATTTATTTCCATTAAAATCTCTCAGGGTCACTGGGATTAAGCTTAGGTCAAGCAAGAGATTTGAGTTTTAGATCTGGTTATCATGAGAAGTGCTTAGATACTGATAATTTGTAGTAGATCTAGCACAGTTCCATGGTTAGATCTAGAATATCTAACTTCAGACTAGAAGAAATAAAAGCCTGTTAGAAGGTAATGTGAAACTTATTCTTTAATGACCCAGCAGATGCACTGTAATCAATTCCTACTTTCATGGCTGGAAGAACAAACAGATATTTTCCTACTTTGTTTTTGAATACCTAAGATGTTTATGAACTCCAGCAAACTATGTATGCCCCAGCTAATATTGTTTTAATATTATAAAGCTACCCTGGAGTGAAAACACCCATTTTTGTGGCAGCTTACTGGAAAATTTTAGTCAAAACCAATTATCTACCACTATTTTCAAGATTGTAGATCATTCATTATTAATGGGTGAATTAAATAAATTAATTTCAGTGAAAGTCTTGAGACAGAGAGATGTCAGTTGAGGTGATATGCCACGATATACCAGGAGATGTCTGCTTCTTCATTATTTTGGTCTTGATCGAGCTTAGATTAATCCCTCTGAGAGTCTCCTAGCAAGCCTTAGTACTTCAGGTGAGAATCAATTTCTGCTAAAGCAGTCTTGTGTGTAGCAGTGATTTGTTTTTCTCCTAGCTCAAACAAGAAACTGAGAGTTACATTAAGCCCTCCTATATACTGACTGCTTCAAATTTGTGAAGCATGAAGATCAAAGTTGCCTTCTTGCACAAAATACATCAGGAGCTGATGCCCTTGTGTTTTCTGGTGGGTGAAGTAGATCTTATGACCTTGAATTACATTTCTCCACTGGGTGCATATTTGAGGGTTTCAGTAGACTGAAAGAATAGGTAAGTAGAAGCAATGCAAATTTTTACTAATGGGAGAGAAAATCTTTGGAGCTCCATCTGCTGCAGGATATCAGGAAGGTCTGAGTAACCTGAGAATTTATCTCATGATACTATTAGAGAGTTTTCACTACTTAAATTTCTCAGCTTGCCTTGTAGAGCTCGACAACATAACCTAATTATTTTTTCATACTTCTCCATTCACCAGGAAAGACACACTGACAGGAATTTAATTAGATGTTGAAATACTTCTTGCTAGAGACCAGAACTGAATACATGTATGGTGGCAGCAATTTCCTGTCATCTTTGGTGGACTCAGCCTGTGTCTGGTGCATGGTTTAGGCTTATAGTCATTTTTGTTTATTTGTGTGTCTGTTTGGGTGGTAGGAGATGGCAGGACCTGGCAGCCAGGGCCCATCCAACTTCCCTAGACAAGAGCAGGTCAGCCCTGGCTATTGCACACATACCTGGGGATGGCAGTGGGTTGAGGCTGGGTCAGGACGTGCAGGATGTGGTCCTGTAGGTTGCCTCAGCTCAGTGAGGCACTTTTTTTTTTTTTTTTAATCTTATAAAAAACTTTAAGACCTGAAAAAAAAAATTTGAATGTAGCCATCTTGGTATCAATTTGACTTTTTAATTTTTTCCTTCTTTTCCAAATGAAGAGACTGCAGAATTTATTTAATATGTCAGTTTATGAAAACCTTCTGCACACAAGCAGCTAAAATTGGTAATAAAATATTTCGAGGTTTCAGTCTGCATTGGCCAGAAGCTTGTGATTAGGCTTCATATGAAACTGGTGGCTGCTGATGATTGCTAATTGCATGATAGAAGTAAAGGTCACAAAGTGTTACAGAAAGTAGGGCAGAGGCAGCACTGCTTTCTCCCTGCTCTTCTCAAAAAGTACTGTGAGAAGAAGGAGGGCAAACAGGGTAACTAGAGGAGTGAGGCATTTGAAACAACAGAGGAGACGAAGTAGCAAGGGAGGGAGATAGCTCAGAAAAATGGATGTGGGAGAGAGATCTGCACTGATGGGAAAAATATTAGGACTTTATGAAGGCAGGGAGTAATTTTAAAATGGGCATAAATTGGTGCTGTTGCTGAAAAAAATATATCACTCTACTTCCATTGTCGGCTGCAAACCTTTACATGGTCTTTCTGCTCTCTAGTCCATTAACTTTCAAAAAATATGCTTCATTTTAGCTCGGCATAAGACATAGAGGGAGTAGAAATGCGAGTGAAAGAGAAGGAATGAGGCATTCCAGTTGCTGCTTTTGATGCTGCATGACTTCCATCTACTTGTAGTCATGACTGTACAGCCTGAGAGGAGATGGAAGAAGAGGTAGTGATGGAAAAGCAATGGGTATGAGATGCTGGAAGGGAAAAGACAAGATGTAAATGGAAGGTAAAGGCTAAAGCCAATGAGAGGCTGGAGCAAGGGGTACTGAAGAAGGTATAAAAAGTGCTCACTTCAGCACCTCAGCATTTCCTTGGTATCAGAAATAGTGTAATAGTTACTGGAAGATGTTTCCAGTTTCTGTGTAATGCATGGAAACTGTCTCTTTCATTATGATCACCTATTTTGTTTTCTCAGAGGATTAACTTCCCGAGTATCTAAAGTTCTTAGCATCCTCATGATCAATCTTCCTGAGAGTTGGTAGTCCACACTGTTCAGACCCACCTCTCACTAGTGAAGTATTAATTTCTTCCTGCAGTTTTCTAATGTATTTAACAGTTGGCTACCAAATGCTTTGGGTGGATTAATTTGTTTTTACTTTTTGGAGGGGAAGCAACAGTCAGATTAAATTCAGAAGCTGATTTGGGGGTCTCTATAAACAAATAAGTCTACATATACACAAAAGTCTATGTATACACAAATATGATGAATTAAAGGGTTATCTCTGACCATATAGTTCTGGCAGTTGCTACTTTTTCCATCATTTAGAAAAAATTATTCCATTAGCATGTCTATTTTGCACAAGATTTCCTTGGGCTCTTTATACCTTTTTAACATCATTGTTTGCTAAAAACATAGGAGAAGGGTAAAATAATTTTCTACTTCTTTATGAGTCTAGCAAGTGTCTGTAGGAGCTATTTATTTGTTTCACACCATGCTACACCAGAAGGGGTCATAGAATTAAGTGAACTCTTCTAATTATATTATCCATTGTCACAGTTTGTAGATGAGGAATTTCTTTGCAGTTTTCAACAGTGTATGTATCTCTGTGTTTACCTTGAATTACATTTAGATGAGCTCTTTTCACAGAACTGTGTAACTGTGCAATCAGGACATAATGCTGGTCTTGCTGAATCTCGGGCCTAATGGAAACAGGCAGGACAAGAAGTAATGGCCTCAGGTTGTACCTGGGGAGGTTCAGATTGGATGTTAGGGAGAATTTCTTCAATGAAAGTGTTATCAGAGTTGGAACAGGATGCTCAAAGCAGTGATTCACCATTGCTGGAGGTATTAAAGAGCTGTATAGACATAGTACTTAGGTATATGGCTTGGTGAAGGCCCTGTCAGCATTAGGTTAATAGTCTATGATCTTGAAGGTCTTTCCCAACCAGATTCTGTGAATCTGTGATTCTATAAGGAGGCAGACTTCATATCTGCTTTTGCATCCTGCTGCTACATGCTCAATTAATATGGAAGGGTTGTAAATATGAAAGGTAACCATGAAATGGAAAGCATAAAAATGTGTCAGGTTTTGGAGAACTTCATTGTGTGAACATGTATTGCTGCTCTGAAATGCAGTCAAAATCTCTGCAATTAAGTTATTACATGCTTTTCTGTTAGCCAAGTTTCCAAATTGTTATAAGAATATGATTCTCCTACAGAATTGCATGATTTTTTGAGTCAAATACTTGATCCCAAAGTATAGTGCTTGAATTACAGGCTGTTAATTGCACTTTAGAAAATCACCTTAATGTCCAGGTCAGGTTTTTAATGATGAGCCTCCAAAGCTTCCATTAATTTAATTTTACTTATTCAGTTGTCAGATGACTTTAAAGATTACTAATCCGTTATCGATTAGGAACAGCATTATTAATCAGTTAAAAGTTTACTGTATATATGAAAAGCATTTACTCATTCAGATTACTTAGTGTTTTTATTAAAATATATTTTAAAATGATTAATCAGAATTTATGTATGAGTTTGTTCGTGTGAATGTAGATAACAATTAATGAAAGTGAAGCTCTTAAACATTTAACTGAGATAAGCAGTCACTTAATGAGCTTCTTATAAAACCCAAGCTACTTAGCATAAATAATCGCATTATGATTTATTGCACTTTTGCATAGTTAAGGAAGCATCTCAAGAAGTGATTAATTTATGTTCTTAGATTTATTTTCTTTGCAAAGTAAATATTTTCACATTTAAAAGAATCAGTATGTTCTTACATTGATTGTTGTAATTATTTTTCATAATAGAGTCATGAACTCCAAGCACTTTTCTATCTTGGCCTTTAAAATAATGAGTTCATTAGATAAAAGAAGATAACTGCATTAGAATAATGGAACTTACAAAGAAAATTAGAAACAGTCACATCCATATACGGAAGCTGTGCTAGTACCTGGAGCACAATAAGAAATCTGCCCAAGTAATTTGCTCTCATGGGTATGTGATACATTAATAGCCAGCATAAAACATCTGAAAAACATCCAGCTCCTCTAGAAAACTGTGCTTGTGCTAGCTGAAGGGGTTTCTTTATTGCATTCTCCTACCTATAGCAACTTCACGTTTCACAGAGGCATCTTATGAAAACTGGAAAGCTTAATACAAATTCCTCCCTAGAGATTTCACAGACTCACGGAATAGTTGCTGAATTTGGAAATCCTCTGGAAATCATCCAGTCCAACACCGCTGCTCAAAGTAGGGCCGGCTGAGTAGATTTCTCAGGACTATGCTCTCTTGTGGGTTTTTAATCTCCAGTGATGACTCTCCAAATCTCTTGGGACACCTTTTCTATTGTTTGACCACTGACATAGTAAAAAAAGTTTTATGTTTAGAGGGAATTTTCTGTATTTCAGTTTGTGCCCATTAACTCTTGCTCTCTCACTAGACATCACTGACAAGAGCCCAGCTCTTTTTTTGCTCTCCTCCAACTGATAGAAAAGCACTAAAAAGATGCTCTGGAACCTCTTCTTATTGAGGATAAATGGTTCCAGCTCTTTTAGCCTTTCCTCATGAGCCTTTCCTTTCCCCTTTGCATCACACAGAGGTGAAGAGCTCTGGTGCAAACACATCTGCATCAGGGTAGGAAATAAAAAAAAAAAAAAAAAAAAAAAAAAAAGGCTTTTTCTGAGCTACCTGGAGCCAGGAACGAGCTGTGACAGCTCTGGGGCAGGCAGCTCGTCAGAGGGCTGTGGGGCTTTCTGTATCCCACCCGCACTCCCAGGAAAGCGGCTCTGTGGAGCGGCAGCCACCGGGAGCGCGGCGAGCAGGAGGGGCGAGCAGAGCGTGGCACGGCAGGATGGGCGTGGGGCGGCAGCGGGCGCAGGCAGGGCGAGCATGGAGGGCGAGCAGGGAGGGCGAGCAGGAGTCAGAATGGTGGCCACTGGGAGGAAGGCTGGAGCCGCAGTTCTGCCCGGGGGATCTGCGCTCTCCACCTTGGGAGCGGCCGCCGCGTCCACCCAAAGGGAGCTCCGGAGGTGCGAGGCTGCTGTGCAGACCCCAGGCTGCGGTAATGGAAATTCTTCACCCTGAGGGTGGTAAGAGACTGGAACAGATTGCCCGGCGATATTGCTGATGGAGTGTGGAGGCGTTTAAGGCCAGTTGGATGAAGACTTCTGCAGCCTGGTCTAGTGAGAGGTGCCCCTGCCCATGCAGGGGCTTGGATCCTGGTGATCTTTAAGGTCCTTTCTAACCCTAACCATTCTATAATTCAATGTATCAGATGCTCAAATCCTTTAACATCTTTGTGGTCCTTCACTCAATCAACTTTGGGATGTCAACGCTGAAAAGGTGCATCCAAAGGGCTTGACTTCATCTTTGCTTTGTGCCAAAATAAATCAATATAATAGAGGCATACTGTGTTTCCCCATTTGAAATCATTTGAGTGTGAAGTAGCATACTAGTGTTGAATTTAAAAAAATTTTTTGCGTGTGATTCTTTCAGAAGGTACAAGTTACCAGAACCAACTTTAAAACTTCAGAAGCAGCTTTATTTTGCTATTAGAATTAAAGATTATGAGGTCTTTCACAGATTATGAGTCTTTTTAAAGAACAGTTTAATTCAATCTATTTCATTGAAGTATTTAGTGCAATTTATAACTGTGCTATCATATCATTCATACCTCTTTAAGTACTTACCTGACCCGGAAAACATGAAGTCCCATGACTATTATAAATTAGTCACTTTCTACTTGAAATAGTGAAAGGATGAAGTAGACTGATATAATGCAAAATAACAGATGTTTTTAAAACTGATCCTACACTGTCAAGTAGCTGTAACTGACCTACAATGCTTTTCTTTTCACCAAATATGCTTGCTATGTCTAGCATTTCTTTTATTTAAATTATTCAGTTGTTGAAGGCATACCTCTAGTGAGTTAAATTCCAAATCCCCAAATATTAATTTATGGCAAGGATCATCAACTTTAGTTCAATTTAATTTCAAATCCTAAAGTGTGCATTGAAATTTCAATGAATATTTCTGGTGCTAATAACTCAATTTCTATATTTATAAGGGAACCAGCACCTCATAAATATCACATTGTGCTATTATCTCCGTATGTGCCTGTTCTAAATATAGAAAATCAGTGATTAGCACTAGAAATATTCATTAAAGTTTGAAGGTAGATAAATAACAAGTACGAATGCCATTTATTTATTATAATTTACATGGCAAAGAACATCGAACAGCTTCTCATTTGATTAATGTACCCCATACAACCAGTTACATGAAATACTTAATCTGACTGAACTACTACTAGATAAAATTCATGCTAGTTAGTAAGGTATATGCTAAAGAAACTTGTCATTTTTAGCATTGAACAATACCTTGTTAAGTTTTGATTAGCTTCACCTCTAATGTCAGGATTGCACAAGGATTATACTTTATGCCTAAAATGTTGTTTGTTTGTTTGTTTGTTTGTTTTTGAGAAGCTGCCTGTCAAATCATGGAGTCAGTGAGCCACCTCTACTGAGTTCTGAGTCAGACTGGAAGGTACAAAACTTGGAAAATTGTCTTATTTGTACAATATAATCCCTCCAAAACACATTCTCATGATAATTTCTGTACCATGAATAGTCTATCCAGTTCCTCTCTGCACACATTGGTTATCATTTGGCACTGCACTGCTTGTTTCGTAGAGAGGATGGTATGAAAAGTTTTCAGTACACTCCAAGTATCAGTCTGAAGTATAAAGATGACTGAGGAAAAAGCAGTAATTTTCTCTAACAGTATTCATGTCTCTCCTCACACCAAAGCTCAGGGCAGGTGAAAAGTTGAACTAGTATGTGTAAAATAAACTGTGAGGGCTTAGAGTTAATAAGCTGCTTTTCCTGCTCTTCACCCTTTACTTGATATTGCTTTGATTTATGACTTGAATGTCTTTCCACATACCTTCAACTACTGGTGATAAATTTGAAATATAAAATTATTCTTCCCTAAGCATACAATTTTCCTTTAAGCATAAGCTCAACAGAAAACATTAAGAAGAATGTTTTGCTTTTATAGGTTTTGGGGAATTTATTTTTTAATGAATAGGGATAAAGGTATATTTAGAAAATCCTATTTAGAAAATGCTAAATATTTAGGCTGCAGACTGATTTTCATACTGTCTTAAGGTTTGTATTATTTTTAGCCAATGTAAGGGCTTAACATGAATATACTCAGGTGTTTCAGAGGAAGTAATTCAAATTTATAGACTAGCTTCACATCTCATATAACTCAGTATATTTAAGAGGTATATGGCTGCTTCATTTACAATAGACCTGATTTTCTTTCTGTGTGTGTTGTAAAATTATTATAACAGGTACCATGTTTGAAATACTGTGCATTTTCATCTTTAAAAAAAAATAAATTAATTATTGTCTGTCAGGAATTAAAATAATCTTATATATAGTATAAGTATAGAAAAAACAGTATATATGCATATATATATATATATATATATATATGTAACATTTATAACAAACTTTTTTACCCAAATGAGCCTGATTGAAGGTGTCCATTGTGGCAAAATGGACTAGAGATTGGGAAGAATGGGAATTGATCAAAATGCTTTTTTGATAGGAGATACTGTTTTGTGAAATCTTTGGTTACATCAGTTAGTTCAGTTTTTGGGCAACATTGTCTGTCAACTTACACCAGGAAAATCTGATGTTACTGAATATATTGTTGTCACCCACTTTGTGAAGTAATCCGTTTTGGGACAATTACTTTAAGAATGTTTGTAATTTACTGCAAAACCACAGTAAAACAATATCACTCACTCTGTGATTTTACTTGGAAAAGTCATGTGTTAAAAGACCATGGAAAAGGAGGGCATATTATCATGACTCACTAATGTTCTGAGGTTCCTCTGTCTACAGATTTTGACAGTAACAGATATCCTGTCTATCTCCCATTTTGGAGGCTGTCAGTGTTCTCTAAAGATTACAGAAAGCACAGATATACTCACCAAAGGGGAATCTATGACTCACTTATTACATAGGAAGAGAAATTATTTGCCAATAGCAAAGGAGAACACAACACCTGGGACCAGAAGCCCAAAGGGAATAGAGATCAGGATGATTTGAATTTGCCACAGCAACAGCTCAAGCTTAAGTTCTATATAATACTTAAGAATAGTAAGAGCTTAACCACAGAGGTCTCTGTTAAATTTATCTGTGTTTTATTTGTAATTGACTTCTGCTTTCTGAAGTGTTACTTGCTATCAGATGTCTGATACAGCATAATGCTTGCATAAAGAAAACTTTTCCATACAATGATTTTATTTCTGTGACTTATCAACCTTGTTCATGCATGCTTAATATTCTCAACAGATATGTTCACCTTTTAAGCTTTTAAGAATGTGTAATGTGCTTATTGTTAAAGTAGAATACAAAGAAAAACATACAAAAGTGAGGAAATTTATGCATTTAGTACCAGGCTGTGAAGTCAATTGTATTCATTGCAGATGATGACAATAAATATAGTTTTTTCTGGCTAAGCTATGAGAAGAGTCTAGTCCAAGGGCCTTGGTACATTGGGTATGCTTTCAGAGGCTTTGGAGTACGTAATGATGTATAGACCCATAAGGTACTGCAGCACTGTCCTTAAAATAAGGATAAACCTTGATATAATAACATTTACAACATAAAGGGACTCAATACTTAGAAACATAGTATAACTTTCATTCCTGTACTTCATGATGTTGGCATTAGAGTATTTTATTGTACATCAGATGAGACTGCCCCTTAACTTTGCTTTAAATTTATTGTCTTTTTTTTAATACACTGCTGAAGCTGAATAGATGTCAAGAATGATACATTAGCTAATGTCTAAATATATTCATATTGAGAAATTGAAGGACAGTTAGTTATATGTAGCTGGATGGCAAGAAAATAAATGACAGAGTTCTCAGAGTGTCACTTAGAATTTCAGGGTTGACAGCCATCAGAACAAATACAGCATGCCTATAATGGGGACTCTAATTATATGCATAAAAAGAAAGCTAGTTTCCTGTTTTGGCTTTCATAATAATAATAATTTAAAATTCTTCAATTATTAACTATTCCTACAACATTCTGATATATAAAGAGGAGTCATCTTTACTAAGCTTACTGTATCTGCTGCAAGTATGAATGCTTGTATTTGAAATACTGCTTCAGGTCTGTTATATAGCTTAATTATTATTCATTTATGTATTCTCTAGTATTACATAATGAGGTAGATGATTATGTAAGAAGATTAAATTAAATCTTTTAATTTTCAATTTCTTACCAATAAATGTGGTTCTATTATTACTGACAGTTATCAGATACTACTCCTATTCTAGCTGCAGTGTTAATCACAGTAGATCTCACTGGTGGTTTGCAGTCCTAGAGACTGGATGTATTGAAGTTCCTGAGACAAAGTCAGAGGATTCAACAATATTTTTTAGTTATTAAATGTCTCTAGCTGAAATGACACAACAGGTGATGGCTGGCTACAAAATATTATATAACTATATTTCTCTTTCTGGTGATTACTACCTTTGTCAGGATGTAATCTATTGGCCACCACAGTGCCCCAGTCCATAAAGGTTGCAACTGGAACTGGGTGTAAGTCCTGGCAAGGGGTGGCAGCCCCCAGGGCATTTCCCTGCAGCCCCTGGGAAGGACCCAGGATGGAGCAGGGAAAAGTGTGAGGAGGTGGAAGGAGAGACAGAGAGGAGATGCTGTGGGCTGACCACAGCCCCCATTCCGCATACTCCTGCCCCTCTTTGGGAAGATGGAGGTAGAAGAGTTGAGGATGGAGGTGTGAAGCTGAGCTTGGGAAGAGTGGAGAAAAGATGTTTGAATTCTTGTATTTTTTTCTCACTATCTGACTCATTTAATCAGCAATAAATTAATGTTTTCCCAAGTCATGTCTGTTTTGCCTGCAAAGGTAACTGATAAGTGATCTCCCTCTAATTGTCTTAATTCCTGATGAGATTTCCCACCCTACTGAGCTGTTTGACCACACATGCTTAACCATTTTTAGCTACAGAGTCCTCGGAAAATTCTGCTAGTGGAAAAGCTGGACTACACCGCCTATTTCAGGGCTGTGAGAACCTGTAAATTCAGCTGTCAGGGCTTCATGATGCAACTATACTCAAATGGATATTGCTGATGAAGTAGGACATGATGCAGTAGCAAGCCATTAAGCTGCTCTTGTGGCCAGTGGTCAAACTGCTTGTGTGATATTGTGGTGGCCAGGTATTTCTTGTGCCACTGCTCGTACCCCTGCAGGTGCTCCTGCCTATATATTTGGTTTCCAGGAATAGAGGTTGTTCAAGGAGCTGCTTCAGTGGGATGTGGCTGCTGAGTTAGTTCACAGTTCCTTTACAGAGGGATAGCAGTCATGATGGACTTTGAGAGTCTTTGTCAGGCTCTCTGCAGGTGAGGTTGCCATCAATAGCATGACCTGCACTGCTCCTCTGCCCTTTTCTGTCAAATTCTGTAGAGAAAGCAGGAAATAAAAGGGCACTCCTAGTGTCAATGCCCCCCATGTTCTGTGGGAACTGCAGAAGGCTTGAAAGCAGCTGGTTATTGGGCTCATGCTATTTAACAGTCCCTCTTGATCTGTCTGCAGGCACAAGTGGCTGCTGCATTTTCTCATTGACAATGAACAGCAGTATTGTCAAGTCAGAGATGTAGGGACTTCCTAAATCTAAGACTCATCTGACTGTAACACGTTTCTGTGCACTAATTCCCATGTGTTCATTTTAGTAGGTGTTGACAGCTTTGTGGCGGTATGAATATTTTGAGTGTGACAAGATATAAGTTGTCCTAGGGTAGGGGACTAATTTGGGGATTGTCCCTGACTAGCAATGAAACAGAATTATAAATAAGGTGATATAACATTTTTGGCATTGTGTTTTCTTGTAGAATTTTTTTTTTTGTAGAATCTGTGTTTTTTTGTAGAAGGATTTATTTAAGAATGCAAAGGAGGAGAAATATTTTCTGTTGAGGAATGCTGAAAAATCTATTAGAAGATCTGTACTGCCTCAGGAAAACACCTGTGTTTATTTCAGCTACCCTGAAGGGGTGTTGTGGAAAGGCATAGCCTTGACAAGTCCTGACACTCTGAACTGTCAGGTTAATAGAAAGACTGTAACCTAGTGGTGGAAAAAGCAAATGTGTTAGGTTAGATCCCTTAGCACAAACAATGGCCTCTTTCTACTCAATGGCTTATGACTGAACTACCCTGTTTTTTTTTTTTCAGTATTCTTGGTTATGGCTATGTAAACAGACAAAATTCAGCTAATTTTCATAGAGAGCAATATCAGTAAAGACATTTAGGCCTATCTAAAATTTGTATAATAATTTTATTTTGAATTCTATAGCTTCTTTCTAGTGCAACAAATTCATAACAGGAAGTTCTTTAGAACTATTAATGTAGAACTCATGAAAAAATATTTCAAGCCTTAATTAGAGCTTTGAAAATCGACATCTTTACATTAAATATGCTTAGCTTTTATCTTCCTGCAAAACCATTCAGCTCTGAACTAATGTGGTTGATTTATAGTGCACATTTTAATATTATTGTATCAATCAAGACTTTTCATGTTTTCTTTTATGCAAATAAACCTCTCCAAATTAGTTCTACTTGAAATACTGGCAATGAAAGGTGTGATATAAACTTGAAAAACTGTAGTTAGTATTAAAAATCTTATCTTAATTCCAAAAAACTTAACTACTTCATCTGAGAACTTCTGATATAGTATGGAATGGAGTGTTGAAATATATCTTGTTTGTTAAATTAAAAGAAAAAAACCCTGAAATATTTATTTCATTGAAATTAGAGTCAGCACTCTCCAATTGTGTTTTTTTTTAATACTATCCTGTCAAAGTAAGTGCACAAATATTACTGATTTTATCACAGTGTGCTAAAATGCAGAAAATGGTACTACTGTAGTAATGGTACTAGTGCCTTTTTTTGAAATTATTTTACTACTTTATTAACTTTTTGTGGTAGAATCACATCTCCCTTTCTGAGCTACGAGAAGGCACGGAGGTGTCCCTCAGCACGACCCATTAGAAGATTGTGTTCTAACCACGTATTGAACCTGCTTTTTAAAGGCAGTGAACAGTCTACCCTGGGAATAGCCAAGATTTCAGGAAGGTGATTACGCCAAGAGATTTGCTTGTTTTTCTAAGATAAGTAAATGTTTGCATATTGTGTTGCTTTGATTCCAGAAGCTGTAAAACTCTCAAAACAATATGTTAGCTAACCCTTTAATATTCAGTGCTAAAGGTAACACTTTTATTGCCAAAGTATTTAATTTGATTTTTAAATACAGCATTCATTGTGTGCTTTTGAAACACTGCTTTTATATTCCACTGGAGGAAAAAAAGTATGTGTTAAAATTTAAATGAACACCTTGGATATGCTTTTAAATCTTAATTTTCCTCTGTGCCCCTGGGCTTACCATGATTTTGGCAAACATAGTACTGTTTTTCATTTTGCTTTTGCTGGCTACAGTGAAATTTAAGAAAAATGCGTGGTTGGCTGAAGATTGCAAACTGTAGGATGCCAGTTCCTTGCAGATGCAGAATGTTTTACAAACTCTAAGCTCAGATATTATGATCTCAACTTTTTTCCTAGCGAATCAGTTCTAGACAATCTGCAAGAATCAGTTTTAGTGGAAGCAAAATGTGCTCCATTTGCTGTAAAGAAAAAAAAATAGTAAGACTTAATATAAAAACACGCTTCATACTGCTCACAAGGATCACCTTTCCAACTTTTTTATCAGTGGCAGTGGTCAGTGGTAAATGCCTAAGGAAAGAGGAGACACAGCAATTGCATAGTAATAGTTTCCTAGCTCCCACTTGTGCAGATGCAAGCACTTTTTGACTTAAAAACTTCTTTGGGTCATATCCTTGTTGCTGCTTTAATATCATCAGTAATTTTCTTTTCCTCACTGAATACATCTAATTGTTTGGGTTGAAAGTCCCAATGGTTTCAAAAGGTTATGGCTCAGAGGCATGGTCAGCGAATTTACATAATAAGCACATACACTTGCTTTGTCTGTCAGCCTGGGAGTTTTCGTTGATTATTAAGGACAAAGTTAGATTTTAAAACAACAACAACAAAAATATTTTATTAAAAGAAAGCATCTCATTTTTCAATGCTGTAATTTAGAGCTAAGAATCAAAAAACTGGTGCATAATATAGTTGTTATAACTTTAATTTCTTTACCTGACAAGATTTTTTTTTGAGGGGGAAGAGAAACTTAGATATTCTTTCCTATATAGTCTCAGTGGAATTCAGAACAAAATGGAAATGGGGACATTTAGCTGGAAGATTTTTGCATACAAAATAAATGGCAAAGTTTTAAGGGCACATGCATTTGAATACTATAATCAAAATGTCATTTAATGCAAATTCCAAAATTAGTATCAACACAGAATTATAAATTTGACAGTGAAGTGCCTTTCATGAATAAATAGTTAAAGAAAGGTTAGGATATTGCAGTCTCTATCATGCTTCTGTTTGCTCTTCAAAGTTCCTGGTATTTCAGTTTGGTAAAAAGTAGGTGGTATTATAATATGTTGGGGGTTTTTTACCTATAGGCCACCAGTATTCTGGAGGTGTTCCAACATATCATTGTGCACTTAATAAGGAGAAAGAACCATCCATGTAAAAAATATGCAGTAAAGAAAATACACTTAGCTATGAAAGGAATATTCAGCCAAATCACATTAGGTCGGACGGGAAAGGATTTTTATTCTTATTTTTAAGCTTGATAAACCATTTCAAGATGGGAAAAGCAGAGCAGGCCTATTTAATTTTGTGGTAATACATTCACCGGAAAAAGGCAACATTACAAGATACATTTATATGTACCATCTGTGCTGATTTTTCCTCTTTAGATAAAAGATAAGAAAGAAATGAATCATAGAATCATTTAAGTTGAAAAAGACCATTAAAAACCCTTATGATCATTGAATCCAACCATTAATCTAATACTGCCAAGTCCACCACTAAACTATGAGTCACTGTTGGTTTATCTTTTGACACATGGGGATGGTCTTCTCCTTCACCCTTATGATTTCTTTCTTAAAGAAATGAAAAAGAAAAAACAAAAACAAAACAAAAAAACAAAAACAAAGAAATGCAAAAATGTTATTCATTCTATGAGACGCTGTCCCAAAAGATTTCAGTCTTCATCAGCAGATTGAAGGATTTTGAACTTAAGTCTGAATAGCTATCAATTAATTAATTTTAAATTTTTACATTTATTTACATTGTCACTTTATTATCCTCAGAATGTATACACCCTGAGAAGTGAGAATATTGCTGCCCATCCTTGTGCAAGTGTGTCCTGCTCATGACTCCTCTACTTAAATATTATAAAACACACTTCTGTTTGAAGATGAATGTGCTATCTGTCGTTATTGAATGACATTACATTAATCAGAAGATAGAAAGCAGTATTTTTCCACCAGTAGCAGGTATTTCTCTAGAGACAAGATGCAGGAAATATGCTTTGACAGTGATGAGAAGATGGAATTCACCTTTATTGTAACACATTTAACTTGACCACTCAGATCTCATCTTGCCATATTCTTATCTTGTTTCACTTTTGTTGAACACTTTCAACTCCTCCAGCATTCAGGAGAATGTGATTTTACTTTCATGCAGCTAGACAACACATAGATGTCATGCAAACAGGAAAATATAGTTTATATATTCCCGGATAAAACTTATATTTGATTTCAGAGAATATACTTATTTTAAGGTTTTACATTTGCAGCTGGTATGGTTTTTACAAGTGTCTTGTTTTTTACTGCCTTAGTGTAAGGTTACTAAATGGAATTAGATCAGAACCATCAAAATTTTAGATTATAGAGAAGGAGTGAAGCCAGGAGCCCTTTACTTATGTTCAGAAATCCCAGTATGGAAAGCACCTTTGGTGTCCCTCAAGGTTCTGCACTGGGACCTGTACTATTTAATATTTTAATCAATGATATAGACAGCAGGATCGAGTGCACCATCAGCACGTTTGCAGATGACTCCAAGCTGAGTGGTGCTGTTGATAAGCCAGGGGATAAGGGATGGGATCTCATTCATAAGGACCTGGACAAACTGGAGGGGTGGGCCCAGGTGAACCTCATGAGGTTCAACAAGACCAAGTGCAGGGTCCCACACCTGGGTCAGAACAATCTGCACTATCAGTACAGGCTTGGAGATGAGGTTTCAGAAAGCATCCTTGCAGAAAAAGACTTTGGGGCTCTGGTGGAAGAAAAGCTGGACATGATCCAACAGTGCGTGCTTGCAGCCCAGAAGGCCGAATGCATCCTGGGCTGCATCAATACAATTGTGGCCAGGACAAGACCATGAGAGGTGATTCTGCCACTTCAATCTGCTCTGGTAAGACCTCACCCGGAATACTGCATCCAGCTCTGGAGCCCTCAATACAGAAAGGACATGGTTCTGAAGGAGCAGGTTGAAAGGAAGGCTACAAAAATTACCTGGGTGCTGCAACACCTCTCCTATGAAGACAGGCTGAGGGAGCTGGGGTTGTTCAGCCTGGAGTAAAGAAGGCTCTGGGGAGACCTAATAGAAACCTCACAGTATCTGAAGAGAACCTACAGGAAGCCTGGAGGTGGACTGTTAGCAAGGACTTGTAGTGACTTGGGGCAACAGGAGAAAATTGCCTATTCTTTCTATCAACATTCCCTGAAATGCTCAACTAAAGGGAGAGCTGATGTCAATGACAAGTTCTTACTGCCAAACAGAGAAAGGATAAGCTGGAGCATACTTAGGAATGATGAATCTGTTTAAGTATTTTGGTCCTGATGATATGTATTATGTATTATTATGTGTGATATGTATTACTATATCATGATATGCACTTTAAACTGCTTTAAGAAGCAACTGAAGTAATGCCAGAATTGTTGTCATCATTTTAGAGGGTGCATCAAGAAATGAATGAGGTATTAAAAGACTGGAAAATGAAAAATAAAATATTTTAAAGAGGAAAAAGTTAATAAATTTTAAGTTCATAAGTTATTGCTCAATTATTTCAGTTTCGCTCTGTTCCATCCTGTCTTCCCCCCTGAAATGATACCACTAGCAATCAAATTATTTGTAAGTTTTTAAAAAGAAAATTAAGTAAAAACTAATTTGCATTTCATGTTGTTTTTTTTGTTTGTTTAATCAAAACCTCTTCAGTGGATCCTACTTGAATTATAGTTTATATTTCATTGATATGCTCAGAGATGAAATACAAAGTATGCTTATTGTGCTGTCCTGTTATAAACTGGAAGCATACTGCAAGTCTGTGTAATAATTCCAGTAATTTTAATGACAGGAAAAAAATTATTTCAAATTGTATGATTCAACTCAACAAAGACCACTAGAGGCTTTTACTTCTTTTTTGTAATACCAGGTGCATGAATACAGAGACCAGTCCTACACAAGCTGATTAGACAGCCATTCAGTATCAAAGGATCTGAGGATAATCCCCAGCAGATCATAAAGCTACACATCAGACAGTGGTGTCATGCTGCTGTAATGGAGAGCATTGTAAATTATGCTGGGATATGTAAATGAAGTACAGCTCACAAGATATTCTTCCAAATTCTTCTGCTTTGTTCATCATATGCAAAATCTTAGTTAGGTATAGGAACCTGTTTTGAGAAGTATTACACAAGAATCCAGGGAGACCCTCCTGCCACTTGCAAGATTCAAGATGGAGCTCCTTGCTTTCTAAACTCCTCCTCAGAGAGGAGCCTGAATGCAGCTGGATCCAGTCTTAGTCCCTGACTGTAAATAAAAGTTCAGACCCTCATTTCTGTCACTGAATTGGTTTATTTCAACTCAATCAGGAACCCTTCCTCCAGTGACCGCTCTCAGCTGTTTTCCTGTGCATTTAATGACTCACAGTCTATTACACGAGATGCTGTCACACTTGTCCATGCAACACCCACAGACTTTTTTTCTCCATTTTTTTTTTTTTTTTTTGCAGCCGCTCTTACTGAAACAATAACTGAAATAGCATCCTTTGAATTTTATTTATTCATGCAGTTTCATCATCCGTCCCTCTTATCTGCACCTGAGAGTCCTTTGTTTTCTCATACCTTCATGTGGAATGGTTTCTCTCTTTCTTTGAAGGATTTTTCCTTGGATTATAGGCTTGGTTCAGTTGTGCAAGACTCCTGGTACTTCTCTATTTTGACTAAGCAGAAGTTCAATTAAAGTTCAGTTTGTGGCCTAAGGCCTCAGCACTCCAGTCACTCATGCTACACAAACTCATTCATGCTAAGCTAAGCAAAAGTTTCAGTTCAACCTAATTTTAAGTGAGTACACAAATAATTCTAATATGATATAAATAATACCATCAAGAAAGCTATGCAGCAGTACTGCAAATAGTTCAGAGCAGAAAAATAGATCTGGATGATTTTCAAGTCAAGGAAAACTCTACAACTTAGGATTCATATCTGAAAGGAGACCAAAGATTTGAGAATTTTGAAATATGTAAAATGCTACTTGAGACAAAGAAATAGCTGTCATCTCTCTGTGTTATTGATGTTAGGACAAGTAATTACTAAGCATAAATAGCAGTTTCATTTGCATGTTGAAATAATAAACATAATGATACATTATAATAAGTTTCAGAGTCTGTGAAGTCTCCACTATAGAAAATCTTTCAAAACTTGCAAGAAACATCTTGTATATAACTATATTTCTTTCCACACTGAAGCACGCAGATGGACCAGTGACCTCCTGAGATCACTTCCTGCTCATTTCTATAATACTCTAGCCATTAATCTAAAAATTGAGAGTTTATAAATATATATGGGGGGTTTGTTGTTTTGGTTTTTGTTTTGTTTTACTATACAAATCCAAGTCAAGGAAAAAAGTGGTATAGCAAACATTCTGGTATAACTCTGACATTCTGAGAAAAAGAGAAACTGACAGTTATTTCCCCAAATTGTTTCCCTACAAAGAGCAGGTTTCTAAGTAATTGATCTGCATTTGCAAAGAGGAATAATTAAATCTTAGGGCAAATATATGCATTCAAATCCTGTTAGAAAATAATAGGATTCCGATGTATAATTTCTCAACTTTTCCACATAGCTTTGAAAAATACCCTGAAGTCTAAACATAAAGGTATCCGCAATGACAAAAACAGAGTTTAAAAACAAGCATTAAGCAGTTTCATATTTGTTCACAAAACAAAGTGCCACATTTTATAAAGACCTGATTCAGATGTAGAAAGAAGGTGAGCTATTTTCATATCCGAGAGTCTTTCTCAACTACCAGACAAACTCAAGCTGATTCTGCCCTGCAGCAAATGACACCAAACTTAGCAGTCATTGTGCAGTTCAGTGGGAAACCTCAGCTTAACTCTGGTTTTTAATTAAAATTATTAGCTCTGCTTCGCATATAATAATTTTTAGTATTTTAGAAGACAGTGAACTGTCAAAAAATTCTATTTTTCTCTTATTGTGTCATGGTTCTGAGGCTGATTCAACATATAATGGTGAATAGCATGAACACATAGAAATTAATATTAAGTGTTAAGTAATGTGATATTTACATGAATTAAATCAGCTAATTAAGAAAACAATTAAGAGCTTTCAATATTAGTAAGTAATTTTATAGTAGACATTTACTGATGTTTGTCCAGAAATTTATGTTATAAGCATTTTAATGAATTTCTTAATTGTACTGATGCATTACAAAAATTAGAGAGAAATGTGGAAAAAACCCTGGACACCACTAATTCAAGCTTCTTAAGCACTTAGGGATAGCTTAAAACAATTCTCATTGATTTAACTAATTATACTTGCTACTTAATCTAAATTGAATACTCCATTGCAGCCTGAATTGCAAATTTTATTGGCAGTTATAATACAAAATATGCAGAGAACTGGTAATTTTAGAACTGTTGATGCAATAAGACTTACTAAATATTATAGATCCAGCTTTCATAAAGGTTTAAGGTTGAAATCATAAAAGAAACTGCTTTATCTGAGTCATAGTACTGAATATTACAGTAAATTATTGATGTTTTATCATAGCATTTAAAGCTTTCATCTTAGTCTTTTGATTCTTTTATAGCAACAAGGGGTTTGTTACATCATGGAGAAAAGCTATTTATGCAGGTTTTAAGTCATGGGAAAGGGTTCATATTTCTGTGTGTTAATGAAGAAATTATAAGGTATTGATTCAGGATAAGGAAAAAAATCACCAAACCCTGCTTAATCTTCCTCAGCTACCTCACTTTCCTCTTACTTCTACACTGCCGGTTATGTATTCAAGAAAAACAGAAACTAATTTTATTGTTCTGTCTTTGGAAATTCATCATGGCTTGTTGTTTGCATGCTGTACTTCTCTTTTTATAAGAGATGAAAAAATAAAGTATATCCTGCATGTAAACCAAGCCTTTTTCAAATGCATATATTAGAATCTGCTTAATCATGAGATTCCTGAATAGTAATAAGTAATTTTGAATATCGGATTTTTTTTCCTGTATCTTGCATTTTCCTGTTCTCCAAAGAATTCAATAAATAAATTTATCAACAGGCTAGTATTACTGTATTGACATAGAATTCTACCCTATTTGAATAGCTGATGAACATAAAAACAAACCATAAAAAGCATTTAGTTATTTAATTTGATTTTAAAATACAAATACAGTATTATGTTCAAATGCCTGAGTGATCAAACAGTTGCCTGTTGGGATGAAAGATACTGAAGAACTGCTTATGAATATTCAAAAAACCACTATAATCTAAGATGTACCATGTCAACAAGAACACTTAAAGAGTGATTGGAATATGTGGAAAAAGAACTCCTGGCTCTCCCCTCTCATGTGAGGGGTCTGCTTTATAAAACTAATAAATTAAGGAAATGAAATCAGCTGGGGAGGACAAGCGCTCCATCCCCCAGAAAGGAATTGCTATTCTTAGTATGAAGCATGCTTCCTGGAGATAAGAGACATGGTTTTAGATTCTCTCCCAAGTAGCTCACACTCTGTTCTAATTTTCCCTAATCTGTGCTCATCAATCTGGCATTCAAAAGGAGTCCTTTAGAGCTGTGCTGCATATATGCAGGGAGAAGACTAAAGCCAAAGCTCAGTTAGAGTTGAAAGTGACCATTGTTATTTCAGATAACAAGAAGGGCTTTTTTAAGTATGGTAATAGCAAGATGAGGTATAAAGAAAACATAGGACTGATACTTGCTGAAGGTGGTCATCTGACTAATGGAGATGAAGAAAAAGTGGAGGCATTCAGTGTGCTTTTTGCATCAGTCTTTAATAACACTGATAGACTTTTGGCTGCCCAGTCCCCTGAGCCAGAGGAGCAGTGTGGGAACAGTGACTTTCCATTTGCAGACACTAAAATTATAAGGGACCCCCTGTGTCAGCTGAATGTTCACAAGCCCATGGGGCCTTTATGAGATGCATCCCAGACTACTGAAGGACCTAGAAGATGTTATGGAAAGGCCCCTCTTGATCCTCTCTACTAAAGGTCTTGGAGTCTGGGGAGGTTCCTGCTGCCTGGAAGCTAGCCAATGCCATTCCAGTCTATAAAAAGGGTATGAAGGAAGACCCAGGGAACTACATGCCTGTTAGTCTAGCCTCAGTTAATTGAAAAATTATGGAGAAAATTAAGGTTTACAAAGACAAAGTCATCTTTAAGTAATTCAATATCCTTCTCTGATAAAGTCACTTGTGTGGTAGATGAAGGGAAGGCAATGGATTTTAGTAAGGTTTTTCTTACTGTCCCTCACAGCATCCTTCTGGGCAAGTTGTTGATCTGTGGGATGAGTGTGTTCAGTGTGCACAGGATGAAAAATGAGGTGAATGGCAGGGTTCAAAGTGTTATAGTAAATGGGGCTAAAACTGCCTGGCAACCTGTCACCAGCAGTATTTCTGCATTTTCAATTCTAGGGCCAGTTCTGTTCACTATATTTATCAGCAATCTGGATGCAGGAGTTAAATGCAGAAAGTGTGCTGATGACTGGGAGATGCTCTTGTCTCTCCTGCAGAGCAAGAGATGAAATTTAACAAGTCAAAATGCCAGATTCTGCACCTAGGACAGAGGAAAGCTGAATACAATTATAAATTGTTGGAGGAATGGCTGTAAAGCAGCCCTGCAGAAAGAGACCAGGGATACTGTTTGAAAGCAGGGTCAGTGTGCCATTGTGCCCTAGAAGCCAAGAGCAAAAACTACACCCTGGGGTGTACCAAACACAGCATGAATGGCTGGTCAAGAGATGTGATTTTGCCATGGTATTTGGTGGTATGGCCTCACATTGAATAGTGTATGCAGTTCCGAGCCCCGGAACATGAAAAGGTTGTTAAAGTACTTGAATGTGAACAGAGGAGGGCATCTAAGCTGTTGAAAGGGCTAGAAGGAATGTCCTATGAGGAGCAGCTGACAACTCAGGGTTTGTTGTTTGTAAAGTGTTTACTGAGAAAAGTCCTGGCCCTTCCTCCTGTGTGTATTTTTTCATTACTGTGAAGGATAACAAAAAGTCCTTCTACAGATACATTAGCAGCAAAAGAAGGGGCAGGGAAAATATCCATTCTTTACTGGACATGAGTGGGAATATAGCTGTTAAAGATGAAGAAAAGGCTGAGGTATTTAACACCTTCTTTACCTCAGTTTTCAGCGGAAAGACAGGTTACCCTGAAGACGGATGGCTTCTGGAGCTCATAGAAAGTGACATGGATCTAAACAGCCCCCCTGTAATCCTGAAGGACACAGTCTGTGACCTACTGCGATGCTTGGATCCCCACAAGTCTATGGGACCAGATGGGATCCACCCAAGGGTAATGAAGGAGCTGGCAGAAGAGCTCGCCAAGCCTCTCGCTATCATCTACCAACAGTCCTGGCTCACTGGGGACATCCCAGATGATTGGAAATTGGCGAATGTCATGCCAATCCACAAAAAGGGCCGGAAAGAGGACCCAGGAAACTACAGACCCGTCAGCCTGACCTCAGTGCCTGGCAGGGTCATGGAACAGATCATCCTCGGTGCAATCACACAGCACCTGCAGGATGGGCAAGGGATCAGACCCAGCCAGCACGGTTTTAGGAAGGGCAGGTCATGCCTGACCAACCTGATCTCCTTTTATGATCAGGTGACCCGACTGGTGGATGAGGGGAGGGCTGTGGATGTGGTCTACCTAGACTTCAGCAAAGCCTTTGACACCGTCTCCCACAGCATCCTCCTGAAAAAGCTGTCAGCCCGCAGCTTGGACAGGAGCACCCTGTGCTGGGTTAGGAACTGGCTGGAGGGCCGGGCCCAGAGAGTGGTGCTGAACGGGGCTGCATCCAGTTGGCGGCCGGTCACTAGTGGTGTCCCCCAGGGATCAGTGTTGGGCCCAGTTCTGTTCAACATCTTCATTGATGATTTAGATGAGGGGATTGAGTCCATCATCAGCAAATTTGCAGATGACACTAAGCTGGGGGGGGGTGTTGATCAACTAGAAGGCAGGAGGGCTCTGCAGAGGGACCTGGACAGACTGGAGAGTTGGGCTGATTCCAACGGGATGAAGTTTAACACGGCCAAGTGCCGGGTCCTGCACTTTGGCCACAACAACCCCATGCAGCGCTACAGGCTGGGGACAGAGTGGCTGGAGAGCAGCCAGGCAGAAAAGGACCTGGGAGTCTGGATTGACAAGAAGCTGAACATGAGCCAGCAGTGTGCCCAGGTGGCCAAGAAAGCCAATGGCATCCTGGCCTGTATCAGGAACAGCATTGCCAGCAGGCCCAAGGAAGTGATTCTGCCCCTGTACTCAGCCCTCGTGAGGCCACACCTTGAGTACTGTGTCCAGTTCTGGGCCCCCCAGTTCAGGAAGGATATCGAGGTTCTGGAGCAGGTCCAAAGGAGGGCAACCAGGCTGGTGAAGGGACTCGAGCATAGACCCTACGAGGAGAGGCTGAGAGAACTGGGGTTGTTCAGCCTAAAGAAGAGGCGGCTCAGGGGAGACCTCATCGCTCTCTACAACTACCTGAAAGGAGGGTGTAGCCAGGTGGGGGTTGGGCTCTTTTACCAAACGACTTTCAACAAGACAAGAGGGCATGGACTTAAGTTGTGCCAGGGGAAGTTTAGGTTAGATATTAGAAAGAATTTCTTTACGGAAAGAGTGATCCGTCATTGGAATGGGCTGCCCAGGGAAGTGGTGGATTCTCCGTCCCTGGAGATATTTAAAAAAAGACTGGATGTGGTACTCAGTGCCATGGTCTAGCAACCGCAACGGTGGTTCAAGGGTTGGACTCGATGATCTCTGAGGTCCCTTCCAACCCAGCCAATTCTATGATTCTATGATTCTATGATTCTATGAACTATTGTTACTATTCTTTCTCTGTTCCATTTAACCTGTGTAGTGGTAATCTCAGAACCTGAAGCATCTCTTCCTTAAGCAGTCCCCTTTAATCTTCCCCTGAGAGTGTGGTGGGGGAAATGCAGAGGTCAGTTCAGTTCTCTGTGTTTATGTTAGCCCTGGCCACTAAATGGAGACACTACCATATCATAGAATCATAGAATCATTTTGGTTAGAATAGACCTTTAAGATCAGTCAAATCATGAACCTAGCATTTCCAAGTCCACCAATAAACCATATTCCTAACCACATGTTCTACTTGTCTTTTAGATACTTCCAAAGATGGTGACTCAGTTGCTTCCCTTGGGAGCCTGTTTCAGTGCCTGACAACCATCTAAGTGAAGAAATTTTTCCTCATATCCAATCCAAACATCTCCTGGCACAACTTGAGGTGATTTCCTCTTGTTCTGTCACTTGTTATTTCGGAGAAGAGACCAACACCCACATCCCTACAACCTCTTTTCAGGTAGTTGTAGAGAACAATAAAGCTTCCTCTCAGCCTCCTTTTCTCCAGGCTAAACACCTGCAGTTGCCACAGCTGCTCTTTGTAAGACTGTATACTCTGGACCTTGTGCATGTGAATGGAAGAAAGATTTACATTTATGGGTCATGTGTATTGCAGGCAAGCACATAAGATACAGAAGCTACAAGCCTACATGCAAAGCTTGTAGCTTGTTTTGTCTGATGCCTTTCATCTTCAGCCTTAAATTGGGAATTAGGAACTAACAGGGTGGAATAATCTAATGGGGGATGGGAGAGGAGTGGGGAGATCAGTTGATGACTATCTTGGTGTAAAATTCATAGGCCAGCCATAGAGGACAGGCCATACTCAGCTGGGAGCTAAATCAGAGTAGCTGACTGTGTAACCCTCACAACTTACATTACATTCATTATAAAAGGGGGAGTTGCCCTGTGTGAGGTGAGTTCTGTTTCCTGGGGCTCTCGGCCATGGCTCTCCTTGCTGCATCTGAATACAAGTTTGTGTTCTTTATGTTGGTGCTTGTATTAATTTTGCTATTATTTTAAATCTGTTTATATTTAAACTCACAAGGCTTTTTCCCTCCTATTCCCCTTCCTGGCTGGAGAGGGTACACTGGGTGAGAGAGGAAGCTGCTTCAGTTTAGCCCCATTTATAGGCTAAATGAAGACACTAGGAAAGACAAGTTACTTTGTGTATTTCTTGAACTCTCCTCTACAGGAGATTCAATATCAATTTTCTGAGCTCTTCCATCTTTTCTCTTCTGCTTTTCTTTCCTCTACTTCTTTCCAGGAGAAGCTGTGCATTTGACACAATTGGCTAATTCTTTAAAAAGAATGAACTGTGCACCACAACTCTCAGAACACAATAACATTTCATCTCACTGATAAAAGTATGTTTGTATTTAAATCAAATAAATAAACTAATTTTATAAGCTAATGCTTGATGTCACAACCTGGTTGTTAATGAGGAGTCTGAGATTATAGCTATAATTTCTTCACTATAAAAGAATTATTAAATACTGGAGAAAAGAGCATCTTGGGATAAAAAAGGATTTGTGCTTTATTTGTTCAAACTGTAAGCTGCCTAATAGCAAGGAGTCTGTATCAAAACATTTTGGAGGTTGTTATATTTCAGAATAAGACTTCTGAAGGGCTAGATATATTGTAATTAGTCATGGACGTGGGTGACTTAGTATTTTAGCTTTCAATGAATTTCAATTTGTATTACTCCTGCTGCAGAGATAACTGCTATGTTGTTGTTTTTTATAGGAATTGGCTTTCTAGTTTTTGTCCTGAAATTTTATTTGGCTTTGAGAAGTCTTTCTCAATGTGAATTTAATAGAAGAGAAATAAGTTCTTACAAAGTAGGTAATTTATCAGGTACTGAAAACTATTCCACTAGGAAGCAATCCAGCAAATAAAACCCTTGTCAAAACCTAGTGTGGAAATGTTGATAAGCAAACAGGCTCTGAAGAAGTACATTATTGAAAGCTTTATGCTCCCTTTCCCTGATCAGAAAAATCTTTGTGCAGCTTTAACATTTATAGTTACCCTTATATGTCAGAGGAGGCTCCATAGATTCTAAGGATATGAAAGCTCCTGTTGGCCATGCCTTATACCTCCAAACCAGGTTACCAGGCTTCTGCTCCACTGTGCATTAAGGAGGTCACGTATAATTCTGGCAGTGTCAACAATTCAAAATCCTGCAACTGTTTCATAAAACTTTGAAAGAATTATCCTATTTAGTAAAACTTTGAATCATTCTGTCTGTTTAAAGGTAGCCACAGCAGGCAGAAAGAAATAATTTCAGTCGTGAAAGCTGAAAAAGCCCTCCCCTTAAAAAGTGATAATAAATAAATATTTTAAAAGTTGACTTTGATATGAACCAAGTGAGCTAAATCCTAAAGTTCAAAAAATATGTAACGTTCTGTAAATTAATGGCTTTGGAATAGCACTTAGGAATAGATGATTGGAAAGGAAAATTGAAAAGCATATTATTTAATGTGAAATGTGTAATTTTGCTGGACTGTTAATATTAGCAGAGGCATAGATTTTTTTATTTGACATTTCTGAAAAAATGTATTAGAATTGAGAGCAATTTCACTGAGGTTACACATGGCATGTAACCTGCTTAATCAACAGAAAGCAATATGATCCAATTTATCAAGTGGTAAATATTTTCACTTGTGTATCTGCATTCACAGCCATTAATCTTAATGTTTTAGACCTTTTGGTACTGGACAAAGCTTTTACAAGTCTATCTGCTCAGAGGAGAGATATTGATTATACAGACTGCCTAAATGGTGCTCATAGTTACAGGGCTTCAGTAATAACATCAGATATTGGTTGTTTAGCTGAGCCAGTCTTTCAATTATAGGTCTGATGAAACTTTAAATATTGGGGCTATTTTAACAGGTTTTACTTCAAAACCAGAAAATGAAATGGAGTTCTGGCTACAGACTTACCTTTCTAAATTGACATTATATATACTTTATGATTTGGAACAATTCTTTTATTTCTTGAATTATTTCTAAGTACTGTTTGGCATTTCTTTTCAAATATGAATCTTTCTACTTGACTGAGACTCTTTGCATTGGAAATAATTTTTATACTCTAGTTGACACAAAGTGACATATAGAGGAGATAAATAGCGAGATTCTTCATAATATAGTAGGATAATTTTCATGTCTCTGAGTTGCCAGTTTTTGAAGGATACATACTGAGAGGACAGGCAAATAGTGGGGCTAGAGCTTGAAATATCATCCTGACTGAGAGATATTATAAAAGAGAGTAAAAGAATCAAATCTGTTCTGAAAATGTTAATTGATGGGGTTTTTTTTGATTCTTTGTCAAAATTCACGTTTTTTCACACAGGAGATATATAGATGGTTATTTCGAAACCTGAATAACCCTTCTGAAATTCAGCAGCTTTGGATGCTATGTGTATTTTCAGGTAATACAGACATTCATGTCAGAGCTTCTTTCTCCCCAGTAGTCTTGAGTTATAAATCCATTATATCTTTGTTCTACCACCAAACGCTCCATGTCACTGATTTCTATGTCCTGTTGACAGCTGTTCTTGTTCTCTGAAATATGGACTGTATAAGAAATTTTAAGATGTGAGGCTTTGCTGAAGTTCATCTATACAACTATACACATAGATGTATACAGCTATACAGTTTTTCTTAGAAATTTTTTTTCTGTCTGCTTTTATATATTTAAATCATATCAAAGAAGTGGTGAGTTTATTTAAGATGGCACCAGTTGGACTGTAATTAACAAACTGAAACCAAATGTAGAATATATAATAAGTAACCACAAAATAACTCATGATACGCTGCCCAGTATTAAGAATTGCTCCATGTGAACTAATTGTAGAGTTCCGGGTGATATTCTTTAATGGGAAGACCTATGACAAACTTCCTACATTATTTCTTCCCTTTTTATAATTTACATTGCAGCACTGTGTTGTAGAATTCTGCACACCTTTTGGATCTAGTTTAAGCCATCAGCTCCCCTTAGACAAATTTATGGGTGTGATTTTACAATATGTACCAGGAAGAGCAGTGCAGAACAATGAAGCTGGCTGTGAATCTGCTAGCAGGAATCCACAAAAGTCCATAAAGTGTAGGACATGAGCACTTGACTGAACATATACTACCATGATTAAACTGTTAGCAGTATTGCTGATTTTCAACAAAATGGATCAATAAGCATCTCACTTGCATATCATCAGAAGTATAAACAACTCCTACAGTTTATGAACATATGTAATACTAGGTGAATTAAAAACACATGCTATCTCAAATATCACAAGTAGGGTTTTTCTTTAGTACTAATTTCCAATATATAACTTAACTATAAATTAACTATAAATTAAACCTTCAACATTAAAATGTTTTAATGTCTAAAGCTAAAAAATCCCATATAAATATTTTTAAAAAAACAACATTTGTGTCCTATTTTTAAACTAAAGCATTTAAGACAACGTGCTTTAAGCAATTTTCATCAGGAAAGTTAGAATAATCTTGAAAACCTTCTAAAAATCTTCTTCAAAATAAAACATTTATATAAAACTTCTCTTCCAGAGTTAGCAGTCATGGCAGTGTGCTGGGTGGGTTGTCAGTGCTTTAGAAACTACTAATTGAAATTTGAAAGTGTAAGATAAGAACATTCTGAGAACATTTGAACAAAAGGTTATATTCCTTTTATATTAGAATACGTTATAGCTTTTTGGCTCTCAAAACCACAGGTAAACAGAAGCTGGCAAAGTCTTAAGTCTTCAGACTGTGGATGAATAAGCATCTAGAACAGCAGATAAACACCATCTAGAACATTCCTATTCAGAATGTAAGTGTTACTAGGTTATGAAAAGTTTATCATCACCATATTGTCATGGTCAGGGGTCTGTTTCTGTCTGTGTATATGAAACACAGATACACACTTGTATGCCATTTTTGTCTTTAAAAAATACTAAATTCTATTAGGATTTACAGAAAGAAGACATGTCAAGGTTTCATACTTATAAATGAGCAAGTCAAGAAAAAATTAGATTTCCTGGTTCCTAAAATAACAGTTCTTTCTGAAAGGAGTAACTGCTTGCAGCTTGAAAACAACTCAAAAGCCAAAGTGATCAAGATAGAATTTATTGTCTCTTCCAATCTTTCTGCTCACTCTGGTAAAGTATATTTGACAGAGAAACTTCTGTGCTAACCACATAAATACTGGAAATGGAATTACATTCCTACTGGCATCAGTCACTGCAGATCAGTGGGGAAAAGATGTTTCTTGTAAACACAGTAAATCTCAACATGTCCTTTACTTCTACTACTTTCTACTTTAGTAGAAATGGAGAGCATGAAAGATGTCCTATGAATCAAAGTCTGAGTGAGTCTGTAAACAAGAATAGTGAACTAGCCAACACCACTAACTGATAGTTTTTCTGAAGATTTAAAATGGTATTTGTGTGCTTCACAGACCATGCTGGAAGAGAATGATATAGAATATTAATGTGCAATGTGATCCGTATAATAGGTATCAAAAATCCATTTTACTTATTTGAAAGAGCTCAAAAGATGAAAACGTTAATATCTTTTCAGATCATTCTTGGAATTTGACTACTTGTTTTTCATTTATGGAATACAAATGCTGACAGTGTGTCATTCAGATGTCTGGAATGATGAGACCAGATGTGGAATTTGGTAACACTCTCCTTTAGCCATAGAGCAGGAACAGAAGAAATTAGTGAGATATTAAAAAGAAGCCAAATGGCCTTCAAATATTTTTCCAGTCAGAAGAAACACCCTGTGCACATCCTTCTGAAACTGTTGCTAGCATTTCAGAGCTGTCTAGCTAAATTTAAAAAGAAATTTACTTCAAGCAAATATACCAGGACTAATTTTATAAACTCAACTGGGGACACTATCCATTAGAGAAAGTACCTTTTAATGTCAGATTTGTGATTTATGTAGTTTTTGGGGGGGCATAGAGGCAGAATTTGAAAGTTCCCCATATGACTCCAGAGGTATTTTGACTGGGTACAGGATGCATAAATTTATACATAGCTACCTGATCAGGCTGAAGTATGAAAAATAGCCAGGTGTGGTGGTATATATTCCTTGTTCCCTTACCCAGAAGCAAACTAAGTTATGAAGTTAACATAACAAGCACAAAGGGTATATTTTGACCTTTCTATACAACTGTTTTAGAAGGAGCTGTTTGTTAACTGCCACTGGGATTGAGTGCTCCAGTGTGTGTTAAGCCTTGCCAGCCCACTGGATCCAATTCCATGGATCAAAGGCTGAACATGACAAATATGCCTATCAATGTATTCCTTGGAGCTACACGTGTTTCTCTGCTTTCAGGATCAGCAACTTTTTTAAGTAAGAAGTTGTGGGAAGTATGTATACAGGATGGCATATCAAACTATTGTTGCTATAAAAGGTTGAATGTTCCCTTTGTTTATTCATTTGGGGGAGAAGGGAGAACAATTTATATTTTAAACAGCTTGGCTATAAATATACCATTATGCCAAGATAAATGGTTCAAACAATGGTTATAAATTTTATTTCTGCATTGCAATAAATTGTGTGTATCCTTTTCTGAATGCATGTGTGAATTAGCATTTTTATGTATTTGTAATGTGACCTCTATGTTCTAAACTTTCTTCAAGAAGTAATCTTCCTGGAATCTGTGTATTTTTTACCAAGTCTTTACTGAGACATTAAAAAGTGAGGTCTGAGGCATTTTCCCCCTATAATTTAATCCAGCATTTTGTGCAATCTTAGAAATTCTAAAATTCTATCACACCATCTTTTAAAATTTTCTCTCAATGCTCTTTTCAACATAATTTTTTTTTTCAAAACACATTTTTCAAATAGAGAACTTTTTGTGTGAGTGAAATGAACTAATGTTGCTTTAAAAAAAATATCCTGTGAGGTAATAAAGAGTTGTCACATCTGGGTTAAGAAACCCAGGAAGATTTGGACTGGACCCCCTTGCTTTCCAGTCATCTCAGAGAGGAGCCTCCATGCATCTAGATCCAAATCCTCATCTAAGGGACATGAACCAGATGACAGCACAGGGAAATTTGGACTGGACCCTCTTGCTTTCTAGTTTCCTTCTCAGAGAGGAGCCTACATACGGTTGGATCCAATCTTCCTCTCAGATCTGGGTTTCCCAGAGAGGGAAACCAAACTATGACGACCCGAGGGAAAACTCAGATACCCCTTGACTGGATAAAGGCAAAGCAGCACTCAAGGTCTGTATTTGAACATAAGATTTAATTAAAACTATGGAAGGAATAAAAGCTGATTCTGTTATTGTTATATATGCTCAGTCTGCACAGTCATAGAAGCTGATTATTTAGATCATAACAGTTACAACACAGGGATGTTTGAGCTGTGTAGCCTGGGAAATTGTGGTTATTTACTTATTTTAGGAAAGAGAAGGAGAAAGGAAGAGAGTAGAAGAAGAGAAGTTGAGTTAGATAACAGAAAATCACCAGTCCTGGATCCAGCGTTGGGACATGTAATGGGGGAGGGCTGATGTCAGTGAAATGCCCCAAACCCACCACCAGATCTTCTTTCATAGGTTTGTTTCTCTTAGTAAGCCTGGTAGAGAAATATCAGAGTGAATAACTGGAGCAGACCTTCCCCCACTTTGTTGGTTGAGTCCTGTTTGGTTTGTCTTCCATTGGCTGGGATGGATGGATGGATTAATTCCAGGGCCTTGTACATCACCCTTCTGGTACTCCACACCGGGCTGCACTGTTATGTTTCAGAAAGTGCACTCTTATATTTACTAATGAAAACAGACAACTGTATTGGACAAAAATTTCCTTCCTGAATGCCATAAATCTGTCACAGAAAGATAATAAGGCTAATATTTATCTTTATTGATCTTCATTTCTACAGTAAATATATTAATTAAAAAGTAGAGCTTAAACTGTCTGTCAAGAAAACCAATGTGAAGCAATTATTATTTGGGCTACATGGGGAACACTTTGAAAGTTCTCATGTATTACTGATTTACAAATTATCATTGTTTATCTTTAAAATATTTGTTTGAAACATTTATTTTCAGTAGATTAGCTAAAACATTAATTATTTTCAGCTATTAGAACAACTTAATGTGCAACTAATATTAATTCATCTAACAAAGTTCACTTTTCTGTGAGACACTCACCGAGGTAATTAGTAGACTCCCTTCATTAACATTTCATATCTCATTAAAATGTAAATTGTGAGAAAAGTTTTTCATGTATTAGAGGTTATTTATTGGCATTCATCATAGTAAGTAATTTGGTCTTCAGTTGATTGTACAGACTATAATAAATAGTTCCTGTACTACTGAAGGTTGTTGTACTAACACTTCATAGGACTGCAGTCAAAATAGATGATTCTTTGTATAGATATCATTAATTCCCAGTGATACAGTAGATGGCATAAAAAATTGAAGATATTGTAAAAAGGGTTCCTGCTCATTGTGCAGCTGTATTCATGCAGGAGAAGTACCTTGAAGTAAAGGGCTTTTCCTATCAAAAAGGTACCCTACTGACTTTCACTGACAATTTAGATGGGTAAGGTTACCACAGGAACTTTGATAATGACTCTGATGTTCACATTCTGCTTGTAAAATAGCAGTTCAGAAAATAAGAAAATTAATTTTAATAACTGGGTCTATTGAAATGTTATCATATGGATGCCCTTTACATCTTCCCCCCTGCCCTCCCTCTCCCGGGCTAATAGTAGGAAGGGTGTTTAAAGAACTGTAAAGAACTATCTAGGCTCTGATGTTAAATTGACTCCTGTAGTTTGGACACACTGAGTCTCTCTTTGTGGGCTCTGGTCCTTGAACAGTCTGCAACTTTAACTCCTCTAGTAGATTCCTGTGCACTCACTCTGCAATTTTTCTTCTGAATTTTGTCTATTTTTGCATTTTGCCAGCCCCAATAGCTTCTTCTTATTCCTATCATCATGTATGAGATTTTGTGATGTGTCCTACAAGAAGTAACTGTCCAGCCAGATGCTATAATTTAGTTTTCACTGAGTGCCACTGTTATATTGACCTATTTGCCAACCTATTGGAGGAATTTTTCAGTCTGGATCAGACAACACAAGATCTGATTTGTATGCTAAAATTTAGCAGGCTTCTAAAATGAAATTGTTTTCTGCTATCATTTTAATGTAATAAAGAAACAGGGCTTATTTTGGCATATAATGCTTGACCTTCACATCTATTATTCCTGTCTTGTGCATATCAGGGAATTCTGTGATTAAAAAAAAATAAATATGGAGATTAAAGGAGAAGATATAGAAAAAGAACAAACTGTAAGATATAAAACTGTTAAGGAAGTGATCTGTGCACATTTCTTTGAATACAATTCCAAACTGAGCTGTTCTTTTCATAACATTTTAGCAAAGTTTCTGTCAGATTTTTTATACTTATGTCCAGAAGGATTTGATGGTTGTTTCATCTTAATCATTTTATATAGGTATAATAGGAGGATTGAATTTTATCAACACTTACTAGCATAGTCTGATTTTTTAAGAATCTATTAAATGTTAGCTTCTCTATAAATTAGCATTTATTTCAAAGTATGTGGCAATAGCAGGCACCATCTGTTTAGTATAATTTATAAAATACTAAGAATATGAAAACTGATGTCTCATCTTTTCCCATAACAGCTCTTGGAAGGAAGCATTTAATTTCATATTTCTTAGGATACCAGCTTTCATGTGCATTCTGAATTGCCATCTTCAGACAAAGGATTTGTGAGGCAATTTAAGGAGCTAGCATACTGTAACATAAATAAGTAGCTTTCTTATCATGGAGAAGTGAAAAGTACCTTTTCATTTCACAAGCACAAAAAGAATCATTTGGAACATATGACAAATATGGCAAAACAACAACCTGTGAAACTTACCTGCTGAATGACTGAAAAGTAAGAACAAATAGCATCACGATCTACCCATGTACTGTAAGAAATGATCAAATCAATAAAGGACTTACATGCTCGAAGTGGGAATTACTGTGTATGGGTGATAAAAAGTTTATTGTCAAATGTTTATTCAAAACACCTGCTTAGCTGAAGTCCAAGCCTTAGGATCTCAGTGCTCCAAAACATGCTGATTTGCCGATTGTTTTTTTTTCTTTCAGGTTCTCCAGCATTCTGAATTGCATCTCTGCTCATCCCTTGTAATGTCCCAGTCTGCTTATCTTAATACCAGGCTCCTCCTGATGGACAAATCTGGTATTTATCCTCCTGTGCCAGCCTAAAATGTGTTCTGCAACAGCCTCTTAGGAGACAGCTTGACAGAGAATGCATTTTTGATCAATATTTTTATACCACCAAAAATGTGTATATCATACCAAATACTTTGGTTACCCATACCTGGAATGGGGTATCCAACAACCAAAAGTAAGTGGTCAGGAAAGTGAGTTCACTAAGAAGAAAGTCACCAATATCATGCCATGAGTTTGGTAATGAAGCTAAAGAACAGCTCACAAGAGATGTCTGCTTGTGCCAGTTACTCCCACTGAATGGCCAAAATTTCTATAAAGTGACAAAGTTTCTGCAATAGTCACACCATTTCCATGTGTCAACTTTGCAAGGAGATCAAATCTGGTGTGACAACTTTTGGATCTTGAAAACACATTATGTGGACTTTCTTGTGACAACATTTACTCTGGAATTTCTGCATTCTCCACTTCTTCCTCAGTTCAGTCTCTGTCCTACAACATAGCATACACTGAATTATCCATTATGTACTATTTTTAGATCAAGATTTTTTTCTTATTTTTAAGGACAAATCTACTCTTAAAATTTCAGAAGTACAACGTGCAAGTGTTTTTTAGCTTCTACTTTTTCAATTAGGAATACATCCAAAAAGTATGTATCAGTACATATATAAAGCAGTAATTTTAATTGAAAAAAAATGTTTGTTAACAGATGACTAAAATTTATTATTTTGGTTCTTAGGAAATACTGGCAACTATTTAATCCATTTGAAACAAAATCTTTTAAATAGTCTCACTAAACAGAATTTTTGGAAACCATTTGGCAACAAAATAGCTGCCTCCATTCTCTAGAGCAAATATATTGGGTTTTTGTATCTTGACTAATGTGAGGCCAATGACTCATTAGGCCATAGAAACTTGTCTCAGCAATGCTGTTTGGCAGGATGTGTAGATGGATTCCCAGACCATAAAGCTAGCCTAGGCTTTCCAGAATCCAGCTCTGTCTTTTATATTTCTCTGAAATATATTTCTCTGAAAGATTCCTACTGGTTTCACATCTATACACACCCTTTCAGTATCTCAGTGGTCAGGCTGTTAGGTACAACAGAAGGAAGAAATTATTAAGAGCTGCTATAGAGAGGTTTTCAGGTGCTATTTTCTATTACTGGGGAAAAAGGTAACATTTCCTATACCAAATACTTACATTCCATTGACAGTTTTCCATGGAAAGGAGGTTTGGAAAATTGCATATTATTTCTGTCTAACAACCAAAGGTGCCATTCACAGTTTTATTTATTCATTGAAGCATTATTGATGTAATTTTGCTCTATTTTCTAAAATTACTATGGGGATCTCACATCATAACTTCATAAAAATTTCTGGGGTTGTTTGGTGGGGTTTTTAATTTTATTTCTTTTCATATGCAGTATAAGACATAAAATTTAATAATTCTGACTGTTTGGGGTTTTTTTCTGAGTTTTTGATGGAGTTTTAGATTTTGAATATGACTCCCAGGACTGCTAAAGAGGTCTGAAAGTGAGCCGACCCTTGCATGATTGCTGTTGCCAATATCCAGAAATATTAAGAGTGAGCCACATTCTGCAGTACATGTGTGAAGGAAACAGAGCATTCTACATTCCCTTTGCAATTCTGGAACCACCATCTTCTGGAAAACAGACAAGGAGAGATAAAATTGTCAATGCTATATAGCCCTTAAGGCTGAGAATCAAAATACCTGTTTTGTATTTCCACCTCTGTCACTGACCTGCAGTGTGAATTTGTGATCCTTTTCATAAAAGGCAACCTGGTGTATTTGGGGTTTGACTTCCTTTGTTTATTTGTCAGCAATCTCCATTTCTACCTGGTGACATGTTGCTATACAGAATAATGACATCTTTCTCCTAGGCTTAAGCAGAGCTTTTCCTCTTAGCTTTTTGATTAGAGGCCTCCAGTGGTTTCTGAGCTTCCTCTGGGACAGAACTCCCAGTACAGGGCTGTACTTTAAAGGGCATAGGATAATTCTTGATTTTCAGATGAATGCAGTTTCCTTCTAGCTAGACTTCCCAATATCCTGACAGAGCCCTAGAATATAAAAAATGAAACCTAATAGGAAGAGAGCAAACTGCTTTATTCAGACAAAAACAGCCCCCCTGTAATCGAGAAGGAAACAGTCAGTGACCTACTGAGCCTCTTGAAACCCCACAAATCTATGGGACCAGATGGGATCCATCCAAGGGTGATGAGGGAGCTGGCAGAAGAGCTTGCCAAGCCTCTCTCTATCATCTACCAACAGTCCTGGCTCACCGGGGACATCCCAGATGACTGGAAGTTGGTGAATGTTACGCCAATCCAAAAAAAGGGACAAAAGGAGGAGCCGGGAAGCTACAGGCCTGTCAGCCTGACCTCAGTGCCTGGCAAGGTTGTGGAACAGATCATCCTGGGGGCAATCACACAGCACCTGCAGGATGGATATGGGATTAGACCCAGCCAGCACGGGGTTAGGAAGGGCAGGTCATTCCTGACCAACCTGATCTCCTTTTATGATCAGGTGACCCTCCTGGTGGATGAGGGGAAGGCTGTGGATGTGGTCTACCTGGACTTCAGCAAGGCCTTTGACACCGTCTCCCACAGCATCCTCCTGAAAAAGCTGTCAGCCCACAGCTTGGACAGGAGCACCCTGTGCTGGGTTAGGAACTGGCTGGAGGGCCAGGCCCAGAGAGTGGTGCTGAACGGGGCTGCATCCAGTTGGCGGCCACTAGTGGTGTCCCTCAGAGATCAGTGTTGGGCCCAGTTCTGTTTAATATCTTTATTGATGATCTAGGTGAGGGGACTGAGCCCATCATTAGCAAATTTGCAGATGACACTAAGCTGGGGGGCAGTGTGGATCAGCTGGAAGGAAGGAGGGCTCTGCAGAGGGACCTGGACAGGCTGGAGAGTTGGGCTGATTCCAATGGGATGAGGTTCAACAAGGCCAAGTGCTGGGCCCTGCACTTTGGCCACAACAACCCCATACAGCGCTACAGGCTGGGGACAGAGTGGCTGAGAGCAGTCAGGCAGAAAGGGACCTGGGAGTCTGGATTGACAGGAAGCTGAACATGAGCCAGCAGTGTGCCCTGGTGGCCAAGAAGGCCAATGGCATCCTGGCCTGTATCAGGAACAGCGTGGCCAGCAGGTCCAAGGAAGTGATTCTGCCCCTGTACTCAGCACTGGTGAGGCCACACCTCGAGTACTGTGTCCAGTTCTGGGCCCCTCAGTTCAGGAAGGATATCGAGGTCCTGGAGCAGGTCCAAAGGAGGGCAACCAGGCTGGTGAAGGGACTCCAGCACAAGTCCTATGACGAGAGGCGGAGGGAGCTGGGGGTGTTCAGCCTGGAAAAGAGGGGGCTCAGAGGAGACCTCATCACTCTCTACAACTACCTGAAAGGAGGTTGGAACCAGGTGGGGGTTGGTCTCTTTTCCCAGGCAACTCTCAGCAAGACAAGAGGACACGGTCTTAAGTTGTGCCAAGGGAGGTTTAGGTTGGATATTAGAAAGAATTTCTTTACTGAGAGGGTGATCAGGCATTGGAATGGGCTGCCCCAGGAAATAGTGGATTCTCCGTCCCTGGAGATATTTAAAAAGAGATTGGATGTGGCACTCAGCGCCATGGTCTGGTAACCGTGGCGGTAGTGGAGCAGGGGTTGGACTTGATGATCTCAGAGGTCCCTTCCAACCCAGATGATTCTATGATTTTATGATTCTATAAAAAGCTCCAGTGCAAAGCCAAAAACAGTGTACTGTGTATTAGCTTATTCTAATAAAGAAATGTATTAAATAATACAATGTAATACATTTGAAATATCAACAGCAATATTTTGCCATTTATGTCCTCAATGCCTACTTCAAAAAGGTCCCTTGGTGTGATGAAAAGCAGTGCTACTATTTTTTAAAAGCAGCATAGCCATATTTTCTAATTAGCTTGTAGAAAAAGGGAGTAATGAGATGAAATTTCGTTATAGTCTCGGTTATGTTTGCCTATATTACATAAAGTATTTTGTTTGGAAAAATAAGTATGGTCACTCTTCCAGCTGTCTTTCTTTACAAGCATGACAAATGCTGAGAGTCATCAGATGATACAGAAATTAGTAGGTAGCATGAGTATAAAAAAGAACATACCACAAACTTTTCTTGCAACATCTTTTGCTTAAAGCATTCCTCATTTAATGGATATAAGTGAGTTTCATTTTAAAGTACATTTTGGATGTTGACATCGCTTATTATAGCAGCTGGTTCTTTGTCAAATTGGATGATATTCAAAACAAGATTTTGTTGTTCTTTTTCCTCTTGCCATCTGTTGCTGTTATAGACAATTTTTCAAGAAATAGTTTCTAAATGAATTATGCCACATTGTAAATTCATTCTTTTTATGAAATGTTAAAATTAAAAACATAAGGAAAATTATGGTGTAACTTTGCTCTATAGTATAATTTAATTCATATACAAATTCTATAAAAAAAAACCCCAACAAACATTTCTTTTTAGATACGTGTGTTCAACTGAAACAGCTTGTGACTTAATCTTATAAGAAATCTGATTGCTTGCAAATCTGTAATTCAGTTTGCTATTTGAATACCAGGCAGATTCTGTAAGATATAATTAGGTGCTGAAATATAATAAAATAAAAGAAAGGAAAAATACAATCCTGAAATCTGGTTTTGTTATACAACCTGTTATTTCGTATGAGACTTTCGGCCTCATTGAACAGAATAGATAAATTACTCCAGATCCTGAGCTCAGCAAAACTTACCAGCATATGTCTCTAAGCATGCAGGCAGCTTCTTTCACCTCCTTCTTCCTGACAAATTACTGGATCAGTTCATTTTTATAAGGATCACCTATTAAATTATACTGGAGAGGAGAATTGCACATGCCTAAAATCAGAAATTTTCATGGGAAAATGAAAGAATTCATCTGGATATTTAAGACCTGAGGAAGTATCTTTATTTCATCTTCAGCACATAGGGTGAGTATCCTGAGCCTTAAATGAAATGCAAAGATGCAGAAAAGATATATGAACCTGTTGTTAAACACACTGTCCTATTGCACAAATTAAGAAAGCCCAAATCACACCTGAGCTTTCTAATTTTTAAACACTTGCCATTAAAACTTCAGACATGGTTTTACATTATCTATGACATACATACCTAAGGAGACAATATACCAGAGCTGGAACAGACTTCTTGGAACAATGTTTATGTTGTATTCATGACCTCGGTCAGCACCCAAGACTGTTTTTAATACTTTCTGCATACAAAGGAATAAAAGGTATGTGGCAAAGCCCCTATGAGTTGCTACTCATTTTCAGTACCTGATAGATGTGATAAGAGCCATTAATATGCTCTCAAGAATTTATGTTTTTTCCAGATGTTGATCAATGGTTGGCAACTGACTGCTATCTTAGCAAACACTGACTGGAAGGGCACCTTTGTGTAGAAGATGCAAGAGCATAAAAAGACTATCCAGGTCAAAAGCTCCTTTAGCCAATATTTTCACCCATGTTCTATTCAATGAAACTACTGTTCCTAAATTTCTTACCAATTAGTAAATGTTAATTGTCACAGTACTTACACAAGCATGGTCAGAAGTTATTCTTCTGAATCCTGGCTAATCATTGATTTAAAGATAGGGATTGCTTTTCTTCTTCTTAAACAACTGATGAAGTGTGAGTAGTGAGCTGGTTGTTGTCTCAAAGTGAAGGAAGGTGGGAGTGAAACTGCTGACTCCCATCAGTATTGACTCTGGGCACCAGAAGAAGAATACTTTACCACAGACTAATCTGCAAATCCTACTTTCATCTATTATATCCTGAATCCAAAAAAGACCCACTGAAATCTGCTGCTGCCAAGCAGCAAGTTTGGAAATACAAACTCAGGAGCCCTGGATCCCAGTGTTCAGACTTTCAGTAAAGATGGGTAAGCACTTAAGCCTTGATATATTAACACCAATCAATCTAAAACAAAGAATGTCTTGGCTCAGGTTCAGTCTTTTGCTCCAGAAATTTCCCTCTCATAGAATTCCCACCATACATTGGTGAAACTGCAACCTTAAATACTGTGTTGGTTTTTTGCTTCCATTTTTCCTGATGGAACTCTGTTACAAGAGTTTATTCCCCTTGTGGCTTGAAATCACATTCCAATTATCAGTCTAAATTCCTCGTGGCAAACTTATTCCCATTTGATCTGTACCAGTATTATTCTTCTGCTTAAATAGTTCTCTTTCCCTGGAGTTTTATTGTCCCAATCTATTTATTAGATTTAGTCTCTTCAGTCTTTGTGTTGCTTACTAATTTTCATATGATAGCTTTCTTATTCCCTGATGATCTTACTGGTTTGGCTCTGGTTTGAAGCAGTTCAAATGTGAACAGTAGCACAAGAACTCAGCAGTGTATGTGATTATATTGATAACAGACCAAATAGACAGTGTGTCAGTCCAAAACAATTTGGAAATTGCATGTCTATTTGTATTTCTTAGAAATATAGATGTGAATGAATTATTATGATTTTTTTTTACTTTCTTAATAATCTTTGCTGTTACAGGTGTCTGATGCTTTAAGAAGGATTTATGTTCCTAAAACATTTAATAAACCCTCTTCTTTATGTAATATTGCTTTACCAGTTCAAAGCAAGCAGGTTAGAGGTTTAAGTAAACTTTGTAAAAATCTTTGACTTCTCAGAAACCAGTTATTTTATTTAAAATTGTAGATTTCATACTCCTAATTTCTGTTTCTCTGAAGCAGCTTTTCCATCTGTATCTAAACTCTGACTATGGTGATTTATCTAGTTAGTTCAGGGTTGTTCAGGTTTTTGGGTTTTTTATTTGTTTGGGGATGAGAGTGTTTTCTGGGGGAGTGTGGGAGTGTTGTTAGTGGTTTTTTGTTGCATTTTTCCTTTTTTTCCCCCCCTGAAGTGTAGTTCTTGCTTATAGTCATATTATTTCATTACAAAATCGTGTACACCCAGCAGGGTTTTTGTTGTGTGAAAGCAAAATTATTCTAGCTGTGAACTACTTCTGATAACATAAGGAGATATAAATTGCCTTATACCATATATCCCAGTGTTATGGGAAATAGTATTTTTAAAACAAAATCTAATATTTTTGTCTTGTGACTGAAGTGCACTAAAGTCACAGTAAACTTTAAGGGCTGATGACTAAATGAAGCTTGGAAAATCCAGCCCAAATGACTTCAAAGTGTGCAGAAATATTTCAGAGCAGCCATGAGGTGGGGATGATTTTTTTTTTCTTCACAAAAAACTAAACCAAAATATATTTAAATAAATAACTAAACAAAACCCCAAATACACACACAGACAAGTCCACAACAACAATAGGAATTAGGAAGATGTTATATACATTTCTTAATAGTCTACTTGTGTTCAACTTGATCCAAACCATTTGGTTTGATTTAGAAATCAAATTTTGAAAAATCAGTGAGAACTGTTTTATGTGATTTGATTGCTATAATTTGCTTGAAAGTGAATGTGCTCATTACCCAATGATCATTTTCTTACTAACAAAATCTTTCTGTATTCCATTTCTCTCTGGCAAAATTCATCTCTTTTTCAAGGCCTCTATGACGACTTCTGTCTTCTCTGGTTAGTTGGTAGACTCAAAGGGATAGTATTTTTAGACAATAAGGACTTCTTTTCTTGAAAGACGATTTAGTCACTAAATAATTGGATAAACTTATACATAAAGAAGTAAATAAAATTTCTGAAATATTTCTTTTTCAATAAAAGACTTGCTTATTTCCATGTTTTTTGAACATAAGGATAGTGAGTAGATAAACTAATAAAAATACTCAGAGTGAACAAGAAAATAGAAGTGTAGAACACAATCAAATAAGAACAAAAGTGAATATATTTTATTATTTTACTGGCTTTCAGACTCAAGTGTGTAATTATTTTGATTTTACCTTCATGAAAATATTTTTTCCTAAACTGTAAAGGTGGTTTACATGGGTTTACTTCTATGGCCATGTGCAGGATTTATGCACTGGTCTCTATGAAGAGTTTTTTCACAAAGCTAGCTAGTCACTCACATCTACATGTTAATGGGTACATACAGTGTTATGTCAATATCTGAAGTAGCTTCACAGCTGCTTTTGAATTATATTTTTGTTCCAATTAAAAATTAGAAAAAAGTTTTTCTCTCTTACTATTTTCCTCCTAAGCTTCTAAGCTCTGCCTATGGCAAGAAAAAGGTTGAGACATCAGGGTATGTTTAAGTGGGGGTCATTCTGACTAACTTTCAGTTATAGTTTCTTATTTAAAGTTATTTATCATCATCACAATTATTCTTGATGTGCAGGAATGATGGTGATTGAACTAGATCAAGGGCATTTCTGGTAGTGAATTTTCAGTGCTGCGGAGAAAGAGATACAAAAACGTTTGAAAGGATGTATCTTCTCTTAGCCAGGCTGATTATTTGGCAAATGTATGTACATGCTTTAAATGTGATATGCCACTTTTCTGGCTTGTCACTTCATATTTATGATACATAGCAGTATGCTTAATTGTTTCATGAAGAGTCTTGTCATGCTAAATCACTTTAATGCAAGATGAAGTGCAATGTAGCATGTCTAGACACAGAAATAAAAAATACAAAAAAACATATAATGTGCTATGACTTTGACATGATTAAATACAACACTGACAACTAGCAGAGCATGTGCAATAAAATTAAAGACAGTTTGTATGAAAGACAAAAGGGTCATTCTTGCTGTTTAAGAAGCTTCATAGATTGAATATGCATTCTCTGTTTCAGGGAATTTTGGTATATGCAGCACTGGAACTGGACTTAGGAACCCTAATTTTCTCCTATGTCTTCCACAGCATTATTGGATAATGGCAGCAGTATCAAGAGCGTATTCACTGAGTTGGCTCTTCTGTTTGAACTGTAACTGCTGAAGGATGTCCTCCAGCAACTTTGCTTTAACATCTGCCTTTAACATTTAACAAGTATATGATTTTGGGGGTTGTATTAATCATAACTCCTGGATATCTGAAGAAAGGAAATGAACATTTTTCCTCAGTTGCCTTGAGCTCCTGCTTTTCAAAGAGCACTTTTTTTTTTTTTTTTAAATTTAATTTTACAAGATACAATTCCATTTCAATGGAATAAAAAATAATGCCTTTTCATATTACACAGATAATTCCTGTCCTTGCTCAGCAGGAATAAGATCACCCTTGCAAGCCCAAAGTTTCATGCTTTTACTTTCTTTTGTCTTTTTCTTTTCCTCCAATACTGGAATTATTATCTCACCTCACCAATTTACATGTATTTTTAAATTATTATTCTATTTAATTTTGGTAAATTTTTCAATTGCTTCTACTGCAACCTTATACAGTTCTCCCTCTGGAAAAACAGGACAACTTTCATTTTTTCTGTATGCTCTGCATGCCTGCAATCACTTGCAGGTGATTTAATCCATGAGCCCTTAGTATATATCTCTGGTACATCCCTTTTCAGGTTTTCATTTCTCCCTTGTCTGTATCAAGCCACCTTCCACACAGTGAACTTGCAAAACTGTGGGGGATTTGGGTTGATTTATAGCAGTCAGAACCTCTTTTATTCTTCCCTTTATATTTTGTTTGAAAATATCCCTCTACTCTCTTTTTTTAAGGTATGCAGTTCCACAGGGTTTTTTTGATTTTTGCTTGCTTTTAGTAATATAGTTGTCCTCCTCGACTTATATTAGCTGAAAACTATTAACAGCATCAGGTGCTTTGGAAGTAGCAGTAGATACTTTTCATCTGTCAATCTTCGCCTTCACTCATTGAGTGCAGATATGTAATTTTTTAATACATCTGGGGAACTTCAACCTTGATAAGGTTTGTAAGAACACTACTTCCTCTACCTTGGGTATTGTCTTAGTTTTACTACTGCTGCTATGTATTTTTTAATGGCCACTTAGAGCAATGGACACAAAGAAAAATCTTCTTTATTCAGTGCCTGAATTTAAATGATGCATGAAGGGTAACGACTTTGCTAAACATTTTTGCCATAATTTTATTAGCATACATAGAAAGCCATCCCAAGTGAATAATAACCTTTCAACCATGAACAAATCAATCTCAGTTTAAAAAAATAAATTGTGGAAGGAAACACATTCTTTTATACTGCATGGGACTGGAGGAATTACATAATTTCCCCATATGAATCTTCAACAGACATGTGGCCTGTGCAATATTAACTGCAGTCAAAAACTGAGTATAGTCTGTTGGTGATAAAATTAGAATGCTTAAACTCCAGTGGCAAAAGACCAGCATCATAACAATGTGTATCAAACCTTGATGTAAGATAAAAACAAAGGAAAGAAGCATTAGCTGGAAGTAAAGAGAGCCAGAGAGAGGGAGAAACATGTCTGATGTGGCAGGTATGTGAGTAGAGCACAGTGATAGCTCTTTCTCAGTAGGAAAAAGGGTGGAGTGAGTTCAGAGCATTCTCTGGGGGCATCCAGCAGTGGCAATTCTCAAACCTAATCAAGTGCAAGGTTAAGTCCTCTTCCACTTTATATGGTTCTCAATGGGGAGAAAAAAGGCAGAACCCCATGCAAACTGCTGTTTGTACTGCTACCATGTATAGGAAGAGCTGGTAAGCTTCATTCCCAGTGCTGTGTAATGTCTTCTTTCACTTAGGGCAGAGCTGCCTTGCCTCTGAAATGAGTTCAGAGGGGGAGTCATCCCACCGCTGCTGCTCCAGGGGCACATGACAACCTCATTGTTGTCAGACTGAACAACCAGGTGTGGTGAGACAAATTAAAAAAGTAAAAATAATGCCAGCTCATCCTGACTGTCAGATAGAAATCTGAGTTATGTGTAGTCTTCTCTGGATCTCCTGGCAAAGGATATGGTGTTGCCATGCCACATTGGAGACAAGAGAAGGGGAAAGCTGTGATCCTATTGTGATCATTCCTCTGGCTTAAATCTTTAAGTTAAGATTTCAAATAAAAATAATAAAAACCAAAACCAAAAGCACACACTCCCCATTTCCAGGAAAACAAAACCAAGAGATCCTTCTCTCAGATGACAGCTGGCATTATTACTTATTTTTTCAGGACAATGGCTGACATTCATTAAAGAGTTTTGTGACATTACTGCATGTTATGTGTGAAGTAACTCATTAATCTGAGCTATATTATTATTGGCCAGCATGAGGCATTGCACCTTTCAACTACAGTAAAAATCATGCTGAATGGTTTTTTGGCCATTTTTGCAGTATTTGTGGTACATCTATTGCATGTGAAAATCCCTGTGCTATTGTCAATCACAAAATGACCAGCTGCCTTTTTCTGGGAATAAATTAATGGCTTTCCTTATACAGACAGATATGCACATAGATTTAATTTTAAAAATGGAGACATCTTCTAGTAAATAAGTAAAAATTACAAAGCAATATTTTTTGTATCATTTTCACAGCTCATGTGGCTATGCAATAAGTGATCTCTCTTTCATGTAGTTTGACTTGACAACCTGCAGCTTTTTCTTGACCATTAGGAAGTATTGATCTTCTCTCCCACCTTGCCTGAAAGCTTCCTTCTTCAATTATATGGCCTGTGGCTTGCAATATGTCTTTATAATATACAGGGCTTCTATGTAATTTAAATTTTATCATTTACAGAAGGACTGAGGCATTCTTGAGAGAGGGAGAGATCAGAAAGTATATTAGCTGTCTCAGCTTTAAAATATTGTTTTTCAGACTGCATAATTTTGATGACAAGAATTAAAGCCATGAAGACGTAGATCAATAAGAACTCCTAAAGATTATTTCTTGCAGAGTACCTGGTTTATCATGTCAAGTATGATTAATGTTTCTGAGGCACAAATATATATCTTATTGAATACTTGGAAAAATCATGGTAAAGATTAAATACTGAAAGACAGAGGGAGGTTTCATTAATAATGATTGTTATATTGTGTAATATTATTATATTATGTAGAGTCAGTACAACTGAGTTGAAATGCAACACTTTTAACTGTATTCTCTGTTGAGGCTCTCATTCACCCCTTCCTTGATTATTAGTTTTTGGAGCATAAAACCAAAGGAAATTTGCAGTTAGAACTCAGTGGATACATGCTACCACTCAGGAATAATACTGTCCTGTGAAATGCTTTTTTGCTTTTTTTTTAAAAAATATAAGATTAAAAAAAAAAATAGAGCAGACTACAGGCAAATGAAAAACTGAAGCATTACTCTACACAGAAAGTAAAGGTAGAAAATGGTTCATTTACTCTCTTCCTATTTGCACAATTGTAATAAAAATGCCAAACAGATTGATTTTGAGGCAAAGTCTACATTGCAGTAAAGTCAAGATTACAAGAGTAGATGTATTAATACAGCATATTTTTCTAGCAATACTGCATTTTTACCTCTTTTTCAAGGATATGCCTTTGTGTATGCTCAGTTTAGTTTTAATTGGGTACTGCCATTTAGGATGTCATATTTCTGAACTTACATGCCTTTCTCTGGAATAGCTGCCCAGAATTTACATTTCACAATTTTACGTATTAAGCATTCTTTCCAGAGTGGTTATTGTCAAAAAATTCCATACAACTGAAGAGAGGGAGAAATATCTGTTCCGGTGAGCTGCTCACCAGATGCCTTGCTGGATTTGATGTATTCTGTAAACCTGTGATAGATCATTTATGTATTTTAAAGCTGTTACAGATTCAAGTCCTCTTGAAGAAAGAACATATAAAATGTTACAGCTTGTTGGGTTTTTTCCCCCAGATGGATCTCAGTATTATCTCATCTGAGCTAAAATTTTATTGGCAAATCTAAAACTAAAAAGTGTCTCCTTGAAGATACCACAAAGCTAGGCTTTTCCTTCCAAAATGAAGATTAAAAAAATAAATAAATAAAAAGCACACAAAGAAACAAGCTAACCGAACTGAAAAAACAAAGGCAAAACCCCCCTAAAATACCACCACTTTCCCACCCAAACCATCCAAAAAGATCCCATAAGATCACAAAAATCAAAGCATGCAAGTATTATTAGGTTGAAGACAGGGGGAGAAAGAGATAACATGCAAGAGAAAGGACCAATTCTAGATAATGTGAGGGAAGAACCTGCCCTGTGAGAGCTCATCCCGTAGTCTGAGAATTGATTAAACATTCTCTAATTGAGAAAAAAATGGCTAAAATTTGCATGAAGAACCTGGGATCCTCTTTATCAGTAGTTTACAGAATCTTGCTCCCCTGAGCTGCATAAACTGTGGGTCCTTATGTGTACCACAGCAAACCTCAGCAGGAGAATTGGCTTTTCTTTGGCTATTCTAGTAAGGTGTAGAGAGTGGTATACTGGAAAACTGAAGTCTGGATACAACCATTGCTCTCTCTCCCCACCACCTCACCCACTGCAACTCCCCCACATGAAAATATAAAGGCTCTGAAGTTCTAAAGTTTGCTGACCTGAAGTAAATGCAGAAATCATCAGGCAAACAGATGCAATGGTGACCCGCTGTGTCTCATAAGCTGGCAGAAGCTGAACTTCAGGAGAGATTCCAGAGTCCTGAATTCCAGCTGGATGAGAGGTTAAGGGATAGCCTGAAGCCAAGAGTGGCTAACCAGTTGGCTTCCTGATCAGTGCTTACCTGAGAGCACACACTTCCTGACAGTCCATACTGAGTAGCCCTGCAGTCAGAGAGAGATGGGGGGTTCAGGTAGGACCCCTGAATTGCTCATCATTCCTTCCTTTCAGTTGGCCTAGCCTAGGAAGCCTGTGGATACATCTTACATTTTCTGAGTCACTGTCTTGAAATTACCTCCCTATCTTTCAGGCATTGTGAGGCTTACATATAGATCCTTGAGATGGTCAGAATCAGCCCCATGGTATCTACCACATGTAGGGTTTTTTGTGTGTTTGATGTGAAAAGTGGTATTTTTTACAACCTCGTTATGGATATCACTCTGCCTAGGCCCAGACTGTGTCCTTACTCACTTTGAGTAGTTCCTGATTTCAATAGTCCCATAAAAATAAACAAAATCACATAGTTATTTTCAGAAGCCAGTCAGACAACTTCTGGCTGTTATTAATTGCCATCTGAAAGAAGTATTTCCAGATAGAAAACTCTCATTGTGTTTTTGTGTCTATCCTTTCACACTTCCCTTCTTTCTAGCTACTGCTCATAGTCTTAATCTCATACTCAGGGAAATGACAGCCTGATACTTCTCCATAATTGTCTAGAAATAATCATCTTATTGAAAAGAAACAGCCAAAAGGATTGACTTTTCAGCCTATTCAAAAGAATGGAAAGTCAGTGTCTTAAATATTTCCAGAAATGTGGGAAGCACCAGACCTGCACTGAAACAAGACCTAATGTTAGTAAATATGCTGATGAGTATGTTCCAGTGAACACATGCAGTCTTGACCCAGCATTAACATGACATTAACATGTTTTATATGATGTTATGAACCAAATTAATTTCTGTACATTTGTTTTGAAAATGAACCACATTTTACCATTGACTAATCTGCACTGTTTTATGACACTAGTTTAAGTCTATCAAACAGCAAAATATCTAGAATTTTAACTTTATAAATAACTACTTGTATTCCTTTAGGTAATAATTCTATAGACATATCTGAGATATTTGAAGTTGGCAGTTTTCCTAGAGATAAATCTCTAAACAGTGTAACTTTCTGTGTTCATGGCCCCTGACATAAGCATATATTCACATTTTCATGTTGTCCTCTTACTGGAGGCAGAGAGAAAATTTAATTACACAAGCCAGAGTTCCTTAATGAGGTGAGGTTACATAGTCAAGGAGAGAAATTAGAGCTAGCTGTGAAAAAATAAAATAAAATGTGTGTTTAAACTAAATTGAGTTATTTAATGAACAGCTTTAGAAAAATGGATGGTACCCCATCATGCCACTTGAGCATATTGAGTAGCTCAAGGGGAAAATGTTGTGTGTAAGCTTTAATTAATTTCCACTTTCAAATCCTCAGTGGTACCAAAGAAATAAAGTGTGATACATGCTGTTGACAGTATTTATTCTGAGATTCCAAGGACACTTGATGGAATGCAGGTATTATGATAATGAAAAGACATTTTTAACAAGAACTTTGTTTCAACCAGTGATTTGATAGTTTTTTCACTGGTATAAATTAATATAGGCTTTTTTTTAGTTCTTCTCTGCAGTCAGTGCAATCTGGCTATAGTACCTATGAGAGCGGAAGGTCTGGGTTTGCTCCACCACCTTTTTTAAGGGAATGCACTAAACCAGAAGTGTCTAATCTCCAGGGTAGGTTTTACTGGAACAGCAAGTAATGCATTAGAGCAGATAAACTCTTTATGTATGGAAACTACAGATAAGCTGTGTGAGCAGGATTGAATAAAGCAGGTAAACCAAATTTTACCACTGCCAGCTGTCTCCTTGCAGGGTGATCTTTTTCATCAAACTTGATCTTGGTACAGCAAACTTTAGAGGTTCCATTTGTTGCAAAGACTTCACAATCCCTTCCCATAAAGGAAGATAATTTTGGTTTCTCAACAAGCGAACTTCTTTATTACTCTTTCTCAGAAAAAAAGAAAATAGTTTCAATGAAGGAGAAGAACACATTTTCCTACGATAGATACTAGGAGCTAATCCAGTAGTAATCAGTAATACTGAGGACTCTAAAGCCCTGTTCAATTTTTCCTTCTCTTTCTTTCCATCCTAACTTTCAATAAGACTCTTCTGGTTCTGAAAGCTGCATGCATAAATGAGCTTAGCAGTTGTCTTCAGTATTTCTGAAGCTCTTGTCACTTCAGTGCAGATTTTAAGGGACAGATTTTCAAGAGGAAGGCTTCTTATGAAAAAGATAAGAATCCTACCATTTTTTCACTTGTGGTTTCAAAGTTTGTGCTTCTTTATACTGTCTCCCTTAGCCCTAGAAAGTGTAGTTCTGCAGCCCTGCAACTGCTGCATTCACGAAGTCAGAGTGTTTGATGGTGTTGATCTTTCAGTTATCCTTTTCAGAAGAGGGATTTCCTGAATGTCAAAGGACTTGGACTTTGTGGCACACCCTTCAAAGTCCTAGGTGCACCCTGACCTACATCCATTTGAGGACATACAATTCCCTCTCACAATGGAGAAGTACTGGTGCCAGAGAAATTCTTTGGAAGGGTACACAGAACCTGAAAGGGTGAAGACCTTCTACATGATTGAACCTCTCCCCTGCATGTGACTCATAAAAACAAAAGTAAAATAAATATTACATGCAACATATTATCGTTACAGTAGAGGTTTCAAAAAATGTACAATTTACATAATGTAAACTTTTGTATGTTGTTTCCTGGCATTAAAACGGGGTGAAAGAAAGCTACAGAAAAAGATATGAAGCAGAAATCATGCTGAGCTGAAAACTCCTGTATGCTTGTATAGAACACTTTCATAGAAATCCTGACAACCCTTTTCACTTTTCACAGAAGCCTGTTATTTATATACTGGCATGTCTAAGACTTCTCTATTCTCCAAATTTTAACCTTACATTTTAGCTGATACTGAGCTATATTTTTATGGAAGTATGAATTTTATGGGTATCATTCATAGCCTTGTTATCAAAATGCAGACAAGCACAACACCTGACCATCAAATATGTAAGTATATTATTCCTTTTATATATTTATTTATATATCATTTATATATATTTTATAAATTATTCCTTTTATGTATTTAAAACCAAGATTTGCATTCGTAGATGTCTGCAGATTTTGGGCCACAAATTCCCTGAATGCTTAGGATGAAGTATCTTTAAATTACAATGTATGCTACTTGTCAAGTAGCAAATTTCTTCTTTCAGATTTATTGGAATTCAAATGTTTTTAGTAAAGGGAGTTTTAGCATAACTACAACAAATCATGTTTTATCCAAATCAGCTTGCTCAGGAAAAGTATATTTCCACACCTGCCAAAAAACAGAACAATATATTATTTCTATGCACCTGGCATAGAAAAATACCATTGCATACTGTTTCTAAAGTACTAAGCTTCTGCAATAGTTAAATTTCTATGTCAGCCATGTTCAAATGAGCTGAGATTAAGAAAATGTCTGTTATAAAGCAACTGAGAGTTTTTCTATGAATAACTTTAAAATTATTCATATACATCATAAAGTTGTACTGATTTTAAAAAATCATTTTACAGTTTGTGAGGTAAAATTTTATTATGCAATTATTGTGAAATGCTGATGCATGGTATTTTTAAGAAAAAAGAATACTTCTGTAAATCTTTTACTTTGCTACTGAATATAATTTTCATTTTGTTTGGCTTGAGTAATTGACTACTATGCCTTAATCTGATTCCATAAAAGAAAATATTTTGAGGACAGATAGTGGCAAGTAAGAAGGAGTGCTTCTAATTCAGACTATGTCTAATCCTGTGAAATGAAGAGCACCTTCAACCTCCTTAATATGAACTGAAAATTCTAGTCACCATCTAAGGATACTAAGTACCTGGCAGAATTTTACCCAAGGAGAGAAACAAGAATATGCCTCTGTTTGACACTGAAATGAATATAAGGACATGACTATTCAGAAAAGTAATTCAGAGAAGCCATTGTGAAATGTTGTCTCTTGAATGAATGATGACAAACAATACTTTCAATATATGACAAATTTCTGGGTTTACTAGTTCTGCATAGTTGAAAAATGGGCTACAAGTTTAGTGTCCTGTTTCTGAATCACAGAATGAATATCTTTCATCAGGAAATTATATTTAGAATCACAGAATAGACCAATATCAAAAGATCATCCGGTCCAACCTTTCATGAGAAAGGGAGCCTAGATAAGGTTATAAAACATTCTTACCAATTGCACCTGGAAAACTTTCAGTGATGGGGATTGCACCTGATCCCTAGCTGTCCTGGTGAAATATTGTTCTTACTGTAAAATTTTTTTTCTTATATAGAGATAAAATTTCTCTGGTGCAACTTGTACTTGTTGCCCTTTCTTTTGCCCATGTTACTCCTTGTGATGAGAGCCTCTGACTTTTTTGTTGTCATCTTTTAAGTACTGGAATACTGTGACAAAAACCTGTCCCCAAAACCTGTCTGTAAACATGCTGACTCTACACCCAAGGAAGAAACCGGATAAAGTTTAGCTCATGAAGGAGCTGGGACCAAGGGTTTAGACTTCACAGAAAATTTGCCTAATTGCTTTCATAGGTGTCATGGACAAAAGATAAGTGACATGTTAAGATGTTTTTTAGTTAAATGCTTTTCTAGACAGTACTTTACTGATGTCAAAGTTTTAAGCATTTAAAGAATAGAAGAGGTCCTACATTCAACAAAGTCCTTAAAAAGAGATCAGAGAGTGGAAAAATGCAGTGGAAAAATACAGATGGTCACAAATCTCCTCACAGATCATGAGTTAACCCTTTCAGGGAACTCATTTCCTGAAGGGGAACACATCCCCTCTTTGTGGGCTTAACAGCAACAGTTAGAAAACTTATGAGTTATGATAAACACAGTTTAATAACTGAATGAAAAAAAACCCAAAAAAACCAACCCCCAAACAAGTAATTCTTCATCACCAGCAAACTGGCCTCCAGCCCAACTCTGAGCAATGACTGCCCTGAAAAACTCTTCCCTAGTTTATGTCATTGCTGAGCATGATATATAGAATATTTCTTTGGTCAATTTGGTCAATTTGGGTTAGATGTCCAAGCTTTGTCCAACCTCAGTGTACTTGTTGGAGGGGTAAAGACAGAGGGAAGCAGAAAAGGCCTTGATGTTTGGCAAGCACTGCTCAATAGTAGCTAAAACTGTATTGGCCACAAATTTAAAAGATAGAACCAAATGGGCTGCTATGAAGAAAATTAACCCTATCCAAGTTAAACTCAGCACAACATCAAAGCCCTTTAGGACACTGGACACAGAATCAAAGATACAGGTTCAGAGAATCTCTCTTGGACAAGTAGATTTTGCTTTACAGGCCAGAATTCGATTAGGATGATGGTTAAAGCCTCTGGATTACTTTCATAGATGAAATAATTCAAACCATTGTTTAAGATCAGCTCACCAAAATTCCAAGAAAGATAATAAAACTAGACACTGAGCACTAAAAGAATATATAAATGGCATAATCCAAGCTAGTATCTGCATTTTTAGGTAGACAATGTATGAAAAAGGCAACCTTTAATGCATAAAAAAAAAGGCAAGCAGTTGCAAATCAAAATCAAAAGCATGACCTTGGGAAAAATATGAAGAGCAGATGCACCTCCAGCAAAATGGCAGATGTCTTGTAAGTAAAAACACATCATGGCAATGCTTTCAGCAATAGGCCGACTGGCTAATGTCATCAGTACGTAGACATGGTCCATGGGGAGAGATGTCAACAAGTTAAGATATATTACACATGAATATGCAAATAAATGTAATCCTCACAAAAAAATATGGATGTAGGCAAACATCATCAAACACTTTCCTGACTGTCCTTGGAGACTGATTGAACTTACTGATATGAATAACCACAAAAAGTATGTAAGCTTATTCATAAGTGCTAAAGTAGAGCAATACCAGAAAATCTGTGTACATTCTGGGGAAGTATCACCTTGTTATTGCTTTTTGTTTGAATCACATTCTTAACCCATTACAAACTGAAACAGTCAGAACTAGGACACAATTCTGTAGAACTAGGATCAGGTCCATCTTTAGGTATTTTTGTCTTTTTATACATTAGTACTCTAATGACTTGGTCTCAGAAAACGTCTACTTCAGCATCATTAATGTTCATAAGGATGCTGAGAGAGTTTGATTTGTTCAGCCAAGAGAAGAGAAAGCTCTGTGGGGTGGGCCTTGTAGCAGCCTTCCAGTATCTGAAGGAGCCCTACAGAAAAGCTAGAGAAAGACTTTTTGTGAGGGCATGACAGGATGAGGGACAGCAGTTTTAAACTGGAAAAGGACAGATACAGGTTATCTGTTAGGAAGAAAGTGTGGTGAGACACTGGAACAGGTCACCAAGGTGCCCTTCCCCATGGAAGGAGAGTTGGATTAAGATGATTTTTAAGGACCCTTCCAACCCAAACCAAATTCTATGGTTTTAGAAAATATGCCCAGGATGGGAACTGTATTATTTCAACAGCAATTAGATGGTGAGGATAATAAAAAAGAGATGCATTTTGAGGCACAGAAGACAAATATCTGTAGAATAAAATAATACAGCACTAAGTGTTGTCCTCTATTGTAACTATATATCAAGCTAAATGATAACGTAGTTATGTGGGTTTTAAGCTCCAGTTCTTAAAATGCAGTGATTACATATGATATTTGCTTTACTGGCTGTTTTTTCTGTCTTTGTTTTTTTGCTTTGATTTGGTTGGTTGGTTGTTTTTTTGTGGGGTTTTCTGGATGGCTTTAAAGAAAAACATGAAAAATTTGCTGTAGTGTCCTGTTACAGGGCTAAATCTTTTCTTTTAAATAACTCTAAAGATGGATCATGCATTAAAAAAATCAAAACAAACAAAAAAACCCAATTCTTAAATATAGTCCCCTTGATTTCAATTCAATTTTTTCCATGTCAGAAAATGACGTTGCCACCTTTATCTTGGCAAGACCCCTCACCTGACTGTTCAGTCACTGTGCTTATCAGGAGTCGATTGTTCAACACTCAACTTGCAAGTTTGTCATTTGAGGCAAAAGCCAGACTGCAACCTCACAACCATGAACTCATTAATTAATTATCTTTTTTATATATATATATACATAGAGAGGGGTATAACCATTGCTTTCTTTGATTTTGACAAATACAAAAAGAAACAAAACAAAACCCAAAACAAAACAGAAAACCTTGAAAAAAACCCTAACAAACAAACAAAAAAAGAAGAGAGAAAATCACAAATAGCAATGATTTCACAAGCCTAACTTCATCCATTTGGCCAGAATTAATCAGGCAGAAAACTGAAATATAGAAAAATGCACTCAATCTTCCCATGAGCAAAAATCTCATCATCCCCTGCTCCCCTGAAAGGTTAGAAAATAATGAGGTTTATGCTGTCCTCTAATGCTGGCCTATGGTCCAGAATCAAGGGAAAGCTGTGCACCAGCAAATCCAGAAAGGAATTAAATGCAGAATATTTCTTTGATCACAACTGTGGCAATATTGTGCAAAATGGGAAATCTCACTTCATCACAATGCATAATTTATGAAAATATTGGTGAGTGAGTGCAGGGCAGTTCAGAACAGCCAGCAATATGGCAATATGGCAGATGTCTGGAAAACATCTCTTGGGACCGAAAAGAAACCTGGTGGTGCATTACTTGGGAGATGAACAATCTAACTGGTATCATAGGCTCTTGGAGGTTCAGTAGTTGTGCTGTAAACCATTCCTATGTAAATTGAACCAGCAAAAACATGTCAGTAAGTGACTTAGCTAAATAAACAAATGGAAATGGTGCTGACTTTTACGCCAATACCACAGTTCTGGTTTTAGAGTTTGAGCTGGGCAGTTTTACCACCTACCTTTCACCTCTGTATCAAATTATTTCCTCCTAGGAGCAACCCTGGTGAGCTGTTCCAGGAGACACCAGTGAGCACTGCTGTATTTGGTTCCCGTGCAATTGCACACGGTGCCAGGGAGCTGCTTGCAGCCTGGCCAGTGTTAGCCCCTGCACACCAGCCCACCACAGCCAGCCCACAGGGGGGTCTTAAGCACTGTTGCAGGTGATGAGAAGGGCTGTAAACAGACAGAATCCCAGTTATGCATGTGTGAGGCAGCTTTTATAGAACTGGCTTTTCTTTTTTCCTTCTTTACTCTCCCTTTCAATTCCCTCTTGCATCTTCCTTTTTTTTTTTTTTTAACTTCATTTAGTCACACATCTTTCCCAACAATATACAATATACTTCAAGCCTCCTGAGGTCATAATTTCTAACTTTTTTTTTTTTACTTTAACACATAGCAATTAGACCCATGTATTCTGTGTACAGGTATCAAAAACTGAAAAAGATACACATGCTCTTAAAAGCTGGGAAAGCATTTAATAATAAGACACCAAAGCAGCATAAAATGGAGCCTTTTATTTAAAGCAGCTCCACAGATATTCTTCCTGCTCCCTGGTACAATTTTAGCATAGCAGAAAAGAATGACATTCTGCTTGCTGGATTGCTCTGTTGTCCTTATCTCTGCTAATAAACAACACTCTTTCTTGCCCTAGACAGACACAGCACACAGTTGTGTCACAAAACTGCTTGTGCAATTTTGTTTTATTGTAGCATCTCCAATTCCATGTCAGAAAAACCTCTCACACTATAGAATGGTAGTAATGGAGTGGAGAGCAAATGCAATCAGGAAACGTTACTGCACTTTTTATCCTTTGTCAACCACTTGTACCTATTTTTTTTTAGAAGTAGTAGTTCAGAAGTGTGCTGCATGCTTTGCTATTTAAATCTTTACGGAATGGACCAAACGAACCATTGATTTGTGAGAGAACATGAGTCTTACACATATACAGTCAGATAAATGTTACCAGATAGAGTCATGTGGTATGTCTAGAAAGGAAATGTAAACCCAGAACTAATAAAATTGATACTCAACAAAAATGACTGAAGTGTTCAGAAATGAATATTGAAAGATAAATTTTCGGAGTACTGACACAGATATTGAAGGCTTCATGACTACAGCATATAAATTATTTCAATGTGCCAATAATAAGGGAAAATAAATCATGGAAGGTACGTGGTGCTTTCAAAACATAAGCAAAAATGCAAAAAGAAACATAAAGAGGTGATTTATGCAACAAGCAAGTAGGTAGTTCAATTAATGTTGAATATAGGTATCAATATGGTTTCATTTAAACAAATTTTAACTAGATGTCCCTATAACCCTTCTATGAACTGATAGAAGTCCAGAATAAACCAGAAAAATCTTTAAAGGCTTATTCTCATTATAAAAACAGACAATTTAATAAATTGTCCTAATTTTATGGTAATAATTAATATTTCCAGTAATAAATATATGCTTTTCTATTATTGTAATAATTATTTGCTTCTTTTGAGAAGGTCCACATATTCCAAACAAATACAATTTTCAAACAAATTTTTTGCTTCTTCTAAGAAGCTGCACCAATGTACAGCAAATACAAACTGGTGAATTTTTCCTGAATATATGTTTTAATTAGAGATTTTCTTGTTAAAACTTTATTTTCTATCTCTTGTAAAAGACTCAATATCAGATTTAAAAATTATGCTTCACCTTAGCAAAATCATTGGGTTTCCTTGGTACCTCAACTATGGCTATGAGGTAAATGCATAAATAACCCCCTATTTTTTCTGCTCATTTCATGCTATATTGTCAGCTGTATCCAGTGTCATAAGGCTTGAATATTGAATATTCTTAAATAAATTTATTCTCACAAATTCATGCTGTGTTACTGCTTGAGATTTGAAGAAAGCGAAACAAGGCTCTGGCAAGTTAAAAAAAAAAAAAAGGAACTTTGATTAGGGTTCACTGAAAAGTACATTATCTGCTTAGGAGTATCAGTCAGACAAGAATGGCTCCTAAAACCTAATGTCTGGCACTTAAGTTCACATTCAGATTACCCATCAGCTGGGAAGAGCTGTGTGTTACATAAGTTGTCTGACCACTTTAGGTCCTTCTTATTAAGAGAAGAGCAGTTTAAGGTTAGCCAAAGGAGAAAGCTGAGGAAAGGAGTCCTAAAAGAGGCACACACAGACAGCACACAGTAATAAATCCACCTAATCATTAGGTGGGCAGGAGTCATGGAAGACTGGGGGTCAGGGATCCTGCCTGATGGATTGCAGATGAATTTCTTCCTGCTCTGAGAGGTGTTGTTGTTACCCTAAAATGGGACATTATAAAGAGAGAAAGAAGGCTTTGCTCGTTACTTTCCATTAAAGGTGTTCAACTCTAGAAAATAACTGCGGGCAGGAGAAGAAAGTAGAAGAGCAGTAATAGTGAGATGGATATTTGTGTTTAGAGGGGTTTGGTCAGAGTTGTTGCTCAGGCAAAGGAATGGTGTAAGAATGCCTGTAGTCTCAGCCCTGCAGGAGAGGAGTGTCTCTCACTTGCCATGGCACTGTGTCAGCCATAAGTCATGGCTGTCAAGACTGAGGGACTTTTCCAAATGCTCAGAAGCAGAAGTTGGTTCCAAGGCAATATTGATATCAGTCTCTTGTGTTCTCAGACTTGTTAGGATATTTGCAATTACAGTTTTGAACTTTGGCACTTAATTTCTGCCCAAGATCTTTGAGATCCTGAGTTAGGACTTAGACAATTTGCCCAAAATCATGCCCATAGATTTTTTCAGAGTACTGATTTGAAATTCCTCGAACTACTTAAAAAAACCCCATAGAACGGAACAGAACAGAAACAACTTTGTTTTCTTGATCTGGATGGTAGTTTGAGCTGTGTTTATCCTGATAAGATGCTCCTCAGAGGAGGTTTCTATGTTGCTATATATCCACTAGGATTTGGAATAAAAAACCCTGTAATTTTTACAAAAGCTTTCTGGCCAATACTGAACTAGACATAAATCATCTCACCATGATCAACAAAAATGTATCGTTTTTGAAGATATTACCCATTGACATTGTTATTCCCAATATTGTTCTAAATTCTGTATGTATGAGCATATACTATGGTGATATCAGGAAATGCTAATCATTTCTTGCTCCAGTAATGTTAACACTGAGAATTATTATGTTAAACTTGATTGTCAAGCAAGATATTATCAGCCACTGAAAAACTAACAACCAAAAGACCAGCTGCTTTGCACTTTCAGAAAGAAATCTGCTTATTAGATTCATTTATTGTTAAATTGCAAACCATGTTTGACTTTAAGAACTGAGATCCTTTTGTGTTCTCTCAGATGAATATGCAGTTTATAAGACCGACAAAACAAGCCTAATATGAAAGAGACATTTTGAAACATTAAAATTTCACTTGAGAGATAACATTTTCTCAAAAAATTGGGCAGCTGACAAATACTTGGTTTCCAGATCTCAGAGAGAGAGAGAGTTAAAAATTGCGATTATAGGATACAAAGGAAAAACAATTAGCAGTGTTTGGCTTGAAGCCTAACCCTTTGTTATAAATACTTGTTATGAAAATCCACATAGAAGATTAATGACCCTGCCTCTTAGATTTGAAAAGCATTTTATTAAAGGTAGTCACAATCTGAACAACTTTTTCATTGATGAATTAAGAAGATTGAGTTCCTCAAGGTATTTGCTACAGAGGAGCTTTGCGAAACTTTAATTACTCTTGTGGATTTCTGAGCTATCTCCAGTATTTCAAAGTTCTCACTGAGCTGTGAACATTCAGAGGCTTTTAACAGTTAGATCATTGCTAAAGCTGAAGAAAGCACAGTGTCTCCGTGCTTCACCTTTTCCTGTTTCTGAATTTCTGCAGCACAGAAAAATAAATTCTAAAGATGAGACGTAATGATCCTTATGGTTGATTTTTCAGTATACAAAATGTTTCATAGCATTTTGGAAGTATTTCTAGGTTTCCTTGCTCTGACAGAGCACTGCTAAAGCATTTCAAAGCTGTATTTTATAAGGAAAACAAAATTTCCACAGATGAATCTTAACATTATAATTGAATTATTTAAATTCCTTTGGAAAGTGCCTTAAATCTAACACTGAATTTTAGGTCCTTAAAAAACCTGTGTATCTGTAATGTTGTTTTGGCACTGCTCAAAATTTTAAAATTCCACACTCTATTCTCTGCTCTGCTTTCTTGAAAAGTTGGGCTTAAAAACATCCACTACAAAAATATTCGGAAAGATATTTTACCAGAGCATTTGTATTAAATCTTTAACTTCTACCTAGAAATGGGCCTAGACTGACCAAAAGCCTTGAATCTTTCTTCTAAATTTTGCTATTGCTTTTTTCTCTGAAGTCCTTCCCTTCTCTATTTCTTCAATTTCTTTCAATTTGTTCAGTTTGTTGTAGAAAGTATACTGATTTATAATTTCTAAGTAACTATATCAAACAATATTTGTGCTTTAATGCCCTATCTTGGTTAGTTTCTAAATTTTTTTGCCATTGTGGATAATGGCAACATATGTCTTTCAAGAAAATGGGTATTTTTAATATTACTTGTTGATTACTCATAGCAGATACAGAAAGGTATGAAGAAGAATTTTATAAAAAGTCAGGTTAGTGAATATTTTTTCTAATTATTTCCTTAAATGTTTGACTGAAATTTAACTCCTGGAATTTTATTACCAAGTCACGATTATGAGTGAATGCAGCCTCATCTGAACTGGTCAGTGGTATGTTAAAATTTTTAAATATAGTAATATAATTTTGAATGTGTCATCTCAGTAGCATTTTTTTCTACCTCTCTACAGCAAATTTATAAATTTTACTAATCTAATTGAATTTCATGGAAGTGTAGATAATTATGCCAATCTTAAAAGTACTTTAATGTCCTTTAATCATCATAAGACATCATTAAATTATTATAAGTTATCAAAAAGCACAAAGAAAACATAACTACTTCTGTGTGCAGGTTGTATGTTATAAACTATTAGGATGACCATAGGACTTAAAAATAATACAATCTAAAACCTTGGATAAATCAATGACTAAATGAAAGTTAAGCATATATAGAAAGATAAAATTGTTCGAAGATAAAATTGTTTATGCTGTTTATTGATCAAAACACTGATATTTTGCATTCACAGTGAAGTTTTTAGACTTTTCTTAAGTGTAAAGGGGATTATAAAGTGCATTATTGTGCTCTTTCCATAAAACGCAAAAAAATAAAAAGTCAGCTTTACAAGGAAAATGTTAATTGTGTCTTTGTGGGTGCAGTTGCCTCATTATTTTCTATAAATGTATAGAGGGTGAAAGGCTAGCAAAATTATGCTTATGCAAGCACTTTTTCACTGGAGGTTGAAAGCGCCTGGTCACGCATGGCTGACTTACTATGAAAAAACACCCACAAAGTAACATTTTGTATCCATTCATGAAATTCTTAACTAAACTTAATAAGAAGAGTCACATAAAATCCAAGAACATGTAAAAATTAAGAATCTCAACTTCCAACACAAATCTGTATTTTAAATAGATCACCAGTTGCATTAGTCACCATTGAGAAACATTAGAAATGTCAGGAAGGGAAGCCAAGAACATCTAGAAAGAGATGAACATGACAAATGCTCTCAATTATGCTTATTAAGCAGCTGTAAGAAACCAACAGACCATTACAGAATTTCATCTCATAATAAAAAACTTGTAATTTGGTATTATGAAATATAATTTTAGTCATATTTAAATCCATTAATATTATGACTATCAGTGGTAGTCTGCTTCAGCATGTACTTCTTTGCATAAATGCATATATTTCTTTATATCTAGCACAGAAACAGGATGCATTACAAAATCTACTTTATTATTTCATAATACTCTCAGAGTTGCCTCTAAATTTAAATGAGATTCATGGGATGAAAAAGAAAAAAAAATCTGCTCATTAAGAGGTCAAACCTATCTCTTTGTTTTTAAACTAATGAAATTCTCTGTTACCTTTTCCCAGGAGACTCATTTTCTTCCTAAATAAAAGGAAAACTCTTGAGAAACTGGTTTCAAGCACAATTGTCTCCATAGGTTCCATCAAAAAATCCATAAAGGGTTATAATTTTACTCAAGAGACACGACCATGTTTACTCAACAACCAGGTTAACTCTGTTTAGAAGACAACATCTGACACCAAGCTGATTTGTATCCATTGCCCTTACCTTAACCCCCCTACAAGGCAAAATATTGTAATTATGTTTTGAATCTCACAATTCCTGCCACTAATATAAGATACTTCAGGGAATGAAGTATGAGATGAATGTCAGCCATGAAGGTAATGCATTGGAGTTTAGCACAGGTATGCGCAGAAGGCAGAGGAGTGAAAACATGAAATAGTTGTTTCAGCTATTGTCTTTGATTGGTCTGGGTACAGGCCTCAATGTACAGGGTGTTTTCATAGTATCATACTGTAAGCGGGAGAACCTTGGGGCACGGTGCTCCGATGTCAAAGAGGTGTTCTCACCAAGGTGCACAGTCAGCGCTCTGATTTTGCTGCCTTCAGACTCAGCTAGCCTCATTCAGTGCTTCTGCTCCAGACTCAAGTAACCTCCTCCTCCTTTGGCTGCTCGAGAGTGAGCTGAGCGTGTGTTCAGAAGCTCCCCTTTTATTGACCCCCAATCCTGCTCATGCACAGCTGAGGCAAACCCTAATTGGGTGGGGACGGAGGCTTAGCACAGATGGGCTTAACACAAGCTCATGCCTCCCAGCTCATAATTAGCACCTGAGTGCCTCAAACATGGGGCTGTGTATGCATGCTCAGGCCATTCCTCTACAAATTCTGCTACATCATACAACCACAGAAGGCCTTGGGTTCAAATTGATCTTAAAGATCATCTGGTCAGCCTCCCTTGCTGTGGACAGGGACATCTTTTATAATATCAGCTTTCTCAAAGCCCCATGCAAGCTAATATTCAACATTTCCTATGAGGAAGCATCTTGTTGCTGTGTCTCATCACCCTCATCATAAATGTTTTTTCCTTGTATCCAATCAAAATCTACCCTCTTTCTGTTTAAAACCATTTCCTCTTGTCCTGTCACTAGAGGCCAACCCTATATATATATATATATATATATACATCATGGTATAATACTATACCATTGATAACGAACAGCGCTCATCCCACTATGGATCCTTCAGGAACACCACTGTTACTGGGGCTTGGGGAGTGAAAGCACTGCTCCTTAGCTTGAGCCGAGGTGTGATCAAAACACTCCTGTTGCAGTCAAGCAACAGAGAGATGCACCTCCCCTTACCAGGAAGGAACTTTCCACCTTCCATGACTGTATATCTGGCATATACGGGAAACATGAAGTCCTTCTCAGTGCCCTGTAGTCATTTCACATTACTGAGGTACTGCTGAACACCAGCCTAAGTTGTGATTTACCCTAACTCTAAAGCCCATACTTATGAGGAGTTTTCATAGTTTTCAGGGATTATTGTAGTGCTTAAAGCAATGTTAGTTGCTTTGGCCAGTCTGATTGTAGAAGTCATCCCTAGAGCTGATTCTTTAAATGGGCACACAGAAGAATTTGACAGTACTTAGTCTTGCTTCTGGGCACCAACATATTGTTGAGAAATTCTTCTTTCTTTTTCCAGGTTATAGGTCATGAGATAGGTAGGACTCCCACAGTCAAATGTGCCAGGGCAGTTAACATTTCTTTAAGCATTATGATAAATCCTGAAATTAAAAATGCACTTAAGCTTACTAAAGTGCTTCTGTTATTGACTGCACAGAAATAAGGGAAGGATAATAATGGAGTTTGCTGTTAGAACGAGGGAAGGAAGACAACTTTATTTCATGTTGAATACCTAGTTTTCTGGATGAAAAAGCTGCCTCCCCTTAGACTTCCATGTGACCATTCACAATATATAAATTGTTGATAACTCCTAGTCTGGTTGCATAGGCAGCAGTTTCATCTTTCAGTAGCAGAAGGTTTTGCTCTGATCTCTGTTCATTTGCAAACTGAAGTTCCTCTCTGACACATTTTGGAGTTTCATACGAACACTGCCTGGAGGACCAAAACATCTTTCCCACAGCCCAACTGTGACTTTGAAGCCCATTTTAAGATTGCAGACGGCCCCAGGTATGATCTCCAGGTAACCCATGAAGCAGTATTGAAAAGTAGAGACTGATGCTGACACTATCATGCACAATATATTTTTATGAAGCAATCAGAACAGTTGGCTGTTTCTTGATGTTTTTATCAGAAAATGCGTTTTTTCCCATCAATTCAAAGTTCAGGTCAGCTCACTGTGTCAGAGTCCCTTTTCATATATTTTTCAAATCCTTGACTTGTGTTTGTTGATCTGCAAAAGCAGTTCAATTATCAACATGGCCCCTCTCTACAAGTGTTCAAAGCCAAGTTGGATGGGACTTAGAGCAACTTGCTCTAGTGGAAGGTGTCTCTGTCCATGCAGAGAGATTTGAATTAGATGACTTTTAAGGACCCTTTCAACCAAAACTGTTCTATAATTCAATGATTCTGTTACCTAAACAAACAGTTCTGCCCCAAATATGCATAGAAAATGATGAACTTATATGAAAGTGATTAGCTTATTTTTACTTTGAATGTTATAGAAAAAGTGGTATTTAAATAAAATAAATAAATAAATAAATAAAGTAAAAATTGTATGAACATGATGAATTCTGAAGGGAAAGGCTTTTTTTAAAACATTAAAATAAAGGTTTTCATTTTTTCATAATCTGCAATGGAGTTCGCCCTGAGGCATTCCCTAAATTGACACTAGACCATGAGAAAAACAAGGAGTTAGAACTCCCAGTACCCACTAAGGAAACAAGAGCTGATCTTAAATACCTTAAAGCTCAAAAAAGGTCCCCGGAGTTGCCAGTCCTCTACTTCTTTTGCATTTTTTAGTAAGATACTGTTTCTACTAAACTCCTAAGATTAAACTCAGATTTTTAGTATAAAGCCCCACTTGGCTTTTTCATTGAACTGTTAGTTATTAAACCCCCTCCCCCCCCCCCCCCCAAAAAAAAAAAAAAAAACAACCCAAAAGTCAGAATTCATTCAGCTGAGTATAAAAATAAAGAAACAAAAGAATCCATAACTTTTATAGAAAGGTAAGTACTGTGGTATTTTAGGGATACTGGATGCTATAATGCAGAGTATTTTATATTCAGATCAGTTTATTAACATGTATAATTCTATGAACCTGTAACTGAATTCCCAAGGGAAACGATCTGTGAAAGACATTTTACTATGTTGTAAAGGCAAAACCACTGTGGTCTTTTTAATGTTTTGACCAGGAGTGAAACCTCAGTATTCCCATTGTTTTATAAATACAGAAGAACAGCAACTAATGTATGATATTTATCTTCATAGGATGCTTATCAAATTAGTTTATCTTTCAAATTTCCTACTAACTCAGAAAACAAGACTTTAGCAACCAATTAAAAGATGGCTGATGTACCCAGAACAGACCAGATTTCTGGTCTTTTTTTTCCCACTGACTGTATTCAGGTGACACCTTGCTTCCTTAGTGCTTCAGTGTATCAAGTGGGTAAGTCATCTTTGTCCAACACTGTCTGTCTTGTTCTGTACCAATCCAGCTGTGGCTGCCACAAAAGATGCCAGATAACAGCTACTTGGAAATCAAGATCATGAACCAACAGTGAAAATAAATTGGGCAGTGGGGCTGTCAGGATTATGAATAGAGTAGACACAACAGGGAAACATCTTGAACCATTCTAGTAGGATCCAGTTTCTTAGTGTTTCTCAAAATCTAAAAAAATGAATTTAAAAGGGTGAATTTTCATGCATGCTTCAAATTATTAACATGCAGAAAAAAAAAGAGGTTTACAAAGCTTAACAGATTCGTACACACACACACACACAAACATCATTTTTATTCCATATGGAACATGAAAATCACCTTGCTTTTGCCTGAAGATGATCTGCTCATCTCCAAACAGGAGGTAGGCATTATCATTTATTACTCAGAGGAAATAAGAGTTTTGTGTTTTGCTTTTATACACCAGGGAAATTGAGATGATTTATATCAGATGTTCCAAATTACATTAGCAATAATAATATCTTGCAGCTTTACTTGATATAAAAATGCCCTCTCTCCTCCCCACCTTAGGACAAAGAAAAATACTGCTCTTGACTGAACACCACTGAGAACACTGCAATAACTTCTGAGATATCCATATTTCTATGTTCTGAATCTATTAAAATTTAATACAATTGGCTGAATTTATTGTTTTTTACAGTCCAAATATAGTGTAAAATTCTTTTTACACTCAATTACCTATGCCACCAATACCTAAAAAGATGCATGTGAATTTTTGTTCTTATCGAAAAGTTTATCCCAGTTTTACATCTGTTCTATCTTTCTGACTCACAAATGAATGCATTTTAAACTCGCATAACAAACACATTTTTGGCCTTGAAATAGATCTCTGTGCCTAAAGTCATCAATATGTCTTGATGCACTGTTCATCTAATAAGAACAACAAATTTAAAATAAAAAATGTACAAATAGTATCACATAATCTGTTTCTTGATTCTGTATCTATCAACATTTTGTCAAGAACAATTTGATTATTTACTTCATTTAATCACTATCATCAATTTTTATCATTTCATCTTTATTAGCATGCCAGCACTAGTCAAATGTACTATACTTAGGGCTAAAAAACATTGGCTAATTATCTTAAAACACCACATAACCATGCAGCACTTTTTTTACAGTTTCAGATTACTTTCTTATTATTCTGTGGCTGTGCATTTGAGTAGGCAAATAATAACAGTTTTCATCTAAGTAGTTTGAAACAGATGATTGTTTTCTGGGGTTTTCAAAACAAACCAGAAGCAAGGTACAAGCTTTAAACCAGTTCAACTTTATTTTGAGAATTTTTCTTATGGATGTTTGCATAGAGTAAGGACAAATCACCTTACAGAAAATTGCTTTTTGTGTGTGTTTCTCTGCACACACACAAAAATGAAGAATCAATAACTGAGCCATAAAAATAATTGCAAATAGAATGTTTGTTTTAGCTCTGGATATGACATTTAACTTAATCTCCATTTGTGGTGTATACAGATTAATATTTATTGTATGTGGCTTGAATGTCTTTTTTCCTACTGTCATAAGCTACATTTGTGTGAAAATTACCAATCAACTGCTTGCTAACATCTTATTTAGGGTATTGTTTTAAAGTCTAGTTCAAACTAGATGCCTGCATACAGGATTTATATAAGTGATATGTTCACAAGAATAAAAATACTTTGCCTCTTTTGAATGCCTACACATCACTTAGCAGTTTGCTATGTTCTTAATTGTAAAATTTGAATAAACATTTATACCATTTGAAGAGACTGAAGCATCTCATATGAGGAAACTGCATTGGCTGTGAACAAAGAGCTTTCCTTAATGTTTACAGCAGAGACACAACATGCACCATAAAATTAAATTATCTTAGTCCCTCTCATTACTCTTGACAAGTGAGGAAAAAGAGAAAAGAAATAAATCAAGGAAAATCTCACCTCTCAGCATAACACACCTGGGCTACTCTCAGACTATTAAGATAAATTAATCACATTGAAATAGCAAATCTAAAAACCCCAGACTTTCAAGTCTAATTTTATAATATTTAGATTCTAATTCTAGAGCGCAGTGAGTGTCTCAAATGATTTCAGTTAGTACATGAACAGAACAGATATATTTCACCAATTCAGCATTTCAAGTAAGTCACTGCCTCAAGGTGAGAAAAATCCATGTGTTTCTTAAAGGAGTGGTGCCATACATAAGTCGAAAAATACTTGCACAATTCTTTTCTCTGTAGAGGACTGGAATATTTACACAGCAGTCATCCAGGGTAAGAAATCTGAAATAAGTGCAGGAAGAAGTAAAGCTATATGATAACTGATGTCGACAAAGAGGCTAAAAATATCTGCAGCTGCTAAGAAACTCATAAAAAGTGAACATCTCTCCTGAAGATTGCAGAAATTACTTCAGAGGTGTAAACAGAAGCATTTGCACTTACAAGCTCAGAAATGTCTAACAAAGAACACCTTTTCTCACATTGCAAACTTGCCTAGCTGCTGTAAAAGTGAAAGCATTGACTGATCTGGGATTGACAAGACTGGGCTGAGGAATGTGAGAAGTGAGAGGTTTTCCTGGAAGTTGCCTGAGTCAGGCACTGTGTTGTAGAGGAAAAAAGAATCTGGAGAAAGCTTGTTCATTGTTTCCAGGAGAAGGATAGTACACGAGAGGAAGATTAGAGACAAAAGAGGAAAAAGAGATAATCTACTACTGTATCTAATGCCTCATAGCACCTTCTATGATAATAATTGTCTATCTTATAACTGAGATGAGTAGTAAGTTTTTAACAGACTTAACCCAGTTCCTAAATTTAATTTTTTCTCTTTGAAAGAGAGAACAGTGGCTGAAGACCCTGCTTGTGCTGTGCTTTCATTGTGGTCCACTGACTGTGCCAATACTGTACATGGATTCAAATAAATCAAGTTTGAAAGAAGAGTATTTGTGACTGTGGTGGATTAAACTTGGATGGCTGCCAGACAGCCTCCCAGTCACACTTAAGCCCTCTCCTTAAAGGACAGAAGGAAAGAATAAAATAAAAAACATCGTGGGTAGAGATAAAGACAAGATCACTTGCCAGTTAGCGTCATGAGGAAACTAGACTCGACTTGGGGAAAATTAACCTCTCACCAATTAAAAATAGAGTATAATGATGACAAAAAAAAAGACAAAAAACTAAAAACACTTTTCCCCAAATCCTCTTCTTACCAGGCTCACCTTCACTCCTGACTCCTTTACTTTCTCTTCCCCAAGGAGGGGAATGGAAGCTGCAGTCAGTCCCCAGCATCTCCTCTCTACCTCTCCTTCCTCCTCCTCCTCAGACTTTTCCCTGCTCCATGCTGGGGCCTTCCCAGGGGCTGCAGGGAAACCCCCGCCCCACCGGGGTCTCTCTCTCCCGGGGCCACAGGGGCATCTCTGCTGGGGCGCCCAGAGCCCCTCCTGCCCTCCTCCTGCTTTCCGGAGCCTCGGGGCTCGCAGGGCTGTTTCTCCCCGTTTCCGTCAGTCCTGGCTGCCGGGCAGCATTTTGCCCTTTCTGACCCAGGCTTTCTCCGAGGCGCCCGCCCGTGGCTGAGGGGCTCAGCTCTGCCCTGCGCTGGGGACCTTGGAGCCGCCTGGAACCCAATGTGTTCCCCACCGCTCCTCACGGGGGCCGCCCCAGAACCCACACACAGGGCTGTGGCACCAGCGCTTCGATCAGTAGTGCAGTGATAAAGTAATATGTAAAGGCTTCTAGACGGTGAGATTAAAAAGTGTAAAAGAAAACAGTTATCATTTCAGGAGGTTGCTCATAACCAGAAGAAATATATATAATAAAAAAGGATAGTGTGTAGATCATCATTGTAGATTAAAAGTTAATTTAAAGAATTTGAAAAAGTATTTAATGTAGAGAGGATTAGATGACCAAAGCAGAGAATAAAACATTTTCTTGCTCGATGAAAGCAGCTATGTCCAGTTCAGAGCCTGCACCTGTTCATTGTCTCCAGGGTTTTTCAAATTGCAAATTTCATTAGTGTTCAAAACACTAAAACACAGTATTTGTAAGCTGTCCAGTCACCTACTCCATAGAGATGCTGTTATCAGTGGGGGAGTGGCAGATGACCATGAAACCCATGGAGTGAACTTTTCAATATAAAGTGGGAATCTCATTTGTATTTCCTCCAAAGAGCCAGGGATGGGTCTCCAAAATTATATACACTAAACTGGAAGGGTTAAGTAGTTATTGTCCTTACACACATTGCCTTTGTCTAAAGAGTTTAGAATTAGGATCTTTTTATACCACATGCTGGCATAAATTTGTAGTGTAACGAGGCAACCAGGTGCCACTAATTGCCAGGGAGTGAGCATGAGCTTGTGTCAAGCCCACCTGTACCCAACTAGGGTGGGCCCCCACTGCACATGAGCAGGACCAGGGGGCCAATAAAAGGTGAGGCCTGAGACACAAGCTCAGCTCAGTCCTGAGCACGCTTTTGCAGAGAGGTCAGTCGCTCTCAGAGCACTGTATTGCCTTCATTGCACCACTAGCGCTAATTGCCCACAGGGTGAGGCTCTGAGGAATCTCGCACTCGGGGCCACGGCATTGCAGTACTGCGGCTTAGCTGGCTGCGCCACCAGAGTCTCACCTTGTGGGCGATGAGCACTAGTGGTGCAATGAAGGTAATACAGTGCTCTGAGAGCGACTGACCTCTCTGCAAAAGCGTGCTCAGGACTGAGCTGAGCTTGTGTCTCAGGCCTCACCTTTTATTGGCCCCCTGGTCCTGCTCATGTGCAGTGGGGGCCCACCCTAGTTGGGTACAGGTGGGCTTGACACAAGCTCATGCTCACTCCCTGGCATTTAGTGGCACCTGGTTGCCTCGTTACACTACATAAATTTTCAAACATTTTCATTTTTCATGAAAAAAATGCTGTGCTTATTGTAGGTTTAAAAGAATTTTAAAAATCCCTTGGAGATGTGAAAAATATTAGACTATTAGTAGTCTTCATGTCATGCCCCAAGTAGAACCAAATGCCTTCATTACTCTGGGAGACACAGGATCATGCAGAAGCCCACAGCGAAGAAATTTCAGAGCTAACACAAATCCCCAAAAGCTCCAGGATTTTCCACTGGGTCCCAGATCTGACAAACTAACGGATGAGGACATTTGAGGGAAGGTAGAGGACTCCATACTCAGACTTCCTCTCTTCAACAGTAATGTAAAAGAAACCACAAAACCAGCCCTACAGTCATATGCAAAAAACCCCCAAAATAATAAAAAAACCAAAACCAAGTGAACTCTTGGTATTTAGGCTGGGAGCAACACTTTCCAAGCAAGTAATACAGATCTTCCCAGGTGCATCTTACCCTCCAGGAATATAAGATTAATGCAGCTTTCTCAGAATCTTTATAGGAAGACCTGGAAACAACCAAGATCATCTGACAAACTGTAGACATGTGCCAGATAGTATGGCACATAAAAAGAGGAAGGCGTTTGAAAACCTTGTGTTTAGGGAGAATTTTGAAAAGTCTCAAAGGCAGCCTTGTTCAGGCTTTACAATTAGATAGGGAAAGAGAAGACTTTGAACAAAAGGGAAAAAAAAAAAAAAAGAAATGAAAGAAATGGAAGGAGAACATGGAGAACATGAAGAGCATTTTAAGAGGCTGGAGGAAAAAAAAAAGACAACATGTGACAAGGTTCTCTAAAACATAGCGAGAAGGACACTGTGTTCTGGAAACTGGTGCAACCAACCACAGATGAATGTGCCAAAGCTCTCATACATTTTGTTGGCAGTTGCTCAAGGCTGGCATGGAATCAGCACCAGGAAAGGTGTCACTAAGTAGGCAGTGCCCTTCACTGGGCCACGCGTTGCCAGTACAAACTCCCGAGGGGCCAGAGGCAGATGGCTCATCAATGACAGAAAGTAAAGAAATGAGTATTTTCTTGGACTGGTGCTTACTGCTAGACAGACTGATAGAAACAAAGTTTTATGTACTTATCTAGCTGCATCAAAGAAATGGTGGGGGGGTTTCTGCCTATTCACAGTCAGATTACAACCATTTGCTCTTGTGCTTACACTGGCATTTAGTGTCTTTCTAAATTAGCTTTAGTTAGCTTATCTTCTCCCCCAGGTGTATACAGAGTAATCACATCCTACCCCCTCCCCCCCCAGGCTTAATACAAGTGTTCAAAGCCAGGTTGGATGGGATTTAGAGCAACCCCCATTTCTTAATAGGGGAAGATAATTACGGATATTTGGTATGTTGTCTTGTTATCTTCTGGAAACTGCAGTGTTACTGTCTGGTAAATAAGTCTTTCATACAAAACCCCATAAATTAATCAGTTTTAATCCAAGAAAGACATAAAACACAAAAAATTGTGGTCCTTCTCAAAATGAATTTTGTTTCAAATGATCTTCCTTTCAGGTGTGTTCCCAGAAGAATTGACAGAGTAATGAGATAATTTGATGTAAAAGAAAAAAATGTGGCTTATTTCTAATGAATTTTAATTCCAATTTTAAATGTATTCTAATAAATACCACTGAATACTGTGATAATATTGAATATTTATCACAATATGGTTGTTTGGAAATTGGAAACCATTTCAAAACCAGCAATTTAACTGTTTCTTATACCATGCACACATACAATTAATATATAATACTTTTTTAACTGAAGAACAAGAAATCCTATAGAAATGGTACTTACAATATTGCATTCTGGTCATGCATGAGCCAGCCAAGAAAACTGAAAGACATCAAGCATGAATTTTTGGTCCTGTCAAAGGAGACATGTTGTAGTTTTATATTTATGTATTCAGAAAAGACTTCAAATTCATTATTTTCTAGTTAACTGCTGGAATTCATTTTAGCATTTTTCTAAAATTGTAGCTGGAATTTTTAAAGGCCCTGAAGCAGAATAAATACTCATTGAAGTTTGGAGCTCACATCTCACTTGTATGGGGGGTTGGGGCTTTGACATGTCTGTCTGTAGATACTATTGAATTTTTGTTGGCAGATATCGTAGGAGTCCTGATGAGATCTTGAAAACCAAAATCCTCACAGTCATCTCATCAAAGAGCTCCATACTTTAGAAAGGAAATTATTTTCTTCCCTGGGAAAAGAAGGCATTAACTGCATTGAAAGTCTAAATAATGATTGAAGGGAGTTTTTACAAAGAACAGTGAAAATGGCATTTGTGCGAGTGTTACATACGATGACTTCAAGGCAGCAAGAATGGTACATCAATACATGGTTTTAAAAAGTTTGGAATCAGAAGAGGAGTAGTTGAATGGCATCTACAGAACCAGGAATATTAAATTTATTCTGCAGCTGTAGCTCTTGTGGGAATTTATGATAAAAAACATCAGCAATTATTTAAAAGTTTTTGTATAGTGTGAGATTACTTTGAATAAAAAAATGATTATGTTAGCAGAATAAGCACACTGAATTTCACAGCATAATGTAAGCTGCCAGGTTTCTGTTATTTATTTATTTTATTGTTTAAAATAATGCTATTTACCTTCATTCTCAAGAATACTTCAATATATTTTATTTCACCTAGCTTTTACTATATTTTAGTAATTCCAATACAATAAAGGCAGCTTTGCTGTACTTTCTTCCATAGCATTCTGTTCTCAATTGCTTGTAAATCAAGTGAGCAGAAAAGGAAATATTCTTCACTCAGACTGCAAGTACTTTTCAAATGCATTTTTGAGAGTAAGGGCCTTCATTTTGTGGTCTCTTCAACAGTGCTTTCTTAGGCGTTCGTGCATTTGCTTTAAGTGTATACAAGAGAATTTTATAGAGATATACATGCATTAAATCTACAGACAAAAAAATTAGCAAGGCCAAGAACTCAGTTTATAGATGTATGTTAACCTGAGTAAAAGTCTTACCAAAACTGGTTTGAAAGATCAGTGAAATTTTCAGAAGTCTCAATTTATTTACTGAGATACATTAAAATAGTAAAAATTGTCTGTAATAAATAATTAAACTAGATGCAAGAAAAATTCTGTCTAAAGAGAGTGAATATGTCTGAATTAGGAACAAATCTGCACTGATTATCTTCCCATTGTACTAAGAAATAAAGTCTTGTTGACATGATACATTTTTTGTCAATGAGTATTTCCCCAAAATGACTATGAGTATTTCCCAAATAAGCCAGCTCATGAAGCACTTCAATAAACGCTGGGCAAATATAAAAGATTAGGAAAAAACCTCGAACTTCAGGCACACAAAATATGATTACGGTTAAACAAGATGCAGAGGAACGATCTAAAGTATAAAAGCCATCTACTTTCAAAAGAATAGTTTCCAGTAGATGAGGAGAGATAGAAGAAAGGTGAGTAAAACATGTTGCTGAGGCTCCCCATTGCACAATCACTTCCTTCTCTTTTTCATCCACTCTTCTTGCAGCCAGCAACAGCCAAACATACAGAAAAACTGAAATGTGGAGAAGTCAGCATTTTCATTTATTTGAGGTAGCATGTAGGAAATTTTCTGTACAATGTCCTGTTGGGAAAAAACCCTATCAGTCTCATGTATGGAGCTCAAATTATGTGAAAAGTTTGCTTCAGGCAAAAGAAGGCTTAAAGCATACCTGCTGTAGTAGGCAGCTAAGCACCACACAGCCTCTCACTCGGTCCCCCTAAGAGGGATAGCGGAGAGAAACAGATGGGTAAAAATGGGAAACCTAATGGTTTGAGATAAAAAGCTTAATAGGTAAAGCAAAAGGTAAACATGCAAGCATAACAAAATAAGAAAGCCATTCACTACTTCCATAGGCAGGTAGATGTTCAGTAATTTCCAGGAAAGCAGGGAGTCATTGGTTGCTTGGAAGGCAAATCCTGTAACTCTGAACACGTCCCTTCCTTCCCCCTTTTTTCTCCCAACAACTTTTATTGCTGAGAACAGTGGCACGTAGCATCCCTTTAGTCAGTTGAAGTCAGCTGTCCCAGCTGTTACCCCTCCTTACTCCTTGTGCACCCCACACCTAGTTGCTGGTGGGGTGGGGTGAGGAGCAGAAAATGGCTGTGTCAGAACTCCTAGGCAATGATGAAAACATCACTGTGTGTTATCAACACACTTTTGGTCACAAATCCAAACCATGGTCCCATACCAGCTGCTCTGAAGAAACTCAACACTTTTATGGTCAAAACTGAGTAACCTGGGTTTACCTGCCTTACATCCTACTGACTTCAGAGAGACAGTGTCTGCAATTGTGCTGGAGAAAAAATTGTGTTAAGCGAGATAGGAAACATTGAAAGGCACTAAAAAAATTATAAATTATATACTTCAGTGTATATTGGGGCATGAGGAATAATGTGCCCCATGTGCCAGCGCTTCTAAGTTTGATGTTTGGATGATAAGAAGAATAACCTTGAGGTTATCCAACAGTGTGCCCAGGTAGCCAAGAAAGCCAATGGCATCCTGGCCTGTATCAGGAACAGCGTGGCCAGCAGGTCAAAGGAAGTGATTCTGCCCCTGTACACAGCCCTGGTGAGGCCACACCTTGAGTACTGTGTCCAGTTCTGGGCCCCTCAGTTTAGGAAGGATATCGAGGTCCTGGAGCAGGTCCAAAGGAGGGCAACTAGGCTGGTGAAAGGACTCCAGCACAGATCCTATGAGGAGAGGCTGAGGGAGCTGGGGCTGTTCAGCCTGGAGAAGAGGAGGCTCAGGGGAGACCTCATCACTCTCTACAACTCCCTGAAAGGAGGTTGTAGCCAGGGGGGTCTCTTCTCCCAGTCAACTCTCAGCAAGACAAGAGGGCAGGGTCTTAAGTTGTGCCGGGGGACGTTTAGGTTGGACATTAGAAAGAATCTCTTTATGGAGAGGGTGATCAAGCATTGGAACGGGCTGCCCAGGGAGGGGGTGGATTCTCTGTCCCTGGATGTTTTTAAGAAGAGACTGGATGTGGCACTCAGTGCCATGGTCTGGTAACTGCAGCAGTAGTGGATCAAGAGTTGGACTTGATGATCTCTGAGGTCCCTTCCAACCCAGCCAATTCTATGATTCTATGATTCTATGAGGTAATTCTCAAAGTGAAACTACAGACATATTCAATGATGAAATACTTTCTCAAGCTGTAGCCAGTAAATATTGAAGCTATCTGACTTCTAGTTATATGAGCAATTAATTGAGCTATCTCTTGGCAATTCTATTTGTGGGATCAAAGCACTCCTCACTTATTCTATCTCCATCTCAAAGCACTGTAACAATTGGCATTGATGTTGCTTTCTTCCTTTCAAAAAAATTAAATCTTTAATTGATGAAAAAAGTGAACTACATACAGCAATGTGCATTTGTTGTCAATACTAATAAGTAATATAGTAGACATAAATAATAGATGAAAATAAAAGCTTTTAGATGAAAAAAAATCCGTTGAACCTATTTTACTTTAAGAATATGACTTCTACCTAACTTCTAGCCTTGGCAGTTTTTAAATGCACTTTCAGTCTTGCAGTTTTCTAACCAGCATGACATCATTCCTAGAGCAGTCTGGTTTATTTAAATTTCAGTGACCAAAATTTGACAGCCAAGGCCTTAGCTGATTTTAAGTAACTCAGTGGCATTGAAGCTGACATTTCACTGTATTAATAATGTAAAAGAAAGATCCTTTTGAGCCAGAAGATTCCTTATCTTTGTGGTTTCATACAATGAACAAATTTAAATTGAAGTTAAACATGGTACCCTTACTATATTGTATATCTCCAAAAGAAGAATAAAAATGTTACCCACACAGTACAATTCAGCTTGCATTGTCTTAACGTGGGACTAAAGTGTTCTGCAGGTTGTATAAAACATGAAATTCTTCAATGGAAACTTGCTGACTCCTGTGTATCACTCTAGAAACTGAGCTGTGACAGTCATGGGAAGTGTTGAAAATGCCTCTTAAGTTTCCTTCTTTTCTCTCAGGAAAGTGCATATTAGGATACTTCTCAAAGATGTTATGCTATAACTCTTGGCACCTATTAGGAAGAGAGCTAACTCATTATTCTCTGATCTTCCTGGGTCTGCCTAGCCATGTAGAAAATATATGAGAAAGTAAAGATTGAATTATTACAACATTACTCACCTCTGTGCCTAATCAAAAGATTAAATAAATAGCTATTTTAAATTTCATTTTTAGTATTTGATCACACATAGAGAAATCAAATACAACCTATTTGTCTTTATGTTGTCTCTGACTGTCATCATATTGTCATGGATGTCAACTGTTATTTTCATGCTTCTCTTCAGCAGACATAGTCTCCAGTGGTTAAAATTTTAATACAGTGTCTAGGTGTGAGTATTTTACAAGTGACTGCTGATGTATGATCAGTATTGAAGTCAATCAGGATTGTTTTCCTACTCTGGTAATTCAGTTCTTTCTCAATGATTTCATGGCCAGCATTAAAAAAAAAAAAAATTTTGAGCCTTCCAGTTAAAACATCTCATGTCTGAAACTTCAAGTTCATCTAACTAATACTGAATGCAATTCAAACAGAAATAGAAAAAATTGTTCTAATAGTCTCTAAGGGACAAATTTTGAAAGCATGCCAGATCCATTCTAGCCTGAGCAAGCAGTGAGAACAATAGTACACCATTTACCTTACCCACAAAAAAACAGAAGTTAGCAGGTATATACTTAGGAAACTAATTCCAAAGCCAATTGTTGGTAATTGAAATATTTTCAATTGCCTCCAATAGGTTTTTCATCAAACCCTGAGTACCCTAAACAAAGGTAATATAGATAATATATTTTTGTTTTACCAGAGCTGAAGGACTCCTTTCATAAGGTATGTGAATGAAAATCAAATGTACTTAATAAATGTAATTATCTGAACAAAACTTTCATTATGCAGACAAGCTCTGGAATTTCTTGAATGATTTATGACTATTTGTAAATATGTGTGTCCTACTGACATTTTTAGAAAACTTGCAGAACTTTTTTATTTACTCAGATTGTATAACAATTTTGGGACTGGTAGGTACTGTATAGGAAAAAACAAAATTTTCAAGTGTTTGCAGGTCTTGAAATATACATGGAGTCATGTAAGCTATTTAGTAATGCTTCTAGTAAGACAAGTGTCTAAATATGTATTTTAAGGAAAAGAATGAAAAGAAAGAAAATTCTTGCATTTGTGGACACTGAAATTATAAGAGACCAGCTCTATTAGCTTAATGTTCGCAAGTTCATGGGGCCTTTATGAGATGCATCCCAGACTACTGAAGGACCTAGAAGATGTTATGGAAAGGCCCCTCTTGATCCACTCTACTAAAGGTCTTGGAGTCTGGGGAGGTTCCTGCTGCCTGGAAGCTAGCCAATGCTATTCCAGTCTATAAAAAGGGTATGAAGGAAGACCCAGGGAACTACATGCCTGTTAGTCTAGCCTCAGTTAATTGAAAAATTTATGGAGAAGATTAAGGTTCACAAAGGAATAAATATTTCAATTTAAATAATTCAATATCCTTCTCTGATAAGGTCACTTGTGCGGTAGATGAAGGGAAGGCAGTGGATTTATTTTTTCAGGATTTTAGTAAGGTTTCCTTACTGTCCCTCACAGCATCCTTCTGGGCAAGTTGTTGATCTGTAGGATGAGTGTGTTCATTGTGCATGGGATGAAGAATGAGGTGAATGGCAGGGCTCAAAATTTTGTAGTGAATGGGGCTACAACTCTCTGGCAACCTGTCACCAGCAGTATTCCTGCATTTTCAATTCTAGGGCCAGTTCTGTTCACTGTATTTAACAGCTATCTGGATGCAGGAGTTGAATGCACCATTAGCAAGTTTGCTGTTGATACCAGACTGGGTACTAATACCAGACTGGAGGATGATCTTGCATGACAAGATGCCTTGCAGAGGGACCTAGATAGATTGAAACATTGTGCTGTGACCAATGAGATGAAATTTAACAAGTCAAAATGCTAGATTCTGCAGTGTTTCTAGAGGTACATCAGTGAAGAGTCAGAATAGGAAAAATGTGGGCCCTCTTTAGAAGGAAATTGGAGACCTGGTCATGCAGGATATGTAGAGGGCTGAGGTACTCCAACAAGGTGCCTCAGCCTTCACTGAAAAGGACTCTGGACACACCATCCATGTCACAGAAGGCAAAGGTAGAGACTGAGAGGAGGAAGATCCACCCACTGTAGGAGAGGAATGGTTCAATACCATCTAAAGACCCTGGAAGTGCATGGGTCCATGGTACCTGACAAGTTCTGTCCATGGTTACTGAAGGAACTGACAGACGAAATTGCAAAGACACTTTCCACCATATTTGAAAAGTCATGACAGTCTGGTGAAGTTCCCACTGACTGCAAGGGGGGAAATATAATCCCCGTTTTCAAAAACGGAGGAAAGAAGACCCAGGAACTATGAATCAGTCTCATCTCTGTTCGTGGCAAGAGCATGGAGCAGATCCTCCTAAAGACTCTGCTAAGGTGCTTGGGAAATGTGGATGTGGCTGGTGGCAACTAACATGACCATATTCACCAAGGGCAAACCCTGCCTGACAAATTTGGTGGCATTTTGTGATGGGTTCACAGTTTCAGTGGAGAAGGGGAGAGAAACATCATCTACCTGGACTTAGGCAAAGCATTTGACACTGTTCCACACAACATCCTGGTCTCAAAATTAGATGGATAGGGATTTTATGGATGGGCCACTTGGTGGATAATCAATTACTGGGTGTTCACATGCAAAGAGTTGTGGTCAACGGTTCAATGTTCAAATGGACAATGGTGACAAATGGCCTTCCTTGGGGTTAATGCTGGGACTAGTGCTGTTTAAGATCTTTGCTGGAGATATGGACAGTGGAATTGATTGCACCCTCAGCAGGTTTGCTGATGACGCCAAGCTCTGTGGTGTGGTTTGCACACTGGGGAGAATGGATATTGCTCAGAGGGAGATTGACAGGTTTGAGAGGTGGGCCTATGACAACCTCATGAAGTTCAACAAGGATAAATGCCAGGCCCTGCAGCTAGGTCAGGATAATTCCAAGCACAAATATAGGCTAGGTGGAGAATGGATTGAGAACAGCTTTGAGTAAAAGACATTGTGGGTCTTAGTTGATGAGAATCTCATGATGATCTGCCAAAGTGAGCTTGATGATCCAGCCCAAAAAGCCAACTGTATCCTCTTAGAATGGCCAGTAGGTTGAGGGAGGTGGTTCTCCCCCTCTACTCCACTCTTCTGGGACCCCACCTGGAGTACTGTGTCCAGTTCTGGAGCCCCTAAGACAGGAAAGACATAGAGGTGTTGGAGCAAGTCTAGAGGAGGGCCACTAAGATGATCAGAAGACTGGAGCACCTCTCCTAGGACAGGCTGAGAGAGTTGAAGTTGTTCAGCCTGGAGAAGTCTTGAGGGAGATCATATAATGGCCTTCCAGTATCCAAAAGTGGCCTACAGGAAACCCAGGGAGGCATTTTTACAGGAGTTTGTATTGATAGGATGAGGGGTAATGGTTTTAAGGTCACAGACAGTAGATTTAGGTTAGACACTAGGAAGACATTTTTTAGTGTGATAGTGGTAAGACACTGCAACTGGTTGCCCAGGGAGGTTGTGGAGGCCCCATCACTGCAAGTGTTCATTTCCAGGTTGAATGGGGCTTTGAGCAACCTGGTCTAGTGGAAGGTATCCCTGCGTATGCAGCGGGTTTGGAACTGGATGATCTTGAAGGTCCGTTCCAATCCTACCCATTCTATAATTCTATTGTTCTGTTCTGTTCTATTCATCAAATTCATGGAGAGGGAGGGGAGAACTGACTCTGTGTTTGGTTAGTACCTAACCCAGGAGGGTCTTCATCCATGGCTGGGAACAGTAGGCTTCAATGCAAATAAATAAATAAATCATGATTCTGTGCTTTCACCTCTGCATGAAGATAAAGGAAATTAAAATCTAAACTCTGTTGCAAAGTAGTATTTCATAACCTTCCAAAATTCCTTTCAGCTCTTTGAATATTTTATATTTTTATTTTATATATTCGAATTTTTTTATATTCTAATATACATAATGAGTCATTCCTATTGCTGCCTCACAGTGATGTTATGAAGGTTCATATATTAAAGTTTTAAGATCCCAGACTTTCTCTATATACATATATGCATGCAATATATAGATTTTATAAAGAAGCATATAAATGTACAGGGTGATGATGCACTTTAAAGACAACGATGCTGAGAAACTATTATGGCCATTAAAATTATTTTTACATTAATGAGACTGTGAATAAATTTTAATACTTTAAAAGTATTTTCATGTACTTCTGAGTACATGAAATTATATATGTAGATCCGAGCCAAAACTTAAAACCCAATATTTACTCAACTATTAATTTTAAAATATTCAAAATGAAGTAACCCACCTGAAAATAACAGGATACTTTTGTATATTTTATTTCTGTGGGTAATGGCCTTACAATACTGAGCACTGTGTTCCGTATTTGATAACTTAGGCTAATTAATTTTGTGGGACATATTTGGAAAAGGTCCATAGTAAGTGAATAATATATACTCAGGATAGATGGATGCAGAAGTGGTAGCAGAGTATGAAATTTTCATTAGCAGTCATTTGAGATAATTATATTGTAAACTGAAAAGCCACAAGTGAGCTTAATCTTTTTCAAAATGGGGGAACTAAACACTCTACCAAATAAAAATACTGTGTATTCTTAGAATAATATTTTTCCAGAAAATATTCCTAAAATTCTTTCAAGCTATTTCAAACATTTTTTTTTGTACTCTCATAGACTTATGCTTTAAATTTGATAGCTTTGCTTTTATGAGTCTAACTTGATGTCTTATAGACAGAGTAAATAATTAAATATTAAAAATTGAAAAAGAATGAAAAAAGGTCTAGTTAGAGTAATATATGCATACTTCACCCACCATCTTCTCCCAATCTCCATTTACCAGTATGATTGTCCTCATCATTAGTTCTGAGACACCAGAAACATATTTAAAATATTTTCTTTTTGTTCGTCCAGTATTCAACACTGACTATGATGTTTTGCAAAATAATGCGGCTTTTAAAAAACTGCTGAATTTTGTGGCTTCTTTCTTTAAAAATATGGAACATTACTGAAATTTCCACACTAGAAATGATGGTTGCAGTAGTTTAAAAGGGAAGGCTTTTAGTTAATGGAATGCAAAACAAATTATCAAACTGAAAAGATAAATCTACCTGTGTGATTCTATTACCTCTTACCTACTTAGGGAATACATAAGGAATACTCTCACTTTGCTTGAAGTTGTTTTTTATATTAAGGAGTCTGTTCTTTTTCCTTTTGCTATTTAAAAAAATTTCAAATACGGCATTAAATATTTAGACTGTTTCAAGAAAGCAAAAATATGGAAGACATGAACATCTCTTTTCCAGAAGCTTTTGAGTTGCATAAATAGAAATTAAAAGACAAAAACACTTTAAGGTGTATTTCAGACATGGATGTTGTGCATAGAAGTTAACAGGATGTGTGTATTGACTTTAAATACCTGGTCATTTGTAGATGTCAAACAATCTAAGATTTAAGGAATTGACAATAGGAAAAAAAATCTTCTAGGGACTTAAAATATTAAAACATACATTAAAATTAGACAAGTCCATTACATTCAATACATGCTTAAGTGCTGGTGTGTAATAAAGGATGAATTATGTAGGATAATGTTTATTTTGTTTATGAAAGTCTCTTATAGAGTCACAAAAGAAAATGTGAAAAAGATCAGTAGAAGGAGACAGAAACCTTACTACTTCACTTAGATATTAAAATGAGTAGCAATCAGGGTGATTTCTAGATACCAGATAAAGTACAAAGCAAATGATAGAACTCTTGATGTGCTAAAAGTAAAACTGGAGGTCTTACCTATAGTTATTTTGAGTCAAATATGTATTGGGAAGCATGGTCATGGAGCTCAATAAGGAATTTGTTTACATGATAGCTTTAAAGGTTGATGTATTCTAGGAATCTTTCAGTTTTTATAATGGTCTGAATCTTACAATATTTAATCTCTAACATAAGGCAGAGGCCAATGTCTGATCACTTCAGTATCTACAACCACAGGTACAATTTGTACACCTATTGGGACATGGGAGACTAGATGTTCTCCGCTGGAGGCCATAAAAGTTAAGCAAATACTCTTACTTATACATTCAAATTTAATTTCTGTAATGCCATAGCATGAATAAGGATGACAGGGAGTTCTGGAGGTTATCTAGTTCAATCAGCCCTGTTCGATCAATATTCCGCTACAGAGCTAACTATCATTCTCTAGTTGAGTAACTCCAATGATCAACACAATGCAACACCTTTAGGCATCTTGCTCCAGTGTTTGACTACCCTCACAGTTAAAAACCAGTTCCTTCTACTGCTTAAATTCAATTTCTTGCATTTCAATTTGGGCCCATTCCTTCTTGTCCTGTCACTGGGCATCCCTGAGTAGAGTGCGGCACCGTCTTCTCTGCTCTCACTATCAGGTATTTATGCACATTGGCAAGATCCTCCTTAGCCTTCTCTTCTTGAGACTGAACACTGTCTTCTCAGATATCAGATGCTTCTGTACCTTAATGATATTTGCTGCCTTTTACTGGTACTGCCCCAATTATCTTGTACCAGGAAACCTAGAAGTAGAAACAGTGCTCTAGGTGCATCCCAGCAGCGCTGCTCAGAGGGGAAGGATCACCTTCCTCCACCTGCTGGCAATGTTCTTGCTAATACAGCTCATGATGCTATAGGTGCAAGGGAACATTGCTGGCTCATGTCCAGCAGGACACCAGGTCCTTTTCTGCAAAGGTAATTTCCCACTATGTGATCCCCAGCATAAAATTATGCCTCTGCTTTTTTGTCCCCAGCTGCAGGACTTTGCACTTCCCTGTGTTAAATTTCATGATGTTCCTGCAAGTTCATTTATCCAGCATGTGGAGGTCCCTGTGGATAGTGGCATATCCATCTGCTTTATTGAATGCTCCTTCCAGGTTTGCATCAACAACATAAACTTGCTGAAGGCGGACTGGGTGCCATCATCTTGATCATTTAAGAAGACGATAAGCCAAATCAGCCCTGCTACTAACCTCTCTGGTGTGCCATTAGTCACTGGCCATCAGCATTACTTCATGCTGATAACCCTTTGGCACCAGCTATTCAGTCAGATTTCACTCCACGTAAATGTTCTTTTATGTCATCTACAGTTTGTTAGCAAGAATATTATGGGAGGCAATGTTGAAAGCCTTACTGCAGTCAAGGTAATTTCTGCATCCACCGAACCAGTCATTTAGTCTTAGAAAGCTATCAGGTTGTCAGCCCTTGAGTTAACCATTTTTTTCCGTAATTTATTCCTACTTTTATACACAGATACAGCAAGATATTTTCTTAATTATGTGTGTAGCCATTGAAAAAGTTTCAAGGTATCATTCATAGTAGAAGTGGTCTTTTTGGTCCTTAAGGAGAAGCTATGTATGTAGCTTGACTTTACAGACATAACAACGGTAATCCAGGAAATGTAAGGAATTCTTACAAGTAGAGTTTCAGAGGAACTAGGAATTAAGGTATGCAAAACGGATTTCCCATAGCATAAGACATCCAAGAAAAACAGTTTGCTGGAGAGTGCCAGGAAAGGAGTATCTAAGAAATCCTTAGACACCATCTATTTTTTGAAAGGAGGAAAAGATATCATGTGGGAAAGGAAGATGGAAAGAAGTGCCTGAAATATTGCCCCAAATCAGAAAAGACACACACCTTGTCAAAGAAAAGTGAGTTGCCACCAATAAAAAACAAAACAACAAAACCAAACCAAAATGAACCAAAGAAAAAAAGAGCTTTGCTCAGGAAACAGGAACCAAGTCAGTGGCTGCATTAAAGCAGAGAACAGTAAGCTTTATGTGAAATATACTCAGTGCAGGGTAAAACACTGCATAAACTATTATCCATTCAAAGAATATCAGAAAGCCCTTTCAGATAGACAGATAAAACTGTTTTGATTAGCATGGATGACATAACATGAACATTAAGCCCCTTCAAGAAACCATAGCTATTTAACTTTGGCTGTTCAGAAGTTTCTTTTCATTTACAACCTGGTAGAATCTCAGTCCTACATTAATTTCAATAATAAATTATTGAAAATAAAAATAAAATTACATACATGCTTGAAAAAATAGTCATGATTGATAAAGATAGAAGCTTTTTATAAAGCACTCAGTTTTTTTTCTCAGTTAACACAGGTTCTATAATGATACAGAAAATAATAGATAGGGATATAATAAAAATATGTAATGCATAACAGCTTGATGACTTATTTGTTTCTCCTATTAGACAATGGTGTCAAGGGATGAAATTAGATTACTAATAATTTTCTCTTTGATGTGGCAGGCGGAGTATCCACAGGTTTCTGGATTATTTCTGCAAGGCTGGTTAAAGTCTGGTATTTGCTTTGATTATTTTTTGGCTCAGCATATATAGAGTCTTCTGAATCTGACTGAGGTAGCAAAAACAGTTTATGATTTTTTTTTTAGAAATGGTGACAAAAGAGCTCTCTGTTTCCTTACTGATAATGAAGACATTTACAATGCAAGCCATTTGCATGATGGCAATAACACTAAAGAGTAATAAAGTAATAAAAATATAATGGCCTAATAAAATGGTGTTAATAGTGGTAAAGTTATCTATTTGAAGTTAATAACGGTAATAAGAAAATAAATAATATATGATAATAATTACAATCTCAGGGCATCTAGACAAATTATGAACAATAACTCTGCCCATAGTTGTAAAGACATACTTTGCTTGTGTAAAAATTCTTATCATGATACTCTATTTGGTAAACAGTTTTGCCATAAATTCTGCTTAGCAATGCATGCATTAAATCTTACTAAGCCTATCTGCACTGCAATTATAGAAAGAAGATACACTGTACAAGGGAAAATACATGAATATTAAATATCTCTCAACTTTCAAAAGTACATCAACAGGAAAACCTAACCACAAAACCTTCCGAACAAATTCTTAATGTATCCCTGTGTCTTGTTTTATAATGATTAAAGCCTGAGATCTGGAGTTTTCTAGTTAAAATATGAATGAATTATGAGGACAACAGACAATGGTGTCTTCATCTTACATGCAGCTGTTGACAAAGAGTGAGTGGAAAGATGGCAATTGTGCCTTAGTGGTTGAGGGTTGAGTTTCATTTCAACATTATCTGGACAGACCCACAGAAAAAAAAATACCAAATTCTAGGAACTGCAGCTATGGAGAAGCATTGGTAAAAAAAAACCAAAACCAACAGGAAGAGCTGTGAGAAAGGCACTACGAGGAAAAAGATTGAGCTGCACAGTGTTTCTACAGCATGTGGCTGAACTGAAGCAAGAACACATGGAGTTGGGCCTTACAGCAGGTGCATAGTCTTGCATAGAGCACTGTGCAGACACAGAGAAGAGTCTTCTAACCTTAAGTAAATTGCAGGGGCAGGAAACATGGGATGTGGTCTTTGGTTACTAATAACTAATTCCTTCTCTGTCTCTCCCTTCTTGTATCACAGGGGGAAGAGGCTGAAAAGGAAAATACTGCAAGATGGAAATGCAGGGAACAAAACTGATCATCACTGCTGATATCTCTTGTCTCTTCTTGACGTTTTGTTTTTTCACAAAGCACATCTTGCTTTTAGTGTCTTTATTTCATGTTCTTTCTTGTTTTAGTTAGAACTACAACCTTGTCTTTGTTTTGATTTCCAAATCATTGTGATATCTACAAGTATATTTTAGATAGTCATTGTTCCTATAATGTATTTCCCTCAGTTTACCGAAATTTGTGTTTGGTAAAGGTCTTACTTTTATCAGCTGAACATTTAAAAAGGGGAAGCTAAAATATTTAGTGGTAAATGAAGCACTTCACAGATCCTACTGAACTGATGACCAGTTAGTTGAAAGTAGTTAGCATAAAGAGGCAGTTAAAATCATTACCCATGTCAACAGACAAGTCAATATGGTACCCATATAATCAGTTATTTGCCCTCAATCCATAAAATTAATCAGGGATAAAATGGCACTTATTCACTGAAGAGATGCAGCAAATGTTCAGAGCAAGTAATTTTGAAGTAGTCAGAATGTCTGAGCAATCACTCTTCAAGACTGCTATGTGAGATGGAAGTTATAACACTTGGCACACCTTTTTCCTTCACCTTTCTTCATCTGTGGTGCTCTTTGTTGGTTGGGTCCGACAGTGCCCATTTTTCTCTATAGGCTTTTCTAGTTTCGTAAACAAGTTATATGAATAATGCCTTTCACACATTAGCTTTCAAGCAATTTAGAAAGCAGGATTTCTTTTGTCTTCAGGCTTCCAGATATGCATTTCCAGTAAATACAAGTAAAATGGATGGTTTAGATCTCTCTGAACTGTAGCAATAACTATTTTCACATGCACCAGGACTAATGTCTACTGTCAAGAAAACTCAATGGAAGTAAGGAACATCACAAGTCTCTGGTTCTTCCTTTTCAGTGTTCCATATTATAATTACCTGCATCTATTGAGGACTGCAGAGAAATTAAGAGAAACAAAGTAAGAAATCTTGTTTCTCTCATATTCTCTGTGACTGCTGGGCTAGATTAGGAGGAAAACCAGTAAACCAATGTAAAATAACCTACAGTTTTCCCTTCCCAGAGGACTGTATTTTGGCTAGAAACTGTAGGTGCAAAATAGAGTTCAGGCTGAAACATGATTTTTTGGCTGAAAAAGGAATCCTGAAGAGGTGCTAATTCCAGTGGTCATCATCTTAATCAGGATGACAGGGACTGAATTTCTGATCTGTGTTCCATTCATGTAGTGCATAAAGTAGTGCCATATGAGCTGGGAACTAGAGGTTTATTGCTCTTATTCTTGCCTGCTGAGGGAGGCCAGAAAGAAAGGTGCATAAGTGAGATCCACAGTTTCCCTATGATAACGGGAATTTGTGATCTTTTATTGTGCCCTGTTTCTCTCTCTGCTCATTTCTGATGCAGTTTTTACCTATAGACTGAAATATGGAGTGCAGATGAAGGAAATACATCCCTTTTAGGCAGAGAGAAGTCAATGCACAGGAAAATCCGCCAGAGTGGGATATCTGTGGCAAGGGAGATCACTGAGAGGACTTCCAGTAACATTACTATAGAGAAAGCCCTCGGCTGCACCCGAGGGACTTATTTGAAGAGCCAAAGCAGCAGATCCCTCTGATTCTTGGGATTCACCATGAAACAAGAGATGAGCAGTAAGTTTAGAGTGAAGACATATTCATTGTGAAAGTTCCCAACAGCAATGAGTTCCCTCTTCTCTTGTTCTGTGTATAATTGTTATGTGGCTGGCTCAATCATAATCTGGCCACAGAGACCTTAGAAAATGGATTACACAAGATAAAACATTGCATCTACTGAAATCTTTACTTTAAGAAGACCAGTTGTAGTATTGGTTTGCATGCTGGGGCACAACATTTTATTGGCTTGAACACAAAAATGTGTTAACTTAAGCAGCTGTTATACAAATTTAAGTGAAATACTGACATCTAACAATATCTGTATCTACCATTCTCATCAGTGGCTGTGATATCATGATAGGAGAAGGCATTTGCAAGCAACCAGGTGATTTAGGAACATATTGTCCATTGTCTTTATCTTTCTTTGTGCAATCATCATCTAAGTGTTTTTGAAAATACTGTTCAGTTATGCTACAGGCAAAAAGTGGGAAAATAAGAAATAAACAAAATAATTTTTATATTTAATATTTATTATAAGTTAAAAAAAAATAAAAGGCCAACTGACCATCCTTAATAAACTAAGAATAAAAAAAAATGAAGTGACAAGATTTTAAAAGTCTTCATCAAAGAGTCTGAGTAAATACTGCTTTGCAGAAGTCAGTGTAGATACTTAAAGATACTAAGCAATTTTAGGAATTACCTCTCACTTACTGAGAAAATGGATTAAAATTGCAAAGCTTATAACAGTGTTTTCTAGTCAGGAAATGTTACTACATCGAATTGCTGGTTTAATAATTTATTTTCCTTGCTTCTCAGTGAAAACGAGATGTTTTATGAGACGATAAAGGGTCATTCAAAAGTTTCATTATACAGAGTGGTCAGTATAAAAGAAATCAGTAGCTTTGAAAAAATAAGCATGTGTTTCATTATTTATCTATACCTAGTTTCAGACAAAGCAAAATAGTACTTGTTCATCTCTGTTGCCTTTTCCTGAATTTTAAGCATATGACCTTCAAAACTTCAGAGTCTGTGAGAAAGTACAATTTAGATTAATCTATGAAGAAAATTGGCCCAAACCAGGACAACAAGTTTATATTTGCCATTATTCTAAAAGAAAAAATTACTTAAAGTGTCTTGTGAAAGTTTTGTCCTCAGTTTTTGATCTTAGTGAAATGGATATATTCCATCAAATTAGATTAATTTTTGTTGTTGTTGTTGTGCTTCACCTTCTGTCTTGTAGGCTGGAATAATACCACATTCATATAAAGAAATGGTCTGGGTTTACATTGGCAATTTTTTAGCAAGATTACTTTTTGGAATGAGTTGAAATCCACATCAGGGGCCTCAGAGTAAAAGTAACTATTAACCACATAGCTGACATACTGTGTAACAGCAGTGGTGTCTCTCAATGTGGGTGTTTCAGAAAGCTCTGGGCTACCTTACCCCTCCAGCACACTAACTATATAAGTATGAGACCTTAGTGCAGAGAAAATAGTGCTCTTTAAATTCATACTCTACCTTTCTTCATTGTAGTTTTCCTTGCATATTTCTGTATGCAGAGTCAAATCTTCTTTGCTATGCAGTCCCATAGCAGGATTATGTCATCTTCAAGTTAAGTGAAATGACTGATATTGAAGACTGTTATGTCAAGGGAAGTAGATAGATATAATCTGAACTTAGGCTAGAAATATCATTAATAAAAATGAAATTGCTGACTTGAAAACACTTGTCATGCATATTTTCTGTAAATCCTGGCCTCTGGTCAGCCACGGAATTTTAATGATTTAATGTCTTGAAGAAGAAGGTGTTGGTGGGGTGCCGGGGATGGGATGTTGGGTTAGTGGAGGATGAACATTGCAGTATGAAAGCAAAAGAAAACAGATCCTGAATGAATTAAAACCAACTATGTTGTTCTGGAGAGGTTTTGAATATCCCTGCAGACTTCTGTTTCTTTACTTCACTTGTCTTGAAGAAGTACAATTTATTGATTATGTGAGTATTGTTTGGAAACAAATAATCACATGAGAACAAACCCCAGACACCAATCTGTCCAGGATTTGCGCTTTGAAATGTGTTGATGTATGTGTACATACATACATATATAGTGATCTACAGATGCTTAGCTTAGCTTTTATGTTAGTTTGGTGTTAGCATTTCCTTGTCAGAATCTAGGAGTATGAAGTGAAGAGATTTTCAGAGGAAAGCACCACAAATTCTCACTGACTTTCAATGGGAGCTGTCTGTTTAACTCTTCTTAATGACTAAAACTGTTTCTGAAATGTACAGGGCTATGTAATCTATTCAGTGTGCTCTCTGTATTGGCTTCTTGAATTATTAAAATTTGAAGGCATTGGAGTAATGCAATAAGAAAGGTAGAGGGTTTGTGGTTCTTTTTAATTTATCAAAAGATTTACAATCAACCTGATGATGATTCAGAGTATGTGCGAGTTCTCCTATGTACAAAGCCACTATGTAATGCAGATTTTTTTTCCCTGGATAGTACAATGAATGATTCTTCACTACCTTGTCTCACACTTCACCCTTAGAGGTTCCTAAAAGCTTTTGGCTGTTCCATACACTTCTTCATCTGAAATTCCCTCTGGAATGAAAAATATCAACCTTGCTGTTTGAGTTATAAATGTGCTGTGCGATGAGAAAAAAACCAACCACATTTTGAAAATCTGAAAGGAAGATTATTTCTTTATTAGTTTTGTTCCCCACATAAAGAAAAACAGGATGCCAGGCTCCTGCTAAAGTCTCTAGGCACTACCACAAAACCAGAAATACTCCAATAAAACAAAAGTTACTGAGATTAGAGGGTGAAATTTACTGACCTGCAATATATTCCATTTAGACAACACGATCTGGCAGATCTTCTTTATGCTTAAAAATCAGTGAATTGAATAAAAAGCATTTTTTGTGAAGGTGGCTGTTTAAACTATAACTGTATCAAGGAGTTATCATAAGCATATTAGTCATAGATTCAAAGTTATGTCAGACCCCCAAGAAGTTTGCCCTTTTTCTTCACTATTAAATTTAAAAATAATTGTGGTTTGTGTTCTTAAACTGACACTATACTGTAATAGTCACACTAGCACATCTTTTTTATTGCTGAAAAAATTGATTACTTAGGCACTAAGAGATGAATTCTCCGAGTTCCTCTTGTAGTCTTACAATAACTCAAACAGTTTTATTTCCACTAGGTGGAGCATTGCTATCACAGCAAAATATTTTACTTGAAAAGAAGCATTCAAAGTCAACAAAGAGAAAAAAGAGATTGAACTGGAGAATTTGGATCCAGATTTAGATGAGTTTTTGTGGAGTGTGTGAGGGGTAAAGTATGTAAACTCCTCTATGCTAGCTTGATTGGTGTGACTCCTTATCTTCTGAATTCTGTCTCCCTTCGTCCATCATTATCCTTCAGGCTTTGATTGAAAAAGTGAATATTTTAAGGTAAAATATATGGGGTTCTAAGGCTTGTCAGCATTCCTAGGAAAAAAAGTCAAGATTACTGATACGTTGCAGATTTCTGTCTCTAAAGAATGGACTGGGGAGAATTGAAATTAGGATGGTTTAGGAGACTATATTTCAGGATGTGTTTTGTAAAGAAATAAGAAATTGTATGCATTTTGGTTCCAACAGACTCCAAAGGGGGTAAAATTCAAAGCTAACATTTCACTCCTGAGAGCCGCCTTTTTTGGAACAGGGTAAGATGCACCTGGTACTGGGGAAAGAGTAAGGGTAGCTTACAGAAGAGATGCCTGGTTGGGGCTTCTTGGTTGGTTCAAGATGTTGTAATTTAGAGCATCAACAGATTGCTCTTTATCTGTACTCAAAAGCACAATAGCACTGAGGCAGTTGCAACAAATGCATGACAAAACACTGATGGTGTATGGATGCTTATGGCATTTTGACACATCTTCCTGTGTTTTCAAAAGTACTCTTAGCTGAAATCAGTTGGATGTAAGTGGCGAACCAGATGCTTCTGCTGTCTCTGTGATGGAGCTCATATGTCCAAGAAAGCCTTGTGTAGGCTTGGGCCTTTTCTGGATGATTTTTTCTTAAGTGTTTGGGCTTTTTTTTCACTGTTGTTTTTAATTTGTTTTGTTTTTTGTTTTGGTTTTTTTGTGGTTTTTTTTCTTGTTTCTTTTTTAACTGCTACCCAAGTATAAGTTGAAGCACCTTGCATCTGTTTATGACTATTGAGGCACATTGAACCTGATACTTTGTCCCACAAAGTTCAGTACAAACAAAAGGAAGGTATAAGTGGGTCTGCTGTGTTGCAGTGGAGTCACTATAGAATTTCCAAATGGATGAAGCTGTCCACAAAGAGACTTTCAGATTCCTGCAATTTCAGAAAGAAATAGTACTCAAAGCAGAAGACTAGTGAAGAGCCACTCTTTGCGTTGTATTTTTTAAATTAACCATTCTGCATGGAGCAGCTGGTGACAGGTAGGGGGCTACAACTGAAACAGGCTGTATCTACTACCAAAGTAGACAAGTTTCTGCTTGCTAAAATTGTGCATATGTATGCATGCATCTGTACTTGATTAAAAAAAAAATGTCTGTGAATATGTGCAACTAATCTTAAAGCTAATTAATTCTGGTATCAATAAAAGTATCAATCTCAGACTTGTCTGGCTTTCCAAGGGTGAATACACTGTGTTACTGCACTGCATCTGACCCTATTTCCCACTGAAAAGAAGAACAAATTTTTGAAATTGTTTCCTCAGTGATGACTTTGTATATTACCTGAATTATCCTAAAAGGCAGAAAAGGAGTATTATACATTGTGTAAGTTGCAGATGAAAAAAGAAATAAACTAGGTATAGGTTGAAATAAAAATTAATGTTGTGATAGATAAGAAAAGCTCCGTGTGAAGAAGAATTTCTGCATCTATCCACAGAATAAAAAGGTTCAGAATATGCACCACTCCAGAAAGGTGTATGTCCCCTCTGGCTTTCAAATCTGTCATATTATTAAATCAATATTTTTCTTTTTGTGAGAACTAATGAATAACAGATAGTAGGTAAAAGAAAACACTCAATTTTCTGTAGCCCGTTGGCTTCCTGTTTGTATAGTGTTTTGGTCTTTATCTAATGACAATGTAGAGCCATTTGTTTAACGACTTGTAATACAATTAAATCAATAAAATGTTTATAGACATTGTATAAAGAGTGCAGTACCTTGCACCTATTGAAATATAACTGCCTAGCTAAAAGTTGAGTGTGAAGGAGTATGACAAAATATCCTGCCATTTATTTTTGGGTTTGCAATTTCTAAATGTTTCTTAGAATGTGTGAAGTCTATGTGAAGTGTTAGCAGGATGACAGAAAAGACAGACAATATGTTAATTTATATAATAAACATACCATATAAGAAACTGCATCTATATATAATCTAAAGACTTTTAACCAAATCCAGTTGTCAAGCACAATGACTAATCAAGTACAATTTTACTGTGAGATTGAAAGATTACATGGGACTATTAAAAGGTTGCTATAGTTTAGTACTTAGTTTCAGAATTTTCTTTCTCAAGTCTGCTTTCCCCTTCACCTTAGTCTTGATCAGGGCTTCAAAAAGATTAATGCTTTCAAAATGAGGGAATAGCCCATCTCCCTTTCTGCCACTGGTCCAATTTCTGTGGCATGTAAAGGAAAGGGCTGATAAAGAAGTTTTTCTGCCAGGTGCTTTAGAAGCTAGGTGATGAGATAGTGAGTGGAGAGTCTTTCTATCTTTATGCTTAAAACATGGGAGCATCTTGTGTGGCTTTTCTTTACCTTTTATTATGGGGAACATAAAAGCTTTTCCAGTTCTTCTCTTGATATCTACATAAGCACAAAGTATTCCACTCAACAGCATACATAATATTTTTTTCCATGTCTTTGTTTTGTGTCTTTTTTCCATGGAATCAGGAACACAAAACTCAAGACTATCACTACGCTTGCATATGTTTGCAAGTCAGTAGAGGGCAGCAGTACACACGCCCACTGAATAGTTCTGGAGCTACAACGAACATTTTATTGATACCTTAAAATGGATGGCTTGCTATATTTATGGTAACATTTATTACAGGACATAGAGTTCAGCATGCTGGAACAAACCATTTAGTTCATCTTGTCCAGTGAGCGGCTGACAGTAGCAGTGAATAACTGATGTCTTAGAGCAAGCATAAAAACAAACAAGATGCACTCAGCCAATTGTGCGGTGCCAAACCTCTGCAGGCGATTAGCTAACACCCTCAAGCATGAAATCTGATTACCTTATTATCATCTTAGCTTACACAGGCATGGAATCCTAGCAATGCTATTAGTTAGCCTCTCCTCTTTAGATGGTAGCTGTAGTGTTTGCCTCAATGAGTTCCTGTGGCAATGATTTTCACAAACATATGCAAACTTGTTTCCTTTTGATCAGTCTTGTTAACTGAATTTCAACAGCAGAAACATATGTTCATATGAAAATATAATAGATGATACTTGAATAGACCCTTAGTTTCAATGCATTTTTGAAAATTTTGTCAAACCTTAATTAAAAGTCATAGCATGAAGAGTTCTCTGTACTAATCATGATCTTAAAAATAACAGATTGTGGGCATTCTTTTTCAAAAGAGAAAGAGCTTTTCTCCATGTCCTACAAGAACTGAAACTCGTGGTACTTTTAAAATGGATTCTGAGATTCTTATGTAGTCGCATAAAACTGAGAGCTAAGGATTTAAGATAATGTTTAAACAATGCAAGACTTGAAAAATTCTGCAAGTTGATAACAGTGGGTTTATAATAGCTACATAAAAGGTAGGCCATTCTCAGTTAGAATGCCCTTGAAAAACTGAAAGACATTTAGTAGTCCTAAGCATGCCTTATTGATTAACCACTGAGAGCCCTGCCAAAGCAAATATGACAAAAACCTAACAAGACTCTCAATCTGGACAGCTACAGTTTCTTGACTTCAATTCCTTCCCTCCTCCTATTTGCAAGCAAGCTGGAAGAAAAGATATGCCTTGAAGAACAGCTTATAACAAACTGAGACTTCTGTGTAGTCAAACATTATATTACTGTTGATGAAATTTGCATATTAGCACTTTAAAGAATAGGATTTTCTGCTCTTCAACCACTTTGTTGGAGTATGCTCATGACACAACACCCCCCACTCCAAATCACTCATGGTCTGCAATGAGTTTGGAATAATGCATGGATAATTACTTTTTTCACAGGTTTCCATATGCTATATCTTCTCCTTTAAATTAAAGTGAAATAGCACTTTTGCTGTAGAATTTACTGTACTGCATGGAACTGGCATCATTTCCTGATGAAAAGAAGCAAGGAAATGTGAGATGTAGTATTCCATATAATGTCATAAAATATCCATAGAAAAAAGGCAACAGTGAGTTAAGCATCTGGTTATAAAAATCTGACTTTGTTTCCTTTTTTACACCCTCCAGCCCCCCCACCTTTTTTTTTTTTCCTTCGGTTTTCTACGGGTGCACTGCTAAGACAATTCAGAAAATAGGTATGAGAATGAAATAGGAATGTCTATTTGAAGTGCACAGGAAGTAAGCACCAAGAGGTTGAAATGAAATCTTTCCCTCTTTGTACCTGTACTTCACAGCAAAAAGAGAACCTGACAAAAACATTGTTTGAAGTATCCCAGAAATAATGGAGATATTCCCAAATGACAAGCTGTGGCATGTTAAGGGGAAAATAGGGGAAAATAAACAGCACCTATCCCTGTGTTACCTCCTATACATCATTGCCTTCAGCAGCACCAATATCAGAAAAGCAGACACATTCTTGTTACTTATTCTTCTAGTTACTTCTCCCAAGACCATATATATTTCAGCTTAAACAGATGTAGATTAAACTCAAAAGCAGTCCTGGGTGCTGGAGACTCCTCCTGTTTCACCTGTATGTGCTAGGCTCTGGGGTATGGAGTCATATACCTATTTTATTACCTTGCTACAGTGAATATTGTATTGCATATGTGCATATGAGGCTTTTTGGACGTGAGTACGTATTTTTTTTTATAGTTCTGAGAGCACACATTACTAGGAAAACATATCTTTCTAATGTCCGCAGGGTTACTCCACACTGCTCTCTGTCACCATTTGCTATATATGTATTTTCTGATTTGGTCCCGGTACAGCCTGGCAGGTAGCATTTCATCTGTTGTTACAGTAAAATTCTATGCCAGCATGAAGTCTTGGTTTCTGTAGGGCTTTGTTAGCGACATACTGGATTTTTTTTTCCTTTAGTCTTTGTCACTCTGCCTTATCTCATAAAGTTAATTTCTATAGCCTTTCCCTAGAATGGTTTTGATTCTTTGAGGGGTGGTGGAGAGGGATATTGTTGGGTTTTGGGATGTTTTTTTGGATGATAGCCTTTCCAGTAAAATATAAATTGGGGCTCCAGATACCATTAGGATCTTTCATGTTAAATTTCAAGGCAGATGCTGCAGGCTGGAAGGATATTTGTTTTATACATAGGTCCTTTGTTTTATACATAGATCCTGTGTTGAGTAGTCTGGCCACTGCTGTTTTAATTCTGGATGAACTAACGGGTAAAATTACTGTATTGATATTCTCAGCAGCAGGCTCATTTCTCTGTGTCATTTGGTACTGCAGAGCCCGGTGAATCACAACCAGGGTGCTATCTGGTTCCTCTTCACCAGAAACCTGTCTGTCTCAGACTTTGGTTGCTATGGAGTTACTTGCTGTCTTTCAGTCTGTAGATCTCTGACTTCCTTGATCACTTCTACCTGTGACATTTGATTCTCATGTTGATGCCTTTACTCTGCTCTCAGCATTGTGACCTGAAGCCCTGTGTCCTGGCTCCTTAGTACTGCTCCTTTCCAGCTTATGGATCCATTCCATTTTGCTTGCTGCTGTAATGGCTTTATTAAGCAGCACTCAGCTGTGTTAGGCTGCTGGGTAGCTGTTACAGTGGGACCGTATTTGAGAGAGATGTGCATTCCTCAGGAGATGAGGCCATGTAAGAATTCATATAGAAACAAAAAGTACTGTGGGTTTTTTTGGTTTTTTTTTTTTCATTTTATTTTAATGATTAGACTTTTGTTGGAACAGAGAACTAGGAAGGACACAATACACAATACAGAAAAATAAGTGGGAACAAAAGGATTGATTTGAGAAGAAAATGGAAGGCTTAATTTTTAAGTTCTGTGGCTTTGGTAATTGTCTTCAGGAATGTAAATGCATTTGATTTCTTCTGAGGGAAAGAGATTTATTTTTATTATTTTTTTTTTAATAGCAACTCCTAAATACTTCTATTTATGCCTTGCATACCAGATAGTCTCATCTTTCCATTATATTTCACACTTGTGCTGAATGATTTTCATTTGCTAGCTTGCTACTGCAAACAGAATTCATTAATCTGAGGCAAAAGTAATTATAACAAAGAATGTAAAATATCAGATTATTAAGATGATATCTTTCTCTGTCAAGATGGGTTACCTCAATCCATTCATCATATCACAGAAACACTAAGTAACTTTAGAAAGAATGTGTCCTGAATTTAAATCCTAGGATATATATATATATATTTATATGACTATATCTAGTACTTAAGAAAAAGAAGCACTTGAGAATGATGTCTGCAGTATGCTTGTATATTAAAGGCTGATAGTTAAGGGTCTGGATATCTCATTTGCCTTTTAAAACATGACTCTTGAATTGAATCAAGCTTCACAAAAGTTAATTTTTTTCCTGTCCAGAGTGCCAAAATGAAGCAGGATCACTGTCAGCACATTCAATACACTGGGGTAACAACTGTCCCCAGTGAGGGGAACCAACCACTACCTTTCAGTCAATGAGAGGGGATCTTCCTCTGTGGTCCAGGAGTGCTCAGGGACTGCCTGATTTCTTTGAATAGCTCCAAAACGGGGCAGTAGATCTCACTTCACTTTCCCTCCCTTCACCTGACTGTCATGGAAGTAATCTTTCCAACCTCCCTGCTCTTGTCACTGCCAGGGCAAAGAGATGGAGCTCAGCAATCCAGAGCCAGCTTTGTTTCCCTGGGACCTTGAAACACTCTGAACCTCGAGGGAGGAGAATGGCTCTGCTGGGCCACAGCTCCTGGGGATGCTGCCACAACTATCGGGGCAGAACGAGCAGGATCCCTAGCTTGCTGTGTTACAGACAAGCCTGTGAATGTGTCTGCAAACCATCCTGAAAGCTGGCAGTTTTTCACTTGTTACAAATTGTTACAAATTCTTTTCATCACTGGAGTCTGTCTTCATGGCAAAAATACCCAGTTGAGAAAATCGCTAAGTTTCTGTAACCTTCTTTTTCGCCTGATTTATTTGGATTCTGCATAAACTACACATATAAGCATTGCATAAGATTCTTCAGGATGTCTTCAGGATGTCACTGATGGCATGGACTTTTCCATTGCAGTGAAATTCGTTCTTATTTCATATAGCCCATAAAATCTGCTGAAAAAACCCAAAACCCTCTGAAAAAAATTTTAATTGTAACTTTGAGTAAATCACAATAGTTCTTTCTATTCTGTGAGTTTTCGAAGTAGTAAATAAAGTCTTATATACATTCTGTTTGTTAGAAATTATTTACTACCTTTCTATGAATTTGTAGTTCAGTATTTTTAAGTATCTGTACATATTCAAGCATATTTTAAATTTCAGATGAACACCCTTAGAATGTCAACTCTTGAAATTGTTACTAAATCTGACATTACCAGGAGGATTTTTTCAGAAACACTTCATAATATTACTTTACAGAAAAATCTTGCTCTTTGAAATATGGTTAAAACTGTGGTTCTAAATTTTTAATGACAGAGAGTACAGAAGCACTGTCTGTCTCTGGTATCAGATTCTGCTTTGTGCTGGATGTCAGTAGAATTACACTGGTGCTCATGGGTGGAATGGAGGAAAATGCCAAGATGAAGGTACTTAAGGGACAGTGAAGCATGGTACATCAGAAACTGTGTTCTGCAAACATGCTGTGGACCAGCCACATCATTGCCAAAACAAAGGCCAAGATTCCTCTTTTATTTACTTCTATGAATAACCATGAACTATAATATGCCTCTACAGGATTTTCTGAGGATAATCTCTGTCCTAATTTTCTTGGCAAAAGGATGGTTGTTATTTTTTCTAGGAAATACTCTGAACTTCATCAACTAGAACAAAAAAACACACTTAAGCTGACTACCACAGCTTGAATCACTATCACATGTAAGATAATATTGTACTGTGTTATTGAAATACAACTTTAAAGCAAGCAATAAAACATATTGTCTTTTAGTCTTTCTGTTGCACGTGTATGTCTTATGGGAAACAAACAAACAAAAAAGCCCCCAGCCAAACCAAAAACTAAAAGAAAGATTTTGGTGAGGAGCCTTCATCTGATGTTGTGATTATTTTGAGAACCAGAGTTTATTATTTCTTTTATTTTTTTAACCGCACAATCTTAGAAAACTTAAATTTTCCATTTGGTGTTTTTCTTCTTTAGTATTTTTGGGTGATAGTTTACCACATTACTCGTCTGTTGGAAGGACCCCAGAAGGCAAACACTCTCAATGACTTCAATTGTGTACAACTGTTTCCACTTCCACAAATCACAGAGAGGAAGACAGTATTTTTAGTGCTTTACATAATGAATGACACATTTTTTTTTCAGAAAAATCCTTCTGAATTGTAAAATTGTGAAATTGACATCTTATTTCACTTTTCCACCCAAATTCCCGCAAAGACACTGAAATGAAACTGGGAATAGTGGATCCCAATAGCTAAATGGGCTGGCCACAACTTAGGTGGCTATCTCGATATTTAATAATTTTGAAAAGCACTTTCCAGTAGCCAGGGCTGAGTAAAACAGGGTGAGAAACTACCCTGTGAGCCCCAAGGGGAGAGCAAGAAGAGGGAAGGAGGGGCTCCAGCTGCCCCAGCAGAGATGACCCTGCAGCTGCTGGAGAGACCTTGGTGAGGTGGGGGTTTCTCTACAGCCTCTGAAGACACCAGTGTGGAGCAGGTGGATATGCCCTGAAAGAGCTGTGGCCAGTGCAGAAGACTCAGACTGGAGCAGGTTAATCCTGAAGGATGCAGCCAATGGAAAGGACCCATATTGGAGCAGGTTAAAATTGTGAGAAGGAAGGAGCAGCAGAGAGGAGCTGTAGTTGAGAAATACCAGCTGTTGAACTTAAATAAGCAAGTTTTAAATAGAAAGGATGATGTAAAATTATAATATTCTGTGATTTAGAATTCTGTTTGCTTAGCTTTACTTACTCAGCATGAGTACCCAGATATCCTGAAGCCTTTGGTCACAAACTGGATTTTCACCTAGATATACTTTCAGCTGGAACAGAGTTAATTTTCTTAGTAAGCTTCCTAGTAGCTGGTGTAGTGCTGTGTTTTGTCTTTACTATGAGAATAATGTTGATAACACTGTGATGTTTTAGATGCTACTAAGAAATGTTTTTCCTGAATCTAGGACTTTTTGGTTTCCCATGTTCTGCCAGCTAGCAGGTGCACAAGAAGGGCAAGCCAGAAGATAAGGAGGCTACAACAGTCAGCAGAAACTGCAACTCAACAAGATAAAACAGTTAATGGCCTTCCTGGAGGTAGAGAAAAAATTCAATAATCTGTTAGAAGACCCCAAATCAAAAATCACCACTGGACTGAAAGGCTAGGGGCAGGTGTATAGTTCACAGAGTATAATTGTGCAGGGATTTCTTTGTTTGGGGTCCCTCTCTGGAAACATCCATCTCAGGCTGCTATACTATTCAAATAAAATGTGAGTCCTGAGTGTCTCCTGTGGGAAACCTGGGGTTGAGCCTGAAGGAGCAGTGAGTGAGGATGTGTGTGAGGGAGAAGTCAAAAGACCTCAATGGAGCTACCTGATGCAAAGGAACTAATTAATTTCAGTTTAAGTTGTCTCTGGTAGTGTGTGTGAGACTCATTGAATGGTGTGAATGGTAGAGCAGTGGCTTCTCCCTTAATACTGTCAGAGACTGAATGCAGCCTCCTATTCCATCCCCTGAACCAGTCATGACTGAGGATGGTAGTGAGTTAGGACTATGCTGCCGTACCACATAAACAGGGATTTTTAAAAGCACTCAAGGGTGTTCCCTACTCTTAAGTTTGTAGGTGTACAGAAGTTTGGTCATACCCCACACTAGCTTCCACCTTTCAACAACTAGATTTCCACTCAAAAGAAGTAGTGCATTCATTCCATATGGCTCCTAAATTACAATGAAGCTTAGAAGGATGCTGATCTGAATGACTAAAGGTCTTGCCCTTCAGGGAAACAGGCATTGAAAAGTTAAGTCTAGGTACAACCAATAAGTTTCTAAGCATTCTTATTTCTATCCAACAAAACATTTTAACATACTCTCTATCCTAGAATGGTTTTAGAGTACTTGACTTCAAGTCCAAAGACCATAAAAGTGGGTAGTAACATAATCATAAGTAATACTATAATGTGGAGTTTAATTTTGATAGAAAAATATAAACGTATTTATTAAAAAAACCCCCTTCCCATCAGATAAAATTAACACACATTTAATAAACATTTAATAAAACCAAGTAAACAACAAGTTAAAAATTACAATCAACTCAATTCTTCTGTAAATATTAAAGGTCATAATTTTTAAGCATCATTTGTTACTATCACCACACCACTGACAAATAATTATTGCTCTCAAAGCAACAATGAGCATTTTCAATGAAATGCTTACAAACATCTTAATTCTGACTCTGAAGAGCTCATTCATATTAATATGTAACCTATATTTTTAAAGGCTAATGCTGGACTTTGCAGTCTGTTATCCTGCATCCTAAGTACTTACAGTCTGACACAGATCAAATGCTTCTTCTGTATTCCAGAGGAGATTGCCTTTATTTTACTTCAGAGGGTAATGGCCTATTTGCTTTATATATATATATTAGAGATATTTTTATTTTATTATTTATAATTAAATTATTTATTATTTATTTATTAGAGATATTTTTATTTTATGTTGTTTATTAGACATATAAGTACTTTAGACACATCTGATGATATCTGATGATAATATTTTACTTCATTACTCAAGAAATACTAACAGGAAGAATCTGGTATACATGGGGTTTGTGTCAGATTTACACCATGACCCTCAGTGTGCATATTGTGCAATGCAAGATCAGAGATACAAAATAGTTGTGCAGTCTTAGCTATAGAAATGCCTTGCATAACTACAGTTGCTCACTGAAATGGAGAACTAGAGATCAGCTGGAGATTAAGATATCTTCCTGCAGAAACACTACATATTTGTATGGAGCTCAGACACTCTTTAGCTGAAAAAGTGCTATATGAAAACACATGCCTCAAGTGACTGCCAGGTATTTCATGCATCAACGTTATGTACGGAGCAATAAATGATAATCTGGGGCTTTTTCCATGGGTACAGGGGCCAATTCTATTATTTCCCCCCCAAAAATATTGAAACTTTCCAAAGGCATATCTTTTGGGAATGGCTATATTTTACTTGGAAATCAAAACTCTGGAGACCATTATTTTTTTTTTTAAAAAGTAGTTGTCATTTGCATTAACAGCTTCATGAGGAGATATTCTTGCTTTCAAATGTTATGCTTTGACAGCCTTCAGTACTCTCTAGATTCTTAAGAAGTACCTTTAAAGAAATACCAAGCATAGTCATTCAGACAGGTAGATAATATACACATCTTGACGGCATGTATCATTTTCTGTCTTAAGCCAATCATTCATCCAAAATAGATAGTATATAATAATTCAGAAAATCCTAGTGGAGCAATCATTATAATTAGTTATCCTGAGATGCAGGCTTGCAAAAAGACTATCTTTGTGTTCATGTAAGTTAAGACAAGAGTTCTTTCTTTTTTCCTCTCTCTTTTTCTCATTTGAAGCCAAAATTTTCCAATCATCTTGTCATCAGATGTGTCTAAAGTACTTATATGCCTAATAGATGGCATCTGATTCTTTTCAATTCTGAATTCTTTTTAATGCCTTACAGTAAAGGGCAGCTGCAGCAAGGAGATGCAGTTTGAGGTTCACCAAGGTTTCATTAGCAACAAATGGCACACACTCAAGATTCATATATATTGTCTATCTTTCAGTATTCTTGATAATAGAGCATAAAGATTTTTACAATTTAGGATCAGAGTACACAGAGTACCACTATTTGACTGGTCAATCAGGTTTATGCAAAATAGGCTAAGGTTGCTCTTTAGACTAAGATTGGTCTTCAAAAGTTTCTTCAAATATTGTCAACTGAGGCAATATTTTCTATAGAAAATCTTAATTAAGAAGTCAAGACTCAGAGGAAATAGAAAGAGTTTATTTTCCACATCAGAAGCCCCAAAAGAATATGAGTTATCTTAATGTCTTGGAAGTCTTGAAATCAATATTAATGAATGCTGGTATAAGATTTTCCTGTCCAGATTTGCCTGTAGGCAAAGTGATTATGGAAGGTGTATTGCAGTAAGCACCTGGACTACACAGTGATTGTGTTGTATAGTGTTTTGTAAAGCTAAATCAATAACTTGAGAACTGAAATTTCACAACCTGAGATGGTAAACAGAACAAGTTCTACAAAGCCACCTGCCAACAGAATCTGTTTACATTAGTATATTTTATTCAATCATTGCTTGGCAGGAAAAATTATTTTCTTACCCTCACATTTGATATGCTTTTATAGTATGACAGACTTTACATATTTATTGCTAACACTTAAAATTAGAATTATATATTGCCTGCTTAAATGTGCCATCAACAAAGAAAGTAGTTGTTCTAAAAGTCATTTTCAAAAGACTAGATTCTTAAGCATGATTGCTTTTTTTTCTTTTTCTTTCCTCTATTCTCCAAATCTTCACTTTGTCAGTATCCTACAACCTCCTCTTTATATTCTTATTTTGGCTGGCACACACTTCCAGATTGTTATGTCTATCACTTAACCACATTACTAATGCATAATTATTTATTAGTAATATTAGTATTATTTATTAGTAACAGACACAGATATTCCAAGTTAGATGTGGATGATGCAGTTATCTCTTGATCATCTTCATTTCTTCTGGCCTGAGCCATGATTTCTCATTGTACTCATTATGATGGATTCGCATGGCATTCATCTCAAAGACTCTTCTTGATAATCTGCATATGGAAATGAGCTCTCTTTATGTAGTAAAAATTGTCTAGAGTCAGGTGTGTCAGTTTTGGCACAGAAAATCTAGCAATTACATTTATGGTTTTATCTCTTGCTAAAATTCCCGGAATAAAAATAGTAATGACTTCCAGATTCTTCCAAATAAATTGTCCATGGCTGGAAAGGTCTGTTTCAAATAGCAATCTCTTTTTTTTTTTTTCCCCTGCAGAAGTGCTGACAGTGTCAAAAAGAAAATATGCAATCTAGTCAATGCTCTGTATATATAAATCCTACCGAAGTTCTCTCTTTTGCTAATATAAAAATCTTATTTGGGTCTATGTTCCAATATCATTATACAATCAAGAGTTAAAGCTGCATTAATGATTGATTTACTCCTAGCATTTACTTCATGATATGTGTGAGTTCTCTGCCTAAAAACATTTCAGAAATTCAGTTTTCCAAGATTAGTCTTTTGTTAGCCTGAAAGTCACATGTGGCAGATACCACATGACCCAACACCTAGAGAAAAGGATATTAGAACAATGGTAAATGCATTTCTAAATACATTCCTCTCTTCTTTGAATATAACTTTCTTCCCTAAAGTAGTCACAACTCCTTTTTTGAGTTTATATCTTAAAACATTTTAAGGACATCGAGCTATACAGTTTCTGAAAAGAAAATGAGAATCACCTCACATGCGAGATGACTCTTTTTAAGATTATGCTTTTATTCCTCCAGTGACTTCAAGCTACCAACAACAACTGGTGGAATTATTTGACCTGTTGATATACTGACAAGGTATTTCTGGTAATACTCAATGGATTATTCAGTTTCCTCAAGTATTTAATGCAAAATTTGAAAGTGTCCTTGATCTGTTCACATGCCAGACTCTCAGAGGTTTGCAGAAATCATTAAAGGGTTATTCAATTATTGCAGATTTCTCATCAAACTTCTCATCAAAGCTTCATTGCTTAGAAATAAAGCTGTAGCTATTAAAAATTCTGTTAAAGACCTGCAGTCTCTGTGGTTTTGTTTGCCAACACTTCTACTCCCTGATATATTGTGATTCTCCAGTCCAACTTCCAAGCTGAGTATCTACCAAATCTATCCTTAAGCTCTGCATAGTCACATAGTATAGAAGAGAAATAATTTAGGTTCTATATCAAAATTCAGGGAACCATGGCATGGGTGGTATTCACACAGAGCCTCCACACCCTTTTCTCATTTCTCTTAAACCTAAGGAAAATGTTAAAGCAGTGTAAGGAATTCAAAATAGTAAAAAGCTTCCATTAATATCCTCTCTCTGATAACTGAGGTGCCCTTCAAGTAGTTATATGCTTTGTGAAAATGAGTAATTATAAAGAGACTTAATCAAAAAGCACTTAGCAGATGTTATCTCAAGCAGTGCTGATACATTTAAGTGCGTCTTCCAAGTGGGCAACATCAGCTATGTAATTATCTTGTAGGTAAGGAGAAAACTCACTCCATGTTATTCTAAGAAGTGTTTTTGATAGAACTTCAGCATTTACACATTCTTCAGTGACTGGTTCATAACAGCCAATAAAGGTCAGGTTTATTTTAGAGAAATTAATAGTGGAACAGATAGAATTCCTTATCAAAGCTCAGTAAAACAGCATCACAAACCAGCAGTGGGATTATCTCATAAACCAGGTGTGGGATTATTTTGTATGGAAGCAGGCAAATAGATACAGAAAATCAGTATGTCAATTTTTATTTTTTTTTCTGTATTTTTTCCTTTATGCTATTATGCTGACATTGTTCATTTCCTGTACTGGAAATGGAGAAAATTTCAGTCCTTTCTGAGCATTTTTATAGGACAGAAACAGTATGGTTGCATTGATTGTTCTGTATTTACTTTTTGCACTATTAGCTAATAACTTTCTACATGTTTATCTAGTAAAAGGAGAGAGGACAGTAACTTTCGCTATATGAGGTACCATTCTTCCTTCAGATCTGTCATATTTATTCCAAGTTGGAGTTGTTCCTATTTAGAAAAGATTGAATATTTGTTGTGGAATTAAAGGGTTGTATCTACCCTGTGATAATTTAGTGAAATGAAAAATGTTCTAGATGTTTGAATTTTGAGAGTTCAGGATGTTCCTGAGTGTCCACATTTTCCATGTTCAAACCAAATATATTTCATCTTATGTGAGGAATAATAATATATGTTTTACTTAGACTGATAAACTGTTAAAAAAAGTTGTTAAAAACCATCTAGCTGGATTCCTTAAATTTGTTGAGCCTTCATTCAGTTTTTAAAGGGAAAGAGGCCATATCTCATTCACACTTTGTACTTAAATTTTGTATCTCAACCATAAATTTACTTCACTTTAAATTGTTTATGTCTTTTTAAAATTTGGATAATTTAAACTCGATCTTTATAACTGCTCTTAAATTTATTTTTATTAGCAAAGAATGTGTAGCATTCCTGTAGCATTAGTTCTAGTTTATGGCATATATTTTGGATATTTTTTTAATTCACTGACTTTCGCATGTCTTCTGAACAGCCTTAATCCTTCTGTGAGGTCAGTAATTCTTGATATTTTCAAACTAGCAAAGAGATTATTTCTAATGAACAAAACCATTACTTCAAATACAGTGTTTTTCAGAATATTCAGAACCTGGATTACATCACTCTGTTGTTATACTGACTTCATTGCTGTTGCATAACTGTGCCTTTTGATGAGGAAGAACCTCTTCACCAGCAATCTGTTTACTCCATAAATTAAAGAATTCTTCTACCTTTTTGCCTGCACCTGCAAATTAAGTATTTTCTTTAACTGAATTCTCACTCCTTTTCCTTTAATTTAGGGGCATGGTTTTCTTAGTCAAAACATTTCTGTGTTAAATTACCTGGAACCTCACAGATTTCCTCTAGTTGGTGCCATTTTATATTTGTGCTTTTGACAGAAGAGTAGTCTTGATGTGTCTAATGTCAATTTATTTACTGCTTCTGGTGATATAGTATCTGCATTATTTCTCCCTTGCTGAAGTCTTCTTCAGTGCCAAAACTGGAATATGAATGTGGACGTCAGAAGAGGATGCTGTGAATATATGTCCCAAAGTGACATTACATTGACATATGAATCTTCTAAATTTCTGACAAGGATTCATTTCTTTCGTGAACATTAGGAAGATCTATATAAGTTCTGTGTTCACTGCCTGATTTCATAAACCAGACACTTCTTTTTCAAACCTCCAATAAAATATTGCATTGATTATAACTTAAACTATGCAAATGAGATTGTTGAAATATATAAAAAGCTCACTTTTCTGTTATGACATCAGATTTTAGTTCACCTAAAATGGAAACTCTGTTAACACATACAAATAATCCTCCTTGATTCAGTTTGCCACCTCAAATGATAGTTCTTGCGATTACTTCATTGCCCATAGCTCCGAGTGAGTTAGAAAGCTGGAAATGGTATGACAGTAATGAAAGTATATTAGCAGATCCAATCCAAAAACATGTTAACAGAAGCAATAACCCTCCTCCTGAACAATTCCTGCGATGAGATTCTTTAATTCAATTTCTTTCTCGTGGTCTAAGGGAATATAAAATGCTGGAAAAAACACTTATCTAAATCTGAGTGGTTAAGCATGGTTTCATTATATACTGGAAGGAACACAAGTAAAGTATTGTTCCCTTTTGCTTGTCACCTGTAAAATGAGGGGATATTTTTTGACCTTTGAAGGAACAGATATTCTAATGTTTGGCCTAATTTTATTTTGTCTTGGAAAAGCATTTCTGTTTCACAGCAAATCTATATTTTCTATTTCCTAAATTATAGGTTTCCACCTTCCAAACATATTCCTTTACAAAGGCATCAGTATTCTTTGCAGAAAAATTATAGGACATGAGAATACGTTTATATAGTGCAAAGAGAAACAATCACTGAAAGGGGTCTTATCAGCTACCAAGCTTGGCAAGAGTAACATTGCCTGAACTTTTGCTCAGACAAATGGACTTAGGCTAATTACAATGATCTATGAATACATTATGAAGCTAAGCTTTTCCTAAAATCTCTAGCAATGCTTTCTGTTTCAACATCTGTTTTCTTGGGCACAAAAAAACCCCAAACCCAAACTGGTCAGAGTATGTTTGCCCTACTCTCACTTTCTTTGAATTTCTCATCTCTGAAAGCCACAGAGTGAGCAGTGTGGTGTCGATGCCAGCCCTGGAAGAGCTTAAGGTTTTTGCTGCCATAGGTGAGAAAAGTAAGCCCACAGTGAGAGCTGCCAGGGACTTCAAGCTTGCCTGTGGGCAGCAGCTGACACAGAGCAGTTCCCTGAGGAATGAGAGCCACAGCAGCAGCAGCAGCAGCTTGCCTGATTTCTTTCAGGGCTCTGGGCATTAGCATTTTTGCAACTCCTGACTTGCAGTGTCTGGCAGCCAGCTTGCTCTAATCAATTACTTGGTTTTGTCTGCTTGTAAAGCTGGTGCTGAAGTGGATCTGTGCATTTGTGGCAGTATAATAGCAAGGCAGGTCCACTTAGTTAAGAGCTAGTCAAGAACAAGTCAAGTCAACTGGAAGCTTAACTGTGTAAAGTAAGGGTGTATGCAGGGTTATTAGCTTCACTGAACTAAGCCACAGAAACAGTTTTTCCTTGGTTATCTCATTATTGAGCTCCCAGATTAAAAGAATTTATGTGCAGCTATCAGGTACAGTGAAATCAATTGTGAGACAGGTGGTTTTTTTTTGTGTTAGGATGTGACAGCAAAGAGCAATTCACAGGTCAGTTATGTGGAAAAAGGGCACAAGCCCAGTCTAATCAAATAGGGGAAGAAATGCCATGTGGAGATCTTCAGGAAGAAGCCAGGGACTACCTCTTTTGTATTTAAATATGACATTAACCCAAAGCTTCTCTTGATGTGAAGGATACCATAGATATTATGAATTTATTCTGGGGGAAAAAAAATCCATTAATATATTTTAGGTAATCAATAAAAAAATATAATTAGGTATCCTTTTCCTTCCAGGCAAAATGTGATCACATATGGCCTGCTTGATTAGTTCTTCGTAAATCGCTGTTATATTTGATCAGAAGTAACACATAAAAGGAAATGATGTTTCAACACATCGTACCTTTCATGTTAAGTGAGAGATTTCTCTCACAAATAGCAGATTGATACTATCTGTTTACTACTTCCATGACAAAATAAACAAGCTAATATAAAAATCTAAATCAAACAAACAGACTGTATGGGCAGGTGTTTGTATGAGGCAATATACTCCAGGAATATAGAAGTGCTTGTTAAGGGTACTGTAAAAGTCTGTTAGCTGTCATAGAGGCCAAGAGAAGTGTGAATGTATCTGAAGAAAGGATGAAAAGAAATTAGGAGGAATGGAAGAGTCATGGAACATTTGCATATTAATGGATCAACAAAGCTTTTTTAAGCTACTTCAGGTGAACGTTTATTCCTTTACATATTATGTCAGCTTCAAAACAATCTTTGGAGAACAGACTTAGCTCTCTGGTGGTGACTTGCCTTTTGGAAACTAAACTAATCCATATGTTTAATGCAGAAGCTTATTTTACACAAGTGAGATTTTCAACTTCTCATGTGATATGTTTGAATCACTAATTGCTAATTGCAGATTCCCCCACTGTTCTCTTTAGTGACATATTTGTAGCAGCCACTGAAAGATTACATCGAGAACATCAATTGGTGCATAAATATTTATGAATACTTAAGTGGAATAATCAAGTGTAATAAACTCTCCAGAGATACTGCTGCTATCTGAAGAGAATTTTAAGAATAATATAATGTGTACATATGTGCGGTGAAGAAAGTTAACATTTGCCTTGCCAGAGTCCCTTTCTTAAAGGAATTAATTTGATTTTGATATTTCCAAACAAACTTTTCACTTTAACATTTTTTTAAGGTGTGAAGGAGATTTCTAGGCTTGTAAGAATAATTTTACTTCTTGTTTACTTCTTGAGAGACATCAATGACAGCAAAATTGTAATTTAAAATTTCATTAGCACTGCAGGTTTTGCTTTTTTTTCTTTCAGAGCTACAGTGCTCTTTTAATTTCTTGTGGTTTTAGTAATAGCAGAGGTTATTAGGCAGCCTGTCTCAGTAAGAAAGCTAAGCATAGTAGTTGGCATCTACAGGGCACCTCATTCCAGCCCTTGATGGAATATACTTACCTTTCAAGTGTAGAAGACTTAAACAGTACAAAGGAGAGAGAGTTGTTCCCCATTCTTGCTTCCAGCAAGGTATTGTTGATGGGTATCTAGAGATATTTTCCATTTTTGTTGCAATAATGTGAATTTACCCTATTTCTTTACTGGAACGGAAAATGAAGTATTCAGTATGAAATTTTATATCAGAATATTTCTGACAAGTCACTGACTGCTAAGAAGGGTAATTACAGTTAACAACTATATCACATGCCCTGATTCTGCATCATTATGACATTTATGGAAAGTTTAATCGAAAAGTAAGGGTTTTTTTCACATATTTTAGCAGAATCAAAGGTCTGGAATGCATATACAGCCAGTCCCAGACATTCTATCTTGCTGCCAGCATGCTTAGCCTCTGTAATTCGTTGTTTTAGTACCCTAGTCATCTCAGCATCTTTCTATTTACTTGTTACTTCCAGACCTGTCAACTTTTATGCTCCACAGAAAGATGTAACATGTCTGCCTCTCTGGAAAGACAACATTAACCGTTAATCCTACCTCTAGGCTTTGCCATCACTATTCCTGAGCCCCAGCATTGTCTAAGGCCTTTACATTCCTAGTCTTAGTTAACTGATTGTTGAACTTTAAAGCTAGAAGTATGGCATTTAGGACTGAAACCCCCCTACATTTTGCAAGGTATTACCTTCAGCCTTTTGATATAAAGACTGAAATTTTGATTCCAGAAACTGATATTCCCTCTTGCCCCAAACCGCAAAAACTTCCTTGACCTTTATTGAATTAAATATAAAACTAGCAATTCATTTGACTTATTCTTGTGTTACTCTTTATGAAATCTATTTCACTATGCTCTTGAGATTTTAACTGTCCTGAAAAGTATTTTTTTGATGATACATAAAAAAAGCTGATGGCCAAAAGTTCTGATGTAATTTTGGCAGTTCTAGACTATCATCTTGTAATGAACTTGATGATCATCATCATGTCTTGGGTTAGTGAAGTGGTGTTTGGAAAGTGTATGTGTGTGGGCACTGGGGTGGCTCCTGTGAGGAGCTGCTGGAAGCAGCAGTTCCAATGCCTACCCCGCCTATGCCCAAGGCCAAGCAGATGTGGGAAGCTGGATGCACTTCTATGAGGAACATACTCAGAAAGGGAAAATGAAACTGTAAAAAGTAGGAAAACAGAGATCTGCAGAGCAGAGGCAGAGGTGAGGCAGCGATGCCAAAGACACCAAGGACACTGAAGAAGGAGGTGGAAAGGTGCCCAATCAGAGATTTCCCTGCAGTCTGTGGTGAGATGGCAGCTGTGCCCCTGCAACTGATGGAGGAGCACAGTGGAGCAGTCCCTGAAGAAGCATGATGAAGCAGTCCTTGAAGGACCACGGTGGGGTAAATGTGGATTTGTAGCCCCTGAAGTGTCACAGGTGGGCAGACATGAAGAAGCAGCCTGTGCAGGACTGCAGAGAGGGGCAGATGTGGCTCTGCAGCCGTGTAGGACCCTGTGGCAGAGGAGGTGACTGCTCCTGCAGCAGCCGTGACTCTGTGTGCAGCCCAGGCGGGAGCAGTCTGTGCCTGAGGGACTGCACCTGTGGGAGGGACTCATGTCCCAGGGGTTCCTCTCCCGGGAGAAGGACCCCGTGTTGGAGTAGGGGGAAAGCTGTGAGGAGTCCTCCCCCTGAGGTGGAAACACCATTGGTAAACTGACTCTAAATCCCAGCTCCTCATCCCCTGTGCCACTGAGGGGGAGGCAGCAGTGACGTGATCTGGGACTGGGAAGAGGGAGGGTGTGGGGGGAAAGTTATTAAGATCTGGCCATGTTTTATCTCTCTCCTTGTAGATTAAATGAGTTGTTTTTTTTCTTCTCAAGTTGACCCTCCCTGCTTTTTGCCTGTTACCATAACTGGGGAATGCAAACCTGCCTATCCTTGTCTTGATTAAGGAGCCTTTGGGTGGATTTTCTCCTCCTTGTCCCACAGTGGGTGTGTAGGATGAATGAACAGAGGCCTGACTGGTACTGGCTGGACCTAAACTGGGACACAGAGATACTGCAAAAGTAAGGGATCAAGAACTGACACAAATTGAAAGCTAAACAGATCACTCACAGTGGTGTATATGCCTTTGGACAAAGAACTAATTTATGTGCTTATATCCAATTAACTGTTATTTAATTCTGAAGTGATTTGCTGAGTTTGTTCCTGGAAGATTTGCATTTCAGCTCATCCAAAACAAAAAGCACCACAGGATGTTTCCACTATAGTCTTACAAAGAATGAGGGAATGTTGTCATTCAAAATTAACCCAATCACTACATCAAATAAAACATTAAATGTTGATATTTTTCTTGGTTATCACAGTATCCATTTTGCACCATATTGCTGCTTTGTAGTTTATACAAATACCTACTATAAGTAAGGTACTCAGAGGTAATTTTCATTGCTTCTGCTACTCCTGTTCACTGAATAAGAGACTATAGCATCCAAGGCTTAGTCTTGTCTATTTTATTACCATTAAACACACTAAGATAAATAAGAGTGCTCCAATGTTCCATTTTAATTTTTATTTCCAAGGACATTACACAGAGATAAATTACAAAGCTCCAATGTTCCGGTTTTATTTTAAGTTCTAAAGGTATTTCATAAAGCTCTGTAATGTATGTTTACCCAGTAATACTGATTCTCTTTAAATATTTTTCAGTATTAGTAGTGATATGATAAGATCTTTTTCCATTGAAAATGTTTTCCTCAATAGTAAAAATCAGCTTCAACATCACTTATTTTAGCTCCATTTTGTGGCAAGATGGAAAATCAGGCACAGTCAGACACTTAGATGCAGAAGAGGTTTACATAAATATATAACTCTTGTCTATTAGTATTAATTCCTAAATAATAACAAATGTACATCTGTAACTCCTTTTTTCAAGCACTTCATCTAGAAGGAAAATCATTTAATGTGTTGTTTAAAAGAAAGAAACAGAATTACCTACCAACGAGGCTTTTAAGCTTCATTTAATTTTCTTTTCTCTTGGACCATGAAATAACTCATGGAATATAATACATTTAGTATGACTAATTAATCCCCATCTGATGTTTTTTGCTAATATTATTACCATATTAATTAGCTAATTACCCTAACATTGTCAATAGTAATAAAATAAAAGTAATACTGCAACTGCTCTTATTGAGTTGTAGTCTGGCAAACTTCATTGCATTTAAAGTATTTCTGAAATAACATGTAGTTCTAGGGAGGAAAGCAAGGTAAGAGTTGTACCCTATATCAATTCTATTTGTTTGATAACAACAAAAAGTCTAAATTGCAATTGAACTTACTGATATACGTAGCTCTGGGTATGGATATTCCCTGTCCTAACTAAGAGAATAATAGAGCATAATTTTATTTTTATGACAAGGAAGAAATTACTAAAAAATTTAGCATATGACAGTTGAATGCATGAGTAGGTAGATATATAGGTATCAGCTGGGTAACCAGAAATTATTGTGATGGGATTGTTTAGCAGGCTGACAAATCACGGCAGTTTTCAAACTTTAGTGAATGAATTAGTGACACACTTCGTGCTATGGTTGTACTTACAAATTATGAATCATGATCACTACATATACGAAGCTCTTAGTCTTTTATACTGATGTTCTGAATGTCTCTGAGTATACAATAACATGGAGTTGATGGGGAATAGTTAGTAACAACAGGGATGCTTCTTGGTGTTTTCAATCATTGCTGACCAAGTGATCAGATTGGAGAGTTCTTTGATGAAAGGCTAAAACCTAAGTGTTTTTGTTAGCTTCCTTGTCTAATTTTCTGAATTTATGCCTGATCTTTTTATGCCATCTACTTCTCCCCAGGAGTCCAATCTGCCTAGTCCTGCTTATCTATTTTTCTTTGTTTTGCCAGTCCCCGTCTTGTGTACACAGTGCACCCTATTTTCCACTCCTTTAAACTTGACTTTTCTCTGTCATGCATAAGACAAAAGTCTAAAGTTTTGTGGTAACTGGATGCCTTTTACATGCTACCACACCCCTCTTTGCTTGCCCCTTTGGTGTTCATACTGCTTATATACTTACTAAAATATTTACACATTGTGTCTGGCTAGGCCATGATACAAAATATGAGACTACTGTTGTTTAACTGCTTTAGTTTGCTTATAATCAGAATCAAGACAAGTTAATATTACTTACATCCTTATCCCCATACTTTTAACTTGTAGATGCTCTAGTTACAAGTGTTGGACAGCAGAGTGTCAGCTCACATTGATTATGACTGAAAGTTGACATTGACATTTTCCTATGGTAGCTATGCAAAGAGTGTTTTGTTAAATCAGTTCGATTAATAATGAAGAAGTGTTTATATATCTAAATATCTCAGTTCTGATATATAAATCTTTTACTTTACTATATTTACAATATTGACAAAATAAAAGGGATGGGAAAAAAGATTTAAACATCAATTATCTTTGACCAATATACATCTCCTAATCTATTTTCTTATCTATCTATGCCTCAGTATTAACCTTAGACTTGGTTTCAGTCTTAAACTTGAAGAAACCAATAGCCTCTCTGATGAGTTCAGACTTCTGGCCTAATAATCTAAACTGAGTCCATGGAAATAGTCTGTTTGGTGCAAACCCACAAAAAGGATTGTACCCCAAAGTGAGGCTTTTCCTGACACCAGTTAGCGGTTGCATTCAATCTTCACTCAATACTTTGTCTAAGCAGTTCCCTAGCTGTGTTCAAACTCTTCAAATGAAGCAATGCTCACCACAGCATGAAAGTATCAGGACAGTATTAAAATGCTCAGTGTTTACTTCTCGGTCTCATAGTTCTTTGACATAACGTGATTCTCAGTAGGACCCCCTGAAGTGGATGATGCCACATTATCAACGTTGAACACTTGCATTACATTCGTCATGCTACAATGACATTTAAACTCCACCTGCTTAGGAAAAAAAAAACCAAACCAACCTAAATCCTAAGTTAAGATTTCACAGAATTTTTTGCTTCTAGCTTTTTCTGTGCAGGTCCATCTTTACTATCTTTTTTCCTCAGGTACTTGATCCCACTGGCTGATAATCCCAGGCCCCAATATACAGCCTCCACAAACCCAGGACAAACTTGCTCTAAATTAACTGGTTCATTTGGATTTGTGTTTCATTCTGGTGGACAGCTAAAGGAGAGTCTCTGAACAAGAATTGTTATTTTCCTTTATTATGCTCTTAAAGACACTCTGAGAGACACTCTTCTGTGCTAATGAATGCATCCATCTGATGGCACCATGAAAAAAAGCACCTCAAGAATTCAGAAAGCAGCCTATTCTCTGAATTTTTTGTAACTAAGGTGAAAATATGGGGAATCTTGACAACTTGTCTGTGCAAACTACATATTCTTGCGAGGTATCACTATTGAATCTCATTCATTTAGCACATTAAGAATTATTTATTAATAAGTCTAAGAACCAGAAAGTAATGGGAAATAATTTAATCTTACATTCTAGGCTATGACTTATAGAGTCTATATTTACAAAGTATTTAATGCATTGCTTTTAGAAAGTAGAAATTATTAAAAAACATATATATATCAACTTATTTTCTTCTATCTTAAAACTGAAAAGCTATTACCCTGTTCATATGGCCATTTCCAGAGGAGTTGCCATTTCACTCACCAGCTGCATAGTAGATGCAAATTGATGCAGTGTTGAAAAACTATACTACAGCATACAGAGCTCTTACTCAAATTCCTTCTTGTTGAATCCCAGCTCCATGTCATGTTTATTTCAGTTAAAGGATTTTAAAATTTTTTTAGAGTTCTGCTTTAGTTCTATTTTTAGATAACATTTGAAGTCAAAGGCGTTTTTCTTGACTCCATGTTACTAACCAATGATTTTATCATTGCAAATATGATGCATATAGATACATACTATGTGTTTGTTGATTAAACCTCTTTAAGCATGATATTGTGAAGAATGCAAAAACATCTTTAGCAGATTGAAGGAAAAAAAAGATTTGTTTCCAGTGCTGTTCAGCAGAATAAGAGTTGATTTCAAGGTAAACATTCCCTTTTCAATCTACTTGCCAAGTAAGGTCTGTAACTTACTCCCATGCTATGTACAACAATCCCTCTCATCTGTTTTATGCCAGAAGAACTCCCAGAAGATATCTCCCTGAGCTTAACAATGGGACCATTTAGCTCAATATTCTCTCTCCCACAGTGGAAAAAAGATGTCACTACAGAGAACATAGAAGTTTGGAAGCTCTGCTCAGCCTGTTCCCATCAAACTAACTGCTATCTCCAGCTGCTGTATGAGAAATATTGGAGACTTAAAGAAACACTTAGTTCTCTATCAACCTGCTTATGGACCTGTTACCCATGATTTTGTTTAAATGCTTCCTTACCTGCCGATGCTGTCTACCTACAAATTTTACTGTTGCACCAAGTTCCAGAATATCACTTATCACATAAATTATTTACTTCCATGTTTTTAAGAAATCTATTCATTTCCATTGTCCTCTAGTTTCTCTTAGATTTTCAACCTATTAATAAAATTATGGTTTTGTAAAACTTGATTCTATCCCCTCAGATGTCTCCAAACTATCTCTTAGTTTCTCTTTGTTAAGCAGCTGCTTCATGCCCTTGATAATTTTGTTTGTCCTTTCCTGAAGCATGTCAAATTGATCTTCACCCTTCTTGTACAAGAGTTGTGCACACTACTCAAGAGATCAGAAAATAAAATTTTATTCATAATCCACAAAATCCCTAAATTTTCAGGTTTTTTTCCTGAATACACTTTCTGATTTTTTCCAACTTTTTTTTGGCTGCCACAATATACTGAATTAATGATTTCTAATGACAGCTTCAAGATCTATTTTTACTGAATAGTAATTGCTATCTCTAACTTCAGCTTTAACTTAGATATGTCTTAGATTCTTTCCCTAGCTGTATTATTTTAATTATCTACATTGAAGCTTACTTGCTGCTGTGTTGTTAAGATTCTACCTGGTATCCCTCTGACAGAAAATGTAAGTCACATCCAGGCACATTTAATGAGAAAGTCAACTTATGCAGTTCTTTAGGATTGAATTTTAATGGATTGTTGTCTAAGTAATGCAGCATATATAGTCATGATATATTTTATTGCAATAATCACTAATATATTCACTTTTAAACAAACAAGCCACACTGTGCTGAATGTAAGCAAAGGTACTTTACATTCTTTTCCTATAGATGTAGTATGCAAGACCTGGTTCTTCAGAATATCATAGAAGAAGTTTTATTTCACTGTAGTTTATTAATTTTCCTTTGTTTCGGGAAAAGTTTGAGTTGGAGAACTGACAGCATTTTTACTTGTTGATAATGCCACATAAAAGCCAGGCTCTCAGTTACTTTCCCTTTCCAGAATCTTGTTTTTAAATAAGTAACCATTATAGATTAAAATAAGTATTTAAACACATAATAATATTGACTGAAATCCAAGAATTTCTAATGCCTGCAAACTCTTCAGACTTTCTCACACTAAACACACACCCATATGTACCTGCTATCCTCCTTTGTTTTGAGTTGTTTAAAAAAAGCATCTAAAAAAATCTGCAGCAAATTCTCAGCAGTCTGCCAAAATCAGGTTGTGTGTAAAAGGCACTCTGATGGAGACTGTCCAGTGAACAGTTCCTCTTTCCCTGGGGATGATGCCTTTTCAAGACCTGACAAGTATCACTCCCCCACAGGACAAAACAATTCAACAACTGATTCAGCTGCAAATTCACTTAGCAGGGAAATATCTCCAACCAGAAACAGGACAGTCAATTAATCTAATCTTAGCTACTCCAGACATCTTAGCTCGTCCTAGGTTAGGAGCCCAGGCTCTGCAGATAGTCAAGGATTCACCAAACTTAACGCAAATCCCAGTCTCAGCAGTGAGAGGTCCAGCCCTACCCTTCAATATGGCCAGCCATTCCTCCTGGAACATCTTTTGGACAGTAGGAGAGAACAATTTTCTGTCTGATTAATCTTTACAGGATAGGTATGTTTTCAGATCTAGCAAACACACATAGGTTGTAATTATTATTAACAAAAAAACTTTGCTTGAGACCTCTTTTTTTACAGTGCCAAGTGCTGCTTCTGTACGCTGATGAAAATTCAGAGTATCACTTGGAGTAAGCTCAGGGAGAGCAGAATCCGACCCATACTTTCAATTACCTGCTGTTATTTCTAGTGAAGACAGTACAACCTTCAGTATTAAATGCGCCTTTTTTATTTTTTTTCTGAGATTATGAATGAAGATCTTCATTCAGTAGCTCTAACTATTTTCAAAGTATTATATGACTGAAAAAATATTTCTAAACTTTAGGATTTCACTGAGAAGAAACTCATTAAACCTTAGAAGACAAGGCCTTTGTATCACTGAGGGTAGGTGCAGCCCTGGTAGATGAGGCTATTGCCTCCAGCAACAGCACACAATGCACTTAATTGTCCTGGATTAAAACCGAACCAAACCAGACCAAAACAGCAAACTTTTCTAAAAGGAGATAATCAGACTGTTGCTGGTTTCAGAACAGTTCTTTGAGTTTGAGTGTCTTGAACTGTCACAAAATATTTCACCCATCTTATCTGTTAACAGTCTAGGGAAGACCATTTCCAGAATGCATAAGTTTAAGACTGGAGTTTGCTTCTCGGGGTTACATCTTTTAATGGACTGACTGTCACTGATAACAAAATGATGGAGGAGCACTATGTTCTTGCAATCTCATTAGCTGGATGTATTGTGTGATGTTAAAGTCAACAAACTGCAGAATACTATCACACACCAGCTGCAAAAGAGTGAAGGAGAAAGCAATTTAAAGTTAAACATGAAACTTTTACAGTCTAGCTGTTGATTTGTAGTAACAGTTTGCAGTGCTTTGTTTTTTTGGTATTCTGTGCATACCTTTTAGGATTCAGTTTAGTTGATATTAATAATACATAATACAAAAAAAACCCAAAAAACAAAAAACAAAACAACAAGCCATAACTAAACTTCCAACCAAGCAAGGAAAAACCCTGCAACATAAACAGAAACAAAGTTCTTCCTGGATGTGTTTCTGTTTCTAGTGATACATTTTGTTTTTACTTTTCTTTTCCCTTGTGCCAAATACTTAGTGATGCTGTCTCTTTTTGCAGAAAGTAATAAGAAAATATCCGGTAAAGAACAAATGGAGATTCACTCCTTGCTCTACTACTGAATACGGTTATTATAGTGTAAATGTGACATTTTAATTATTTATGTAGGGAAAAATGAAATCTCAAGAGACTGATTTCCAGTCATTTACACATCTGCAGTACGTAGATAGTATAGATAGATATTTTGTCTCCACTGATCTTTTATAATTGCCTGTCCCATTTTGTTCAATATGATGTAAATACCTCTCCATACACCTCCAACATAATCAATAGTTTTCCTATCAAGATAAAACACTTTATGCAATAGAAACTTTTATTGGTAAGTTTTTCTTTCTAACTAAGATAAAAGTTGTCAACTCTGCAAAGGAAACACAGACTGAAGGACAAGAAATGCTGAAATATTTGGTTATTCCTTCAAAACATCCACCCTGAAGACATAGAAAGTGGGGCAAACCAGAAATTTCTGGCTGTGAGACTTTGTAATTATTCACTGAGAACTATCTAGAGCAATCTTGTCTCTGCACCAGTGTTAGTACCATTTTGTGACAGTTAATGTTCTTAAGGACTTTACTCCTATAGTCCTGTTGGATCTTCTGTTTCATGGATAGATTAAATTTTCTCAGGAGTCTGCAGTCATGTGATTCTGGCTGTTCCTTCCTCTGAGAGATGGTGAATTCTCCAGCATATACGTACCTTTAGAAGAAAGATGCTCGTGTACTAGACACAGTCTCACTACATCCTAGCAATATCCCAGAAGCAGAAGATAATATACGTTCACTCTCCATGTGATTGAAGGAACATGCTAGAATAAGAGGATAATACTCAACTTATAAGTAGGCAGGGAATTCTGTGTTCTTTGCTGGTAGTTAAGAAGAACTCTGAGTCAAAATAAGGTATATGAACCTCTGTTACTGTAAAAGGGAAGAAACATAGACCCAAGAATCCAACCTTTGAGTTAGAAGATGAATCTGCAAACAGCTCTGTGTGTGGTTCATATCATGCTCAAAGTCTCTTGAAACGAAAGTTTTTAAGCATGGGGTGCCAAATTTATTTTTAAAGTATTACAGTCCTTGGTTTCTAGGTCCCGCTCAGATATCTGTAAATACTAAGTTTGATTTCCCATATGTAAGAGCACCAACTGCACCCGTGAACACTCATCTGCATGTGACTGAACTATAAAAATGTAAGCTTTTTTATAATGCAGATTGTTTTGATACAGAAATGGAAAACCACTGAACTCAAATTGGAGGAATCAAACATGAGGGTATACAGGAATGTATCAGAGCACACAAATATTAAATATTTCTTTCCTTTCCTTAAGTAAATTTCCTTTCCTTAGTAATTTTAGAGCCATGGCACTTCAATTCAGTGTTTTGCTTCATCCTCACAAGCAGAATTCTGCATTTGTGTCAATGCCAACAAACTACTCTGAAGATTAGTTCTCTAGGTTAAAAATTCTCTACACATTGATTTTGAGTGAAATGACTATCTACTTCTGTTTTTCAGGATATTATTTTTAATGCCTGGAGCTTTTACCACCAAAACTAGGATAATGAAAAAAAAAATCACCTTTTTTTAAATTTTTTTTTTATTTTTTTTCCTCGAACTAGAGAAAATTCAGTTGTGCAATAATCACAGAGATGAATAAACAAGACTCAGACAACCTCTCCATATTTCTATCACACCTCTACTTTATCTGCAAATCCTTTGGTTGTCACATACAGCACCCAGTGCATTTCTGGAAAGTAAGCTGATTTACTTCTCCCAAACACCAGAGGACTGGAGGAAGGATTTTTCCAACAGCAAGCAGCACCTAGAGGACTTTGAGAATACTATAGGAGTACAATAAGAGTGAAGAGTTAGAGAAATTGAAACTAATATTTTTGAGACTTTGATTTTCATTACTTAGCTAGATTCAGAATTCAATGACTAATTTAGCATAGGCGTCCATTAGGACTTCATTTCCCTATCCAGAATGAAAATGTTCTAAGTTTGAACAGGTTTTTGAGCTAAACGGAAGCCTTCTTGAAAAAAAGATACTTGTATAAGATGCTTATTCTGTTCATTCTGAAGTTCTTTGATTTTTTTTTTTTTTTTGATTGGAAACCTTAGTGTTTCCATTGAGCATTATGAAAAGTTCTTAGATTTCCTGAATTTCCACTTCTTTTGAACTTGCCTTTCTGACTTCCTCTTTCAACTGAGTTTGGTTTAAGATTTCCATGGGCACATTAGCTGTCTTTTCTTTGAAGTGAAGCCTAAGTCCTTGAAGCCTTAAGTAGTAAGAATTTATTAGTTAAAAATAGTGGAAAAGAGTAAGCAAGAGGGGTTTTTTGATATTCTAATCATAAAATGTAATGAACCATTCCCCAAACACACATTTCAAATGAAAATATTTCATTAAATATTTAAATCTGAAAAATGCTGACAAGTCTTATTCTTAAGATTCAACATTTGTATTTGTATTCATTGTTGTTTGTTTTAAGAATTTTTGAAAACTTTGTAGAATTAATATGAACTGTCTGTACTAAATGTTGTCTGGTCACTGCACTCTGTGAAGTAAAAATCACAGTTCAAGAATGTGATTAAATGTTCCAGCCTTACTGTTGCCTCTCTGGCTGGCTATAAATGCATTTTGAAATTATACCCTTTGTTGTTGATAGAAGGTGATTTACATCTATTACATGTCAGTGGCAGAACATTTATGGCATAATTCATGTTAATTTTGTCTCTAGTTTTTGAAGTATTCACTCTCTTTAATGCTTATTATGCTTTTGCTTGGCTATTTTCTCCATGAAGAACCTGTTACTCCACAAAAAAGAAGTTGGGTATGCTGGAAAACTTATTGTTCTATGTTTTACTGCACAATGGATGTCTTTCAGTGAGAAATGTATGAAAGGGTGTTTACATTAAAATTGTCCTTCAAGATATTTTTGCTTCTATTTTTGCATTCTAAATTGGTTTTAAAAAGATCCCTCATGTATTCAAAGAAGGGAACTCAGAAATACCCTGAGATGTTTTTGCTCCAAGTACAACTGCAATTCTCATTTCCCATTTAGCTCACATTTTTTTCTACAATCCAGTTACTTATGGAGTTGTACATTGCATATATAAGCTTATGGTTTTAGCTCTGGACACTGTATTATTTATTTATCTATTTATTTATAAATATAATTTTATACAGCCTCACATGTAGAACAGGATAATTACTCCAAGGCAGTTAATTTGGTAAAAAATTTTAGTGTCCATTCAACACAAACAATCAGACAAACAAACAAACCAAAAAAATGTTATTTTCTATACATCCCACATGTACTCAGTGATCCACAAAACAGAAAATACTTTTATACTGCAAATTAGTGTAACAATTCTAAAATGCTTCTGAGCAACCACAGTGAAATATTGCCTGGTGATGTTTTAACTAAAGGAGTTCTAGCTGCATGCTTTAATCCTAGTTCATGCTTTAACCCTGATATCTTAACAGTTCTTCCCTTGACAAGGAGGAGAATAAATAGATCCATAAGCAATTATTAGAAATTGTGTAAGTGGTCACTGTACAATGAAATACTCCCATATTACAATTGTACATTTTTAATATTTTAGCTAGATTGTTGCACCTTCTTGAAATCGTAGGCCTTTGCTTCTGACTTGAATAGCCCTTCATGTTTTTGGCATCTGGATGTCCAGCATGGTAGATATTTTATAAGCCTCATGAAATGTATTTACAAGCTCTTGCTGCTTGTGAGAGTCAACTTCACTGTGAGCAAAGTAGCCCCTGGCAAATGCCAATGGTGAGCTGGTTCCTTGGCTCATTTTTCACCTCACACTTCACTCACAAGGAAAGTGGAATTATCCCAGCTTTTTCCTGCTTGACTAATTGTGATCTAATTAAGTAGGATCACTTTGAATAAGTGAGGTCTTTCTTGTCTTTAATAGCTCATTTCTTTGGATCTACATACTTTTCAGAAACAAAGAGATGTTTATCTGAGAGAAAAACAAAATTTTGACCTCAGGTCTATATGCTTGAAGATCTATATGCATTATATTTGTGTAGCAGGAACAGTCTTCCACTATTTTTAATTATCCCTGGCTGAATCTCAGTAAGAACAGCTTCATATAAAGTTATTATAAATCTGGATTTTTAATAAGAGGTATTTGCACTATAAAAAGATCTTTCAACTGTGTAGAAAGAATGCTTAAAATATTTTACTTTCTACTATTTGCACAGTTCCACTTTTTAATTACTATTTTTCTTTCACAGATAAATTTACCAGTATATAACATTGAAGACATACTCCTTCATATTACCTTTAAAATACTGTTACTACTGTAAAAGCTGGGTAGAATAACTGTAATTAACATCTTATGTCATTTTACACTACATGAAGAGAACAGCTAAATTTTCCTTACCAATCATAATCAAAAGTCTGTTTGTTTAGCACCGATTACTATAATAAATAAAAAGAGTGAGCGATAAAGAGAGGCAGACTATTTATACAACAGTGGTTTTGCCCATAGCACAAAGAGATCTGTTTTCAAAGCACAGCAAAAAGAAAAATCCTCTCAATTCCCAGTGATGCTAATGGAAGTTCTCCAACTAAATCCCTAAACATCCCTTTGAAAATATACCTCTAATGTAGATTACAGTGTTGGTTTTCTTATTTCTTTCAGCAAAGAGAAAGTCCATCACGATTTACTTTGCCCCTCCTCTAACTCTGATAAACTATCTTAGGTGGGCTCTGTGAAAACTCTGCTGAGAGACATATTTACTCACTCTCTACAAAAACAGTTCCCCTTGGTACAGAAAAAAAAAAAAAGTAGGATTAATCAGCTTGCTTTATTTTATTTTTTTTTGTGCTAGAAACCTCTCTTCTCTCCTTGGTGAGGATATCCACAAAGGAGAGGTGAAACTGTGTTATAAACAGCTGTCATCCCTGGGGAAGGAAAGTCACCTACTGAGTACCTTGGATGCTACAAGAGGGAATGGTCTATGGAGAAAAGCTTCCTATCTTTATTGTTCGCTTGGAAAAAAAGTCTTCAGTCAACTGTTGAAATGAAGCAGGTTGCTTTTCATAATGTGCTGGAGTAATCTGCGGAGTCAATTATTGCTTAAGGGAAAGAGCAGAGTGACCACTGGGACAGGACTCTGAGGAAATGCTGAGTCAGAAGCTAAACACATGTCCAGAAAAGAAAAAAAAAGGAAAATAAAAAGGAAAAAAAAAGTTTAATTTTCTTTACTTTACATCCCATCCCCATCCAGTGGTTGGTATGGACCACTCTCCTGTTTGCAGATATGATTGAATGAGAAAGCTGAGACGGTTTTTTCTCTAATGACTCAATTTATATTTTCCATTCAAGAAGGTTTTTTTAAAAATAATGTCATTATTCTTTTAATGTTTTTATTAAAGTGATATAATTTAATTTCTGGTATCAAACTCACTTATTGTAATAAAGTTATTATATTAGTGTCATGTTTTATGTTAGTACCTATATTGTATATACCTAAAGCTGTTGTTCTAGTGGTTTTATTTTCTTTTTCATAAGACATCTTGAAGTTTCGGCTTTCCACTCCAATTTTTTGACAGTTTTTCCCTGGAAAGGAATTTCTATTGTTTTATTTAGTCCTATTCTATATGGTAGACTTTTGACTACCTGTGCCAAAATAGTAAGTTCCTGAGATTTACAGAATAATTTATCATCTTAACTGAGAAGTCAAGAAATGTGTAATGTTTATGAATATCAGGAAGGAAAATAAAACCAAACAATTTTTTCTTTTAAAAAAAGAATTAATAGAAACATGTATTTTTAATATCATGGAGCTTTAAAACAGCTGCACTTCTGCAAGATGAGAGTGGATTAATTCTGTTTGCATCTCATGGTTAATTAGGGCAGACTGAAATATTGCACAGAAGTTGTGAATTTTTAATATATTCAGTGTGGCTCCTCAGTACAAGAAATATAGCTACTACATTTTCAATTTAGTGTAAGATAAAGCCTACGATACACACTCAACTAAGATAAAATGTATATGAAGAAATATATAGTTGATATCATATCTCATTCCTTTTCTATGTCAACATTGTATGGCTGTAATCCAGAGACGCTAGAACTAGAAGGTATGTTAATTACATATTGTACGAAGCTTTAGGTAGTAAAATAATGCAGCCTGCATACTTCAAGGATTACAGCTGATGATTAGGAAGCATTTCTTTCAAAAGGAGAGACTGTTCACAGTAGTTGTGGGATTTTTTTGAGCATTAAATAAATCTCTTTCAAATTAAAATTCTGCCTTTCCTACTTGAAAGCACCATTTTAATTTTCTTATTTATAAGCATGTTTTCGAAATAATATATTTAGATATCTGTGGAAATATAGACTGCTAATCAATAATTTTCTTTTAGAACCTTACTTTCATGAGAGGCTGAAGACAGTTGTGTGCAAAAGGGAGCACTTATATTGTGTGCTTTCTAGTTTGTTTTTACAGTTGGCAGAAAACTGTCCATGCCTTACACAGATCACCACCATAAGAGGAATGCCTACTAGTTAAAGTGCTTTTGGACTTTGTTCTTATTCATTGCCCCTTCATCAAAAAGAAAGAAGAGATCTACTCTTCAAAGTGCAGACTTGCATTATTTTTTTCTAGTGATAGGTTATTTGGCACTAAAACTTAGTTGCAGATTGTCACCCAGATGTGTCAAACTACTGAAGTTTTACTTTTTAAAAAAAATTATGGAAATTGTGCTTGATGAAAAAATATTCACTGCATGGTTTCTGAGGAAGCATTTTTCCCTTATAAGCACTGTGCTGTTTTTCTGCCTGTTTTAAAAAAAGTAAGTCTTTTTGATCATTTACAGCATACATTAAAATATTTTTTAAAGCTGTAAAGACTATTTGACATGAATGTTTCAGAAGAACTGTCAAAATGTTTAAAGGATATTAAATCAGGGTATTAAGTATTAAAACCTCAGGGCTCCAATTCAGCTGTTGTATTGTCCAGCTATTTTCCTGCCTCATAACAGAGACCTCACAGCTCTTCTCTCCACATCCCTGACTTTTCAACTAGATAGAGCCTAACTAGATACATATGACTTAACTCTGACCAGATCATACTGTATTTGGTCACAAATTATCAGAAGTTTGCATAGAGCTAAATGGCACAAATCTAATGGAACATGATAACTTTAAGATATTTATGCCCTGTAGGCATTATAAGGCATTTAAAGGCATTATGAAAACGACATATCATAGGGGACACTAAGTATTTAATCAGGATAAGGAGAGGTGGTGTATCAAAAGCATTTTCAAGGGCAGTTTAGTTCTGTGCAAATTGGAAGTCTCATTTGTCAAGAGGTCTCACTGCAGGTGGACAACAGATTTTACATCAACAACTAAACATCTGCGGTTTTACTTTATTTTCTACTATGTGATGGTCTGGGGGATATTCAGAATTGCAAATTAATGAACAGGACACTAGAGTTGTATATGTTTAATTATCAGAAAGAATCAATAAATCCCAGGCAAATTGCAATATTCTCATACTTAACCTGCTGTAGTGGATCCTGCTTGAGCAGGGTTCCCTGTTGTTGGACTAGACAGTCTTCAGAGATTCCTTCTAATGCCAGTGATTCTGTGAGTCTCTAATATTGCAGCTCATAAACTTAGAAGTGAAATTCTAACTCCAGTCATGTAAATATAAACTTTTTTTTATAGATTTTTTTTTTTTTTAATTTAGTTCAAGCATCTTTTACACTATGCTTACTTTTCAGTAACTTTAGCAAAGAGAAATGCATTCTGCAAGATTTTATTTTTGTTTTGCTCTCTGGTAAATGATGTATCAGCCTGGTTAACTGAAGCAGATAACTCAATGTTTATAATCCTTATCTCTAAGTGGACTGGATGTAATCTATGTGGAAATATGCCCACTTTTCCTTTATGGAAAACTTATCTCTATTGTTTTGATAGGGTTTGCCTAATCTAAAAGAAATAATCTTCACTGAAACTCAACATATTGTTTGAGTAGGGAAAAAAAACCCTTGGCCCCAATTCACTGAAATTGGTACCATTTTTTTCTTGATTTACCTTTGAGAAATATTACAAGCTTTTCAATTTCAACCTGTGAATTAACATTCTAAACTTCCTAGCACCAGAAAGTCTTTTTTCCCCATCTTTGATACTACCAAAGGTCACCTAAACCAATAAGGTGCTTGCCACCTAATACCACAACAGTTGTGTTTTCTTAACGCTTCTTGGAACTTTGGGTCAATGACTGACAGAATAAGGTTAAGAACCATGTCTTGTCAATACACATCTAAACACTTCCAGAACCTGACTGCAATCACTGGTAAAGACAAACTCTAACACCTGTAATCTTCTCAGGTGGCAGAAACACCACACACCATCCCTGCAAGTGTAAAATGAGAAAACATACAACTCTCCTATTTTCCAGTTGTTTCAGGGACAGTAGCAATTTCCTCCTGCTCAGGTTGCCAGGCCAGCCTTTATTACACTGCTTTTCAATTCTTTTTGATAATATAAGAGAGAAGCAAGGTGCAAATGAGAAACACCATTTTTATGTTTCTCATAAAACATATTTTGCTTTATGTAACAAAAGATGAAGCATTTTGATCTAAACTGTTGATCCTGCCTCAAGAAATGAGCTTGCCTGTCCCTTGAGACTGGAGTTAGTATCTACAGTTCATTTGTAGTTTATATATTTCCTACTTAATTAGTCATCTCCACTTCATAACTCTGGCTTTATTTTGTTACCTAGAGTTTTTCTGTTTTCCCCCTCTTTTAAATAACTTATTTTGATATACAATGCTTAACACTGAGAAGTAATTAAAAAAAATTAATCTCCTTTTGAGGGACACATAGATATCAATTAGTAGAACAGTATTGTTCAAAGAGGACAAAGAAAAAGTCTTTCCCCTGTTATTTTAATTATTATTTAATAAAATATAATGTGATTTTCTCAGCATAAATAAATTATCTCTATTTTCCCCAGCTTTTGCATTACAATCAACCTCCTGTACAATTTCATGCAGATACAAATTTCTAAATTATCCATCTTATTTGGATAATGAGAGTCGATTAAATTTGTACTACAGGGGTTCTTCTCTGCATGCAACTCTATTTCCCATTAGATTTTCAATTTATTAAAAAACAAAACAAAACAGAACCAAAAGTGAAACACAACAAAAATCCCAAACCCTTAACCTTTTAAATAAAAGCAACAGAACTAGCTAAATCTAAAGGAGTCTTTGTATAGAGTATTGCCACTCAGGTCTCTGGAAACCTTTTAAGCCCTTCATAGCTCTAAATTACAGTGGTTTTCTGTCAGTACTTCAAACATTTGAAGAAAATTTCACTTGAAACTTTATCTTACCTCATCGATACACAAATCTGTGCTTTCACATTAAGGACAAAATGGCACCAGTAGAAAAGCATACTGTTACATGGAAATCAACAGACTTATTATGAAAGACAGTTTAATACCTACCCTCTGCTGTACAAAAGTGATTATAATCTCTTGCATGGTTAGCCCTGCAATTTTCTCAATGCCCTCAAGCAGCTCTTCAACTTTTAGGTGAGCAGCATACTTATATATTATAGGCAAAATGTGGTGATCCCTATCTGAAATAACAAAACTTTAAAGTTGAAAGAACTATTTTTTTCAACAACACAACTTAGATTTTTGAACTATATCATGTTATAAAAAAATCAAATAGTTGCACCATTATCTTTATTTAGCTGAATAAATTATATTTTACTGTAATCTTAGTACATTATAAACCTTGCTGAAGTTCAGCAGAAAGTTTTCAATTAAAATTACTAAATTTTATGAATTATAATTCCTTCTTAGTGCTTTTAAAATTTGTGTTATTTTAAAAATAGCTGTTATGCACATTGCAGTGAATTCTTCAACCCTATGTTTCAAACACTTAGTAATAAAGATACGATTTCACAGAATTGCCACAATTGGAAGAGACCTCTAAGATCACTGAGTTCAGCCATCCCATGATGATGTTGGTCTTCTTGACCACCCGGGCACACTACTGGCTCATATTCAGCCACTCTTCCCAAAGCCTGTATTGTTACCTGGGGCTCTTATGGACCAAAATGAAGGACCTGACACTTGGCCTTTTTGAACCTCAGACAATTGACCTTACCCCATCAATGCAGCCTGTCCAGGTCTCTCTGCAGAGCCTTTCTACCCCTGAGCAGCTGAGCACTCCCACCCAACTTGGTGTCATCTGTAAACTTGCTGTGAAAGCACTCATTCCCATCATCTAGATCATTGATAAAGATGTTGAACAGGACCGCCCCCAAAACTGAATATTGGGGGACACCACAGCTGACCGGCCACCAACTGGATTTAACTCTGTTCACCACAATTCTTTGGGCCTGGCTACACAGACAGCTTTTTACCCAGTGAAGAGCACACCTGTCTATGCCACTGAGCCACCAGCTTCACCAAGAGAATGCTGTGGGAGAAAATGTCAAAGGCTTTACTAAATTACAGGTAGACAGTGTCCACAGCTTCTCCCTTATCCACTAAGCAGGTCACCTGTTTATAGAATGAGACCAGGCTGGCCAGATAGGACCTGCATTTCCTGAACCCATGCTGGCTGGACCTGATCATCTTGGCTGTCCTGCACCTGCCATGTGTGCACACTCAAGATTAACCTTTCCATAATTTTTTCTGATACCAAGATCAGGCTGACAGGCCTGTAGTTCCATGGATCCTCCTTATGTTCCTTCTTTTAGATGGGTTTTTCAAGCCTCCAGCCACCTGGGACCTTCCCTGTTAACCAAGACTGCTGAAAAATGATAGAGGATTGATTAGCTCCCCTTCCAGCTCCCTCAACACTCTTAGGTGGATCCCATCAGGCCCCAAAGACCAGTGCTCAGGTGCAGTAGAAGGTTGTTAACTCCTTCCTCCTGGATTATGGGGGTGCTGAAGATGGGGTGTTGCTCTACTCCTTGTCCTTATATTCCAGTCTCTCAGGAGGCTGAATACTCTGCAATAGCTGGTCCAACTCTTAAAGATAGAGGCAAAGAAGTTTCCCTTCATGATTTATGTTTTTATTCTGATTGACTGTGTTAACTGATATACTTTAGGATCAAGTTTGCAATTTCTTTTAAGAACAGTTGCTTTGCACATTTTCTAGGACACAGTGCCCCTGTATTACTATTGGGCAAACAAACATACGAACACAGGTTAAGTTGGGCAAACTATACTCAATGTCCTGGTCCAGAGATAGCCTAATTAATAAAAGAGAATACTACATGTCTGTAAGAAGAATTCTGTATGCAGTAAAATGTCTCTATCTCAGAGATGATATACATTGCCGTTTTACAGGGTATATAAGATACATGTCATAATGAATTCCTTATTTTTTATAAATAAGCAAATCAGATAAATACACTAACAAATACTTAGAAAACAAAAGGCAAAAAGTAATCTCTGGGGTTTTTTTGTTTGATTGATTTTGGGTTTTTTGGTTTTTTTTTGTTGCTTGTTTCTCAAAAAAAATAGAAAAACCGTCAAAAATTTGAGCTGTCCTATAAAGATATTTCTATCAAAACAAAAAGGCAAAGGATACAAACTAGGGTTCCATTGTGGAAAAAGGACGAAGTGGCATTAGTGACAAAGCACCTAAAACTGATGTAACCAAAGCAGGTAATTTTGTGAAATGGTAGCAGCTTTTACAGGTGTGGTTTATTTAATGATCCAGATGTTTTTCAACAATTCACAGTGGAAAAGTCTTACTAAAAATTTCCTTTTTATATACTTAATTGTGTGTAAGTAGCAAAGCTGTAACAAATTTCTTTTTTATCTTTCAAAAAAGTTAGACTACTTGTGTAGTGCCACCCTGACATGGGCAAAGAAGGGGAGAGGAATGAAGAGGGATGAGAAGTTCAAGGTACCTGGTAAAGCATGGGTTGTTAATTTGCTTGCTCCTCTCTCACTTGGTATCAAACTGACAAATGAAACAGAGTACAGTATCTCTTAAAAACTGAAAAAATACCTTAAACTGATGATGAGTCATTACTTAGATGACTGCAGCAAAATAAGGACCCAACAATTAAGTGGAAGGCTGAGTGTACGTATTTTGGAGGTATACACTAGCAGATTTTTTCAAAGCTCTTGTGCACATAGTATTTACAAACCTAAATCATGGACCATTGATGTAATTGGGAGTCTATAATAAATCCATTATCTTCCTGAAAATCATATAAAATTTAAGTATATTTTTAAACCAGTAGAAAATAAGAAATAGACTTCTGAGAAGTAGAAGAATCTACCTGAATTTTTGCTAGTATGAAGATTCTTTCTTTCCTCTGTTGTTTATACTATGTTCTTAGTAATAACCCTGTCACTGGAATATTTTCTTTTTTACATCTGTCAGCTACTTAGGTTTCCCTGTATTGTGTTCCAATTTTCCTTTCATGATTGGACACTAGATCTACCCTGTCAAAATTATTTCTTTTATCGATTATTCCAAGTCTAATTATAGCATGGGACAGATACAGATTAATTCTGTTAAGACCACCTACAAATAAAAGCTTCTTTACTACCTAGAACCATAGATTTTTGCTCAGCTATAAGCATTAATCACAATTACAGGTTTTTATTGACTAATTCTCCCACATTTTACAGTTGAAAACAAATGGATATTGTTTCAGTGATTTGTTTCTTCTACACCAAATCTATTTAAAAAGCCTGTTCAGCTACAAAGCCAGGCTTAAAATGTTAAACAGATGACATCTATTTTAAAATCAAATATATTATTAAATCCAAGTAAATAATGAATACAAATTTGCATCATTAATTCATTTTTCTCTTTTGTTTGATTATTTTTCTTATCATTTTCATACTTATGAGTTCCACAGGAAGGTGTTCCAGGTAGGAAAAAATTGTTTAAATGCTTATCAGAAATTATAGATTATTTAAATAGGTTAATCTATTACAATTGCACAAAGAGATTTTATTAAATATTCATTTTCTTCTATCTGCACTGATATTAGTAATTTAAGTTTGGTTATAGTGTAATCAATTACAGTGAAACATGCTGAGAGCAAGTGAGCCTAGCGCATTAATTTAATCTATTTTAGCTTCTCCTGCTGTCTCTGAAATAATTTCTATGGTTACAAGGCATTTGTCAAAGATTTCTAAAAGAAAACATCCTGCATTGCTGATTCTTTTCTGAACATGGATATTGTTTTATTATTCTCTCTTGAAATACCTAGTTTGGTGTTTCTTTATCTAAACATTTCTCACTTTCTACAAAAGAATTAAAATATTGTCATCAATTGACATTTTCTATACACAAAATACATTGTACCTGCTTGTAAAACAGATACAAGAAACATGCAAATTTTATGGGTAGCTAGGAGAACTTTATGTGTCTCATCTGAGATATCAAAGTACTCAGTTCTTTTTCACCCTTTCAGAAGACATGCTGACAGATTCCATCATGGGGTTTAAGAGCTGTGAGTCTAGTCTGAGATGAATATAAATTGGTACACATAGTATCAAGAAGGTAGGAAGGAAAAAGGTTGTCATTGCAGTCTCCTAATCTGGATACCAGTTTTGATCCTGTATTTGATACGTGTGGTCCCAAGTAGAAACTCAGGATAGGAAGTTATCCTATTGAAAGTAGAATGCAATTGGCATCAACCTTCTACAGATTGTTTTTGTGAGGAATACATTCTTTTTGGTTTCCATTTGAGAAGAAAATAAAGCAAGCTGCTTGAAGACTCCAATATGAAATATCACCAGTAGCCTGAAAAAAGGCCACAGCTACTGGCCATTTCAATCTTGTATAAAGTTGCACTGCTTCCCAATGAGGCAATCTCTGCCCCTTGCTTGATTTCTCCCTTGTTCCAGAACAACACTTCATTGCATCTGAATGGTAAACTGGCTGTAAACCCCTATTTTGTGTTAGGCTGTATGTAAAAACTCATGCAGCAGTCACCCTGATTGAGATCCAGGCTGAAATACTTGACTTTTTTGCTTTGTTTGCAGAAAGATTGAAACTCCATCTTCCAAATTATTCTTTCACTCTGCTGCCTGCTTAACACAAAGACTTTCTCTGTGAAGAAATGATGAGATCTTTCAAGTTTGGGTGTTGGGGTTTTTTTTTGTTTGTTTGTTTATGTATATATGTCACGAGGGAGCGGAAGTATTATTTACTTGTGTGATGGCAGTACTTGAAATCTGGTTCATGATGAATTCTTCAAATGTGACTATGACTATAAGAAATTATAGTATAAGGTAGTCAGAAAGTACCTCTGGACAAGCTAGTGTATCCCCTGTTCGAAGTGAGGATAACTTCAAAGATAACTTGGGTTGCTTAAGGCTTTTCCCAATTGAATTATAAAGAAACTTCAAGGACTGATATTTAATAGCCTTTTTGGGCTCCTGTGTCAGTCCTTAATGACTCTCATGGTGTTTATTTTTTTTGCTTATCTAGTTAGAATTTGCCTTTTGCAACTAATATCTGAAGTTTGTTTCTTCCTTATAGCAACTCATTAGATATCTAAAAATAGCAATTCTCTGTTCCCCTGACTAGTCACCTCTCCTCTGCACTAAACAAAACCATTTCCCTTTTTTTCTCGTCATCTGTCACATGCTCCAGTCCCCTACCCATCTCACCAGTATAGTACTAATGAATGCATCATTGAAAAAATAAAGATGATTAACGAAGAAAGGGGAAAAATGAAAAAATAAGCGCAGTGTTCAAGGTAATGTTAGCTGTTTCCAGTGGGAATGAACAGCAGCTAATTTAGTATTTTTCTGAAAGAAAAAAAAGATTCTGAAGACAATCAACCATAAAGATCTTAACTATTAACTCCCAGATTTTGTGCAGCAGGTACTCTCCTTCACAGAAACTTATTCAACCACCATTTTTGGTATGAGGAGCTCACCATTGTCTCTTGGACATTTGTATAGAGCTCAAATTCCTTGAAAGATAAAAAATCTAGAATAAAGCTTTCCCTAATATTATTGTGATTGTGGATTATAGCCTCTGCATTTTAAAATAGAAAAACTAAATTTTTTTTCATCTACTTCTTAAATATTAAAACACAGCTTGCTGGAAAGAAGCAGTGACAGAAAAATAATTTGATGGATAAAACAAACCTTTTTCAATAAGGGAGGCTTAAAAGATAAGACTTCCTTCTCTTCACTGTGCAAATTCTGACTTCAATAACAAAGTAAAAAACAAAGTCAGCTCTCTTAACCCTGCATCTCATGAAAGAAGCACCAAGTGTATCTTCCATACATTAATGGACTATTGCCTAGATTAATGTGTGTGCTAAGGATGTAAATGCAAATGAAATTTTTGATTAAAATTAATTATTTCTTTGCCTTACGTACACAGAGCTATGGCTCTGTTTTGAGTCCAAGTGACAGCAAGCCTATAGATAACTCTCAAAAGCTGACAGGAATCCAATCCTAATATTAAAAAGGGGAAAGAAAACTGGAAGGCATTTATAAAGTGAGGGATTTAGCTGTTCTGTTTGATGTTTTATGAAATATGTGGAGTATGGAAAAGGACATTAAATCACTCAAGAAATCTTGTAATCATTAAATTTAGCTTCACTCGGTATGATAACTTCTGTATATATAAACAGCAGTGCTTACGAGTTCTAGGTGAATGCATAAATATATGTGAGAAGAGGTATGTGATGACTAGATTAATTCAAATGATGATTATTAAAAGGAAATAAGGGCCATCGCTCTAACACTGGACTTTTAGCAGAAGCCATTGCAGAACACCGTATCTTGGGCATATTTGCATTCTGTGATTTGTCGATTTAACTTTAGAGGCAATTTCCTAGGGGATTTGCTATGATGTAGAGTTTTCATAATGCAAATATTCAAAATACTAGCCAAAAATCTACATTACAAATTTTTACAGAAGTATAAAGTGAGCATTTATACTTATGAAAACGCACAGTTGCCCTGTTTCCCAGCCCATTGATCACAGATCAGATTTTCCTTACCTTTTTGTCCTTGACAGTCTAACACAAGCTGAATGGCAAGGCAGGCCACTGCCACTGTCAGTCTCCAAGTGTGCCACTACAGACTCTAGGTATGCTAGTCCTCAGCTGCACCAGTTTTTAACAATTTTTAATGACTCCTGTAACAGGTATGCTAGATTAGTTAAATGTTTCCTAGCAAATGATAGAAATTCCCAGATTTCTTCTTCAATTACTCCTTGTTTTCATAACTGAATCACTTGCAAAGAAAACTAACCTTTAGAACCACTGGAGATCTCATGGATGTCACCTGAAGTTTTTTCAGTGATCCCTATAAGATATCAAATAACTATTTTGATTCCCCCAGGAGTTATTGAGAGTTCCTTAAAAGATCCTGGCAAAATGTATCATTTTTAAGTTGGGATAAACTCTTGAAATAAGATGTCATTTTCTGTCAGTTTGATGTAAAAGTTCTACATCTTTTTATCCCAAATGCCGCAATTCAATCATGGAACATGGCCTGAATGCAGCTAGGAATTTTGATTTAAGATTACTAATTACTTTATGACTCAAACTCTATACGAAAACACTGTGAAAGCAAGGGGCATTTTTGCTTTTTCTCTGGCATTTATAGATTGTGAGAAATAAACAGCTGGGGTAAGCAGCAGGCTTTTCAATATATTTTTTTTATTTATTTATACACAGAACTTTAAGCATATGTCATATTGATGGCATTTACATCATAATATATGTTGTTCCCTATAGCTGTGCAAATTCATCAAAAATTGTCTGAATGTCTACTGAATGTTAAGGCAGGAACAGCTTACCAAACTTTTTTTTCCCATCTGGTTCTTATACCGCAGGCTCAGCTTTTCTGCATAAAGCACTCAAAGAAATTTATTTTTTTTTAAATTTAATATTCTGCCTCTGAAAGAAAGTGATTCTTTTTCTCAGGCTGAAGGAAAGAAGAAATAGAATTTAGGAATTAGTTTGTTCCAGACATGAGAACAAGAAGAATAAAGGGAAAACATCTACAGGGAGAACTAAGTAAGATGATTAAATCTAGGTTAAATTAAATACATTAGAAAAAGGGTTTGTCTGCAACACCTTGTACAGCATATGCATATTTTAGGTTGTACAGTTTCATTATAGATTTGTATGTATTTATTCAACAGAGCTTTTCATACAGAAACTCTATTGCTTGATTTTAAGCTTTCTGACATGTTGAGTCTTTGCTTTTAATTGTGTGATTTCTAACATGTATGGCTCCTAAAGCCTTTGGCTGTATGGTAGTCAGTAGTCTGAGAATTAATACCAGGAAATACTATAAATTGTTTTTATTAGTATGTAGAATTGTAGTCAGACTGTGCATGCTTCATTTGTGGGCTGCTAGCTGGACTAGCAAGGTTATGTGTTTTCAAAACTTTTTGTACCATCCAAATTAGAAAAAAATAGTATACTGAATTGTCTGATCTTTGGCATTGTTCTAGTGCCTGTTCATATCCGAAAAAATGCTGTTGTTTTTTTTTTTTTTCCTTGGGTCTAGATCATGTGCTCCATGCCTTCCCAAGAAATCAGTTTCAATAAAAATTGCACAAGTTCAAAAGAGTAGATGTCCTTTCACATTCAAACTATAATGTAGTCAACTTCAGTGTTGCATTGATTTTACTCTTGAAGATGCATGGAGACCTGCTTTCTATATGGTTATTCTGGACAGTGAGTGAAAATGTAAGCTTTATGTAATGGAGTGTCTCCAAAACCAAAAAAGAACTCCCTCTGCACTACACAGCTAAAATGTTTTCTTTTCAGTAGCAGCTATACCTGGAATGTTCCTTAAATAGCAGCATAATTACTAATTGCCTTTTGCTATCTTGCACAAGTGCCATAATAGTAACTGTCCACTTACTACTACAAAATGAAGGCGAACAATATTCAAAAAATGTACCCAGTAATATAGTAACCATGGCATCTATTGTTTGGTATCTGAAGCACACAGAGTAGAATGAGAAGAGACACACTGTTGCACTCATGGACATACACTGTCCAGACACAAATGACTCACCTGCTTTTTGCCAGCTCACAAATAAGGGATGGGTAACATTTGCTAAGAAAAAGTATGACAGGCCTGAAATATGACACGTGAAATGGAAACCTAGATAAGATAGAATCTTCCTTTTCTTCCCACTAGATAAGCCTTATTTATTCCCTAGCAATGTAAAGATTTTCAAGAGACTTAATATAGCAACATACACTTTTTATCCTCTGTAGCCTGGAACCATAAATCTTCTTGAGAAATATGTTATCTCTTCAGTATAATTAGTTTTGTGAAATGCTTACCACCTAAGCTACAAGACAGTCACTGTTCAATAATTTTTTTTCCTTAGCTCACTAACTTTTAGAAAGTATAAAAATTATGTCATGTGCCTTTAGTTCTATAACAACTTTATTTCTGAATTTGTGACACTGTTTTCTGGCCTCAAGTAGCAATATCACGAGTAGCTACTTTTTCCACCTGAAGTTTTGTTCCTTAGGCAATGGTATCGGAAGTTATGTACTTAGCTTCTTAATCACTCCTAAGCTCAGTGGAAATGCTGAAAACAAACATGACATTTTATCCTTGGCAAGACAGATAATAAGCTGGAATAATTCCTTTTTGCTATTCCAAAATAATTCTTTGTTCTCTACCACAAGTTTATTTCTGCAAATAATAAAAAAGAAGAGCTCCTGTTTGAAAATCACGGAGTAAAATACAAAGCAAAAAGTCATCAGCTAGAGAAAGATTCTCACAGTCAAATAATGATGTAGCTGAGTAGAATTCTTACAATGACACAAACGAGTCCACATACATGCAGATGTAATACAAAAAACCCATGAATGCTATAATTCAATATATATGATATAATTGGTTGCTCTGATGAAAATTAGCTGGTATACATCCCATTTAATAGAAACCACAAGATAATATTTGATCCAGCAAAGTTGAAGAATTGTGCAAAATTGTGGCATGTAAATTTTTATGTACATAAGTGCAAGAAAGCATCCAGGAGAGAGAAAAAACTGACATTCACATATTGAATTTAAGTACACGAAAAGAATTACCAGTGGGCCTCTCTAAATTGCTCAGTATAAATATTCTGTGACTGTACAGTGTTAAAAATTAATCCCAGAAGGATTAATGACTAAGAGATAAAACCTAAAATTAATAATAAACAAATAAACAGGACAGGGTATAGTTTAGACAGTGGAGATAATTGAAAACAATAGCATATTCCTACTTGGAATACTATGCTCTGTCATAGACTCTCAAACATATATATTCAAATAATAGAAATAAACATGATTGCAGCAGAGACATGGTAAGAACTGTCAAACAAAAAGCAAATAACATGACTGTGAATGGTATGACTTGAAGCAGGACAAGGAAGATGAAGGTAAAATTTAGACAATTCCAAGAATATAAATAGAATCCGGCCATCTTAGATCAGTAATAAAAATCTCTTTCAGTTAAGCAGATATGTTAATCTTTTTGACCTAGTTTAAAAAAAAAAATATGTGTATTTGTGACACATTATTATTTGTAGAAATTTCTACCACAAGAATTCATTAACAAATTTTAGTAATATACCAGTAATCAGATTCCATAGTTAAATCATGTTGATTGAAATATTAATTTCCTGAATTCTTGTGACTGAAGATACACTGGACCTTCTGATCTTCAGAGAATAAACTTCGGTAAGCATAGGTTCATCTATAGCTGTTCATTGAAAATTTTCTTGTGCTTTTCTCAGAAGTCCTGCTGTCTGTAAAAAGACAGAAAAATGAAAGGCAACATTCATTCAAAATGGCCATTGCTAGTATGTCCATTAAAAAATATACATTAGATGTAGGTAAAATATGTCCACTTAAACTTAATTTCTATTTGGAAAAACGCACTTTTGGGGATATCTAGATGACACAAATCTAACTAAATCTTGCCCTGTAGAACATTTAGATAAAACAAGAATAAAAATAAAATAAAAATTAATTTGTCTTAATTTTCATCCTCTAACTTCAATTTGATTCAGATAAAAAAAGATTTACAACTCTTTAATGCAAAAATGAAAGATCTCTCTTCTGGTCTGAAAAAAAACAAAACCAAAAAAATATTTTTTTTAATCACCAGAACAATTATCTGATATATAATTTGTTGCTTTATGCCAGTACTTTGTCCAGGAATATCATTGTCCCATGGCCACATACTTCATAGGGCTAGCTGAAAGAGGAAGAGTGAGAGCTACCCATTTCTTCTTCTAAAAGAATACATTCTTTTTAGATACTTAATTGGGAAAGAAGATAACAAGGCAGGGCAACAAATAAGTGCTAAAAACATTTGCCATTTCTCATTGCACACTTAATCAATCACACTGTTGGATAAGCACTAGAGGTGAAATTAATAGAGGTAAACAAGGAGTATCTCGAGTGCTTTTTTTCCATAAGGGCATTTAGATATATATGCAGCATTTTTTCTCCCTGCTTGTTCCTGAGGAAAACCATTCCTTCTTTTGTTTATCGTTTATGGTAATAGTCTAGTAAAAAATATATATTTGCTTTGGCTAAGCTGCCTTTAGAGATCTTACAGGAATGATTTTGTGGTAGCCAGAAAGCAAATAAGCTTCATCAGAGGCATGAAGATTAAGTATAATGATACCTTGATTTAGTTTGTGGAATTTTAATGAGGGATTCCATACGAATCCCAGAGGCACATCACTGCTTTAATTGTTTAACTTTAATTATTATTTGTGATATGAAACAGATGTTTTTCTTCCTAACCTCATCTACATGAATATCACTTTGAAACATGTGCTAAGTGGCCACCTTGAAATTAGGTCAAGCGATTAAGAGGACGGCCAGATGGTTGTTTAATCCAAATGAGTAATGTTATGTTTTTCTGAAGAATGTTTCATAATGCTTATACTTTTTGTGTATTACAAAGTCTGACTGCTAAATGGTCAACTGATGGCTTTTCAGAGCACCAAGAGAGAGTTAATGTTAATTTCTCTATAACAGCTCCTATTTTATATTACTTTTTTTTTGATTTATTTTTCATTTGACTCTTGAAATGGTGGTGGTTGAGAACACCTCTAAGACAAATAAGCATATTGATATCTTAATGTAGGAAACAATATTTGTCACCATGAGCATGTGAGAGTAAGGACCATTTAGTTTTTTTGGTGGGAAATAAATCTGTATGAGACTTGTAGAGCTATTTTGAACCTAAAGGTTGAAAACATAAAGACTTAGACTGGATGATTATGAAGCCAATCTCAAATTTATGAAGTTTAAACATTGCTTTGATACTAGCTGAGTTTTTACATTTTTTTGTTTGGTTGGTTTGGGGTTTTTTTCCTTGTTTATTGTTGGTTTTTTGAGGTGTTTTTTGTTTGTTTTTTATTTGTTTGGGGGTTTTAATTTTTATTTTTTTTAGGGAGGCAGTCTTTTTGTATGTCTTTCAATGTGAAATTATTCCTTAAATAATCCCATTACAGATACAAGTTTTCAGCACTGTTTTCATTCAAAACCACTTTTCTCTTAACCTGTGAACATGCCGCTTTTGCATTTCTTTCTATCTTGGGTTAGTGCAGTGATGTTTTGGAAGCAGGGAGGGCAAAAGAGTGGCTTCTGGGAGAAGCTGCCCTGGTTCCATTCCCTGCCCCACCTCTGCCCAAGGCTGAGCAAATATATGAAGCTGGGCACACCTCTGAGTAACATTTTCAAGAAAGGGAAAACAAAACTGTAAAAAATACATAAAAGAAATGATCAGGATGAAGTGAGAGCAATGCCAGAGCTAAGACACCAAGGTCAGTGAAAAAGTAGGGGCAAAGGTGCTCAAGCTCTGCAGCCTCTGGTGAGATGGCAGCTGTGCCCCTGCAGCTGATGGAGGAGCATGGCAGAGCAGTCCCTAAAGAAGTATCATGGAGAAGTTCTTGAAGGACCACAATGGACTACATGCAGATTTGTATCCCCTGAAGTGTCACAGGTGGGCAGAAGTGAGGAGTCCTCTGCCCAGGGAGGAAAGAGCAGCAGAAACAACAAACGTGTGGGGAATGGATCCTAAAGCTCCACTCCCTGACCTCTGTGCCACTGAGGGGGAGTGAAGTAATCTGGGTCCGGGAAGAAGGGAGGGGTGGTTGGGGGGAAGGTATTAAGATCTGGACATGTTTTCTTTTTCTTCTTGTAGATCGAATTAGGTTTTTCCCTCTCAAGTTGAACCTCCCTGCTTTTTGCCTGTTATCTTAATTGGGGAATGCAGACCTCCATATCCTTGTCTTGATTAATGAGACTTGAGGTTGATTTTATCCTCCCTGTCCCACAGTGGGTGTGAGGGATGAGTGTGCAGAGGCCTAGTTGGTACCAGCTGGACCTAAACTGTGACACTTTTAACGTTGCTCTTGTTACCCATAACTGTTGAAGTTTCTTGAATGCATTGCTCTGTCCAGGTGGGCTTTCAGAACTTTCTAGATGTATCTGGCATTTCCAGAAATATAGCTGAGAAGTGCATAGCAATTCCAGACACCCTGCAACTTCTCTACAAATGACTGGTATGGATCTGATGGAGGTAATTGTCTATTATGAAAGAAACACACAGGTGCTCTGTACATTTTTGGTATGGTTGATGTCTCCTAAACAAAGCACTAGAACAGTCATTCATTAACAGGATCTATAGGCATGTGTGTCCAAGTGAATCAGAATTTACAGGGCATATGTACCATTCCACACTTGTACCTGTATCTGCTAAGATATTCCCTAACAGAAGTATTTCATTTCTCTCTCTGCCTCTAATATAAAGACTACTGGGAAAAAAGGAAAAAAAAAAAGAAAAAAAAAAGGAACCACCAAATTTAACCCAATAATGCATTTTTCTCTTTAATAAAAGTAGATTAATGAAGTCATTAAGACGTGTAAACTTCTTTCTGATCTATCTGTAACAGTTTTGTCCTTGTATGCAAGTAGAACCGTGACCCTGTGGAGCAGGAATTGTCTCATTGATAATCAAGGCCATGGTTTAATGTGATTTAAGGCAATGAAATAATACGTCTCTCTGCAGCTTGATTGCTGTTACTGACATCACCACTTTTATTACTTTCACTGCTTTGGAAACGAATTGACATTCAGTTCAGAAATAACTCTGTTTGCTCAGCCAAACTGACTTCAATGCTCCCCCTGTGAGCTGACAGCTGGCTTGCAGCAACTGATGATGAGTAATCAGCTGATCAAGGCTGAAAACAGAACCCTGCACCTGGAACCATCAAACTCCCATTTCTATAACCTTTGGAATAGTTATGTAATTGATATAATGTTGTTGTATCTGTGTTCTTGTTAGCTTTTGCAAAATCAGTCACTTCAAATTAAATTTGCATCGCTGAGTTTACCTCTACATATCTGGGGAACTCTTCTCTAATTCTGAAAATTGAAGCAGTCACACTATCTTCAACTTCCATAGACTTTTTTTGTCCAGAAAATTGTTTTATCACACTGAAGTAAAATTAATATAGTTATAATCAGATATTAATGTTTCTGCCTTCAAATAAGGGACTCCCATGGATTTGATACACTAACCCAATTTTTTTTCAGGATTTTTTTCTGTTACCTGTCATTGTGGTATCCGTAAATATAAATCTTGGTAATCTTGGCATAAGTAGTTTATGTCTTAGCCACTAAACTGCTCATGTTGAATATTTTTTCATAAGAATGCACATATGTAAAGTGGGAAAATGAAATACAAGCTGATTTTGCTGGTTGACATGTCAAATAACAAATGGAATAGCAAGCTTTCCATTTTGTAAGACTTGCTCAATTTCAGAGTCTGAATTGCGGCAACTTGTGCCTACTCACATATTTAACAGAAGTATCAATAAAGATCCTTGGATTTGTATGAGTGTAGGAAGAAGAGTCTACAAAAAAAATAATTTGATGAGGTTTGATTTCCCAAGGACATTATGAATGAAGGAACTGATAACATACTACTGATATTACATTATTTCTATAGGATTGTTATATGGAGTGTTATGCTATTTCTTATCAGGGTTTTACATATAACCTCCCTTGGTAAACAAGAATTAGGCATATGTTCTTTGAAAATGAAATAATCTTTCTAGAAACACTAACTGGAGGTTACACCCTGGTTACACTTTGTAACAGGTATTTATTAGGAAGTAAAATGTTTTATGAGAAAGTTCTGTTTGAGTAGACAGGCACACGTGTTCTTGTGAGGAAATTAATTTTTCGTATTTTAAATTGTCAGATAAGATAATTCATCTGAGAATTTTAAGGGACTTGGGGAAAAAACCCAACAAACAAAATAGTTTGTGACAGCCTCTATGTTTGATTCCCAGTTGTTCCTAGTAGCGGTACAGTCTGTTTAGAAGAGAGGATTTTGTGGCACATGGATTATATCAGTGTTTAAAAATACCTGATGTATGGGACTAAAGAATGGGGAGTCAGACTCTTCTAAGTGGTATCCAGTGACAGTAAAAGAGACAATGGGCACAGTGTGAAATACAGGTAATTCCTTTTAGTGTTAGGAAAAGGTTTTAAGTGGACAAATATAGGTTACCCTGAGATGCTGTGGAGTTTCCATCCTTAGAGACATTCAAAAACACACTGGACCAGTCCTGAGCAGCCTGCTGGATTAGACAGTCTCCAGATGTCTCTGCCAAACTTATCACTGATTATATGACTATTATGGAAACACCTCTGCTTTGGAGGAAATTGCACATTTCCTGTGGAGTGAGTGGGTCTACTCAAGGACGGGAGCTTGTAGGGCTTGTAGGCTTGTATGGCCTGTAGGATGTGAAGAACAGAAGATCTGAGACAGAGAAAGGAGCTTTTCTTTAATTTTTAATTTTTTTTTTTTAAGTTGTTCACTTTCAGACTTACATAATCAGATACTCACATTCCGTGTGCTGGTACACCAGCTACATTATGAAGTCTTTTAAGCTTTTCAAACATGAAAACATCATCACCCATAAATCATAAATACAAAGTCACCTGCTTTCTGATCATGACCTTTTAATCTATTTTTGCTTTATGTATTATCACTACTAAACTATTTCCATCAAATCAGTAGGGACTGATCAAATCACTGGACTTGTGAATTTGTCTTAACTCTTCATCTGTCACTTTGAAATTTCAGGAGGTTTTCTGAATTAAAATAAAGCAGCCGAAAAATGTTTCAGTCAACCTTTATTATCAAGGATATGTTTTCTGCCTCTTCAGTGTAATGGCCTCACAGTGACAGCATTATTGATTTTTCCCCAAGTTGAATCTGCCCGTGAGCATAATTGGTGAGTGAGACCCTCATAGCCCTCTTCTTGACCCACAAGGTTCTATGTGGATTTCCTGCTCTGCATCCCATAATGGGGGCGGGGGGAGTGAGTGGCTCTGTGGCCCTTTGTTATCAGCCATGCTCAAAACATGAGATTACTATAATCTAAATACTTACACAAAACCTTTTTTGATTATAGAAATGTTTAGCATGCCAACATTTAATGCAAATTCTTTTTTTAGTAAAACTTAAACAAGCTTCTTTTCTCTTCTGCACATTATGCCAAATGTTACGCAGTTTTTATGCAAGATTCATGAGGAGAACACAACTATTTACAGTATGCAGATTATATGTTAATATGTCCCTGCTTTCTGACAGAGTTGTCGATGCTCAAGGATATCCTGCCTTCCCCAGATTAGATGCAAAGAATGAAAAATTCTCCCAAGTTCAGAAACTGCCAAACTCCACGACTGGTACAGCAGTATCCAGCTTTTCTGGCCCTGCAAGCTGCATACCAAAATCAACATATGTCTGTAAAGCTCAAGACATTTATTCTGTAACTGAGAAGAGCAGAAAGGTCCATGTGAATGGTTTAGAGGTAGAAGAGAACAGCAGGTAGAGGAGACCTACTCCAGATGCAGTAATTAAATGAAGGGGTAACTACATGTCCAGCCAGTCAGCAGGTGTCTTCTATTTAAAATAGAAATTATGAAGAAAAATTCTTACAATTCTAATAGTTAGGTTTGCTTATGAGAGCATTTGTCTGTCAAGCCACCATCATACAGGCAGAAATTAATGAACATCAGCATTAATAAGCAGAAAAGTATAGGTCTGGACAATCAGGAATGACACAAAAGGTTCATTGTCCATAAAGAAGTCAACGAAAAGGAGAATTAGAATAGTTGTGACTATTGTTTTTATAAGACCAAATATACATAGTGCACTATGAGTGTCCACAACATATGTTTTTTTCTCTTTCTTACTTGGAATTAAGAATATAATAAAGATCACCCAAAATATTTTTGTTCAGTCTCCATAGGCTAGGTACCAGATCCTGTGCTTGTATAGCATTGCTGAAGTTAATAGAAGCCAGCTCATTAACCTCAGATATTCTTGCGCTAAATATTATATGAGCTGTTTTATGTGTTCATCTACTATGTCTCACATACTTCATACAAAGGAAGTACTTACATTTCACTTTCAATGCATTGCAGTTTCTCCTTCAGATTGTATTCAGTATTTTGTGTACTAAACATACAGATATACTCAATTTCTTCACTTTACTTGATTTGTTTTTTTTCTTTTTGACATGGCACCAAAGGAAATAACAGGTAGAAACAGGTAATACGGATTTTAATAGTGACATTGCTTTTCCAGGAACTAGATATTATTTTAGATTGTGTTGGCAATATTTCCTAGGTTATTTTCAAAACTCTGTTTCATCTCTAAGGGAAAGTGTAATTACTTTGCTGACATCAAAGAGTCTCAGAATGGCTTGGGTTGGAAAGGACCATAAAGATCATCTAGTTCCAACTCCCTAGCCATGGGCAGGGACACCTCCCACTAGACCAAGTTTTTTCATGTCCCATCAAACCTGACTTTAAACACTTCCAGAGATGGGGTATCCACAGCTTCTCTGGGCAACCTGGGACAGTGTCTCACCACTCTCACATAAATGAAGCTACAGACAAGTATTATTAACAGATTTTCACAATGCATTTTGAATAAGGATATTTACTCCCTTATTATCCTAATTTAGTTTATTGATGTATTCTTAGTCTGCATTCTTTTTAGTTTCCATCTGGAAACAATGAGAAAGTTGGGTTCCAAATATGCAAGTGACTCAACCACAGTTTTTCAAAGAATGGTACACACTGAGCAATGCCCTGCTCATAACCACCTACTATGAGAAATGCACCTTTAGCTTTGCATCAATTGTGCAGTAGAACTGCGTGCAGCTTGCAAAATGTTACATATCCACAGCCCCTTTTCTGTTTAACAGACTCAGATGAACAAAGCACACACCCAGATTCAGGGTTTACTCATCTGAGTCATACACCAGATTTGGGAATAAGTGATATATAAAGACAGACACCCCCCAAACACACATGCACTTGGAGAAACACTGGAGAAATATTTCTCTTGGCTGTTTCATCTAACTCTTCCTACAGCATCTCCCTGCCCTAATATATTTACTGAGAAAGCAGATTCAATTTGACTTAATCTCAGCTTCCCCTAATTTTCTTAGCTCCTTCATACAGTTTCTTTTCCTGTAAATTTAATACATTAGTGCTTTCCTATCCATAATACTGGCTTTGCTCCTCTGTGGAATTCAATTGTGATACTAAGGAAAATATTATAAAAAACACTATGAAAAATACTATAAAAACTTCCACCCCTTCTCTTGCACCTAAAAGTAATTTCCACTGCCCTTTTAATCTGCCCCTCTCAGTCTGTCAACACTTTTCAAGGGGTGGCATAATATTGCATCAAATCTAAAATGAATGAAATGAAGCATTTTTACATAGTGCTTCAGCTGCTCCTCTCTTTTCAATATAAGTCACGTTATAATGTGGACTGAAGGATGCCAGATTGCTCAGCAATTTTACTGTGTATTTTACCCTGAGGGAAGGATCAGAGGCAGCTGTTAATCTCACTTATTCTTTATTTCCCTTGCTCATCTTAGAGGCAGCAGCAAGTGCAAGAATGAGCATCTGAGAAGTTTTTACAGGAAAAAACCTGTTTGCTTGCTCTGGTAGGCACCTGTGACAAAGAGACTGGGAATGGAAAATATTCCTACTGATTTTCAGAAAGCCACTGGTGGGGGAGGTTATGAGAGAAGGGGAAAGAAGGAGAGGGCTGGGATCTCCTACTAAAATCTGAGGGTTTTAAGACCTGTTTTGGGATGATATACTGTAATTTGTCCCTCCTGCAAGGTGAAATCTCCATGTGATCTACTAGTAATTTTGCATCTTTGAAAGGGGTAATTCAGTAACACTATTAGAAACCTGCCACTAGAGCGTTGTAATTGTCTGTTGTATTTTAGTTAAATTTACAGCCAAGATTAGTTTCTTCTCCATTTAGTCTACTTCTGTAACTTATTAAAAGCAAATAAAAAAAAGTTCTTAATGCTTAATGAAAAAGAAAATTCTAAGCATGAGCTTTGTAACAGAATATATAAGAATTTCAATTTTCATGTTTTATGGGTAGAAAGAAAAAACCCTTCCTTTTTGTGCAGGGTTCCTATTTCCAAATAAAATTTGCACAACATGCAGTAAATCAACGTAAAGATAAACTATGAATTCACTTTGCTGCGAAGGGCAGATCATTAACACAAAGTTTACTTTAGGCCTTTAAAATTCTTCTCCCATCTTCTGCTCTCTCTGGCTCTGTGACCTCAGGGGATGTAATCCCTTAAAATGCAGCTCATCTTCAATTAGCAGAGAGAACATATGCACGTTCTTCACTGAAATCCCTAGGTATCATGCAATGCAGTTCACTTCAGATTTTACAGTTAATTAAAGCCTCATACACATCTTCTGATTCTCCAGCTGGCACTAGAGAGTTTTAAAGCTTAAACCTTTTTTAGCTATTACTCCACTAAAAAGCTTGCTAATAAACCTCGGTGTGCATGTGGTTTTCTTGCTGACCAACACACTATAATGAGAAGTTTGTAAGTACTGATCTCCTCATAACAAGAAGATGAGAAGAAACTGAGGTTGCAGCAGGGACAAGAGTTTTAACTCTCTGCTTAAAGATAAACCCCCATAGGCATAACTAATCGGAGTTCATAGAGAAAACATACCTTGAAATTGTGAAAATGAAACTTGAGGGGAGCTTGGAAAACATTCCCAGGTTATAATCTTGGGAAAAAAGTAAGAAAAAAAGTCCCTATTTCTGAATAATATGCTTAGACCTTGTGGTAGGCAGATGTAATGCTGAAATTCATAAGAATAGATGGCATACTCGTTGGAGGAAATAAAGCATTTTGCTTTCTATCAAACCTCTCTCAGCACTCATTGGATGTACAGTATGTGTTAAAAGCTTTTTTTTATTTAGTGTTCTGTGTAGGGAATATGTATATAATAGTTGCCTCACAGTTGGTTTGATCTCTTAGGATGCAGATTCAGTACTAAATCTTTTTTCTTTTTTTAGTAGATGATTTCACAGACCTTTTTCTCTTCAGAATAGTGATTCTGAATAACTCAGTGCTCTTTCCTCCTTTTTTTCTTCTTAACAAATATCAGTCCTTCTTTTACCAGGTTGCTCTAATCACCTTTTAAATGTCTCAGCCTCTTTTTCTCCTCTCTTGATTTCTGCTTCTCTTTTCTCCACAATTTCTCCATCTTCTCTCTGCATACAACTTTTGTCTAACTCTCAGGTGCTTCTGAGCTTTCTCTGGAGAAGAGGCCCCTTGACTGTGGCATAATATCTTACTTTAAGAAGTTATTCTCTGATGAGTGATTTTAAAAAAATGTACTGTGATTTGCCAATGCATCTTGATGTGCGGTTGATCTCCAGAACAGCTGGGATTTTGTTGTAAATGAAAATGTATTTATGGTTCATAGTTATAAGAGCACAGCATACCTGGTGATTGCAGACACCAGTGTTTATGAAACTAATTCCTTGATTTATCTTTTTATTTTTTAATTGAAGTAAATAATAGACAAAGTTTGCTGGGCACATTAAATACATGGAAGTCTTAACATGAAATTAAATCTTCATTCTGTTTCCTTGATCTTTGTCAAAAAATTATATAAATATAATTAAAGGCAAAATTAGGGCCCTTGTCACTGGAATGTGAAAGCCCTGTGTCTTCTTCTCACTTGATCGGCCGAGGGAATGCTGTTATTCAAAATTTATTTTCAGATAAACCTGTTCTCTAAAACACTGACAATCTGAAAAATATGTGGCTGTAGGTATTAACTCTGCACCCTTGCTGGATCATTTCCCAGATATGCATTATTTCCACATAATTTCTGTGTTTCTAAATTCACATGGTTTATGACAATTATTTTATTTTGGTCCCTATCCCTTATTTAGTCTCATTCAGAAGCACTGTGTGTATTTTTTTGATGTAGAAAAGGGACCAACAAAAGCTAAGGAAGATTAATGGCTAGAAATGATATAAATGAGCATATACCTATTTATTCCACCGAATGTGTACCCATTTTAATCTGACCTGTTTCTATAACCGCAGGCATATGGTCTCATTTAATATTCCAGATTTATTTTCTATTTATTACTTGTGATTGATTTGTATTTTTGTGCATGTTTGCTTTATCTTTGGATATGGTTGAAGTCAGGAGAAAAATTACATTATTTATACATTTGAAACTACTTAAGAACATATTTTGCACAGAAAAAATGATGGTACTCTGTAATTTTCATTTTTAATGAAAGCTTATAGCTTTCATAAGCCATCATGTGAATTAAATGGCTTGTACAACCTGGCAGTAGTTTGCTAGTAGTCCCTTGCTGGTCATGGAAATAATAAAGCTAACTCTTTAATGTTTTGATTACTTCAATTCAGAATAGGAACCCACTGTAACTTGAGAAAGAGGAGTAGAAATGTAGGTGAACTGTAAATATTCACCCTTAACAAAATAACCAAGGTTGTAACACAGGTGTCTCTACAACATCAGGGAAAAAATTATAAAACCACAAAACCTTAGATTTCCTGTTAATTTTCTAGAGTAGTATAATTTCTTACAACTCCTCCGCTGCAGATTAAGAATGCTGAACAGATTCTCATTTCACTGCCAGTTAGAAGGAAGACAAGAACAGGAAGTACTGTATTTTTAATGTAAGCTGGCTATTTTTTTCTGTCGACTTGACAATAAAGTTATAAAGAGAAATTGCAGAAAGAAATGTCTTCCTTCTCTCAATCCATGAAATCATGTCACCTACATATGAGTGGGAGAACTTGATGCACCAATTTTCCAATTACTCTTTGATTTTTCTGGATTCTGTGGAAAACATAAGATTTTTCTTTAAGAGTACATTCAGAATTTTATTTTGGGGGCATTCCTTTAGTAGTATGCAAATTGGTTAAAAAATCCATCTATCTTTGGGGCAATACCAGAAAATGGTCTGGATTATAACTGCTTCAAAGAGTTCTTATGCATGATATACACTGAATTTTCCTTTCTCAACAGATTTTTAAAAGCATCATATTTATCTTAGCACTTTAGTCTTTTTAGTGACTTAGTGTGAAAGCAGTGAACAGATTAGTGGAATTAAGAAAAATGACATGGGTTTATATTAAATTATGAAGAAAAACGTACGTATCATTACAGGATTATTAGACCTGCAAAATTTCAAGGCTAAAAACCCAGCAGCTAAACACATTCAGATCTTTTAATTAGATTTTATTATCTTAAAGATCAGACAATTTCAGGAAGCACTGAATGTGAATTCTGCATAATCCACATAAAATGATCTTAAATTATCTTTTTTAATCTGTAATTGTATCTACATTTTTCAGATACACAAGGGAGGATTTATGATTTAGGCTTGTATTCATCTATATCAAATACATTTGTGGATGAGGTACTTAAAAGATCATTTATGTTGTGAATGCCTCTCATATGGCTAGTAATGTACATGGGCTGGAAGAGATGTTTTGTTAAGAGAGAGCATGTGGTTGCTAGCGTGAGCATTAGAGGGATGTGAAGACAAAGCTGTGCTCTAAAAGGAACAACTTATTTTCTATAATTTTTGAATGCATGTATCCACTTTGGCAGGAGGCTTAACTTTTTTCCTCCACAGGTAGACTTTCATAGTTGTTGAAAGCTATTACAAATATTTCCATCAGCACCTGATTAAGCACTTTACATCTGTTCATTTGGTGAACATCCTAAATACTTTGTTTCACTGTTTAACACAGCACTTTCAAAAAATCACAACCTTTGCAGAATAGTTGAAAGTGTTTTCTGATTATCTCCCACTATATTTTCTCTAATGCAGTTATTTAATATAGAAAATAAGATTTTATTTTCTAGTGAGGTTTATTCACCAGCTTTGGGTCCTGAAATATACACTATGTCCATATGATATATATATATATACACTAATGGTACACATATGTTTTAGGTACTAATATGCACATATCCATATGTTGTATTTCAATGAGAAAATGTGTATCTGACAAACAAAAACATGCAGTTAAGCTTCCTTTGCAGTGAATGCAGTCGTGTTTCCTTTGTAGCAGTATCCCTGAAGGACACTGGCTAATAGATATAATTAACAAAAGTGCCAGTATGTTTAGATCCTAAACATTACTTACAGTGAATAAACAGACCCTTCTCATAAACATTCTAGTGTTTTCTCCTTGTAAATGTACCAGATGTTGAGTCATAAAATGTAGGAGGTTTAGCATTAATTATTTAGATCATTTGTCTGTCATTATAGTCCCTTATGCCATACAGGTTTTGAGTTAATAAATAAGACTGTTAGATTGAATTTTTCTGAAGAAAACAACTTTACACATCTTTTTTTTTAACCCTATAGGAAAACACAATGAAATCGGGGGTAGGGTTTATTTTAAAGCTGTAAAACGATTATTTACCAGTCAGGGAATCAGATGAAGAACATGGCTGGCATTTTTCTGAGGTGTCTTTCTGATGGCATTTCAGATTAAAGTGATAGATCAAGAGTTTCTGTATCTCTGAGTAAAGATCACTCAAAAAGCCAAGAGAAATAAAGACCTGCCCTTCTCCAAAAATGAAGTCTCAGCCATGTATGGTGCTGGGAGATTGCAGGGGCAAGAACAAAGGCTGTGTTTCTCTGATCCGTATGAGAAGGCTCCGTGAGTAATTGTTTTAAGAAACCTGTCAAAGACTAGATGACATCTGGAAAAGAATGAAGCTATAAGGAAAAGCAGATGATGGGCAAAAGTGAGAAACTGTTGATAAGAGAAATTATTTGTCTTTGAACCAAATGAGCAACTAAAAGATTATGATACTAATCAAATATTTTTTATTAAATTAAATTGTGTGATAAGCTATAAAAACTGTTCTCTAGTAATTCTTTCATGTGCTACTTCCATGAGATAATTTCCCATATTTAGAAAGGAAGGAGGAAGTGGAACATAAATATCACTCCTTATGTGTTTGACCAGCCATCTTACTTAATGGTAAATCACTGGTCTTTTCAAATGCATCTATAATAATTACTCAACAGAAAATTATAATAGTGAGATTTCTAACAAGGAAAAGAAAGAAGAGAGATTTAAATGACAAGGCATGTTTGTAAGAAGATTGACCTAAAATTCTAGTAATCGCTTCTGTTCCAAAATAAAAATGAAATAAAGACTCTTTAAAGAGCTCAGCCTTAAAAAGTAAGAGAAATAAAACATTCCATAGTTTGTAGTCAGTCTTTTATAGACTGTCTTCTAGTTTATACAGTGTGAGTTAAAGTTAGAAGCATAAATAGGGCACATAAATTTACTTTTACCAGAAGTTCTCGGGAATCCACATATAAGGCTTATGCAAAGATACACAGTAGCCTATTTCCTCCCTCTCCTCCCTCTCCCTCTTAAATGCAAATAAAAAAGGCAAACAGCTATTTTGGAATTGAAAATGGAGGTGCTCCATTTCCTGAGCAGCTGGATACAAATCCAGTTGCAGAACCTTATACTGATGAATGTCAGAGACAGAAATTACACCACTGGGATTTTCTGCACATATTCCAGAAACAAATTCCCAGAATGCAGTGGCTATGATAAGAAGAGCTTGTCAAGCTGAATGTGGTGGCTGAGTTGGTATACTGAAACAGATGGGATCCACAATGAATGAAAAAGAAAACCTTTATGAGAGCAAGATGAGGTGAATCCTGAAAATTTAGAATGATTAAAAGTGAGTTGATACAATCAGTTTTATGTTAAGCACAGCATTTCTTAAAATAAGATTATAGGTAATGAGGACCCATAATAGCTGTTTGTCCTTTAATAGCCCAGTAAAAAAAAAGGTTGGTTGCAGTCTATAATGTACTAATAAAGCCTTTCTGCTATTTATCCCCATTAGAAATGTATTATCTTAAATTAACTTTTAGTATTCCTATTGAATTTAGTGAAGTACTTTTTGTTGAAACATATCCATAACTCCTTTCATCAGTATTTCAAAACTACCTCAGAGACTACTGCAGTTGAAGGTTTGCTGAGGATTATGTTGGTGTTTGGAATGAACAGCAATGGGTCTTAAATTTTCTTCCACTCACCGCAGTAAGCTTCATAAGAATATATTAGTCATATATTTGGTATGTGAATGTTATAGCTAGGTAATATTAATTTACTTTTTTCTTTATGTTGGTAAATTCCTCTCAGAAATAGTATGCATATCTGATATATTGATTTCCTTCACTGGGGTGTGATCCTAAGGAACTTCAATCCATGAGAAAAAAATCCTATTAAAAACTACGGAACTGTTCATGTTACTACGAATCACTCTTTTACTAAGTATTTGTTTAATGAGTATCTTACTGTGTGAGGCCAAGTCTTCATGAAAGGCTTCTCGTGTAAGTATGGAACATAAAGCACTGAAAATATTCACTTATGGAAAATGTGAAACTTCTAATTAACCTATATGACTAAGGACTGCACAAAGAACTCTGAATATGTCACTGAAAAATCCCAGCTTCTCAACATTAAAATAAATAAATAAATACATACACACATATATTTACTAGACTGTAGATTTTTGTCAATTCCGAAAGCATTGCCATTTTACAAATAGATTATGTTTACTTTAATTAACACCATGTTCTTATAACAACACTCCATGTTTCCCATATGCTGCATTTTGACAATAAATGAGGGACTATTTCTGCTTGTAGCATTATGGCAGATGCTGCTCTTACCATGCCTGCCTGTGCTGTCATCAGTTTTATTTCTGCATTTTTTTGTCTTTCTTTGCCTTCAGTAAGATATTTTCTGAAATGTTTTATCATAAAATAGTGATCTGAATACACAGATAGGTTAAGGAAGACATTAGGGAAAATGAACATGAAAGAAAAAGTAGAAAGAAAGAAGATGAAAGAGACAGGAAGAAGGAAGATTAAGGGAATGGGAACAGGAAGGATGATAATGATTTAAGGAAAGAAAAAATTAATTCCTTAACCAAGGAATTCTCTCTTATTTTAAAGATAACAACCCCTGCATTCTGTCAAAAGCTTCTAACAGTGTTTTGTTATTAAAAAAAAAAAAAAAATATATATATATATATATAAAACCCCCAAACATTTTAACACACCAGAGGATGAGTAGATTTGAAAAAGTCTTTGATCATTACATATTACTATATTTTCTTCCTAGTATCACTGAAAAACCTAACGATAATAAGATCATTGTTAGATATCTGGTTCCATTCAGTTTTGAAATTTTTAATGTCTCCCTTAGGTGTCTTAAGTGGAGAGATTCCTTGGCTCTTGTTTGAGACACGCCCTTAATAACATGAATAGTAATTACAGTTTTCAAGTGTGAAAGTCTTCTTACTCAGATACACAGAGGAAAACATGAACTTGGAAAACCAAAAAAGAAAAGATGACAGTCAGCAATGGTAGGGCAATACCATAAAGTCAGTAGTGACTGACTCTGATACTTCATCACTTGCAAAACTCATTGACAGAAAAGGGAATTTTTATGTTCCTTTAAGGGAACTTCGGATGAGGTTCAGAGAGAAAAGTGCAGAGTTGGGAAAACAGAAGGTTTATATTAACAAATATTTCCATAAATTACAAAACTTTTAATAAGAATAGAAAAAAAGGAGTTGCAAGCAATACATGCACATTAACACTTTAAAAAGTTTTATTAAAATCCTTACTGCTTATTCTATAATTTTTTCTCTACTAGTACAAACAATAAAGATTAGAGATATAGCAACATAAGCATATCTTGGAATTTGGTCACTTTTAAAATCATGTTAACGAGAAAACTGTTCCTGATCTTAAAATTAGACTGTATTTTTCTTTTCTTTTTAAATTTAGTAAGCATTAAAACCTTCACATTAAATTTAAATTCTTAGTATCTAAAAAGGAAAATCTTAAAAGAAAAGGCAGTAAAGGAGAAACATAAAATACAATGAAGAACAGAAGTGCTGAGAAACATGTTTTATTCAAAATAGAATAATTTTTTTTTGTAGTAGTTTGTTCTAGAAAGCTGTTCTGGTCAATTGTTCAGATTTTCAAAAGAAAAATGTTAAAAAAAAAACCCACAAACAAAAAACATTACAGATCTTCACACTTCACAGTCTTATTTTTAAAAATATTATGCACACATTTTAATTTGTTTTTAATGAGAAGGTCACCTTCAGAACCAAGTCACTCTGTTTTGATAGATTTATAAATGACAGGTTTGTTAACTTTAAATTTTTATATGAAGGAGGCCTGCCTATAGTGATATCTTGTGGAAGAAATATTTTTTTCCTTTGTGGGTACTCCTGGGTGCTAACTGTAGGCAGGACTGGTGTGTGAAAGATGAAATAACTCCTCCTGTTGGTCAGGTGAAGCAAGTTTTGAGGGATGTAACCTGCTCCAAAACAGAGAGCTTGAGGTTGGGGCTCTTTGGGGCAGGCACTCTGCCCTCTCTGCCCTCTGGTTGGTGCAGAGAGTCTACCCTGAATTTGGGGTTAGCCAACAAGCAAGATCAACTTCTACTGGCAGCCTGGTTTATGCCACGTGTTTGAGCCATCTTGCAGGATACAGCAGGAAAATAGAGCAATAAATGTCTAAAAATAGGTTATTTTTTGTTGGTGCCTATGCAGGTAAAGTTATCAAAGATGCAGTAATGAACAAGGAAAAGCATTTTACCCTGAACTGATCACTACTGTTCTGTGGTAAGGCATCATCAGAGACACCCATGCCCTTTGGAAACTGAAAGAGTGTCTAGACCTGAGCACAGTAACAAGACAAATTCAAATGGCGAGATATGGAATGCTGCTCCTGTATTGCTGTTCAAATCAATTAAAAAATGGAGATCAGTAATGTCAAATTAAATTGCTTACAGATTATTTAAAAGCTTCTGTTTTCCCAGCAGTCACATGTTTAATGACTGTCACAAATTGTTCCAAGTATTAGGAGAATCAACTGAGCAAAAAAAATATTATTAACTGCAAATAAAAATGTGCTAAAATAACAGCTCAAAGTAAGTAATATTAATTCATGCCTCACAGCTGCGTAGCTAAAAATTTAATGCAGCTTGTTACCTTGTCCCTCTGGTCCCAACCTGGCCTCTACTTAGACTCTTCTGGAAAACTTGACTCTGCCTGGGGCAGTTGGACGATCTTTGATTTTCTCAAGGACTCCAGTGAAGCCAAGATTTTAACTTATTTTTTTATGCTGTCAGGAGTGTGGAAGGCATTGCTGTAACTTCACACCTGACCTTTCTTTTCATTTTATTTTAGGTTTCTCAACTGATGTAGACAAAATACTTTTTAATGGCTTCTTCCTGTGCCTATTCCATAGCAGCATGCTTTCCCTATTTATCTGAGACTACACTTCTGCACTGCTGCCAATTGTCAATTCTTATTGTCATAAATGAAGGCATTATGTAGTATTTAGATGTTTGTTTTATGAAAGGGTCTTATGAAGCTGAAACTTTAGTTATCATGGCTACTAGCTCCCATAAATTAAAAAAAAAAATTCTACTGTCTGCTTTTGTTCAGTTATGCTAGCAGCATGCAAAATAAATTGTCCACATGCAAAATTCCTCTTTCTCTTTGGCCTGGGGCAGAGCAGAGAGGAAAATACAGATTAGATACTAGGTCTAAGAACTAGAGAGAGAGAAGCACTGCAGGTGAGTGTGCAAGAGGATGAAGAGGGACGATATCCAAAACAAATGATAGTAAACATTGAAGATAACATTCCTGAAGGAAGAAATATTGGGATGTTTTTGTATGCATGTTTAAGATGGGACTTCACCTTTAAGAAATGTAATATGCTTTTTGTTCCAAAATGTTTCCTTAAAAATAAAAAATAGAACAAAACAAAACAAAAACCTACAGAAGATTAAAGGCCTAAAAGTAATTATTTTAGAAAATCTCATGAGTTTTTAATTATTTCAAGACTCAAAATACTACTTTGCTTTCCATTTTGGATCACTTGTGACTGATGTCAATGTCACTAATTTTGTTCCCTTAAGTTAAGCTGCATTTGTAGGAGACAGAAAAATGTATCAAATAAAATTAAATCAGAACTACTACAGGAGTAGAAAACAGGTTTAAACAATAATTCACAGTTGCAGTAACTATTTACGAACCAACATTAGATATTATTCTATCTTGTGCCAGGGTCTTGACACTTCTGTTAAGAAGTCCCTCACTCTGAGATTTTCAGGGTTATTGGTTAGGGGGCACAAAAATATTCCTTCAGCTACCCATGAGAATCTTTGGACCACACGTTTTACCCCTTATCTTGTTACTATCTCTTGTTCAAGTGTCAACACACATCATTTATACATTAAATAGAAGGATATTCTTCTAACCTGAACTTCCTTGTACAATTAGAACAGAGACATGGTTTTATTAATGTAGTTACATTTCTTCCACTCTAACATTTCTATTATACTATATGTTCTATATGTATATAAAAACATTTAATGTAAAACCCTACCTCTGCGTGTCCAGTCTTTCAGTTTTCTTCTAAACAGCATGGCAGCATTCTCAGTATTAAAAAAGACCTGCTTCAAAGGATGACTTCTGAGGCTGCATGCAATTTAAGGTATGCAAGTGTCTCCCTCTTTCCTGTTTTGTGTAAATGCTTTCACACTAATCCAACTGCTTTTTAAATAAAGCCTTCAAAACTAAGAAAGTAAGGATAGGGTATACCCCTAGAGTTTTCAGGGGCATTTTAAGACATGCTTTAAGGCATGTTTTGCCTCTAGATCCAGTTAGGGATGCAAGCCAGCGAAAAATTTTACATAGGTATATGCTGATGTTTCTTCTTATGGATGCAGGGAAGGTATTCTAAGCTCAGGAACCACAGTCCAGAACATTGAAATTCAAGTAATGAAATAAATAATTAATAACTGTATGTACTATGCAAAAGTAGTGATAAACTTCTAAATTAACTTGGTTATACTAAAAAGCCATTATGACAGAACTGCTGTGTAAAGAAAAAAAAAACACAAAACCCAAATGTAAACCAGAGGGGAAACTCTCTTTTTCATTGTCTCAGCTGTAACATCCAGCCTGTGAAATGTTACAGTGAAATTTCATACAGAAGTCAAATCTGACAAAGCTTTTCTTTTTTTTTTCTCTTCCTTTTCAGAAGCATTTTGTTTATGTACAAAAGTAAAATTATGTGGGAAAACCATGCTTGTACCCTTTTTAATTCCCATCTGCTGTATCCTTCCCTTTTTTACCATTTTTTCTCTAGTCTTTCTAATTGCCATTTGTCAATGTACTCCCCAGACTTGGAGCAGATTGGATATTACTAAGCAGCATCCCCTTGTCAGAGCCAAAAGAGCTCCTGTACCATAGCATGTCTGATGGTTAGTAAACATGAAACACCAACTTCACTCTGTGGGCTTTCTCACATTACTGCTGTTCACTCAGTCAACCTGCAGGGAGTAATTAAGGATGAGTAGAACTGTCAAAGGTTGCTAAAGCAGCAGGAAACCATTTTACCAGGCTGATATTTTTCATTGTTATTAGTCCTAGTATTACTATTTTTATTTCTTTCGTTACTTCTTTAAAAAAAAAAACAAACAAAAAAACCAATAATCAAAAAAGTTTCTACACTCCCCCTGAAGCACTGATGGTCAAAACCAGTGAGGTGGAGGCAAAACAAGTAAAGGTCAGTCCTGTTAACAAGAAAAAAAGACTCAGGTCACTCTCTACCATGATCGTAATTAAGCAATGCACCTTGGAGCTTTCTAGAGGTTAAATGAGTGGAAAGATGGAGAATGTATGCTGAAAAACAAGGAAGCAGAAAGGGATGCAGTCTTTTCAGAAGGTCAGAATTTAGACACAGTATGGTTAATTGTACAATTGCACAGTCAGAGTTGGAGAGCCCTCAAACAATATGCAGAATTTCCCTGACACTTTTGAAGTAGGACACAGATATTGTGATATAGAAAAGAATTTAATTCTACACAAAAAATAAATTATTTTTTATCAATAGAGTAGTACTCCAGTTGTTTAGACCTTCTAGATGTTATTAGCTTATGAAAAGACATTTCCTTCACTGTGCCTAGTGAAAGATCCAGCTTTCTGGATCTTTAGCTAGCAGAGAAACACTACATTGAATTAAAAAGATATGGATTTTCTAAAGTAACGTCTAAGGAAATGGCAGGATGTCCCTCTCCTTGATTTGTATTTACAGTCTGGTACCTACATGCTTTCCTAAACCTGTGAGGTGATGGATTCCCAAACACATCCATCCATCCTCACAGAATAGTGGTGTCTCCTTGTGTGCTTTACTAAAAAAGAGCCATTTAATTTTTTTTTTATGGGAGTTGTTTTTTGTTGGGGAGATTTTTGTTAGTTAGTTTCTGCTTCAATGAATAAAAAAATCCACTTAAGTAGTGTCTGCTTTGAACAGAATAGCACAGTTATGCCTTATTTTAACTGCTCTTGTGCTGCATGCTAAATCTTATTGTGTGCTTTCTGCACAACAGACATTTGTTGACCTACTTTAGTGGGGCAAGGAACATTTATGGATCATTTATTTAATCATCTAGATATATACACGTGTTAAGAAACCTATCTGTCTGATGTGCTCAAATGCCCCTGTCATGACAAAAAACCAGCAAGGCCCAACAAAGCTAAACATACGTACAGTACAGGAATGCAAGCCATCACAGCCACTACTTGCAAACTAAGCACCTCTATCAATCTCTTTCCCTGCTAGAAATGTAAAGTATACCTGAGATGTGCAGGAGATGAAGAGATAAAAAAGTGAAAGGTATGAATGGCAAAAATTTCTCTGCTTTAGCTGAAGTGAAGATTTTGTTTGTGGAAGGAAAAAGAAAGGAACTATGGAGTTGCTGAGAGCAGCTGGGGAAGGACAAAAGGAGGAATCAGAAGGCAGTCAGAGTCTTTGGGGAAATCTCTTCCTGACAGAGTTGAGTACACCAAGGATTGAATAGGTGCACTCTGCTCCTGCTGTCTGTGGTGTTCAGCCTTTTTCCATTCCCCTCACTGTCCTCAAATTTTCAAAATTGTGGAGCTTGTCCTTTATTGGGCAACCTGACTGTTGAAATATGGCCTAGAAGGCAAATATCATTAGCCTCATCTTTAGACAAAGCTTTGCAGGACAGTTGATGATGGTGATGATGATATGATGAGAGATGACAAGCCTTCCTAGGTCTGTCAGGCTAGAATATATTGATTCATAAAATCAATACACAAAAAAGGAATGTTAAGTAATATTTAAGGAGGTGCACTCTTTGTTGTTTGTAACTTCCCTCTTCCGCTCAACCTGTAGAATTCAATCAAGGTTCAGTTTTGATATGGAACACATGAAGATTAGCCAAAAGATTCCAAAAGGTATTAGCATTGTTCTGATGAAATATGGAGCAGAAAAAATATATAAGACAAGTAAAATATAGAGGGGTTTATTATTTTATTTTTTACCATTCTTCTTTCAAATTTTATCTTTTCAAATAAAGATAATATTTATCTCAAGGTGTACACAAACAATCACACATCTAAAAATTATGTCTCCAGCCACTAGCAGTCAAAAAATGAAACTTAAAAAAGATTCAGCTTTGAAAGACCTACATTTCAGGCTCAAAGTTCATTGAGAAGCATTTAAAAAATATTATGGCTTCACGTCTTATACTCAAAAATATGCTAAGAAGGCAGGATAGAAAAGTACATGTGGAAGAAAAGAGAGGAAAGATGTGGGGAAACACGGAACAGACAACAGAGGGAACCAAAACATCCTTTTGCTTGCTTAATGGAATTGGTTCTGGAGCATCTGGAGCCATCAAATTTTGAGCCTTTTGATTGTATTTCATTAATGCTGCTTTCCAGCTGACAAACCCACTTGTGGGTACAGGAATTTTTCTTTTTTCAAAAAAAAGGAATTTTCTTTTTTCAAAACTGAAGATAAATGGATGGGAGCAATAACAACTTTATTTTAAAGTTAACTTCTGAATTATCAAGAAGTTTGGGATGCTTCATGGCAAAAGATACTTCATTAAAATATGAAACACTCATGAAAACATGAGCTTTAAGGAAAGTGTTTTTTCCAGCCACAGAAACTATATGATAGTGAAATTGCAGCATGATAATAAAATTTTAAAATAATTCTGTATTATGGCAAGTTAAAAATAAAAAGCAAGCTTATCCTTGCAATGCTTGTTAATCATGTGATTTATTTTTGCATACAATCTACAAATATCAAGTATAAGAAATATTAATTTCCATCTATACTTCATTAGACAAATTAAGAAATTAATATTATTTCTATATTAAGTAGTATATGTTTGAGTGTGCACTTACATGGACACCTTTATTGATGTGTACAAATATTAGATTAAAGACCATTGCCTTTATAAACCATTTAAAATGATAATTTATGTGGACAGCTTTAGATATTCATTCTCAGAATGATAAGCAGATAGACTCAATGTAGTGAACCAGGTTCTGTTCTTGCTAACACTTATACACTTTCATGAAAAGAATTTCACCCCTCTAATATATCCTTGAATACTAATCAAGTAAATCTCTCTAATCACATTAAGCCTCATTTGGAAAGTTCACAGTCCATAATTAGCTGTTTCTTTGAAACTGCTTACTAAAAATGTGGTTTCAGAACAGATTACAGTTCAAATCATACATGTGCATAGAATCATTGATTTGTCCAAACATGCCAATTTTAGACATTACTTTAAAATCCACATGATTTAAGTAGTTGTTTTGAAGTCACATCTTCTATCTGAAGAAGAGCACTGTCTGAAGTTTGAGCACTATCAAACAGTAGCCTATACCAAACTTAAAGAACAGTCACTAGTCTTTGTTAAAGGGCAGATTGAAATCAAAACAAACCAAAATCCCTTGCAGTCACATTCTGTCGTTCTCTTTTAGATATTCTTCTGGGTTTATTTCTCTTACATTTAATTTTATTTCATTAAATGTTGTAAGACTAATTTCTCAACAAACAATTTTGATTCTACTCATTTATTTAGCCCCACTTTCACCATTAACCTTTTTACCCTGAAGTATTCTGTAACAGAATTAATTTTAATGTAATTAGTTTTATTAAGCTAAGGTTTTCTAATGGTTTAAATGTAAGAGAGATTAAATAGCGTTTACTTATCTTGTGTGATCTAGAGAATACTTAGAGTATACAGTGATATATGAAAAACAGATTTTTTTTTAATGGAATAATATTAAGTGATTTCTGGCAATAAAATTTACCTTTTACAATATTTTTTAAATATAAAAATATTGTTAAAAAACAATATTTTTAAAAAATATTACAATGAATGTAGTTTTCCCCTTCTCTCCATATGAAGGCAAGTTTCGGTGAAAAATGCTTCTTTCACCTGAAAATTCTCATAATTAAAATAGCAAACCAGAGCCAAAGTCCTGAATCAACAAGTAGTTTGTTGATTTTTTTTTCCCTTCTTTTTTCTTTTCTTTTTTGGTGTAGCTTCTTTATTCAGTGTAGCTTGTTCTATTTTGAGATTTTTATTTTTTATTTTTTAATTGGTAGATGATGTGTTATAGAGACAATGAGAGGATGTGTTAGTCCCAGACTCCTGTCCCATTTGGATTATGGCTCTCTTGTTTGGTTGTTTTGGGGTTTTTTTTTCTGGTTTTTTTTTTATTGTTTTTTTTTGTTTGTGTTGGCTATGTTACAGGACACATTACCAACCCAATTTAACACCATCTTCATTCTTCAGTTGAAAGGAAAAAGAGAGCTCTCTCATTTCTCTTCTCTGCTTTCTGTGCAGATTGTCTCAGTGCTCTAGCGAAGAGGAGTTAACTTTGCAGCTGGTGTCTGGTAGCAAAAGGCCTTAAGTAAGCATGTAAGACAGTATCCAAAACAGAAAAACAACTGAACAGTTTGAGCAGTAACTTCACAGGAAGAACAATAAGGAAACCTAGAATAAGCAACAACTCTGTCTATCTGCCTGCTATATGTATTGGTGTCATATATATGTCTAATAAAAAGAAGGCTTCAACAGTTTTGATAAAGAGTAAATGTATGATTTAATAAGCAGAGCAGAGACTTAGAGAAATTCATAGAATCATAGAATCGGCTGGGTTGGAAGGGATTTCAGACATCATCAAGTCCAACCCTTGATCCACTGCCGCTGCAGTTACTAGACCATGGCACTGAGTGCCGCATCCAGTCTCTTTTTTAAATATCTCCAGGGATGGACAATCCACTACTTCCCTGGGCAGCCCATTCCAATGTCTGATCACCCTCTTGGTAAAGAAATTCTTTCTAATGTCCAACCTAAACCTCCCTCGGCACAACTTGAGACCATGTTCTCTTGTCTTGCTGAGAGTTGCCTGGGAAAAGAGCCCAACCCCCCCCCTCGCTCCAACCTCCTTTCAGGTAGTTGTAGAGAGCGATGAGGTCTCCCCTGAGCCTCCTCTTCTCCAGGCTGAGCAGCCCCAGCTCCCTCAGCCTCTCCTCATAGGGTCTGTGCTGGAGTCCTTTCTCCAGCCTAGTTGCCCTACTTTGGACCTGCTCCAGGACCTCGATATCCTTCCTGAACTGAGGGGCCCAGAACTGGACACAGTACTCGAGGTGTGGCCTCACCAGGGCTGAGTATAGGGGCAGAATCACTTCCTTGGACCTGCTGGCAATGCTGTTCCGGATACAGGCCAGGATGCCATTGGCCTTCTTGGCCACCTGGGCACACTGCTGGCTCATGTTCAGCTTCCTGTCAATCCAGACTCCCACGTCCCTTTCTGCCTGGCTGCTCTCCAGCCACTCTGTCCCCAGCCTGTAGCGCTGCTTGGGGTTGTTGTGGCCAAAGTGCAGGACCCGGCACTTGGCCGTGTTGAACCTCATCCCATTGGAATCAGCCCAACTCTCCAGTCTGTCCAGGTCCCTCTGCAGAGCCCTCCTGCTTTCCAGCTGGTTGACACTCCCCCCCATCTGCAAATTTACTGATGGTGGACTCAATCCCCTCATCTAAATCATCTCTAAAGATATTAAACAGAACTGGGCCCAACACTGATCCCTGGGGGTCACCACTAGTGACGAGTTTAAATGGTATGAGTTATTTGGGAAAGATATTGTTAAAAAAAAGAGAAGTTATTCTTCCTTTGCATATTAAAGATGTGACTGTGTTCTCTGAAGTCCATTAAGCAGAGGAAGTTAGAACTGAAGAAAACCTGGCTGACAGCAGAAAGCAAACACTAACACAGCTGGTGATATTCTGGGGATCTACTATAAACCTCGAAACCAGAACCAGATGTACAAGGCTTACCAGTGATTTCCAGCAGTGGATAACAGTGTCAATTAAGATGTAGAATCTGTAGAATTTGAAACTACAGAACCAACCTTAAGATAAAGATATGCCTTATTCATTATGCTACTGTGCTGTTACATTTTTTAATTAACAATATCATTTGCTTTAGATGAATATGGAGTAAGGTAAGTTATTGTTCTTGTGACTTCATTTGGCATGTATTCACAATATTAAGTAATTAATCAGTCAGTCACAAGTCAGTTCACAGGAGCTAGTTAAGGTGAAGATGAGGGCCAAGACAGACAAGGGAGAGACCCATGGATAGAGGTCAAAACATAACAGTAAGCCAAAGGCAGACATCTTCAAGGAAAATCCAGACAATATAGATGGAAGTGCTGCTATTAAAGAGAAACCAGATGTTTTAGTATGTCACAAAGTTGATCAGAGATCAGGAAGGTGATGTTATAACAAAAAAGATAAAAGTCATAGTCAAATACACAAACAAGGGGGATTTTAGCTCTGAAAACCAGGACATGATCCAAACTTGTAATAGACTGGTCCTGGGTAAAGTACTGTGTTCAGCCTTGCAAACCCCAGGCTGGCAGAGAAGTAGATGACTAAAAGAGTGTTGAGGAGTAAGAATGAACACTTGCTGAGAAAGTATGATGGAAGTAGAAAGAAGCACCACAGCAGCTACTTGTAGAAAAGAGTAGACTGGAGCAGGTGAGGAAAATCCATTTTAACAATTTTCAGATTCATTACAAGATCCAGCAAAGAAGGTTGTCCTCTGTGACATTCCTGAATGACCCACTATGGTTCAGTGTCTGCGAGGAATAGAATGAGAAAATTTAAGATTAAACTGCAAATGACCTTCAGGCCAGATTAAAAAAAATAAATCTTCATAGCTGAAAAAAATGGTGCAGATTTCCTGAAAATGTCGTCACTATGTTAGATGAACAGATCTGAAACAAAGCAGATATATTTGGTTGTAGCAGGTGCAGAGGATGGACAATGTTACTATTGAAGCTATTATCAGATTTATATTTTTGTGATTTTTCTGTATTAGCAGAGGTTCCAAATGGAATTAAATTTAACATTTATGTACAGCAAATATTAACAGACACAAGAGATAAGCAAAAAAATCCCACAAACCTCATTAACAAAATTCTGTAGTGTAATTTTCCAAATGATTGTGTCTCCATTATGGATCTACATACTGCATGTATGGAGTCCACATAGCTTAGCTGAATTAAAAGCCAGCCAAGGATTAATAGATACTTGGAGATATTCAAGTAATGTTTAGATTGTGGACTTACATAATGAACGTTTAAGCCAGAGCGTTGTCCAAGAGAATGTGAATCATACTTGCACAAAATTTAAATCATGCTGCTTAAAATTATTGAGTTACATGGGCCTCTACAATTTGTTGGAACAAATTTCAAGATGGAAATGCTCTTTGGAAGCTTTTTTAACACCTGTACATCCCACTCTGGACCAATTTGTTTGGTGTGGCTTAGTCTTCATTTTGCTAAAGGGAATGATAAAATTTTCTATCTTATGTGCAATCACTGATTCCTTGCATCAGTGAACAGGAGAGCCATCAGAGAAGAAGATGTGACTTCAAAAACACTGAGGCATTTGAAGTGCCCCGACCTCTTCTATTTCTTGTATTGAGAAAATATTGCTTCGGGAATGTGCAAGAACAATAGTTGCTGTACTGCTCCTGTGATCCACTTGACACAAGGATCACTGATTAGCTATCAGAGAGCTATCAATCATCTCCCAGTTCTGTTGACTAGTTAATAGTCACCCCAGGGGGACTAATGTGCCACTGATGTTTCTGGTACACCAGAAACTTAGGACCTGCTCATTCAGATATCAGTACCCCTCCTCTCACATATCCTCCTCTGTACAGGAGACAGTGAACTGGTTCTATCAGCTGTAGAAGTGTTGGCTTTTCCATAGGGAGGATGCTTTGTTTTTCTTCCTTTCTGACCCATTTATGCTGCCTGATTGCAGCTGATATGGTTCTGTGAGTCCAAAACATACCCGCTGAGCTTTTAGCAGACTATCAAGGACTCTCAGCATCCAAGGTCTGCTGCTAGTGGTTACGATATAGGCAACAGGACCTCCCTTTGGCCTGACGCATAAAGAAGGGACAAGGAAAGCAGGTGACATTGAAAAAGGATCCATGCTGATGCAGAAAAAAAATAGACCCACAGCTCTCAAATAGGAAGAGACAGCCTGATGCTAGAGGGGAAACATTTAATGAGGCCCTGAACCCAGACCTAGCTGCTGTATTTGGTAACATGGGACCACCATGCTCCAGAGGCACATTTGCCAAAAAATAAAGGAAATTTTACTTTTTTTTTTTTTTGTTCAGGAGCTCATAGGTACATGCCTTAATAGCCACACATGTTAAAAGTGGTGCTTATCAGTGTTAGCTGTTACCACTTTTGCTACATCATGTTGTTACAGTTTATAGTAGAAATAAAATAATATTGGTTGTAAAATTTTAAAAATGGACAAATTAAGAGTTAGAAGGGGCTCGGGTAGACTAAAACTCTGGAAATAAGTAACTAGTTAAGAATGAGCTAACCCTTACAAGAACAATGATCAAAGGAGAATAAGGAGTATGTTGACCCCATCAGCAAAAACATTAATCAAAAGGAGAATAGTTAAGCAAACTGATGCCATATACCAAAGATCAAGATAAAATATTGTATCCAGGTGGTGGGCCAGGTGGTAATGACAGCTGAAATGGTAAACCGTGGATTTACAGTTTAAGATATGACTATCTATTGTTATTTGTAAGATCTATGTGACTGTTTGTCTATTGTTATCTGCATGATCTATGTGACTGTTTGTGACTAAAATTTATGTAACTCTGTACGTGGCCTGTAATGAAAAAAGTATAAAAGCTGAACCAAAAATGAGAGTCTTCGGAACCCTGACTTTGGACGCTAGTCCTCAGGCTTCCCGGGCCCTGAATAAAGCACCGCATAAACTGACTCTGTTGGTTTGTGTTTTGGTTACGGGCAACAGTTTTCTGGCGACCCAGATGGGACTCCGGAGGCGGCTGGGGCGGTTCACGTGCTGATTCACTCCAAGCCGGCACCAGGTGATTCCTGGAGGAGACATCAACCCGTGCCCGACCCCGCGCCTGACGGACAACCATGAGGTAAGCCCGAAGGTGCTTTATTCCTTATAGAAATAAGTTAGTATTAGGTTAGTATTAGATCTGGTCTGTTGGGAGCCTAGGCGCTGGTCGTAAGACACGGCAAGTAGAAAGCTGTGCGGATCCAGCACTTGCCACTCGCGGCGACGAGTATAGGCAAGTTCGGTATCTGGTTCTGGGCGCTGGTCGTAAGACACGGCAAGTAGAAAGCTGTGCGGATCCAGCACTTGCCACTCGCGGCGACGAGTATAGGCAAGTTCGGTATCTGGTTCTGGTAATCGGCCGAATATTGGTTTTGTGCGTGTGTGTGTGTGTAAGAGCGCGCAAATATAAGTGTCAGCATGCTGCCTTTTAAGACCTTTAGAGCTCTGTCTTGTAATAGCAAGGATATCCCTGAGGATTCATCTCGGTTGTCTGTTAAAACATTGGAAAGAGGGTAATTTTGGGCAGGAATTGCGGAGTAAAACCTTGGTTGATTACTGTAATCATGTGTGGCCTGAATATGAAACGGGGGGAATGCAGTGGCCACGAAATGGTACATAAACTCCTGAAATATTAAGCCCTATGATGAGTTCCTTGCGGGAAACTGAGAAAAAAAAAAAAAAAAGAGAAAAAAAAAAAGAAAAAAAAAAGAAAAAAAAAAAAAAAGAGAAAAGAAAAAAAAAAAAGAGAAAAAAAAAAAAGAGAAAAAAAAAGAAGAAAAAAAAGAAAAAAAAAAAGAGGAAAAAAAAAAGAGAAAAAAAAAGAAAAAAAAAGAGAAAAAAAAAAGAGAAAAAAAAGAAAAAAAAAAGAGAAAAAAAAAAAAAGAGAAGAAAAAAAAAGAAAAAAAAAGAGAAAAAAAAAAAGAGAAAAAAAAGAAGAAAAAAAAAGAGAAAAAAAAAAGAAGAAAAAAAAAAGAAAAAAAAAAAAAAAAAAAAAAAAAAGAGAAAAAACAAGGAAAAAAGAGAAAGAAAAAGCATGTGGATTGTTGGAAGTAGAATGTGATAAATGTCCTGGTTGTAAAGAGCGTAAGATACGATTTTCGGAGGAATAGGAGGATGTGTCTTTGTTGGTCTCCCCGAGCGCGCCGCCGCTCCCACCTCCTGAGGCTCCCCTGGTAAATAATTGTTACAGTTTATAGTAGAAATAAAATAATATTGGTTGTAAAATTTTAAAAATGGACAAATTAAGAGTTAGAAGGGGCTCGGGTAGACTAAAACTCTGGAAATAAGTAACTAGTTAAGAATGAGCTAACCCTTACAAGAACAATGATCAAAGGAGAATAAGGAGTATGTTGACCCCATCAGCAAAAACATTAATCAAAAGGAGAATAGTTAAGCAAACTGATGCCATATACCAAAGATCAAGATAAAATATTGTATCCAGGTGGTGGGCCAGGTGGTAATGACAGCTGAAATGGTAAACCGTGGATTTACAGTTTAAGATATGACTATCTATTGTTATTTGTAAGATCTATGTGACTGTTTGTCTATTGTTATCTGCATGATCTATGTGACTGTTTGTGACTAAAATTTATGTAACTCTGTACGTGGCCTGTAATGAAAAAAGTATAAAAGCTGAACCAAAAATGAGAGTCTTCGGAACCCTGACTTTGGACGCTAGTCCTCAGGCTTCCTGGGCCCTGAATAAAGCACCGCATAAACTGACTCTGTTGGTTTGTGTTTTTGGTTACGGGCAACAATGTCATGTCATGTCATGTCATATGTCTCTGAAAATCTCAGCCATATTTAGCATTGATAGGCAGTCTTATGAAATACCAAATATATGAAACAAAGGAGCTGGAACATTGTATATGTTGTGTTTAGGTTCAGAAACGTTCTAATAATTTTTCTTATTACTTCTTCCTCAAGTCCTTTGTACTTAATACTTTGTTCCAACTTTTCCTTTATCACTGCTGTCACCAACATGCATTTTAAAAGCTTGCATGGGATTTATTCTTTTCATTTTCTATGACAGCAATAGGATTTACCCCTCAAGTATGGAAATTTACATTTATTATCAGAATTTTTTAATGGCAAATTGTCTTGGATCAGAATTCTGCAATTGAATTTACAGGAATATTTTCCTTAGTTATCGGGTGTATAGATTTCTTTTGATATGTGGTCAGGACAAGATACTTGTTCTGCTTCTTGGGCTCTCAGTTGTACTAGTTGATGCTTTTATTGTGCTTCAATTTATATTCTGAACCAGGAGTTCACTATTTTGCTGGCCTTTTGGCTGGTATAACCACATTTATGGCTGTGGAGCTTGTGACATTTCTGTTTCTAGTCAAAGGAATGCAATTTTTGTTACTTCAACCAAGGAAAGAAAGCACATCTGCTGTTCAGAGTATTTGATCACTTTAGTTGAATGATGATAGATTTTGCTGGGAATTATTTCTCTAAATTGTGGATTCATCTTCTAGACAGTTGTTCAAAAAGCTACAGATGATATTTTTGTTGTATTTATGTTGGGCTTATTTTATTTTACCAAGCTCTTAATTAATCTTGCAAATCAAGAGGAAAAAAAAATAATAAACCCAGCAAAATCCCAACACCTCTACCTTGCTTGCTAAAGCATTTATTTTACTTTTAATTCCTTCTTAACCTTGATTAAAATTGAAATAAGATAGATTTCCTGCAAGCATGAGTGAAATCAAGCTCCAACACCAGAGCAGAAGAGAAATTGGGCCAGGAATAAATGCTTCTAGGTTAACCACTACTGCGAGATTAATGACAGAGGTGGGGGTGAAGAAAGAGAAGTTTTGTGATAATCTCCTCAGTGCTTCCTATGGTGATCAGCTCTGGCTTTTTTTTTTGTTGTTGTTTTTGTTTTTTGTTTTTTTTTTGTTCATCTTTAGCCTTTCAAACTCTAACATGGTAATAGGTTAAGCTGTGAAATGTCAGTTATTTATGGGTGGGGTGTGGGGGGTGGGGTGCTAAATATTCAGATGACTTGCTAAAGGAGCTTAAAGCACTACAATTAACCCATCACAAAATATAATATTCCACCAATGCTTTTTAAAGTTTAAGCTACTAATGATGCTCAGCATGCATTAACATTTTCTCATTTTTTTATGTGTCATACATTAGTGGTTAGAAAAACACTCTGATTACCATCAGATTTATGTCACTTTGAGAGTCCAAGTTGATAACTGCCATTAATCACACTCTCAGCAGCATGGCACTTTGAGCATCTCTACCACAGAGCTGTGACAGCAGTGACCAATAAGGGAAAAAACATGTTCTGGTGAATATAAAATGAAGTGCTTCATTTCTTTATACCCCCGTATCATTTCAGCCACAGACAACCTCCAAGACCCATGAATATCAGGAATGATGTTTATATCCTTTGTACTCAGGATAGTTTTTTCCCCTTGAGAGCCAAAATAAAAACTTACAGTGATTACACTGGGAGAGATTTTGTTCATGCTCATTCATATTGTTATCAACTATGATAAAAGGCCTCTGACATGTGAGTCCATTTAGTCTCTAGCTGAAAGTCAGAGAGAGATAAGCTGTTGCAGGAAAAGTAAGCTATGCACTAACAAATAATTAGGAAAAATGCCAGTACTGAGACTATCACTATCAGGAATTGTTCATAACAGAATTTTGGTCCTGACTCAATAATTTTTATAACATTCTCAATTTGAAATGAAACAACAACTGAATATAAAGTTTTTGAACAAAAGACAAACTTTGAGATTTCAGAGCTATATTGAATAAATATGAGATGTACAAAAAGACTGAAGAAGTAAGTGAAATGGAAATGTGCTGTCCTTGAAGCTGTTTAAAATCAGCATATATGTCTCTATGAATAGAAACTGGCTTAGTCTATACTGTCTTATTTTTTTACAGGATATTAATCTTTCAAATTTTAATATTTATAACCATCCTTCTCCAATTTATGTGAATGACCTTCTTCTTAGTTCATTAGTGTAGAACTTTTTGTTGTTTTTTGAGCTGGCAATACTTTTGCCCTAACAAAAAATGATAACAATTTTCATGGCCTATGATACTGAGGAGGTCAGACTAGATTAGCTAAAGGTCTCTTTTGGCCTTAAAAACCTCATATGTAACAGTTGGGGTTTTCGTTGTGTCATAATAATCCTGCCTGACTGCATGCTATTACATTAAATTATACACCTAGTGAAAGCTGACTTGTTTCTTAAAAATTACAACTAAATAAAAAAATGCTGCATTTAAACAAATAAGGCAAATTTTGAGCACTCTAGCTTATTCTTTTCTGACTAGGCTTTTACATATTTTGCACAGTGATTGTGTTTCTTACAAGCATATGTGCATCATCTCCCTAGGCAAAGGCAGGCATGTACTTACTGAAATAGTTTCCAGGTAAGCATTTATTGGATTTTTATTTAGAGCTTTTTGTTTGTTTGTTTAATTTTTGGTGTTGTTTTTTTCAATATGGGTTTTTGTTTAAAATTGATATGTAGCTATGTATCTGTTTACTTAGAAGTGTAAGTTCAGAAAGGAAACACAGCAACACAGCCATGCCTCCCCGTTCTATGATTTTGTGATCTGAGTAGAAAGTGCTAAAATTAACTCCTAGGAAAATCTATCAGTAATTCTTACCTCCTTCGTATGACTACTTTTTCCTCCTCAAATAGAAGGTGGTCATGCTGATCATGACCTGTGGTCTGGAGGGAGTATTCTTCACTGTCCTGAGCCTCAGATATGTAGTTTTCTTGGTGATAAAGGCAAGCCTAGAATGTCAATTAAAAGAAAAAAACCACACAGTATGTCTCACTTTTTAGAGCCCTGTCTTCTTCTGTCTTCCCTTGCTCAGATTTCTTTTGTTCATGGGCAGATCTCATGCAAGCATTGGGTCAGTCTTGAAGTAAATCAAGTAGGGAGGCTTTAATGGAACATCACCAGGTCTTCTGAAGGTTACAAGTAGATTAAAAAATATCAATATTTGATTCTTGTGAGGAGCTTAGTAATAGGATATACAGGATCCTATTAAAGCACAAGAAGTTGGAGCTTTATGGGGGGACTGAAACTATTTTTAACATACTTTCCCTTTAAAGGGAGGTGGTAGGATCTGCTAATCAGCCAGATCAAAACGAAGATCAGGAAAGGAGAACAGATGTTTGCCTTTTTCTGCTCACTGGATGGATCATGCAGCAGTGCCATTGTGCTTCATTTCCTAGTCCTGGAACAAATCCTAGTTGTGCCAGATGCTGATAATTAGGCTAATACATGTAAAATATGCATTATATCCTATCTTATATGCATAGATAACTTTCATAGACTATGAAGTGCAGACATTTGGCTAGATTCTGTGTGGTTATGCTCACTCTGCAGCTGAAATCTGCTCTGTGTACAGCAAACTCACTTTTAATTCAGTGATACGAAAGCTGAAGACAGGGACAAAGGTACAGGTTCCAAATTAGGAACAATTACGTATTTTTCTTTCATTCTAATCTACCACAAATTATGTTCTTGAAAAGTAAAGATATACCAAATAAAAGTTATTTAAGAGATGCATTCGCTACAGTTTTATCCTGCATTTGAAGCATTATTAATATTCCAATTACAATTTTGCAGTATTCTGGATCATAAGGCAGAAAATGTCATATAAAAGTCTAATCAAAATAAGTGTATTGCCCTATTCATACTGTCTTTAGTCTATAGTGCCTTTTGATTACATTTTTGCAAAAATTTCCCCTTAAAGATAAGTTGAATTCTTATTTTTTTTTAAATTAAATTTAGACTCTAATAAATATGGTGTTTAAATTACCAAGTGGGGAAAAATTTCATTTCTTAAAAATCCTTACCGATCCCCCCAAAATACCAAAAACCTTGTAGATATGAAAATTTTGTTTCATTATAAAATGTAGTAGTTTTTTCCTGAAGATTTCAACAAAATGTAGGCTAAAGAACAAGAAAATTTCCTTGCATAATATCATAAGAAATACACCACTTCAAAATTTTCCCATAACATACATATTTTTTGAAGGCTTTGTTCTTGCATTTGTTTTGACAGTTTTTGTCATATATTCTTGTGACTGTGACAGTATGATGATGCAGCTATTTTTTTATTCTAACACAGTGCTTATTTTAATTTTAGTTTCTCTATATTCAAAGACCTCTAGGAGTCTCACGTAAGACTATTTTTAACCTTGCTAAAAACATGCAATCACCTTTGAGTCCATTCTGTTAGGTGGGAAATTAAGCATAAACATTTGACATGTTTTTTTATTTTAATCCACATCACTTTACATGTCTGAACTATCAGCCTCAAAAAGTTAAAAATATCCTTGGGCCATCATTCCCTTTCTGCTTAACCTGGGTGCTGGAGAATTTAGTAAAATCCCCTATTAGCAAAATCTTGGGTTATATACCTGTGTTTCAGTACTTCTGTGGTATCCAGTTTTCTGAAACTGTGGGTGCTTTCTCAGGAGAAAATCAAACTTCAAACGTGTCTTACGATGCTTTAGCTTTTCTTACTCACCTGAAACTGCTAAGCATTTGACGTAGACCAAATTACAAGGTGACACTTTCTAGCTTTTTCACTATGTGTGCTAAAGCTTGTTTGAGTGCAACTTTACTGATGAATTAGGCTCATTTTAAATGGTGGACAAGACCATTTTTGGTCCTAAATATTACTATTGGTTCCAGTTGGATTGCTTGGAAAGATAGGTTTTCAATGTGCAATAGGTTTTCAAGGTGAACATGATCACTCCTTTGTGGCACTCCAAAGTGCCATTTAGCTTTATTTGGCTTTATCAGTGCTGTGGATTCAGCTGTCTACTACTCCTGCTTTGATAAACAAAGCCCTAGATGAAGCTTCCTGTGGAAACTTTCAGAATTGCAGGTCATGTGCATGAGCTATAGTGTGGGAAATGTTATCTATCAAGTGATACATACACTGCACTTCAGCTGACCTCTCAACTACCATTCTTAATATCAAAGATCTGCAACATAGCCTGTGGTTTTTCTGTGAAAGGACATTCCTGTATGGTCATTTTACCTTTACCCTAGCAACTATTTTGTCACACTTCATATGGTATTTCACCTTAAAAATGATAATGCATACATCAAATAAATTGAAAAGAACAGGATTCTGTTTCGGCTGCTGTGAACCAACTGGACTTTTTTGAATCTACAGAGTGCAGTAGATAAAAGACATATAAACCATGTTTTCATTTCTTCCTCTTGGATAAATCACTATGTGGTAAAAACTGATAGAAACATCGCTGTTTTAAGCACAATAAATTAGTAGTCTTACTTGAATTTTTTTTTAAGTTCCAATGTCTGCTAAAATCTGATAGGACTGTAGCAAGTTGTCACAACAGAAAAAAAAAATTAAATTGCTAGCTCTTTTATTTGCTATATCTAGTAGAAAATATTAAATAAATGAACCTCAATGGCTATTTTTATTCTTGGAGCACAGTCAGGTATTCTTGTACTTCCCACATGTCCCTCACCTACAACTACCTGAAAGGAGATTGCAGTGAGGTGGGTGCTGGCTTCGTCTCCCCAGTAAATAACAACAGAACTAGAGGAAATGGCTTGCAGTTGCACCAGGAAGGGTTTAGACTATATATTACAACATGCTCTAGTGGACATAGTGGTCTTTTCTGCACTGACAGTTGTGCTTGGTGATCTTAGAGCTCTTTTCCAACCATGACAATTCTATGATTCTGTGTGTGATTTCTGTGTGTGTAATGAATAAATTGCAATCAGTGTACTAATAATACAGAAAGGATAACATAGAAATAAAAGAATCAGCTATGTCTTTTGTTATAAAAATACGGTGTATGGTAGCAACATACAGTAATACACATTTCTATGTATCTATATAGAAAAATAGGGAATGGATTTCAGATGTCACATTTTCATAAGCTAAAGATATAAATCAGTGAACTTTATGCATTTTTTCCTCTTTACAGTCACAGACAGTATTACTGAATGTATCTTGACAGCTGAACAAAACTATTCATTTTGTCTGAAGGACACTGTGAGGTATTCCTCCACATGCACATTTCTCCACATAAGTAATCTGTGGAAAAAAATAAGTTTCCTCTAAGAAAGGCAGAGCAGAAAGCCTATGATACCAGCTTAGTCGAATCACAGTAAGTTAAAACACATTGTTGTTTTACTGAGGGATATTGTAATCACTGTAATGTTCATTCAGAGTAAGAGGATTCATTCTATGTATCCTGGAATATTAGTAGCGAACTTCACTCTAACACTTCTGGCTCTTGTACTTTTACAACTTATGTTCAAAACTTGCAAGCCTGGCAACAATACCAGCAGACTGCCTCCTATTTTGGGTTGTTAGACTCTTAAGTTTGTAGTGATTGATTCTGAGCAATATGTAATTGCATTACATATCAGAGAAAAGTAGTAGCCGCACCACCATGATTGTGTTCAGCAAGCACAGTGCAGAGTAATAGCAAACTGCTCTCACAGTTTGCTATTATATATTTTGATATTTGTAAATAGCAAAAGCTGTCATTGTAGGGCCAGCTTTCCAACTTACTCTCCATTCAAAAAAAACCAAAAAAACCCCACACGTGCACACACACACACAAAAATCAAACCCAAAACACCCAACTCCCTCTCCACAAACCTTGAAAACATTCATAAAGAGAAAGGAAATAGAATGAACAAAAAAAACTCCTAGCAGTCACAGAAGACAAGGTCAAAACACATATGTGAGTGCAGGTCTTCCAGGCCCTGGGGTTAGCATCACTATTGCAAGAGAAGCTGCCCTCTCTGCAAGAGACAGTGTAGTACTGATTGAACATCCGCTCTGTAGAACACTTACATTTTATAGTGTGCCATGACAGATTTTTTTTTAACCTATTTTTTATCAGGAAAGCTTGATTTTTAAGCCTTTGTTCAGTTTATTATTTGCTTTTTGATTAAACACCACCCATTGTTATATATTCTGAGAAATGGTGGCCCTGCAGCTGTTGTAAATTGATAGCTAGATGTGAAGGAACAAGAAGGGTAAGGAAAAAAAGAAAAGGAGAAAAGTTACTAACAGTTAAGTGTGAAAGAGAGTTAATAAAAATAGGTCAGGCAATTTCAGCCCTTTCTTGTATGAAACAAATGGGCTAATCCTGAGCAGGAATCACACATCAGGATCCTCAGTGTATCTGGGGCTCATCAGGAAGTGGCATATAAGTAGCAATAAAAAAATCCTTTTTCACTGATATCAGGAAGAGTTTGCAGGATAATAGATTATCCTGCAAAGAATTTATATTACATCTGGCTTTTTACATAGGATTAAATAAATATTGCAGAAATGAAACTGATCTGTTATCCAGGTCATGTACTACTGAAGAAGAATATATGAAGATATCAGAATTTTTGTGCAAGATATGTAAATCTGCAATCTAAACAGAGAGGTGGGGGGAAGTGCAAAAGGTGAAGAAGGTGTTTTAATCTCAGAGGTGAATCACTTCAGTTGCATAATTCCTGGAAACAGAAACTTCCATAATACATTGATACAATGTCCAAAGTAGCTCACATAGAAACTGTCTAAATTGAAATCCTACTGAAACTCCTGTTTAACTGTCGCTGTAATTAAACTCTTTATGCAATTAAAAACAAAAAACAACCAAACAAAAAAACCCCAAAACATAAAAAAGAATAGTATTTAAAGCACAGAAGGGGAGGAAACATTCAGATTCAGCTAGATAAGTAGAAGAATTTCAAGTGAAACAAAGTTACTATTCAGGAAAGATTTTGCTTGTTGTATTTGGATATAAGCCATAACAACTGTTGGCATGTGTCACTGCCTCTAATGGTATATGGGTTCAATCAGTGCACATAGAATGCCAGATGGGACTGAAGGAAGCTGTCAGCAGAAAGAAACTATGCTCTCTGATTTCCGCGTTCCTGTGCAAAAAAAGCCACTATTGTCAATTGTTTTTATCTGCAGAGCAAATGCTTTTGTTATAAATCTTGGCGTGATCTGGAACTACAAAGCCAGCAAGCACCAGATGGCTGAAGAAATTCAGGCCGGGTCTACAGCCTCCTGCCAGCCTTGTTTCAGCAATCAGGATTTTTCAGAAATATGATCCCCATTCAACAAGCCTGGGCAGGCAGATGCTCCTCACCTGTAGATCCAGTAAGTACACTGGCAAAACTGTAGCATGACTGGTGGTACAGATGCTTGAGGAAGGTAAGGAAGATTACTCAGGCCAATAAAAAGCACGGGATTGCTGAAATAAGAAATAGCTGTAATCCGCAGTCACAAATTACTCCTATTCTAGGTATTGCTTTAGATAGTAAAGAAAATCAACACCATGTCAAGATTACTTTGCCATTTATTAGGCAGCTGTTAATAATAACATTGTGTCTTTGCTCAAGCAGATAAAGAAATAATCTTGACCACTGCGAAAGATGTCCATTCTCCAAATCATTGAAACCTAGATACTTAAGAGGCAGAGGATAACTCAAAACCACTATATGATGTGTATGATTAGCACACCCATGATCTTGTGAGAAGTTTCTGTGACAATATGGAGCTGAACCAATGCTAGCTAAATCCTGTTCTAGCATTCTGACAAAAGGCTGTTTTGCCTCATCTACTGATATGCACAAGAGTTGAAATGAAATTTCTCTCCCTCCCCCCTTTTTTTTTTTTTTTTTAATTTTTTAATGTGCAGGCAGTTCTTATCCCATGATCTGTAAGGATATCAGATTCTTTCTCTTTAATAGAAAACAAAAATAAAACCTGTCGTTTTTTGGAGAGGCAAGGTAGGTTGTGTGTGTCTTCCTTCCAACAAAATATAACTCAAGGATGAATGTTCCACCCTGGTCAAATGAAATATCATCTACAAAAATGTGTCCTATGTGTCCTATCTCAAGGGACGGGCCTGTTCTAAAGAGGCTTACCATTGATTAAGTTTTAGAATATTTCAGTACGAAGACAAATGTACTTTATACATTTTACATTATCAAGACTCAGAGAAAATCTCGAATCTTGTGTAGCTTAGCTAGAAACCAATGCAGATAAATTAAAAAAAATAAATTCTGTGGTGATTCCTTAATAGAAAACACACACACACACAAAACCCAACCCACAAACATCTATATAAGTTCATATCAAACAAAATAATGCCATCAGTGTCTTGATTTGATACTTTGGACAAACCATGCATATCTACAGATCTCATACTATAAAATATATAAAAAACAGATGTAAAGCAATAGCACTACAAAAAATAGGTAATACATTAACCAGAGAATGAAATCCTTACTCCACTGACACCTGCAGGGAAATCCTGCTAGCTCTAGAAGAGCTGAGGCTTCACTCAAAGCAGTCAAGAGCAACAGATGATCTTTAGCACAACACTTTTCAAACTAACATGTGCAAGACACCACTACATTGTCATATCCTCTGCTACTTTAAAACACGTCCCACTTACAAAGAGTAGCAGATGGGAGGAATCAGAACCCAAGTGTTTCATGGAATCTGCCTTCAGTGGCTCTGGATCCCTCTAGGTCCTCCAGTGATGCAGTGAATAACAGCACATTTCAGAGAATATTGTGACCCTTCTATGAGACATGACACAATTCTTTTGAGTCCCATGCATATGAGAATTCCTAAATACAGAGAAACACTCAGGTGCAGAGCCATGCCCAGCTACATCCACAGTTCGTTTTAGTGCTTCTCAAAGGTTCCACTAACCAGTCTTCTAACACTGACTTTCCCTCAATATACAGAGACTGGGCTGTGAAATGCATGACTGCATAAAATAAGTGGTCCAGATGTCATCCAGCCTGTTTCCTTGGGGAAAAAGAGATTTTTTTTTTTTTTTTTTTTTTTTTTTTTTTAAATCATCAGTGTTAGGTAGCCTCAGGGAAATAGCTACTGTAGATTGAATTTGATTTCACTCTAGCTATTAAGAAGAAAAATCACTCTCTAGTATGGCTTTTTTTGAGCAGCAAAAAATGAATTTACATTTCAAGGAGAGTAGACACTATTTGATGATGTTCTTTTTAAATTAAGGTTTTTTCTCTCCTTTTCCTACTAGAGAAAGGATCAAGTATAGAATGTCACTATGATTAAGAAAATAAATGTACCAAACTCACACATACTAATTTCAAAGCAACATTAATGAATCTTATCAGTTTTTTTTAAATCTTAATGCTACTGGACTAATTACACCTTGGGTAAACTGTGCTTGTGGAAGTCATTAGATAAGTTGTAATTTCTACCAACTGGGAACATGACCCACTGTGTTTCAAGCTACTTATTTCTGTATCTACTGCCAAAATATCTATATCAAGAGCTTCTGAAATGTTTTCAGATTATTACTAACATACACAAATATTTTTAGGGAAAAGGCAACATAGCATTCATTGATTGCTCATGTTAAAAAAATAAAAATCTTCTCTAATCCTTGTTTTACTGCACATAGGAAGGACATTGAGCTTTTTGGGGTGAGTCCAGAGGACCACATAAATGATCAGATTTATGTCTCCTGTCCTATATGGAAAGGCTGGGAGAGCTGAGGCTGTTCAGCCTGGAGAAGAGAAGTCTCTGGAGAGACCTTATAGAGACCTTCAAGTACCTGAAGGCAGACTACAAAAATCTGGAGAGGAACTTTTCACAAGGGCATGTAGTGATAGGTAGTGATAGGTAATCTGTACATAAGGGTAATGTTTTTAAACTGGAAGATACTGATTTAGGTTAGACATTGGAAAGAAATTCCTTAATTTGAGGATGGTGAGACACTGAAATACTGGATCCAGGAAGGACATGGAGCTGTTGGAGCTGGAGGTTGTGGATGCCTCATCCCTGGAACTGTTAAGGCCAGATTGGATGGAGTTTTCAGCAGCCTAGTATAGTGGAAGGTATTCCTGCCAATGAAGGGAGTTTGGAGCTAGATGATCTTTAAGATCCCTTCCAATGGAAAACATTCTATGATTCTCCTGCAGTATTGCATCCTGCTCTGGAGACCTCAATACAGGAAGGACACGGTGCTGTTGGAGATGGAACAGGTTTCCCAGCGTAGTTGTGGTTACCCCATCCTTGGAAGTGTTCAGTGTTATTTTGGATGGGGCTTTGAGCAACTTTGTCTAGTGTGGGGTATTCCTGACCATGCAGGGAGGTAGGAACTAGATGATCTTTAAGGTACCTTCCCACCCAAGCCATTCTATGATCCTATGATTCTATATTTCTGTGTTTATGTTTACATGATACAGCCACAATAGCAAATTAAAGTATGACAAGGATATTTCTGTGATGTTTCTCACTGAATTTACCTCACTCCAGATATTTACAATGCACACATGGTATATGGGTCCTTTAATTTTTAAAAATATATTAGAAATGTCGATAGAAATCTGCACAGTATTCACATTTTATAGAAGAAATTAATTCAACTTGCATTTACTTTAGCCTCTGTGGGACACTGAGACACCTTTAAAGGCCATCAGGTATACTGATCTTCAAGTATTCATAGGATTTAAATTACTTGCTCTGGGGAAAATAAATGTACAAGGGACCCCCCAGGGCCCCACTATCTGATTAAAGGGAGCGTTCTTCTTGATCATCCTTGAGCAAATATATAATAAGCCATCAGAGTAGAATCATTCTGTTTACACATCACCTGCCAGTCAGAAAGATCAATGATGATAGCAAATACTTCATGTTTATCTGCTGAATATATTGCAGATAATCTAACAGATTTCTTTATGAAGAGCTGGATCTCCATATCCCTGCTGGGAAGCCTGTAACAATTCTAAATTATCTTAAGATGCTAGTTTCAACAGAAAAACACATGCTCAAGTTAAAAAACTCTAGGAAACTTAATCTTTTACATAGTGCACTGTTTTATTCTGTACATAGAATTGTTTTTGTTTCAGTCAAGTTTCTTTCCCGAATCAGAGATATCTTTAAAAGTATTCCTTTAGGCAGAACAGTAGGCATAATAAAGATGTTAACACTTTATTTTTAAGCATGAGGGTATGAACATCAACCATTAAACTAAATTAAAGCAGACCAGTGTCCAGTCTAATGAGATAAGGTAAAATCACCTTACATTGGCAGCATAGTAAGATCTGATCTGAAGCAGGACTAAAGTAAAAAAAAAATTACATTAATTTGATAAATCACCAGAAGAATATATGTTGGCATATTTGCCTCATTTTGAAATTTGAGCCTTTAAATCATTTAGAAAAGGGATAAGTCAGAAAGATAATAGAGTATAATTTTGTAAATGGTTGTATCGCTGTTCTTATTTTGGGAGACTTTCTGTGTACAGGGCTACAGATAGCTAATACTAATTTTCTTTTGATTGCTTCTCCAACTGCCTTCCTATTGCACTTCATTAGTTCAACTTTATTTCTGATTTTATCTTCATAATTCAGACTTCATGATACTCGTCCCAGCTTTTTATATAAACTGGGGTTTTTTCTTTCCCAGAACAGCCACAAGTTTCTAAAAAGCAAGGAAATCCAACGACAAGTGAAACATCTTTTGAAGAAGCTACAAAGGATTATATGCAGTATGAATGATACTAATTAGATCCCATAACTTTAAAACAGTTTGAAAATTCAGGAACTTCTAAAGGCAAGATAATCTCCTTTCTGCCTAGTTTGCCTTTTAACCTTCAGTGATTACTCTTTATTCTGTCTGTAACGAAAGAAATAAGCTCAGATGAATATTCGCAGTATTTAGCATTTTTACTGAGAAGAACTGCCAGTTCTTTGATGTACGCTATTGTTATATTCTTTGCTGTGGTATTGGAAAATGTGATACTTGCATCAAACCTCTACTCTTGCTCTTGCATCTCACTTGGTGTTAGCAGAGAGGCTCAGCTGAAATACAGAACTGGTTCATTGGTGAGGAAATTTCTGTCGAGAGAATAAGCATCTAAATATTATTATCTAAAAATTTTTTCTTTTTTTCCTTTTTTTCCTTTTTTCTTTTTCCTTTTTTTCATTTTTTTATCCTTTTGTCCAACTGTAAACACTAAACCGTCTTTCATATCCTTGTTTTCTGTGTGAAGCAAATCGATACCATTTCTTCTATTTTTTTTTTTAATATATATTTTTTTTCCTCAAATCTCCTTGCTAGATATTTTTTACCCTGACATGTCTAGCCATTAAACTGGGTTAGTCTCCCAAGACAGACAGAAAGGCACCAAGGGTGAATTGCTTCACCCTGACTGCTGCAAAGCATTGATTGAATATGATCACTTTTCTCTTTGATGTTCAGATGCTGACATCTTCCTAATATTTTGCTCGCTTCATAGCACTTCAGAACAATCTGTATCTGATAAACATATGAGTTCAAATAGTTTGCAAAGTGTGTTTCTACTTAAGCAACAAAAAAAGAGCAACATTGCCAGAGTTCTTATCACACCGTATCTGAGCTGATAAAACCTGCTGAAAACATGTACAGCCAGCATACAGTATCCCACAGGATTATTTTTTCTGACTCAAAATATGGATGAGTGCGTCTGCTAACCATACATAATGTAAACCATAGTCTTGGAAATAAATGTGGAATATGTTATTGGTAGTTCTCTGAATTTCAGGCACAGACTCTTCTACCATACCATTCATTTACTGACTCTTACCCCTAGTGTCCTTTTCAGCTGTGCCTCCTTTGCTGACTTCTTGCTGCTGTGACATGTTGAGCTAAATTTAACTCACTTCTATCTCATCTCTTTGGATTTGGGATCTTCCCATATTACCTAACTATCTGATTGATTTGGTAAAAGTATCTCATTTTTACATTTGGCATTCTAGTTCTCATTGCTGGTCTGAAGGAATTTTCTGAAAAACTTATTTTTCTTGAAGCCTCCTTGTGCATGACTACTGGGGAAAGCTCTACCTCTCCAAATGGTTCCTCAGTGTATTGGCCTGTACGGAGTCCTACAAACTTCTTATTAACCTTCCCTTCAAATTTTAATTTTACTGTAGACTTCTCTGGTATTGCCATAATGATTTTGGTTCTTTTTCAATGGGGTTTACAAATTTGTTTCAAACAAGCCTGTTGTTACAACATGAGCACCACAAAGTGAAGCCTTTAACAAGACTCTTGACTTATACCAGAGTTTCATTAATTTTCTTGAATGACTTACACAAGCTAGCAAGACACAACAAATATTACTGCTTATTTTGGGTGCAGTAAGCTGTGCCAGCATGTCTGCTAGATCTGTCTCAAGTGAGCCATGTCCTTGTACCTGTGGTAGCAATACCAAAAGGGCCATTGGCTTATTTTACTACTTTGTGTTTATAATGAAGGTGAACATGATAAAGAGTAACAAACAGGGACTCTGCTTAAAACATACAGGCTAATTTCAGTTTGAGAAATATTCACACATAAATAAATGCCTAGGAAGACAGGCATGTTTTTCTCTTTCCTGAGCTGTGACTCAGATGTAAGGCCTAACAGGACCAAGTCAGGAACGTGATGAAAACACCCTTGTGAGACTCCACTGAAGCCCCCAACATAAGGAGGACATGGACATGGAGCTCTTGGAGTTAGTCCAAAGGAGGGCCATAGATGATCAGAGGGCTAGAGCCCCTCTCCTGTGAGGATATTCTGAGACAATTTTGTTCAGCCTGGAGAAGAGAAGGGTCTGAGGACACCTTATAAGAAGCCTTCCCCTTATTTGAAGGGGACCTATAGGAAAGCTAGAGAGGGACTTTTTATAAGGATATGTGCTGATTGTATAACGGGAAAAGGTTTCAAGATGAAAGATGTTTATATTAGAAGTTTATATTAGATATTTGGAAGAAATTATTTTCTGTGAGAGTGGTGAGACACTGGCATAGGTTTCCCAGAGAAGCTGTGGATTGTCCCTCCTTGGGAGTGTTAAAGGCCAAGTTTTATGGGGCTTTGAGCAACCTGGTCTAGTGGGAGGCATCCCTGCCTATGTAGAGGGTTTGGAACTAAAAGATCTTTAAGGTCCCTTCCAACCAAAACTATTCTGTGATCCTGTGATTCTGTGACCTTGGTGTTTAGACTGAAGATTCTGTTATTCTACTTCAGTATTAACTGAAACATTTCAATCAGTTTTTATATTGACACACAAAAAGTTGATGTAATTGGGGGTAATTGACCCAGACATTTTATTGGTGGTTTTAATCATTATCAGTATATGACTTATTTTTTCACTTTCAATGCAGGGAATAAACTGCTGTAGTAGAGAGGTCAGGACTCAGAGCATCCATGTCAGCACAGCAAGAACATTGTCTCATGTTTTGGCCATCAATGAATAAATTGTAGTAAAACTGGAAATTTGGAATTATCCTTCTCTCTTAAAGAAGTGTTTAATTATGTTTGGATATATAAAACATGCAAACATATAAATATGTATTTATATGTAGGTGTACTTACATATGCATAAACCATATATATATATGTGTAAGTTTATTTATTTATACAAGCATCAGTGATACAGCAGTTTTGGTGTAATAAAAAGATATATCAAGCAACTTTGTCCAGCATAATCTACTTGTTTTCTTTAGCACTGCTTTCTCACTATATCAAACTCATTAAAAAATAAATAATAAAGGGCACACTACAGAAGAGCTGTCCTAATTTTAATTGTCCATGAGCTTGCTCAGGGTTGGGAGGACACAAAAGTTATTCTGACCTATGGTATTTCTCATTTGGCAAGCTGCAATACACAGGGAGGACTTCAGTCCTTTACAATTATTTCACTCTGCAGTGCCTGTGCCAATATAATAATGCTTAACCAGCACTGAGCAAATGTACTGCAATAATAAAACAAAAGAAAAAGGTGCAGTTAAACAAAATGGAATTGAAAAGAAGAAAGAGACTACATATATATTTTTTTTTTTAGATTCCTAGAACTGAACTTAGCAAAAAACATTATCCAATTAAAAACCAGTAAGTATGTTTAGTAAGAATGTTATTTTCCTTTGGAATTGTAACAATGAGCACAGCCTGCAAAATCTTGATTCTGAACTGAGAGATGCTCAGGTAGTTGAAGCAGAAGCAGACCCAAGAATGGGTTATATATATATATATATGGGTTATAGTTTTTAGCTGGTGCTGTTAAAAATAGTTGTGTGAAGGGATTTTTGTTTTCAAGACACTGAAAGTGTTCTTTTTAAAATCGCAATATACCTGCTAGGAAATTCAGCTATTCTTTTTGATGGTTCTTATTTTCTGCACTGAAATGAGTGGGTGATTGTAGAATTAACGCTTAGGCAATCAAAAGTCATCATCCTACAGGAATTTGAACATTTGTATAAGTTTCCTGTGGCAAATAGTATGAGAGACATCAATAGAAATACTGACAAGATAAAACCTATATGCAGTGGCTATGAGAATGTTTTCTGCATTGAGACCAAAAGTACTTCACAGTCTTGGGCATCTTACAACTAGTCTAATACATGGGCCTCAAAATCAACATTTTTTAGTCTTGTGTTCCAAAACTCACATTTGGAAGAAAAATAATTCTTAAAAGGTTTGATTGTCATACATTCTGCAACTCCTACTTCTTTCTACCTAGTGATGGATGTTCAGTCCTTCTGAAAATCAGAAAATAAGTCATTCCTGGTGGATGTAAGCTGTATTTTTTTATGATGTACTTTGAAACAATACACAACATGATTTGAATTATCAGAAGTCCTCTAAAAAAATCTACGGCCTTTTCTCTCAGCCTCTCTCCCCTCTTATTCTAATGCTTTAATATATCAAATTCATTTATAGACCAGTGAGGGAAGTGGAATTCACAAGGGTTTTTCTGTATTTACAATACCACATCTTCATGCCTTGGCAGCTCAGTGCCATTCTTCAGAAATCAGACAGCACAGCAGATTGATTTTCTTTTTTTAATTGCATCCCTGCCAAGATTCTATTGGGAAGACAACAGAGGTATGAACTGAGAGTTTTTTGGATGCACTGACATGAGCTTATTTGTCAGAGATCAAATCTCCAGTGAACAGCTAGCTGCAGCTTTTTTTTTTTTTCCAAGACTTTGATAATAACATCAAATTGATGTTACATTACTGTGCACTGAGACGGTGAAAAAACCTGCAAAGGTATGTGGAAAAGTACAGTGGACAGAAAGAAAAGAAAGCAAGCTGATGATTTTGAACAGCATGAAGACAAATGTGTATTACTTTTCAAGATACACTGCTGAACAATAAGCTTCATCAGAGATAATGCAAGAAAACTCATTTGTGAACAGCTATACTGTTGCTTTGTTTCCTCTAAAACTTTAACATCCTGTCTGTGGAACAGGATAGCAAGACATTAATGAAACTCCCAACACTCAGGAATATGGTTAAAAAAATCATGTTTGCCTGGATTTCAAGTGAAATATTACGGTCTTTTCACAAAAGAAAATAGAAAACAAAACACAAAACTACCAGCCAGAGTTGTTTTGGAAAGAATGAAGAACTAGGGCATCTAATTCTTGACTGTATTTTGAATCACAGAGGTATATTTTTAAGTTTCCTAAATATGATTCTGATAGCAAAAGAATCTTGCCACTCTTGAAAGCACTAGTAAGCCAAATGTCATGTCCACTAGCTGCAAGCATTTATTTATCTCTCTAATACTTTTAAAATATATTTTCCCTCCCTTCTCTCTCTAGCATCCCTTTCAGAAAATGGGACAGCTACTTAAGAGAACTGAAACACTCCTCTGCACTTTGAAAAAGAGTGTCATAACCATTAGACCATATTTCTAGACCACTAGATTTTTCCCTCTCATCTTTGAATTTGTGCTGCTGCTAGTTAGCAGTACTATCCTCAACAATTCAGAGAAAAGCAAGCCCTGGAAAACATCATTACTGCTGCCAATTTCTACTGAAGACTACAACTGCAGTTATTACTCTCCAACCACATTATTGTATCCAACATCTGTGACAGGTTTCTCTGCCTCACTAATCCCAACAGCACTTAACGGTGAGTAAGGGAGGAGCAGAGGGACAGTAGCCCTGAAGTGAAAAAACAAAGATAATAAAGATTCTCATACCTCATTCCTTTTTCTGCCTACTCTGCCTTTTGTCTGGTTCTCATTCTGGAAATTCTTCTTGTTACACAGTGTGCAAAAGACAATGCTTTTTTATTGTCACTATCTTAATACAACAACAGTGTACCCATCTCCTTGCTGAGGGACTTGCTTCTGTGGAGGAAAGATTTTTATAGTGAAAAAATAAAATTTCTCACTAAGAGTATGCACCAGTTCTAACAAAGTGTGTAAACACACATGCACATGCTCATGAAAAATAGTCTCATAACTGGTGGCTCATTTGAGGCAGCTCTTTTCTCAGTCTTCTCACGAAGACTGCTGACACAAGGAGAAGGACAAGCTACCACAGATGAACACTCAGAAACTGTCATCTAGCACCTTGGGAGTTCTCATATGCTTACATAAAAACTTCAAATGTGGAACAATATTGTGGAAATATTAAAGTATGCTTCAGTATTTACCCAGTTATGTACTTCTTTTTTCTTCTTTTTTTTTTTTTTTTTTTTTTTCCTGGAAGAAGTGTTTAATGTCTGCATAGACTTATATTTATTAATTTGTTTGCTTGTTGGGATTTTTTGTTTGTTTATTTAATTTCTTCTTCCTCTTTCTCAACTTCTGTTGAAGTTCATCACATCAGGAAAATTGTGAGGTCATTCAAGCGACGGAAGAACAAAGCTGGATTCAACATTTGGCTTTTCACTTGGGGAGCCTGTCTTCACTGATAGAAACCTGAAAAGATGAGGTGCTTATTTAGGGTTAAAAAAATCTAGGGAATCAGATCTAAATGCAAGTATACAAAATAGCTCAAATTGATTAAATCTGATTAAATAAAGATTTTATTTGACTTTGTTTACTTACATGTTTTGATAGGCAATTAAATAGAGACATCCAGATAAAGCAAAATTTGGACAAGAAATGGTTAACAAATTATCAGGAATACAAAATTACATTGCTTGTTATATATTGGAAAGAAATTCAAATTGTTTTTCACACAAAGCTAGATAACTACTCTGAATATTTAAATCCTTGTTAAAAACTGTGTTCCCAAAGTTTTTACATTAAATTCGGTTGTAATACATCAAAGAGCTCTATAAAACAAGATGAACTTTTAAAAACAGAACCAAAAAGTTTATTCCCAGCTCTAGCATTGATATGATTTGATGGAGTACCTTAATACTCTCCTAAAATATGGTACCTTAAAATTAGCTGAACTCCACAGACATCAGGAAGTAATTCTTCTTTCTATCAGTCTTCTTAGCTTTTCAGCACAGATAAAAAGGAAAACAAAACTTGGTCTCAACTGGAGCATCTCCAAATACTACATTGAGTAGCTCAGATGGGTAAGTAATTAGATTTTATTATATTGTCTTACGGATCTTGAGTAAGACAGAAAACTTTTTACAAGTTAGCATAATACGAGAGATACCAATTTTTTTTTTTTTTTTTAAATTAGAGAAAATGTAATCTAGTCTTCATAATAAAAGCTTGTTTCCTTCAATTTCTAGAGATTTCAAGAAGAATCTTTTGAGACACATTCAGAGAGATCTATGAGGTAGACAACTGTGCAGGTTCGCATTTTGTTTTATTTCTAATAAGCTCTGTCACAACATCCTGATTCTTTGTATTGTAAACAAGCACTCCTCACTGCAAGGTCTGAATGCTTGTGAAAGTTGTTTATTTTCACCTGGGCATACTGTAGTATCATCATTCTCCTTCAGAGGATATGCATCCAGGAACATTAATTGATTATCCCAAAGAAAATCTGAGGGGAAAAGACTGTCCTTGCATACAGCCTGCTTTTCTGCTGGTCCACAGAGCCAGCCTGTGGTAAACTGGCCTAACCCTAATTTTTTTTAATTAAAAAATTAATTAGAACAAAAAGTGACAATTAATTGGCATTCAGAGTTCAATATTAATCATATTAGTCCCCATGAAGAATAAATCTTCCATTTAATTTATTGCTTTTCCATCCTTGTAAGCTTGTCTAAGGATTTCTGAATCTATGTAAGTGCCCCAGTGGTTTTTTCAGGACTCTGGCACCCATCTTCACAGACATTAGTTGACAGTCTGGTTTCCAACATCATTAGCAAAATTTTTTGTTGTAGCTCTGTAGACTTTATCATTCAGCAAAGGAAGCTGTAAGGTAACAGATACATTTCATATTGGTTTTGATGAGAATTGTGTCACACCTTGATTGCCTGGTAGCTGAAGTCTTATTATGTAGTTTGTTTGTGCAGTGAGTTTCCTACCTTTATTAACTTACAGGGTCTGTTACAGACTGCTTAAACATGAGTCAGCAAACATGTCACGACAAAATAATTTTCACAATGCATCTTGGGTTTTTAGGGCAGCCATGAGCTACCCTGATGTTTAATCTTCCATTCCCTTTTTTAATTTTTAAGTTTAAAATCTAACGCTTCCTAGGTAGTACATCACAATTACGTCAGCGACTGATTCGAAGTCTGCTGTGGTCAGCAAATGGCTTTTCATTGACTTGATTAGGATCTGAAATAATATCCTAATGTCTTTCAGGCTCCATGTTATCTATGTCTTTGTGACCTGGTAGTTGAGCTCTTACTCATAAGAACTTTTAAGCATGAATATGAGGAAAATGCATAAAAAAGTAGATGCCAATACACTGATACAATGATACAAACCAGATGTACCATTATGCGTAAAGACAAGTATTGTAAATCCCCCACCACACTGAATGCTGGAAAAAATACTGCGATCTGCAAGTTCATTAAGAAATATTTTAATCCAATTTTTCCCATTTCACATGTGGGCTTTTTGTTGTTATTTTTTGTAATTTTTTAAGCATCATAAATCTTGTCTAATAATTTATTTTTGCAAAGGCTTTAAGCAGTTAAAAAGTCTGATAGCATAATTATTGGAGTGGAGAGTGCATTTAATCACTTTTTGAGGAGTGAAGTGGCCTTGATGTATTTCCTTTAATTAAGCTTTCCAAATGACTCAGATTACAATTTTTTTTGAAACTTTCCTCAGTTACATTCTGCAGCAGGTAAGTTAGGTCAATAAATATTTCCAGAGTCTGAATTAAGACAGTGATATATCACTTTATATATCACAGAAGGGAAACCTTATTACCCAGGCAAATTGTGAAACCAGGTTATTATCTCTTTATTTTAAATCATATTCCTATATCCACCAAAATGTGATAACCTCAACAATCCTCTCTATTAACAAAACCAATATTTAATAAAATATAATGAGAAATGTAATTTTTATGACATAAACCAGAAGAGAGAGGAAAAAAATAATTTTGAAAGTGGAAGAGGAAGCCTAAAAGTCACTAGCTAATTTCAAAAACAAATTTCAAAATAGTGTTGTATTTTTTTGAACAATGCTTATTTTTATCAGTGAAAATGAGTATGGAAATCATTTTACTGGCATCTAACCTATTTGGCCTGGTGGAATTTGATGACAGGAGGTCTATAAATACTGTTATGTGGATATTTGTTATTACCTGCCTATTCAATAAGTGGGCAACACAAAACTTTGTACTCTGATTTGTCATTTACTGTTAAAGATCTGTGACTACAGTCAAAGGTCTTTTCCCAAGTCTTTATCATATGTTTCAATGTCAAGTATGTATATATTTTTTTGACTGCTATACTGGGACTGAATTTTTGGAAAAAAAGGACCACACAATGCTCAAAGGCATTCAGTAAGTACTAAAACTAAGCATTAAATGATAAATGTATATATTTGAAGAAAACCTATTCACAATGAAGAATCACTGAATCAGCCTCTATATTTAGATTAAAAAGATTCTAATGATAAAATGTAACATATGCAAGGTATGTATCTCAAGTATTTTTTAAGACTACTTAAAAATTCACCATGGTGCTCATTATCATGGGACTAGTAATTCTGTGGAAATGAGTTAACAAAAACAATTTTAAAAGAAATCTTAGACGGCAATATAGAAAGAATAACTACTGGTAAATTATTTATTAGATAATTAAATCTCTATTTATGCTTGTGTAACTTGTGAGCAGACCATAGTTTTCCCTACTGAATTGCTTCTTCAAATGCATTCAACTAATGTCTTCATAAAATTTTTGCTTTATAGATTCTATGTTTTCAAGAAGCACACATTGATTGCGATTGACCCAGTAAGTCAAAGTAAATTGCTTCATTTTCCTGATTGAATGTCCCCACAAGACATTGTCTCTGAGAAATAAATTCTGGGAAAATCTTCAGATGAATATAAGCTCTTAGAGTTGCATTTTAACTGGAATACTTTATAAATAGAGAGCACCTGGTCTTTGATTTAAAAGGAATATGTATGTTTTTGGAAACCTTGCTTATTAATATGTTTTTGGAAATTAAACACAAAAATAAGTCTAAGTGTGGCAAAATTACTTCACTACAATATTTTATTAATATTTGAAAGTTTTTTCTCTGTCTCTTAAAGAACATTGCAAAATATTTTTTCTTTTTCAATGCTATCTTTAAAATTTTGTCTAGAATATCACTAGAAAGAAAACAACATCAAAAACATCTCATTATCATGTGACTTCCCTTTTATTAATAATATCCCTTTTATTAATTTGGAATAGCAAAACACAATTTGGAAAAGAAAGTTAAGGAAGGATAGCACCTAGGTCTTTGATCCAGCCACCACAGATAACCTGTACCTTGGTAAACAGTCCTCTGCTTATTATATATTTCTGAAATACTACATAGAGAATAATGTTTTAAATCTAGTAAAAAAATAACACATGGTTTTCCATGAAAAAATAATATTGTCTTAATTAAAAAGAAATTTTCTGAGTCTCTTCAGTCAATGCAGAAAGCAGAAAACTCAAGTAAAAATAATTAGCAGTCCTTACAATCAAAGTCCTTACATGCAGATAAATGCATTACAAATGTGCATTTTATTAGATTCTTCTTCTATACTGCTGTACTGAATTTACTGCAATTTACTGCTATTAGCTGTGTCCAAATTTATTTAACTTGTTAAAGACTGCCATTTGATGTGCAATTTATACCTGCTAAACATGCCTTAAATGCATGAGCCCGTGTCCTGGAGTATGTGAAGGGCTACCATTTTTTACAGCAGAAAAGAGATGTAAGGAACAGATGGAGAAATTACAAGTAAATATTATGAATTTAGTCTTTAACAGCTTTTCTTCTTCATAGTTCCAATTTTAAATTACAGAATGCGAGGTGTTGGAAGGTATATCAAGAGATCATTGAATCCAAACCCCCTGCCAGTGCAGAATCACCTCAGGTAGGTCACAAGAACACGTCCAAGCAAGTTTTTAATGTCTCCAGGGGAGACTTCTCCAATCCCACTGGGCAACCTATTCCAGTGCTCTGTCACCCTCACAGTGAAAAAGGTTTTCTTTATGTTTACATGGAACCTCTTATACTCCAACTTGTATATTTCCTTGTCCTGTCATTTGTCATAACTGAGAAGAGCCTGGCTCCATCCTCCTGACACTCACCCTAAACATATTTATGAAGATAAATGAGGTTTCCCCTTAGTCTCCTCCTCTCCAAGCTAAAGAGACCCAGCTTCCTCAGTCTTTCCTTGAGGGAGATGTTCCACTCCATTTATCATCTTGGAGGCTCTGTAATGGACTCTTTCAAGTTGTTCCCTATTCTGGAACTGAGGGGCCCAGAACTGGACACAATATTCCAGATGAGGTCCCACTAGGGCAAAGTAGAGGGGCAGGAGAACTTCTCTCAACCTACTAGCCACACCCCTTCTAATGCACCCCAGGATGCCACTGGCCTTCTTGACCACAAGGGCACATTGCTGGATCATGGTCATCCTTCTGTCCATTTGAATCCCCAGGTATCTTTCCTTTGTCCTGCTCTCTAATAGGTCAGTCCCCAACCTGTACTGGCACATGGGGTTTTTCCTTCCCAGATACAAGAATCTATACTTGTTTTGTAGTATTTCATTAAATTTCTACTGGCCCAACCCTCCAGTCTGTCTAGGTCTCATACAGCCTCCTGGTGTGTCAGACACTCCTCCCAGTTTTGTGTCATCAGCAAACTTGCTGAGACCATACTCCATTACCTCATCCAGGTCATTGTTGACTCTGCTGAATAGTACTGGTCCCAGTAATGACTGCTAAGGGACTCACCTTGATACAGGTCTCCAACTAGACTGTCCCATTGACCACAACTCTCTAACTTCTTTCCTTTAATCAGTTCACTATCCACCTGTCCTGCTTTGGGCTAGGATAAAGTTAATTTTCTGTCTTGTAATTTTGCTTTCAGCTAGGTCTCTTGTAAGTAGCTGCACTTGCTGAAATTAACAGCAAGTTTCTCAGTCAGTGTCTGCTTCTGGGACTGATAATGCTTGATGTTTATAATTATAGCTAAAGACTGGTATGCAGAGCCAAGGACACTGCTCGGTTCTGAGGAACATCTTGTGCTCCGGAAAGAGAAAAGGAGTAAAGAGGTCACACCTGCAACCCTCCTTTAGGGAGAAGCAGACAAGATAAATGGCCAAAATTGACAAAACAGAGTATTCCATCTCATATGCATCGTACTCAGCATAAATTTGAGGAATCACAAGGGTCAAATACTTCATTCCCCTTCTTCTGCCTTCTTCATTTGGCCTTTTGCCTTCACCCTTCTTTGCCTGTCCCTGTTTGCTTTGGCATACTGTGAGGATTCTGTCCATTCATCTGCCTTTGGTCTTGATCCATGCCAGCCTGAATCTGTGTATTCCTGCCTCCAGCTCCCAACTGCTGCTGACTCCAGGAGTCCAGCCTGGACTTTCTTAGCACAGACCAAGCCACTTCAGCCTCTTGTTTCTCTCGAGGTAGCTTCCACTTCCCAACTTCTTTCGAGCTGCTCTCTCTGGGGCCTTCCTAGCTCTGGGAACCCCCTCTCTGTCTCAGTCTATCACAGTTTTTTTAAGTGCACAGCACTCACTGTTGCAGCTGTCTATCTCCTCACGATCTGAGTATCCATATGGTTATATAAAGCTATGGAAAACAATGCAGAATGGCATTCATATAAAACAAATTTCCCTCCAGTGTTTTAAGGTAAATCTCAGTTATTTTTAATCAAATTTCAGGGCATATATTTAACCTACTTAATTTCCTATATTATTTTCACTAGAAAAAACCTTTAATATTACTTTTTCTCAAGAAATTGCTACAAAAAACTCTGTGCTTCTGTTATGAAGAATCTATTGTCCTTTCACCCCTGCAGATGATAGATTGGTTGGTCAATTTTTCTACCTATTTAGACACGTCGTTACAAATGACATATGACAGACATCCAGTAATACTAAACTCACAGCATAGATAAGTTTTTACCCAATATCTGACAGATACAAAAGAAGACACTATTTTCATACAGGTGTACAACCTATATATATGAAGTGATCTTCTAATGTTAAAGGGTTTTTTACTACGGTCTAGTGAAAAGGAAGAGAGTGAAGAAGCACATAATTAAATCCATGACTTTGTGTCTCCCCAGACTAAGAGAAAATAATTAAATGTTGTTATACATTTCATTATCTAAACCCATACTGCATTCATCTGTTATCTTTTTTTGCTCTTGACAACATCTAGGAGAAAAATTATATCTACTAATGACTTTGTAACTTACACCTTTCGTTCTTTCTGCATATTTATTTTTTTCTCCAGAATTAATAAGCCTAATTTGCTACATTTTTGCTTCATGGCTTTTTAAATGCTAAAAATTTTATTTTTTATTTACACATGAAATTGTGCATTCATTGGACCCAATGACAAAACCTTCATGCTTCCTTAAAGTCCTAACTTTATAACATTTCAGGAATGAACCAAAAAATGTTCACCATTTGTTGTTGGATGTTTGATGTTAATCTGCTTTAACACACTGGTGAGGAGAACATGGAGATATTCCACAGAGATATCTCCACATCTACCTCTGACAGTATTGGTTTAGTGGGATGATTTATTCAGTAATTTCACTGTATAGGTAATTAGGTAAAATAGTTCAAAGAAACATCCGTCTGCAGTTTACAACTTTCTCATCTCAAAATTAATATAAATTTTACAGAATAATAAGTGGACAGGTCACATTCAGGGAACTGTACAGTTCTGTTCGAAAAACGTGCAAAATTGCCTGATTAAGATGTATATCTCCATTGTCTTCTGTACCTTATTACCTTCTTTCAGATGGTTTGAAAGATTTCACTTTTGTGACCTTGATGCCACGCAGTACCTTCTATTTTTTTCTTCTCATAGGATCACAGGACCATAGAATGGTTTGGCTTGGAGGGGACATTGAAGATAATATAGTTCCAAACCCCTGCAACAATCTTCCCAAAATATGAATAAATACAAGATTCTTACAAAAAATTGTTTGCTATGTCAGTCAGAGAGACTATTAAGTACTGAACATTCAAGTTTCTTTGGTAATTTTGAAATTCTACTACCCAGAGTTAATCCGAGCCTTTCTTGTTATCATCATTTTATCATCTTTTTATCATTTTACACTATTAAAACAGAAATTGAAATGTCTTAAAAATCAAAAGCCCTATCTGTTGACCATCATAAACCAGAATAAAACCAATGCTAAAACTTTTCTGAGTTTTATAGCTGAGATAACCAGATGTCCTGTTACTTTTTGCACCACAAAGTATATGGACGATCAGTTCTTTAAACTACCGTCATGCAGGATTTGTATGGTCGTTTCTGAGATAACTGTACATTGCTGGTATAAAATTTATTATGTTTGTTAAACTCAAAAAGTCTGTGTTTGCCTTTTTTATTTTGGTTTGGTCTTAAGCATTATTCACTTAGGTAAGGCTGCTGTTTCCTTTATTATTCAAACACTGATTTTATCATGTAAAAACTAATACTAATAATTCATAAATTCAGTGAATGCCCCTTGAGATCTGTATTGTTTAGTCATTCAATGAATAGTACAGTAGCAAACTTATTGATTCAAGCCGAGCACTTAGCTAAAGGCTTGTTATAGTTCTGACAATATTTCAATAGGTCAATAAAATTAGGAAATACAGGGTAACTTAATCAATAACTTTAACAATGTCAATTTGTTTGCATTCCAAACCCCCAAATCAATCAGATGTGCATGCAAATAGCCCTATGTAATCTGGATTTAGAAGAGAAGATACTTAAAGGTATAAGGAAAATTGAAGATATTTATCATGATCTGCATAAAATGCATCACTATCAGCATAAAAAATACAGTTAATGTTCACTGAGTAACAACAACCTGTTTAAGAAATGACAATAATACTAAATTTCTTTTAAGAATTATGGTCCTGTCTAGCTTTAAGTAAAAGCATAGTCTGGTTCAAGATAAGGTAGCAAGCTACGTAGCTGTTACAAAAAATAAATGTTTAAAAAACTCACTGAAATCCACTTTGTATCATGGAGGAATATATATTCTTTTATTTTTATTGTTTCATGTCAATTACTGAACTTTAGAGGTCAGTGTGGATGAACATTTAACCATTACCTAAGCATAACTCTCAGTCCATCAGATGAATCTGTAAATGTCAAAACAGGCATCTTTGGATCTTTGAAAACATTGCAGAGAAATCTTTGAGACAAACATTTAGGTGCAGGTAGACAGATAATGAGAAAGAGAAGAAGATAGAGGAAGATAAAGGAAGAATATAATTTTTTTCCTCTTTATCCTTTTTTTTTTTCCCTTTTTTTTTTTTTTTAATATAATCTGTTTATCTTTTGAGCTTAGTATCTCTAATGTCTGTGAAGTGCATTTCCTTGTGTTTCTAGTAACACAAAATATGATTGTGTAAATCTGGAGGGGCTATACACTCCATACCTCATTGAAAACTATTAACTAATTCTTGCAGTTAGATGGACTTACTGGTTTTAATATACACTGAAAGAACTATAGGATCAGAAAGAAAATAAATGAACTGCAGTTTAATCCAGGATTTTAGAGCCCAAGAGGTGAGGAAACTAGGTCAAATATTTTTTCTGCATGAGCCACCTGAATCTAGAATGATGTGTGTTCACCAACAAATATAGAGTGTTTTGAAGATGGGGAATAGGATTTATAATTCCACTGTGTTAAAATTTTCAGTATGTGTATATAATTAAATATTTATTAGATCAGAAATAGATTAATGTAATAAGAATTATTCTAATCCCTTAATAGAAGAAGAGACCTGAGTTGCAGTTCCTTTTTCAATGAATGCTTATGGATTTAATATTAAAGTATTATTGAAGCAAAGGACTGGAATGAAATTCTTATTATTTCTCCTTAACTAGTAGGTGATAATGTAATGCTTATTCTCTTTTGGATTCAATGAATATGTAATTATTTCATGCAAAGGTGAAAATTTCAGGAAGAATATGTCCACCCTTATTGTATTCCATAACCATAAGTATTAGACTATTCAGATCAACCTTAGCATAGGAGGAAAAGATATATATAGAAGAAAACTGAAAACTGAAACTTGTGTTTCAGTCTTTCATACTTGGAAAAGTGCTCTATCAACAGAGTTTTAGTGTAAAAACATGTGATCTTGTCTAGCATTTTAATGACAGTTACTAAAACTCAGCAGACTTTAATCCATATAGCACCTATGCAGTATAGTACTTCTTGACAAAAAGATATATTCTTCTGTGGGAGCTATGTAAATCCAACAGATATGTAAAATTCAAAATACACTCTCATCTTCAGCAACTTCCCATACTGGATTCTTGCCAACCAAACATTTTGGAATTCCATTCTAGATCTTTCTTTTCCTTTTTGATAATTTCCTTCGACAAAGTGGAAGGGATGCTTTTTCCTGAGGGCACCATGAGACCCAAAATTTGTGTAGGATGAGTAGCACTACTGAGAAAGGCAATGAATAGAAGGGATCTCTTTTACATAGAATCTCTTATGTGATCACAAGAGATCATACAAGGAGCCTTTTACACTGCATGCTGTTGGGCAGAAGCATTAGATTTACCATTGTACTACTGAGAAAAAAAAATGCAAGTCAAGAGACCGCTGTGTATGAAAAATGTGTTTAAAGGCAATCACATTCATATTTGTTTTTCTATGACCTAAAATGGAGAGAAGCCAGCACAACACACAGTGTCATTGAAAAGAGCAAAGCAGAAAAAAACATTTCCTGCTTCAGAAACTGTAAGACCATGGAGATCAGCAAGAAGGTGAATCACAACAATTGCTATAACGTAAATTGACAACATGGAACATGTCTTACTAGGCACAGGGAGACATGCAGTAAACTGTCCCTTAAGACACACTGTAATGTAATATTCCCTCTTGAACATGGTGGTTCAACATTCTAACTGTTCGTTAATAGAGTGGTTTTTGTTGGAAGGGATCCTAAAGGTCATCTAGTTACAAATCCTCTACATGAACAGGTACACCTCCCACTAGACCAGGTTGCTCAAAACCCCATCTAACCTGGCCTTGAGCATTTCCAGGGATGAAGCTTCCAAAACCTCTTTACTTAACCTTATAAAAAATAATTCCCTAGCTTTCCTACAGTCCTGCTTCAGCTACTGGAAGGCCACAATGAAGTTTCCCCAGAGCTTTCTCTTCTCAAGGCTGAACAACTCCAAATATCTCAGTCTGTCTCCATAGGAGAAGTGCCTGAGACCCCTGGTCAACTTTGTGGCCCTCCTCTGGACTTGCTTGAATACCCCCACATTTTTCTTGTATTAGGAACTACAGAACTGAACATGATACTCCAGATGGGGTCTCACAAGAACAGAGTAGAGGGGGCAATAATGCAAGCCAAGACTACAGTTGACCACATTGCTGGCTCGTGGTAATCTTCTCATCAACCAACACTCCCAAATACTTCTCAAAGGTGCTCTGAATCTGTTCTCTGACCAGCCTGTGCATGTACCTGGGATTACCCCAACCCAGATGCAGAACCTTGCACTCAGCCTTGTTGTATTTCATAAGTCTGGCATGAACCCACCTCTTAAACCTGTTAAGGTCCCTCTGGATGGCATCCCGTCCCTCCAGTGTGCCAACTACACATTAGAGCTTGGTGATGGTCCATGTGGCCAACAAAGATGTTAAACTGCACTAGTCTCAGTACCAAACCCCATTTGTCATTATGCTTCATTTGGACACTGAGCCATTGACTGCAATGCTTTGAGTGACCATCCAGCTATTTCCTTATCTACTGATTGATCAGGAATAGAATCATAGAATGGCTTAAGTTGGAAAGTACCTTAGAGATCATCTACTCCAACCTTCCTGGCATGGGCAGGGACTACTCTCAACTAGAGCCATCAGGTCCATGTCACTCTAATTTAGGGACAAGGTTGTCATACGGGACAGTGACGAATACTTTGTACAAGTCCAGGTGGATGACATCAGTTGCTATTTCCCTTTCCATCAGTGCAGTAGCCCCATAATAGAAAGCCACTAAATTTGTTAGGCATAATTTGCCCTTAATGAAGTCATGTTGGCTGTCATAACTTGCCTTATTTTCTGTATGCCTTAGCACAGTTTCAAGGTGTATCTGCTTCATGATCTTGATGGTCACAGGAGAGACTGACTGGCCTGTAGTTCCCTGAGTCTTCCTTCTCTCCTTTTTTGAAAATGGGAGTTACATTTTCCCCCTTGCCTCTATCTCATAAGGCTTCATGGACTTTTGCAGTCTTTTTTGTGTTGAGAGCGTGATGGATTGTTAGAACAAAAATTTCACTGTGTGAAGATCACTATTTCATGAGAATAAAAGCTGTGCCCTTTTCACTGTTCTCTTTAAAATATTCCTACATTTATAATATCATAATTGTTGCTTCTCCATATTAAATTTCTGTATTAATTTTCTCCATATTAAAATATAGAGAAATATTGTCCAGGATCAAGTTTTAAGCGACATCTCAACAGCATCTCTGGTAAATGTGTTTAGAAAAAAACAAACAAAACAAAGGTGAAGCACCTCATTTTGTATGTTTGATCAAGATCTATTTGATTACTTTTTTAATTTGAATAAGCACCAACATCTATAGTCATAATTAACAGCACTAAATCACTTAAAAAAAAAAAAAAAAAAGTGAAAAGAATTTAAACCTTTAAATTAGACCTCAGGAAACATTAAGTTGCTTGTAAATCAGAGAGGTAATTACATTTATTATATCTTCATCAATTTTTTTATTTATATAAATTGGAAAATTTATTACCACTTGGGAGATGTTAGGGTAACTGCACTGAGTTCACTTGCTGTTAAAAGGATATTATGTGAAATGGAATGTTTCATAAACCTTTTTTTAGTGCACTAATTTCAGTGCACACATTTAATACTAAATGAACTTAAACTTTCTCATAAATACTTTTAGCAATACAAGCTATGTAAATTTTCAATACCAGTACACAGCACTTCAGCATCTGAGTCTTTGATGACAAATTACATTTTCCTATAATATGTTTTATTCTGTCAGATCATAAGACAACTATCTGGCATATCTGAAAGTTCAGGCTTCTAAGCTCACATATCAACATCTCCAACACTGATTGCAGTAGTGGGGAAAAATTCATACATATTAACAATATATCTCATCATCTAAATTTTATCTTCGCATCAAGATGTGTACTCATTATTCCTAAGCTACATCTAATAGCTAATATCTGTTTTCCTTCCCAGAATATTGTCAACTTTCACCACTGCCTAGATGTTCTTACATGAGTAAGATTTCACAAAATATTTATCTGAGTTGTTTTCCTCTGCATTTTTATGTTTTGCTGATATTAATTTTCTTGGCTCAGCATCAGTCTTCTAATAAAAATAAAAGGTCCTCAAAATCATCTGTCTAGATAGTCTAGGGGTTGTTGCCACAGAATTGCTCCTACTTACAAGAGAAGTAATTTTAGTGACATGTTGGTAAAAACCTATATAGGTTTTATATTAAGGTATTGAAAAAAACTAGTACATTTAGCAAATACCCTTGATGTAAGAAAACTAATTGGTGGCTCATATGAAAGAAATATGATGTGTTTGTTCACTGCTCAACCACATACCCTCCATAGGAACAATGGATGCAGATGGCATTTGTTGTCCTCTCTGTTTACATCAGAAACTACTCCTCCTTCACCCTCAGGGAGGAACATTAAGTATGTGTCAGCCCACAGGCCTTTTCAGAATATAGACCATAATCTCATGGCCAGCTAATAACAAAATATATTAAAATCCCCTCTACTGAAAGAAGATTGGGCAGTGCCACTAGCAAAAACCTTAGGACTGACACTTTATTTTACATTTACTTGCTTATTAGAATATCTGGCTTTTACATGTGGTCATTTATCCAGGGACATTTGCACATTTAGTATTTAAAAATCAATTTAATTTTAAACATATCATCTCTATTGCATTCAAAGCAACATATGAAAAAATCTCCAAACTATATTCTAGTGTTTTTACAATATCAGGAAAAGGCAAAAGTAGCTAAGTCCAAGTTTAGTTCCATCTCAGGTGTTTGACTGGCAAAAGGTTTCTTAGTGCTGGCAAAAAAAAGCCAATTAAATTGCTCACTGACATTAAAGGGAAAGCAGATAATTCAAGTAACAATTTATCAGATGTGACCTAAAAACCACAGAGGCAATAAATTTATGGTCGTTAAGGTAACTGTTTTTCAATTGATTTTCATAAAATGGGAATTTTGGCTTGTATTTTAAACACACCCAAGGGAAAGAGGGACCCAGATCCCAGTGACATTCTTCATAATGAGATTAAATCCCTTAGGCTGTTTTGGGGAGCTTAATCTTGATGTTTTAGCTTAAACTACAGACACTGAATATATAATACAAGTTGCCTGAAGACATGATGGTGTTCTATTCAGCTAATAAAGGGCCCCAGTCTGAAAAGAAATGTACATGGATTATTTAAGAACCAGAGGAATATTATCTTCCCTTACTGTATGTTAGAAATATGCATTAAACTTCAAATGGTGCAATGCTTGAAGTACAAAAATTCGAAGAGCTTTAGAATGCTGCTCCTCTAAATATTGACAAAGCATTTAAAATGAAATTGAAGTGATGTACATTTTCTGAGGGAAAGATGGAATCTGATGAGAAAAAACTATTTGCTTGCACTGCAGAGAATAAGTCATTCATTATACATAGATGGAGATAAATAATTTTCAAACAAAGCCAGAAACATGGACTATTTCTTGAATGACTGAATACTTAGGGACGATTCCTTTAACAATAAACTTCAATTTATTACGAATATTTTTTTCCAGGCTATAATTTACTTTTCTTATAAAAAGGAATTTTCAAATTTCTTAGCCAAAACTTACCTACCAAAATTCAAAAAGCAAAGTTGCTAGTGTTTAGTTAATGCTTTAACCTCTGTGGTGCCAATCTAGTTCTAACCCCTCTATCTGGTTCAGTTTCACGTGTAACATTTCTTTTTGTTTCTCATCCCCTCTCACAACTCAAATCTTTTTTTTTTTTTTTTTACTGACACATGAATAGTTAGGAAAATGTTCTTATTTTGGTTTGAATCAAATGACAGGTGCAGGACTGTTCAAGAACAGAGGGAAGACAGCATGCAAAAATACCAAGTGTGATCTGGGCATAATAAAAATCAAGGAAGAGTTATTCTATCTGTGTTAACTTGGTCTATTAGGATAAGAAAGTTCTTTGTCCTGTAATTCTATACCAAGTAGGCTGTCTTTTTTGTTATTTTCTTACCTAGACAAGCGCTTTGCAAATTATTAACCAGTAATAAGCCTTCTTGGTTTCTTAGCCACTTCCTGCCTCCTCCTAGAGTTGTGTTGCATAATATGCTCATGGGGGATTCGTGCCCTTTTATGTGCTTTTGGTAAGATCCCACACTGACAATGGCAGCTGTATAATGACCTCCAATCTGCCCTTTCAGTCTGAGAGTGGAAAACTGTAATTCTAGTATATTTAATTTTATTTATTTATTTATTTATTGTCAAAGTGAATCCATCTACATTGATATTTCAGTTAGGAAATTTCTGAAATGTTTCTGGAATGAATCTGTTAATACCTGCTCTTCTTTCAAGAATGTTACAGAGACATCTCAGACCACAGAAACTGTTGGGATGTCTCAGTCTCTTGCCATTCTGGATGATAGTAAACAACACAACAAGGTCCAAGAAAGACTCTAAAGCAATCCACCTGTTAGTGAGCATTTATCCCACAACAATGTATTAGAGTTAGGAGATAAAAAAATAACCTGTGAAATGTAGAGACATTGTGACCTCAACAACATCTGATTTCTTCTATAGACTTTTAGTGTAATAATACCCAACTACCACTTCACTCATTCTATTGCTTCCATAAGTGATCTGTAATATTGCATGCTAAGGAAACTGAAGGAAAGAAACAAAAATCTTATTTTAGGAAAACATATCATCTCACTATTACTAAAATCAGAATCATTGTTGCAAAAGAAAAGTCTCAAGTATTTATAACATTTTAGATAAATATGAAACTAGTATCTTATGTATATTTATATATGTATCTTTACAGATGAAAAATCTTCCATGTAATAGTACTCTCTTTTTTTTCCTCAGTATAGATAAAATTCTTCTTTTGGAAGTAATTATTTAGATTAAAATACCTTAAATTCACTGTCTTTTCCACTTCCTTGCTTATTCAAAGACCAGAAGGCTTTCTTTGATATTGCTCATATTTCAATTTTCTTATTCAAAAAACATTTATAACAAAATGGGTGTGAAAATAGAAGTATTACAGGACATGAACAAACCTTGAAGAGACTGAGTGTAGCAGATACTGGTCTTGAAAACTGCATTTACCAGTACAGATCCTGGATAAGGAGGATGGAAAGATATGCAATCAGATCAGTTTGTATGCATATGCATATACTATCTGCATGCACATGATTGCAGTTCTGCCATATTTATCAATGAATTTGTGAACATTGTGCCCTTTAAGAGCAAGGCCAGACCAAAGAATGTACAGGCTGCGCAAGGTTTTCTTAGAACAGCTCATTCTCCAACTTTGCTCATCCTCTCTTGAGGTTTGTGAGACTTTGAAAGAATGTGTGCACACTGTGACAGCACAGAAAATGGTCTAAAATTCACAAAAACACATTTGACAAAATTGAGAGAATTGTTAACCAAGAGCATACTACAGAAAAGCTACTTTAATAAGAATCGGAGAATGTTTTAATAGAGTACTGAAGCACAGCTAGAAGCTTGGATCCTTGATAGGTAAAGGGAAGAAAACAACGGCTAGAGGAGCTTCTGGCTAGAGCTGTTTCAGAATGGAAAGATTTCACAATTAAAGAGGATGGATGAGCACTCTGATAATAAGTGCTTACTATTAGAAAACCTCTAATGGCACTACTTAAAAAGTACTGCTGATGATTGTAAGATTTTGCTATGACTCATGGCACTGAAAGGTGAGAATAAGACAATCAACAGAAAAAAAAAACTACATACGGCAAGCAAGACACATCCTCCAAAATAGCTCCCAGATATCCACCAACATGTATAAAAGTCTTTGAATCTTTGAATTAAAGTCTCTAGACAATTCAACAGTATCCAGAAATAAAATAGTGTGGGCTGGAGAAAAAAAAAATTAAAATTGCATTTCAGGATTCATCACATCAAATGATCAAAAGAAGGAATTGACAGAAATGATCCTTTTCCTACTAAAGAATGATGGGAAGAAATGAGTTTGTGCAAGACTGAATTCTGTTTAAATGAGCACTGAACAACAGTAACAGAAGATTTTAAAGCTAGTGTCACAAGCTGGAGAAATTAAACACTACTGAGGACAGAAGGTCAGCTGAAACTGAGACAGAGTTTGCAGCTACTGCTGAGGACTGACAGGTCATTGCAGCATATACAGACTATACCAATGTGTGCAAAATGGAAAGAGTCAGATAAAGAACACAACCTCTACAACCCAATGAAATTCTAGACCCAATACTGAGAAAAAGCAACATCGTATTGAGTGACAAGCATTGAATAGCTAGTGTCAATTGTTGCTCCATTTCTTGATTTACTGAGCTTTTGGAAAATAGTCAGGAAACAAAAGTAACTTTTTCCAAGTATCTGACATGACAGAAAAGAAGCACACGGTATATCACAGCGGGTGAGAATCTGAGTATCAGATGCTTTCTAATGGTCATTCAGGGAGCAACAGGAAGGGCAGATAGCAAAAAAAGGTGCCTGAAACAAAAGATGGGAAACAAAATAAAAGACAGTAACGAGATGGTAACATTTAGTTACTATAAAACATTCCAGAGTCCAGATAGTAGGATAATAAGGAAAAAAATAAAGACGAAAGCACTGTTTCCTGATTAGAGGAAATACTGTCAGGCCAAACTAACTTTGGAAGTTTCTGATTTTGTGGTTCTTGTACTACACTGACAATTTTGAAGGCTGTTTAAAGGGTGAACCTTTTCATATTATACTGTCAGGTGGTTGTTGACGTCATTTGCACAGTCTCATTTACCAGTACTTCCCTTTCTCTACTCCTTGCATTTTTATCCTGTTCAAAACAAGATCATCAGAGTCAGCAAAAGTGCTAAGGCTGAAACTACCCTTTAGATGGTACAGTCAGCCTGTCATTGAAACACCTGGCAGAGTGCTGGCTTATACTTAAACAAGGCATAGAACTTCCCCACTGTGAATCATAAGTACAATTTACCCTTCATTTTACTTACATCAATTTGAGTAATAAATCATAGTTCCTTTACGAGACAGAATTCAAGACAATTTTCTCATTTAATAGCTTTCATCTTTATGGTGCTCTATATAATGGATATTACAGTACACTAACGAGTTTGCCAGCATTATCAGAAGATGTATCACCATCTACATAGTTCCTTTTTATCCCAGAAAAGCCTTCATGAAAGTATTAGCTTTGTAATTTCTCCTCACTTAAATGGGTAAAAAGCAATGGTTCTTTAAAAGCACTTTGAAAAATTTGTCTTATATAGCAATACTCTTAGACAGTTACTGTTATGTTTTCTCATTGGTAGTGAAATACTGTCTCAGTCAATACTTAGTATTTGTCTAAGGAGAGTGTGACCACACAAAGATTTATTTAATTTTTAAAATAAAATTGAGAATGGATCTGCAGAATAAGGGACTTCATTTCTTTTATTCACAGGGTATAATGCCCATATCTGCAATGGAATATTGAAAGTAAGAGACTGAATTTCCAGTATTCCTGTTTGAGAATCATCTGATGTTTCTGTAAGGATAAAGAACAAGATTATTTCTTTTTATGAAAAGGTTTGAAATACATCAGAAGATCTGAAATACAGAGGAACAAAGGAAGAAGATGACTCTTCTGCAACAGACCTTTAAACAAGAATATTTACTGTTTGGGAATTAAAAAAAATACTGAAATGATTATGTGGATTTGCAACATATTTTTGTTGTTGTAAATGTGCTTAAAATCATTGTCATAACTAGTATTTTCTACCCTCAGTGGCATACCCTGAGGGAAGACTAGAACTGCATGATCAGTGAGCCAAAAGTTGTCCAATATTTTGCTGAAAACATCTTGTTAGAGATGCAAGAAAAAAAGGTTTCTAGCACAGGTGCTTTTGGGAGCTACATTGTCTTGAGTTTTTGCAAAAAACCTTGATTTCCACATTAGAGACAAAGACAGGTGAAAAAAAAAAAAAAAAAAGATGCTAGCTCTGAAAAAGTAAAAAAAGCCACAAACCATATGGTACATAAAAAGTTTTGAAAAGTATTTTCAAAATTTTTTTTATTTTTTTTTATACCAGCCAGAGACTCTTGAACCTTCAACACAGTAAATCATTTTGACCTCTATTCTCCACAGACTTTATGCACAGGCATCTTTATGAAGCATGTATGATTCCTCTTCCTTTTTTCTGTATGTACAAACACCCGTGGGCAATCATAGCTTTAAGGAATACTGTCTCTGAATCAAAAAGGTCCTTAGGTTCTTACATTTACCCTGAGCCGTAATTTCAGTGGTTAGTGCTAGTAGAACAATTTCTCTGTTTACCTACTCATGTTGCTAGATACCATGTGTCCACAGTGCATAGACCATGGTACAAAAAATAATTAATGAAGTAAGGGTTAACAAGAAATGGAGGGAGTCCAACTCTGCAGCTTCTTTAAGACAACCCAACACCTACACCTGTACAAAGGACTTCTCTAAACTACAAAGCCATTTCCATTCTTTTCCCCTTCTTGTTCACTTGAATCAGATACTCCCCCTCCACTCTTCCTATTTATCTCCATAAGCAGTGGAATTTGCCATGAGTCTCAGGTTTGTCAGATTGACTTTTTGAGTCAAACATTTACTTCCCAGCAGTGGTGTGGTTCAACCACTGTGTTTTCAAATGTAGAATAGAACTTTGATTACTATTTTAAGGACTCCTGTATTAGAAATAAGGCAAAAATAAGCCATGAGAAAGATTTGTCCCTTGCAATTAACTTTACAAAGAACACTAACGGATTAGAACATGAAGGCACAGTCACAATGTACCTTATATGGGCTGTAAAACGTTTTCCCAAGAGAACTCAAATTAATCAACATCTGACTTCTGTCAAATTAATCAATATCTATTTTTCTAAAGAAAGGGGAGGGAGGTAATGCAATGATTACTCAAAGATAGCTTTTTCTTTTTTATTGGCTACCAGTACTCCACAAAGCTTTAGGATGATATATTTGCAGTGCCTCAAATATAGTTACTACATATTTTTCAAAGCAAAATATATATTGAAAAAAATCTTCATGTCTTAATTTTCAAGAATGTTGCAGGATATCTTTGTATTGAAAAAAAAAATTATTCTATCTATTAAACATTTCTTCAGTGGTCACCAAGAAATATGCAGACAATCAAATTCTATGACAGCAAAACTTGTACCAGTGACAATCAAAGTCTACTTTTTTTGCTTGTATTAGTAAGACAAAATGAAAGCTCACATCTCTGTCTTAATGATGGTTGTACAAAAGTACAAATTATGATTTTTATTTTTTTTTTCTGATATTAAAATATTGCTAAATATATTTGTATATAGAGAATACAAAACTTGAAATGGTGTACCATTAGCTCCAGATTTTTACAGGCTATCACACTAATGTGGCTTACGTATTTTTATACCATAGTATATGTTGGTTGGTATTCCTATATAGGTTGGTATAGGTTGGTATTCCTAGAAAAATGGCAGGTTTGTAGATGGCTGTATATATAAACAACATATGTTGAGAAATTATAATGAACACGTCTAGAACTGGACATTCACTCTGTTGATCTTATTGCAAGACTTTTCTTTCAATCAGGCACCTCTCTATTTTACTCCATCCGTCTTCTTCCTTTCTTCTCTCAGTTTACATATTTTCAGTCTCAGAACAGCAGATGAGGTTGTACATAATTGGCTGAGTAAATACACTGGCTATTTCTTTGTGTGTTATGGCTTCATCTTTCTTCAGACACTATGACCATACAACTCTGCTTCAGTTTCACTGAAAATCAACTGCTTTCATGAAAAAAAAAACAAGTTTTTTTAAAAAATTTCCCTGCGTCACTTCTTCTTTCAGTGCAGGAAGTGGTCAGGAAAAGTAGGGACCACTTTTACCAAGCACTTATGAACACAGTGAAATACAGTTATTTTCAGTCAAGATCTTAATTTTTCTTTTTATGCCCAGAGATGCTACCTGAACAAAGTTCAGAGAGCTTATTGTAAGCACTTTCCTTGTCACAGTTAAATAAACAAATGGTCTAGCAAAGCCCCTATCTAGGCAGAGAAAAAAAAATATGTATTAGGATAAATGGACACAGTAAGCAAAATAATTTTGTTCAAGATTTTCTGGCTAATTAGATTTACAGCAGTGCATAGAAACTAGTGTTCTGAAATCTGTGTATGAGACAGTTGATGTTACTGTCTTCTCTGAGGATACTCTCACATATATCATAGGACAAGCTTAGTCAGAGCAATTCAAGATAGGGAGAAAAATGCCAAGGTAAATTTGATGTTACCTCTGCAAAAGCTAAATATTCCTTCATTATCATTAAAGAAATATTCACGAAAAGTCACAGTTGAAATACAGTTCTTTGTTTTCATTTGCATAAGATTTATCCAGCTATTTATGTCTCGCATGAGTTTTGCCTTACCAAGAGCAGACAGCTTGTAAGAAGGTATTTTAAATGAAAGTGATATACATTTAAATAAAGCAATTTTCTGAGATGTAATTTACCCTTCCTACTTTACTAGCCATAGAATTCAGTAGTTCTGAAGAGCTGTACATAATGTATGCTAACCTCACAGGGCTATTTTTCTGTCTTAAAGATTACAGCTACTATTTATTTATAGTATGATACACCTAAGTTGTCATTCACCCTATGACAATGCCACCAACCACCTTTATTCTACATTATAAAAGAAAACTGCTCAAGGGATAGATTTCTATATGCAAACTACATTATTAAAGCAACAATTGCTCATCATGCCAAAATATTGAGGATGGGGAGGCAAAGGCCATGGAGGACAATGAAATTCATTTAATTGGACTCTGTCTCAGATTTTAGTCTGTCTCAATTCCACACTGTAAAAACCACAGTGCTACTTTTCATTTAACTGTGCTGGTTAACTTTCAGCATCTGTCTCTGTATTTTCACCAGCTTTTTCCCTGTCTCTGGTTTATTTGAAGAATTGGAAAAAATGTCTCAAAGTCACCCCTGCAGGAGGTGACAGTTTTAACTCTTGACGCTGCAGCAGTCTTCCAGGCCACACAGTAGTGAGGCAGGAGCTCTTGTTCATTCAGGAGACAGTAAAATGAGCAATTTAAACTCTGGTGTTTAAAGCCTTTCCCCCTGCTCCCTCAGAAAATGCACAAACACATAATCACATGAAGTAGATAAGTCTATCATGTGTCATCATAGTCCTCACACTAGAAACTGTGAAGTGATTACTTTTGTCTTTTTCTGTAAATAGGGGGAAGGTCTCCTCCTGCATTTTAATAAGTTCATGCATATTAAAAATAGTTACTTGCTGTTTCTAGGATAGATGGCAAAGCTATCAATGTGCCATTTTGATGAAGACATCTTTTAAAAAAGTGACAAAGCAACAACAGTCTCACATTCGGCACAGGGACTACATAGCCAATTCAAATGCATCCCAAGGGATTTTATTATATTTTCTGAACTGCAGGGCTGTATCTAATATGGCTATTTCTATTTTTCAAATGAAGATAATTGAAAGAAGCAGGATGGTCATGAATTCTTAATGTTTATAGACCTTTAATTCCTATTGAACTTAATTGTACATGTTTATATGAATATATGTATTTTACACCTTTTGTTGCTTACAATACAAAAATTTCATATTAAAAATATCAACTTTGGATATTAAAATTTAACTATATTGATCCTAATGTTGCAAGTAATCTAAACACCGACCTCATAGTTAGATAATGAGATAGCTAAATAATCTTCAAAGCCTGCAACTTCTAGCCTGATTTTTATCAGCACTGAGCATTCCCAGCTGGATCCAAGAATATCCAATTCCTTATAAGACTGTCTATTTATATCTGAGATTTAGGTAGTCAGGCAAATTTCCTTAAGAAAAATTGATGTTAATTTACATTAATGAAATAATCTTGCTTAGAAAAACACTAATTTCTCACACAGAGCACAGGACCTTTAGTTAATAACATGTCAGGAAACTCACTCATCTACTGAAATAAATACCTGACTTCTGTAGGCTAATTTCAAACTGAAGGGCAAAGAGTCCCTTTCTCCTCTGGGAAATTCTGGTGGAAGAGGACTCTCAGTGGAAAATATTCTTCTGTAAAAGATTTGGTTACATTTCCTGGGGAAAGAACAAGGAGCATTGAGAGACATTTTTCAAAAAAGTGGTAGATTTCTCCAAATCGGCTTTTCCAGTCTGAATATAAATTCCTATATCTCTGCAAGGAGGGCTCAGCCCTCCCAGTTTCATTGCCCACTTATGCTGTGGCTTCAGATCTCCTGGCCATGCACATCCACTGAAGACAACTTCCCAGATGAGTTCTCCATGTAGTGCTTTATTAAAAAAAACCTTTAAGGATATCAAAAAACCCCCACCATTTATTTTAGGTTTTAGTTTCTCCTGTACTCTTGGACAGTATAATGCTGATGCACGGTTCTCCACTTCCTCCTTTCCATTACCTGTCTGAAATCTGCGACCCTATAAGTTGCTCTTGCAGGAAGAAAGAAAGGAAGATATTTTTCTCAAGACTAATAGATACAACTAAAATGGCATTGCTCTTTTTACACTTTTTTCCAAAGATTTACAGGTTTTGCTGTTGTATTGCACTGTAACTGTAGTTGTGTTGTTCTTATAGACACATGCAGATCATTGGCAACACTAAAGTCACAGAGCAAATTCTGTTATTAAACAGCAAATCCAGAACATTTTAGCCCTCTAGAGCCCACAGGGCAATGTGATTTTCCAGTATCTGAGAATATGGGAAAAGTTCACTCCTTAGTGAACTTTTCAGTCACAATGAGCAGCCTATTGATGCCTGATGATTCTTCAGGTACTGACAAACAATAAAAAGACTGATTATTACTCTTCTTTTTTCTTCTTTTCTTACTGATTTGGTAATGATAACTGCTCAAATGCCTTTGTATGTTTCATTGTCATAATTTTTAGTTTTTCCCTATCCTTCCTTTTGGATAAGACTGCCCTAATTATCTAGTGATGATGATACATGTTCTGAGACTAAAAAGAGATAGATCTGGGAGCTAAATAAATCAAGTCTCCTTTAACAGTTACTGGTACTGACACAGGCTGTGAATCTCATCTCTTGTTTCAAAAACCAGCACTGTCTTTCACCTCAGGCTCTGTTTAAGGTGATCCTCTTCCAGTCTGAGTTTTAAAAAAAAACCAATGGTCAGCAGTACACACGGGCATTTAGATATCAAAATATCATAAGAGTTTAAAATTATCTTGCTCAGAATTTTTTTTAATTTTTAATTTATTTATTAAAATAGTCTTCAAAATTATGTTCCTTAATGTTTTGGCCATCTTAAATTATTTGACTCTTTCTAGTATTTGGATCTGTGAAAGTTCTTTGAAGCATCCTATATCCTGGATATTAAGGACACATGCTTTGTTTTTGAATTACTCTGGAAAAGGAGAAAAAAAATAAAATCAAAATTGAAAAATTAATGTCTTCCAAATTTAGAAAATGATCCTTAGTCCACTATTACATATTTTATGATAAGTAATGTCTGAAGTTCAGAAACACATGTAGGAGTGCTCACCTGGTTCACCCTTGGTAAAACTACGAACGTACATATAAATGGTATGGGTAAACATCCTCATATGAAGAAGGAATACAGCCACAAAACAGATCAAACATGAACCTGGAAATTACAGAGGCTTCTGAAACAAAGATGGAGTCAGCTTGAAAAGATGGATTGATGGGTAGATGGATGGATGGATGGATGGATGATGGATGGATAGATAGATAGATAGATAGACAGATAGATAGACTTACAGACAGATGGATAAAAGCAACATGGAAATTTTAACATGAGGAAGAGACTTTGAACTGGAAACAGCAGCAGCCACCCCACAGGTATCTCAATCTTTGACTGGGGTTGACAGTGCAGCCTCCCCTGGGGTGCCAAGAGGAGCCTCCACCGAGCTCAAGCTTCATGTGCAAGACACTGAAAGCAGGGAAACAACAGATCAGGGGGATGTGTGGGCACTCTCGAGGTGCTCCCTCATCAGCATATGCATCACCAGGGAGAAGAAAGCAGCAGGGGTAAACACAGAGTTGGAGCATCCAAACCTCCCCAGGAGGAGCGTGAGGTTGTGGAATCTGCTTTATGATCCCCAAAAGGAGTTGTGCGGGCAACACAACCTGCCTGGAGGTAGGTGGGGGACATGCATTTGATTTTTGTGCATGTGTATGATTAGAACATTTTGAGAATAGTTGTAACTAGTCCTAATGTTCCAAAAGGTGCTTAGAAATCTTTCGGTCTTTATTAACATTATGTTGGGATTTAGTATTATGGTTTATCTGTTGTGTTACTGATACTGGTTCTGAATGTAGTCCACTGATTGCCATTTAATTGCATTTTGTTAATAAATCAGTAAATTACTTCAATCCTAATCTGGTTTTAATTGTATGTGCAAAGCTGTTTTTCCATGAAACAGAGACACTACCTCAGATATCAAAATAAGTGTGAAACAATGAATAGATTTTGTACTGTCTACTAGCACTGAGGTAATTCTCATTCATTTTCAGAGCTTAATCCTGCAAGTATCATTTATAGGATTAAATTATTACAGGTTAGATTATTGCTAACTCCTGAAATCTTTCTTTTAGAGTTGTGAGGATAAAGGTTTAAAATTAGGCTCCTTAAGCCAGTTTAAGTTGGTGTGCACAATTGCTGCCATTTGATCAAGTGAAGAAAGCTCAAAAGATAAAAGAAACAGAGATCTAAAGCCCAAGAAAATTCCATAAGGGAAGGTTGAATAAACCAGGCTGTGTAAACTAAGACAGAGAAGACTAAAGTAGGATATAATGATATTATCAAATATTTAAAGGCAACTATTAAGAAGTACATTGCATTGTATTACTGGTATTATGGGCAGATAGAATAGTAAGTAAAATACAGAAAGTACAATAGGCATTAAAGAAAACTCTTCAGGTTTCTTCTTCACTTCTAAATGATAAAACACTGGAATGTGTTTCTGCAGAGTTTGTATGCCTTTGAACGCCTGCAAGAACCTGCCTCTTCTTGGAGCAGCAGAATGATTAGGTCCTGTCCTTCTTCATGCATTTATGCTACTATAAATATCATAAAACATACTCTGAATGCGGACACAAAATCAGGTGGAACAATGCTATGTCTAGAAGGACACTGGCCCGAAGCATTTCAACTTCTGAACTGAAGCTACAATGTATGCAGTGAAGAATGTGCAAGACTGCAAGGTAGTCTCATGTTAAGGATGCCCTGAGCAGCTGGCTTCTTCTGGTACAGAGATCTCTGACAGGAAAAATGCAAGTCTTGCTGAATTGTAGTAAACTAAGCAAACCATTATGGCTTCTGTCTTCCTTCTTGCATTACTGAGCTTCTTCTTTTTTTGCTTTTCTGTAGATTACTGTCCTCAAAATTCTCAGCAGCACTGAATGGCTTTTGGTATTTCAGCAGCCTAGACGCACTGATGACAACGGTAACGCAAGCTTACTTCCAGCAGCAATTTAAACTAAATCATTGCACTGTAAATGGCAGTGGCTAAGAAAGTAGCAGATGTTTTATTCTGCTGACACTTCTTCGAGGGAGGGACATTTTGGGTGGAAAGACTGGTGCAGTAACATTTTACTGCTCGTCTCCTGAGGTGAGCAAAAATTAGCCCGTCTTATCCATCAAGAATCCTGACACTACACTTTTCACAGTTGTAAGCAACTGTGTAGTTTTTAGCTTCTGTGTACCTAATCTGAGGCTCGGTTTTAAGGCCAATGAGCACTGTACATGAACAAACTGGTGACTTTTCTTATGTCCCATGAAGTGGGGCTAATTTCACTTCCCGTGCTGAGATCAAACTGCTATAAAGGAGACAGGTACAAATAGCATCTATATTGTACTGACATTTATATAGAACCACATAATGTGAAACTGTGGTTAATATGGCATTTTAAAATATTGAGTGTCAGTCATCCCCTCTGAGCATTAGGAGAAAATAGTTCATTTACTTATTTATTTGCTACAGGAATTTACAGTTTTTATTTTATTTTTTTCCTGAGAGCAGGAGAGTTGTTGGATTCATGCCCCTTCTATTCTCACTCTAAAAATGGTGTTCTTCTGTTAGAAAAAGGAAAAAAATTTTTCTTTCTCTGCCTCATCTTACTTTATCTCTAATCTCCCCTTCATCTTGGAAATCCTTTATTCCCCTTTCCAGCCTCCCATTATCACCTCAACTTTAGCAGCAGTTTTCAGTCTCTCTGTGCGTTTTTCTCTCTATATATATACTTTTCTTTTTCTACTGTGTTTCTCATCTCTCCTCCCTAAGTTTCTGATCACCACCTCTACTCTGCCATAGCTTTCTTACATTAGTCAACTTTGACCTTCTTTTCCTTGGATTATCTGGGTGATGGAGGTTCACTGATTTCAATGCAGATGTTGAAAAACAGAATCTAACAGACAAGCCATGGATCTGTCCAGCTGTAGTTTCAGTGGAAATCTTTTTGAGTACAAGGCTTAAGCACATGCAGGTTTAGGCCAAACCTTTGAGGGATTTTATAGTTAAAAGTTAAACCTGTAACCTGGCTTTGTTTTTGTTTTTGTTTTTTTGGGGGCAGGGGGGTTATTATTATTATTATTGCTTAAATAAAGTTAGATTTTTCATGAGGTAACATGCTTCTATCTGCTGTAAAAATACTTCTCTACCAAAGAATATTTTATCCTTAAAATATGTCAAAGAAAAAGGACAGGACTTACTCTTTAAAGAAGAAATAGACAAAATTATAAGAAAATATTTCTTTTAATTCTGCTGCCCACTTTCTACAAGGTAGAAACATTTCAATGAACATTTACCCCAAATTCACCCAAGCCAATATCAAAGAAGGGAAATATATGTAAATTCTTACAAGCTGGTGGCACGAAAGTAAGTTTTTAAGAGAAATATTGAGTAACTAGAACCATACTTATCCAACCTTTGTTAAATACCATTTTCTGTATGTTCTTAATATTTGAAAATTTATATAAGTAGGAATATCAAAACTAGGTCATAGCAGTACAGTACTCTCATACTCCAAAATTAAAATGGGCAAAGGCAACTTTAGATCTTCCATGATATTATAAAAGAACTGACTCTATCCAAGAGGTCCATTCCAATAGCCATTTATCCACTGATGGTATATGCTAGTGACATTATTCCTCTGACATCAGTGGTACTGGTGGCTACCAGTGCCTAATTGTTCACTTTTTCAATCTCACTAGATTTAGTTTGTATTTTATAGCTGTTCTATGTCACCTACAATAAATTATTTCCTACCTCTACTACTGACTTACAATTGTTGGATGTGTTCAGGTCTAATTTCATTAATTCAAATCTCATCCTGGCATGTAGGAGGGAAGTGGTCTAATGATATTAGCTAAAGAACTTAGATCAAATTCTTTTTGCTAATGCTGTCTGGCATCTGCAAAGGCAAAACCAGCTGACATCCACAATGTTAATATTATTATTTTTTTTTCAAAATATCTCCAAGGACAAAGTGTACGTTGCATTGTTATTGCCTTCCTTTGCATACAATAGCAACAACCATTTTGATCCCTGTTTGATTAGATAACAAATCTAATTTTCAACTCTGCTTTTCACTGAACAAGAAATTTTTAGCATTTACACTCTTAGAGAGAAAACTTATTTAGAAGAGCACAGAAAATAAGTAAGACCCACGAACTTAAATTCTAAAAGAATTTCTTTAGTGGGGACAGGAAGGGAAGAAAAGGTGAGAAACTATTTGCCATCTTTAGCACTGGCATGAAAACTTAGGTTCCAAGTGACTCCACTAATATGCTGAGTTGTCATCAAGCACAACTATGCTCCACAAAAAATCCATTTACAGCATTATCAGATTTCTAAACCCAGATCTCCACTAGTTCTGTCAGGTATACTTTAAATCTGGTATAACATCAGATGAAAATCAATTCTCTCTAATGGTTATAGAGGCAGAACTTAAGTGTAGACCCACCACCCTACTATGACTCAGCCTAGCCTTCCTAGTACCTAGTTGGGTGGTTCCAAATTCAACTCACAGCTTATGCAGACAGAGTTTAAGTTTATGTTTAAGTTAATATAGCAGCCAGATTTAACCTAAATGCTATAATTCTGCAGACATCTGGTAGTTCAGAGCAAGCTGCTTGCTAGTTACCTCTGTCCTGTCCGTCACTGAACTGTCCTGCATATTGATTCCAGACATTCAAATCTTGGAGGCTTTGACAGGATGCATGTAAACAAATAAACTGTAATCAAAATATAGCCAGTGAATACAAGACTGGCGTTTCCACTTGTTTTCCACTCAACAGGTCAGTGCTTAAAGTTCTCTGAGTATTTCTATTCCTGTTCTCTGCTCTAGCTGAAAAAAAAAGTGAGAAAAAGACTCTTTGCCTATAAAAGATTCTCCAGAAAGTTTTTCCCTGTAAGATTTTGATCTGTGGTCAGTAAATATTTACCTAGCCTAATTCCACATTTTTGCAGTCTGATCTTTCTTGCTCTGAAACTTTTTTAGTTCCCTTTGGAGTTAAAATCCCTTTTACCTATCTAGGAGTGTCAACAGCTGTGGAAAAGAAAAGTGCTGACAGATTCTCCACATTACCAGTCATTTTGATTATTTGACACAATTCCCACTGCTCTCAGGTAATTTAGTTTCACAACACTCACAATACAATACTGAAAGAAAAATCCTATTAGTAGGGGTCAATTTTCAGAGGTCAGATTCAGTCAAGGGTTTTTTTGAGGAACCTGTTTTGCTGCTTGGCTTGAATATCTCTAGTGTTAGCGTGTCATCTGCAAAATAGAAGGAATTTGTTTGTTTTAGTCTCAGTCTCTTGGTGAGACAAGCAGACTTAGCAGCATTAAAATGCATATCTCACATGTATAACACTGATATGGTTCTTGACACTTTGTTACATAGCCTGGTACTCAATCGTGGACAAGAATTTTCTAAAACAAGGTCAGTGGATGGGGTACCCTAGCTGTCATGTTGAATTTGGCCTTTTTAGAACCTTCTCTATTTCCTTAGTTGTGTGCACACAAGACGAGATGATTTTTTGCAATGCTGCATTCACAAAAGCTATTCTCTGTAGAAGATTGTTGAAAGAAAAGCAGAAGGATATCCAATTATATTTTAAACAGTCTACGAAGTATTTTTCTATATCTGTACTTTTTCCAGGTGCACTTTCATTCTTCAAATATGAAAAAGAAAATCACCTTGAATATGTACAACTATTCAGTACATTCTATAATGGATTTTCAATTTTATTATTAGTGAAGGTCATACAAGAGTTTTGCTTTACCCAGTTGGCTTCTAAATATTGAAGGTTGGAATTTTCCCATCTAAGAAGTTCAAGAACAGCACATGAGGACTGAATAATACTCCAGTCTCATTAATTAATCAAGTCATGTCAAAGCAGATCTTGTTAATCCATCCTCAGAGGAAACTCAAGTGATGTTTCAATTCTCTACGCAAGAATGGACAGAATAGTGAATAGTGATAATGCTATACAATTACAGAGAAATGGGCAGCATTTGGAGACACTAGAAATTAAACTAAATTATTTTTTCCCCAACATCAACTAAAAGACTTCTCTGGATGTTATCTCAGTGAACTAATCTATTTAGAGGAGACTAGCAGGATTATATTTTGACACTAAATATTGTGACTGAATTAAAAACTCCATTGGAAAGAACAAGATTTAATGAATTTTAAAAGTCACTTCATTGTGTAATACCATTTTATTTTGGAATCTTGGAATTAAAGTCTTCACATTGTACTAGGAGAGTGAAAGTGACTTGATATGCAGTAATAGTTGTTTCTTGGCTCGTAGCAGCATTTGCTTTTTAGTCTTAAAAAGAATTGAATTGCTAAATCTATCAATCAGACTCAGACAAGTTGTTCATTTTTTTCAGGATGTTAGATTTGCTAGCAATATGCTTCATCTAGTCAAACTCAGTGTCTGGCCTCTGTTTTGAGAATTAATGAACATCCTTGCCCTAACCCCACCAAATGTCTGAGCTCAGCCTAACTGTTTACAGGTGAAAAGCCTTGCAAAAGTTAAGATTTTTATTCTGATACTTTGTGTTCAGGAGGTTTAAGTTAACAGCTCACTTTATCTCGGTGACTCTTACAGCACTGACACTTGCATATAGATAACAAATGCTCCCTATATGAGAAGAAAGTAGGAATATTTCACATTTAGCCTAACAGGATTTGTGTGTGGGATACAATGCAGAAGCTGGATCAATGCACAGGAGAAAGTTTTACTTTTTCCAGCCAATCTGGCTGTTACAAATTAGCAATAAAGGAATACATTTATTCAGATTTTAAGACCAAGAAAAATCAAAAGAATGGTTTCTAAAATCATTGTACTGCTCACATTTCAAGGTCTCTGTCCAGGCACAGATATTCTTTTCCAACCTTGCCGAAGGCTCTTTGTATAGCTCTGACAATTATGTGTGAAATTATCCCTCAGATAGAAAAGTGATGCATCCGCAGTATGGGTCTGATCCAAAAAAGCAATGGAAAAACTCCAAATGGTGCAATCACTTGTGAATCAGATCCCTGAGTTGTTAATGATGAAACACTGTATAAAATGTCAGTGCCAATTAACCTATGGCAACATTCCTATTCTGTAGGGTCAGGACTTCAGCTGTAAAATTATCTGTTATCTATACTCCATAGATTTCAATTACTTTCCATCTTAACACATTTTAAACAGTGAAGCTTATTTGTAAAATCAGTGATCCTTTTTCCACGAATCCAAACATTTCTAGCTCTACTGTTGTATAAAAGAAGTATCTGTTTTATTTCAGTTATTTTTACCTCTTCTTCAGGAGCAGAAGTCAGTAGAAGTCTGTGGTCATTTTTTAAATTACTTACTCTTTCCTTATGTTGTTATCAATTTTTTATTTAAGTTTCACTGCTATCTACAGGATTGAGTATAGATGGATGAGAGAAGGCATCTATAGCCCCACACCTAGTGATATATATTTAGCTTGCTTGCACATACCCCAGTCACCCTTTCATAATCTGAAATTATAAGGAAAGGGACAATCTTTTTAGCCACAACACAGCTTTTCATAGTCATCTGTCTGTTAGCAGCCATGGCTGGAACGGTCTCTAAAATTCCTGTAAGTACCCTTCTCCCATGGCATTTCATTGTACAGACACTCAATGTAGATTTATATTGACTTATGTGATCAAAAATAAAAAAATCATCCCTAACTTATTAATGCATTTAAGATAGACCTCAATTTCCCTATTCTACCTCAGTGCTATGAAGGTTGCAGAATGACAGTTTAATACATCCTAGAAAACAAAAATTCAAGTCATCATAAACTCCTTATAAGAAAACAGGACAATCTGACGTATAGAAATGATTTTCAGTACACATTTTTAAAATACCTCTCATCCCTACAAACAGAAATATTAGATGGAAATTCATGAGGACCAGCGAACTCTATTTTCAGAAAATTGGTGGTAATGAAATAAGAATTGTACAGAAAGAAAAGTAATAAGTAATGTAGAAAGCATGAAAATAAGCAATTAATAAAATACCCAAACACTTGCTAACCAGCCTTCATAAGCAGTATCTAAAGAAACCCTTAACATTTCATAGAAGAAAGAACTGATTGAGGAGAAGGTCACAACACTCTCCAGATCTGGATTTAGTTTTCTTTTCTTGCACAAATCTGTTATGTTTATGTATGATGCTACCTATAAACTAAAAAAACAGGAAAACATAAATAAGTTATTTTCACATCACTTACACTGTGATGGTTTATTGATTTCTTTCTGCTTGCCATGTCTCACATTTTGCTTTTTACATTTTAAAGGAACAGCCTTCCAAAGAGTTAGTTTTTGCTAAGGTTTTAACATGTCACTCTCTAGTCAGTATTCTATTAATCTATGTGACACTAATCTTTACAAAGCAGGGGTAAGGAGCCAAAACTTGATTTCTGTGCTTGCACAGTAAGTTACATTGATTTTAATAACACTATTAACATTAGGAAAATCAACAAGATTTGGCTTCTTACTGCTGTCATCATGCATGTCCCATGAAAATCTTGTAATTTTTCCCTATTTCTAAAAGCAGAGTTTCTTAAAAACTGCAGTCGCATTCTCTTTCTCTGGTATTGCTATCACTAAACTGAGAATTTTGAGGGAATCATAATGTTCTTAATATGTACATATTCATTGTTAAGAGTAGAATCAGATTATCCTAGAAAACTAGCAGGCTTTTTTTCTTGTCTGAGCAAGCTCACATCTCAGAGTTGTGTGCTTCTAATGCAGCTTTAGTTTTGCATTTGTCAAACTGGCTACTTCAATAGTTACAAAACAGATTACTGGCAGGTATGCATGCTAAGAAATCAGGCAGTGATTTCCTTGGACTTAATTTAGTGTTCACTATTGACACTGGAGCAGCATGGAGAAGTACTATGAGAAAGCCAGAAATAGAAGAGAGCAGCTACTGCCCCAGTCCAAGAAAGAATTATTGGGATGAAGCATGCCTAGTATGTCTCCTGGATCAGAATGTGTTTATTACTGCAGGACCCAGAGACACAGTCCTGTTTCCTTCTTTCCTGTCTTTGCCTGATATAGGGAGAAAAAGAGAATTTAATGACCCAAAACATGTATGTGTGAAATTTATTTATGTTTTTAGTTTCTAATGCCAGGATAAAACAGTAGTTTCAGCACTGGGCTCTAAAAAACTCAGACTTACCCATTTCCATCACTGGCAGTATTTATCATCATATTCTCAGAGGCAGACTTACAGTATTCTCTCACCATCTTCCTCTTGTGAAATGCAATGATCAGGTGCACTCCTGTGCCTTATGGCAGAATTTCCAAAAGAAGTACAAGTAAGAACTCTTTTGCTTGGTTTGAGCTTCTTTTTGTACTTCAGATGAATGCACCTATCTTTCTCTCTGCCTGTAAAGAAATTTGGCATTTCTGAAAATAAAAAGTGAGTTTATTTTAAAATGTTTTTCTTGGCAAGTAAAACTGTGATAAAAATAACTCTGTTACAAGTATCATTGTGAAGCAAATATAGCAAAAAAGATATTTTGCAATCTGTAATGAATAGGAGAGTGAAAGTAATTACATTGTATACACAGTGAAACTTTTTAGAACAATATTTTTAGCATTTATCACTTAATTGATATTACAGTATAATTATTTATACATAATACACAGAGGCAAACCACTCTGAATATGTGCTTACATTCTTCTTCAGATAATCACATATATTGAAGAAAGATGACTTTTTGAAAATACTTAAAATTTAGAGAAAATGGGAAATGCCACAATGAAAGAATCCCAGATGCCAGTACTCACTGCAGCAAGACTTACTGAATTTAATTACCTAAAATGTAGTACTGATTTGCTAAAAGATGCGCAGTATTGGAGTACAGTTAATTAGCACAGAAAAAACCAATTTAAACCACCTCGGCAGTGAGAAACACAGGAATAAAAGACTTCCATTTCACCAGATATACTCCTGTACAATCATGGACAATGGAATCTATATATAATCTTAACTCAAATTGCATTTGCTACCTCTTTCCGTTTTGTTTGTGAACCACTGGTAATTTCTCTTTGAATCTGATTTTCTAGGCATATTTGCACCTTTTCAATCATCTGAGGGTCTTTTTATAATAATTTACTTTTAAGTCAGTTCCACTTTTTAAGCTTCAAAAGACGTTTCTTTTTGAGTATTTATCCCTCCCTCAGTGCACAGAAAAGAAATCATATCCACTCTAAGTTTTTGTTTTTCTCTGACAAGTAAGTCATGATCTTTTAGTAGCATCCCAAGGGATGAGGTTTCCATTCTCTTTTTATTACAGTGGACATTTTCTTCATCAATTCTAGTTTGAAATTGATCTCTCATGAAGGAAAATGGCCAGAATTTTAAAAAATCTTCTAGTGGTCTGATCAGTACTTGGCACAACAGCATCAAAACTCTCCTTTTTCTACAGAAATGCCTCTCTATTATGCCTCTCTATTATTCACCATTTTGATATCACAACACAATGAATATTCAAAACATTCAAATATTGACTATTAAGCACCATAATTCCGTCTCCATTTCTACTTTATAAAGTGCTGTGATGTAGCAGATGTTCTTCTCATTAGTCCCCAGATGCATGACCCTGTACATTGTATTATTACACTTTTCCCGTTTTTATTGCTTAATTTCTCAAGGTCCTGCACCTCTCTATGATATTGCGGTTTTACCTTTATGTTTACAATACTTCTCAGGTATGTGATCGGCTGATTTTTGTTAGCTTACAGGTACCCTTTCTCTTGACAGTATTATAAATTTAAATTCCTAATTCAACCACAGGAAAAAAAGATCAAAACTTTTAAAAATATTTCTTAAACAAACAAAAACATTCCCTTTATACAAGCATGCACCCTGTAGTCTATGTCTTCCTCTGTCACTAGTCATTACTCCAATTAAGTATTCCTTTACTTGATTAACATATTTTATACCAACTCCTAAATTCTTTCTCTTTTCTAATAACTTCCCACGAGGCCCTAAAACACTGTACAGCAGTCCCAAAAGTTTAGGTATTTTGTCTGTGTCTGGAACACCATTTTGTCGGTAGTAGCTCAGGTTACACTGGATCTGTTTATGTAAACTTATTACTTTCCACGTCATTTACTTCCAACCCATTGCTTATTCTCTCTTTGAAACATCATTCTAAAGTTGTATATTGAAGACATACAGAACATTTTTACTTAAACAACATGGAATATATTTTTTTCTTTCTTCAGTCTGGGAGTACTGTTGGGAGTACTATCGCTGACTTGTGTGAATTTTCAAGCTTTTAATACTTTTTTTATAAGCATGGTTTCATATGCCATTTATTTACCTTCCTGAGGAATAGTTTACATTGTTTCAGTTTAAGCACAGGAACTACATTGGCTTACCCTAACTTGTCCCTTTCCTTTTGAGCTATCACTTTTTTTTTCTTCTGCTCAGCACAACTGACACCTTGAAACACCTGAGTCATAAAGTTTACCTGAGTCATAAAGTTATAATACTGTTTCCTTGACCACAACTTTGCTGCATAGTGGCCTTTTTCGACTTCTCCTTTTTTTTTTTTAACTTTAATTTTGTAAATAAACTTTGTGTCTTTGTTTAGCTTTCCTTGGCAAGGGTGACTCAGTATAAACCTATCTTCTGATTTCAAATATGAACAGATGTGATCAGCAATCTAATGAGGGTCAGTACATGCAATAATTCATGGTGTTCTGAAGAATCAATTAGTACTTCAGTTCATGGCATCACAGACTCTGCAAGAAGCAAACCCTTCAGCACCAAGAAGCCAAGGACAGAAAGGGTCTGTCACACAAGGACCTGGTGATCAAAAAGGTAACTGTCTGGCTAAACATGCTATCATAGTTTCACGGCCTATTATGATTATGGGCTGCAGTCAGGTCCTCTTTGAAGACAGACCACCTAATTGAGTTTTGTCAAGGTTTTTGCAGGAGCAAATATGCCAAGCAAAAAGCTAAGGCTGTTTCTCAATTACAAAGATTACTCACAAACACCGGGGGCCACCTCATTTTGAAAACTGTTGGTATTTGTAGCAGAAAATCAAGGTGTAAAACTGAAGCAAGTGAAAGAACATGCATGTGCAGTCAGGCACAGGGGTCAAGGAGTCATCCAGGATGAGGCTGCTGCAGCCTCTCTCAGAAGTTTTGATCAAAACATGAATACAGCAGCACAAATCATTGAACTCAGCAAGGATCTCAGCGCTTATCACAGTAAGATCCCAGTATCTTACTGTGACAGACATCACTGATACATGCTGAAACTTGCCAGGAACCAAAAGGTTCAATATGGGAAACTCTGAAGCCTTCCTTGACTAAAGATCTCTATCCTCTTTATTAAGCAACAGGAATGTATTTTACCATTTCTGGAAAAAGCATGTTTATGCATTTGTACAGGTCCTTCCTCCTCAGGCTGACGGTTTATTTCTTCTGTGCAAATGAGAGCTCAGCTTCACATGAGAGTTCAGCACTTTTTTCCTGATACTAGCTTCTACCTTCTTCAAAAGCTGTGGAAAACAATCAGGGACTCTGGGCCAGTAAACAAGGAAGGCTGATTCAGGAATGTGGTTTGTCTATTACATGGGATTTGCTTCACTAACAGTGAGATTCCTACTCTAGCTCATATTTAAAAACTTATCTGTCGTGTTGAAAACTGTCACGGTTTAACACTGGCCCGGCAATTAAACCGAATAACAGACACTCTCTATTAATCTGTCTCTCCTTGATAGAGAAAGGAGAGAGAATAAGGGAGAGAGACTTATGGGTTGGAAACTAAACTACACAACTTTAATGAAACAGTAGTGATAAATAGGTAAAATTACTAAATATATACAAATATACAGGAAAATGGAAACCACATTCCTCCCTCCTTTCCCCCAATAACTCTCACGTCACCACCGAGGCTGTAGGGCAGCCCTGGGAAAGTCCAGGCTGGACTCCTGGAGTCGGCAGCAGTCGGGAACCGGAGGCAGGAACACACAGATATGGGCTGGCATGGATCAGGACCACAGGCAGATGAACAGACAGGATCCTTCCAGGATGCTGGGTGAAGGAAGGGAAGCAGGAAAAGATCTGGCTCGGCCCACGTGATGCCTCAAATTTATACTGAGTGTGACGTATATGGGATGGAATACTCTGTTTGGTCAACTCTGGCATCTATCTTGTCCGTTCCTCCCTAAAGGAGGGTTCAGGTGGGGCCTCTGTGTCCTTGGCTCTGCATACCAGTCTCTAGCAGTAACTATAAACATCAAGTGTTATCAGTCCTAAAAGCACACACACTGCATGAGAAACTTGCTGTTAATTTCAGCAAATGCAACTACTTACAAGGGACTTAGCTAAAAGCAAAAGTACAGAAACAGAAAACCACCTTTATCCTGGCCCAAACCAGGACAAAAACTTACCTTTTCAGTCCATTTATATTGAAGTGTATATGGTATTGATGTCCCTCCAATGTTTTATCCTGTCTCTTCTTTCTTTTCTGGAAATCAGTGCTATTTCACTCCTTCTGGTTCTAAAATTAACACTTCACGTTGACTTTCCTTTTGATGGCAATTTCTTCTTTCCTAAAACTTTCAAAGGCATCAAGAAAGCTGTAATTTCTAGCTGGCTTTCATCCAGAATGATTTGGCAAACTACAAAAGAGCTACAGAGTCTGTGGTAGTTCAGTACAGGATAGATCCTGGTGTGATGGTTCAGTATGTGTGTACATTCATGTGTGCTCTACAGCCCCATGCCAGGAGGCAACCGGCAGGGGGATGCCTGTGACTTTCTACCACTGCTTCTTTACACACTTGTCAGGATATGCCTGCAAGACCACTGACTACAGCTTCACTACAGTAACCATGGACATTACAGTCAGCAACTCTCACAGTGCATAGCTCTTCCCATGGCATTTTCTCCTGTCTGGGCTCTGACTCCATGATTTTCTTTAGTTCTGTGAAGAATGCTACTGTATCCTGCACATGGCTAAGATATCAAAAGACTCCAGTTCTCATCCACATATTTGTCCTTTATATTCTGTGCTTCAAACACTAATTTCATATCATTAGTAATTATTATTCATCTCAGCAATGGTTATTTCAGCTTGAAAATATGGTCTTCAAAAAAGAGCAGAATGATACATTGATTTAAGGACCCTGCTGGCAACATTAACATTACTAGTTTATATGAGTAATATGAACATCATCTTTTTTAAAGGACTGTATATCTTCTGTCCTCCTCTGGCAAGGCTATACATTAAAGGAAAAAAAATGTGTCAGGAAAAATAAAAGACTTTTCTGGAGATTTATTATGTCATATATGTTAATGGAAAATACCAGTTTTATAAAAAGACATTAAGATTGAATTGTTCTACTCAGGATCTTATGAAGTTGGAATGAGGATTTAAAACATCAAGAAAACAACAAAGGATATAATTTTTTGCATTTCTACATTCTCTTGATTTCATGAAGTTTTTTGTCACTTTCCTTAACCAGAAGCAATATATCTAGGTTGCACAGACTTTTTGGTAGCAGTTGCAGTGTACTTCAAATGAATGTGACTCAAAGCACAACCAAAGATGACACAAGCTTTGCTACTGCTCAAGAGGAGAAAAATGGTTAATTTAGCTTATTCTTCAATGCCAGCATTTGCCTTTTTTAACTCTTACTGCAGGAGTCCTGTAATATGTAAAGATCATAGGATGAAATACTCACTCTGAAGCAATCATATCACAGCTATTGTTTTTTACCTCTTTTTCTCCTACTGTTGCCATTCTTTTTGGCTCACATTGTTGTCTATCTTTAGTTTCTTCGTTAGTTCCTTTGTTCCCATGCCTCTCTTTGAAGACAGAGCCTGGGGGCAAAGGAGAAATTGGTCCTAGTGGGAATACTTGGTGCTTGTACTCCCAGCTTGTTGTGCCAGAGTCAGTGAGCTGTTTGTAGAGATGTTATTAACTTTCATACCATTTTGTTCACTCACCTGTTGTTCTAGCATCCTATTGTAAAGTCCTGCAAGCACATGTTGTCCTCTTGCTCTTTTTCTCACTATGCCCCTCTTTGCGAATCTGTTCCTTCCACCGTGGCCAGCCCAAGAAGAATGCAGACAAAAGCTAGTTCTGTTGAATACTGATTTAACTTTTTTCCCCAGAAAAGCTTAATTATTCATGTTGATTGTATTCTGACAAGGTTCCATGCAAACCTTTGCTAAATACCACATCTGACAGATCTATAATGAAGCTCTGAAGGTTTTAAAATTATACATAAAACTCAAAAAAACCCCAAGGTAAATGATGTGTTCAAATCTCTCTTTGCTTTCAATATTTAGGAAGACTTGCCCCCTAGTTCAGTACTGAAAAACTGCTTCTGTTGTTTACAGCTTACCACAGCCTTTTCTCATGAGATCTACAGCACAGAAGCAATGTCTGTGGATAAATCAACTGTGGAGATAGTGTGTAACAAGCATTTTAAGGCATTTCATAAGGAAGGTAAAATTAGAGAAGATTTTTTTGACATCTGTAGGATTGAAATATTCCATATAAAATAACACAATCTGTGCATTACCTTTTCCTATGACTGCGTTATCAGATAGCTGCTGTACTCACACCAGTCTTTTGCAATAAAAGAGAATAAACAAAAACTTTATCCTGTGCACAGAATTCAAGATACAGAATAACTCTGTAACACCATTCTTTTCCCATATATTCCTTATATATAGTGTCTGCAGTAGATGTCCACACTGCTTGAAAGACAGGGAGGACTTCTAGTGTGATTTAGACATGCTTCCATAGTTTTCTTTGGATCATTTACAAATAGCCTCTAGATCAGCAATTTTTAGAAAGCAAAGACCTAGATATAATTCAGATTAAGTGCATTCTGGGAACATGCACTGAGGATGCTTTGTGCCCTGCCCTGCTCAATCTTCCCAAGCTCTATGGAACTCAGATTGGGAAAGACTTGGTTAGAGTAAATATATTGATTCTCACATCACAATAGTTAAAACTCAGTACTTTCCAACTTACAGCAAATTCATATACATGGGAAAAATAACTTTAAATTTCATAACAGTATCTTTATCTAGGCTTCTGAAAGTTTGCTTGGAAAATAGGCAACAGCTAGATTCCCCTTTGGTTTTCATTCTTCCATTGACCTGATATTTCACTATGGATTGTGTAGCTTTGTCCCAGCATAAGGTAAAAATCTTTACCTTTTTGAAAATGATTCCCTTCATCTGTCTTGTATGCTTATAATGCAGAATCCAGCCCATGCTAATATCACCAACTCTCAGCTGGGTATCATTTGCTCTTCTTTAAGGAATAATCGACCAATGGTTCTGATTTCTGTAGTTGTGCCACACTAATCTTTGTGTTAGAATAAGCAGAGAATATAATCTATGGATACGCTATTCTAGATATCTTTCAGTCCACTGAACAGTGGATTATTCGTGAAAATTTGAACTTATTTTTCAGGTAAGAATTCTCACTTAAGGGATAAAATTCAACACTGATTACATTGTCTCAATTAAATTATAAACAGCATTATTTAAATCCAAGGAAAGTACTATACTTTTCTGTAAGCCACACACATTTTTTTTTTTGGCAAAGTAATCATTTCCTATGCTTCTGCCTATCTTTCAGAAAAAGTTATAATTTTCTAGTTAGCAAAATTTTTAAAAAGGTGACAATTTCACCTCTTTGTATGGCTTACTTTGTAAATCAACTGAATCTCAGACAATGATGAATGTCTTTGTTCAGACTTCACCATCTTGTTCTCAAAAAAATTCAAAACAGAATATGTATTTAGTATGGTCTTCTTATTCCTTAATTTAGTAAGAAACTTTTTAGGTTTTGTTGGTTTTTGTTTTTTTTTTTTAATCTTCTTAAATTTTTAGAGAAGCTGGAACAAATATATAAAGCTATTACCATCTGGACACCTCACACATAATCCATGAATGTATTATTTTAGAATAGCTGTTTCTAAGCAATTACGTTGTTTTTGCCAATAGCAGGGGAAAAATATAAAAAGATAAAAATATTTTTAAACAATATAGAGGCTGGAGTAGGAAATAACATCAAAATAAATCTCTATACAATATAGAAAGAAATTAATTTAACACTGACTTGAACATCAGGTAATCAACACTCAGGCTATTCTTTTCCACTGACTTCTGTGCAAACCTCAGAGATCATCTGGCTTTCTGTCCCACCCTGTTTTACCTCAGTGATGTAAGAATGATTACCTCAAAGATTTTGAGGTATGTGGATACTACACAGGGAAAGAAATATAAGAGGTTTGAGAAAGCATTTTCTACAGGAAAAAAAAAAAGTACAAAGCGCTTCAATGCATAGAGCTTAAACTGTGTAAATTTTTCTCAAGACAAAATTATATGAACGAAGGATTTCAAAAGCAAAAGACATATCTGAGAAAGCAATATAAGTCCACCAAGAAACAACAAAATGCCTTTGAAAGCCTCCTTCTTGCCCTGTAGTTTGGATACAGCATCTGAGTAGAGATATTTCCAAAGGCTTAATCTCTCATTCTTGAATAGTGCTAAGGGGCTAGAAAGGCAATTAAACCTCTTGTTAACTTTAATAAAGTATAGGACCAATACAGTGTTTTTATCTGGAGGGACATAGAACACTTGGGAAAAAAAACTTTTGTAAGGGTCACCAAACCAAGCAGTTTTTTGCCTTCCACTTTCATTATGAGCTTACAGGAAGCTATGTAAATCATCTGTATGGTGCTGGCTACACTAATGAAGAACCAGAAGATAACAGAATTTCCTGGCATTCCCTACAAATCTCTCTTACACTATCCAGCCTGACAAGATTACTCCTTAAGTTTATAGCACAGTACACGATTATTTGATTTATGAAAATATTTTGCTCTTTCTGCTACAGACTTTATTCTGGTTGGCTGGCAAACCATATTTTTGTATCTTCTCCACAAATCATTGAATCACAGAATAGTTTGGGTTAGAAAGGACTTTTAAATGCCATATAGTTAAACTCCCCTGCAATGAGCAGGAATGTCTTGAACAAATCAAGTTGCTCAGAGCTCTATCCAGCCTGACCTTGAATGTGTCCAGGGAGTGGCCTTCTACTACCCCTCTGTGCAACCTATTATTATGTCTCACTACTGTCACATTAAAAAAATTTCTTCCTTAGGACTAGTCTAAATCTTCCCTCTCTTACTTTAAAACCTCAACCCCTTCTGTCACAACAGGTGCTACTAAAAAGTTTGTCCCTGTCCTTCTTATAACCCACATTGAAAGGCCACAAAGACATCTCCTTAGAGCTTTCTCTTCTCCAGGCTGAACAACTCCAACTCTATCACAATGTCTTCACTGGAAAGGTGTTCCACCTTTCTCATTATTTTTGTGGCCCTTTTCTGGACCTGCTCCAACAAGTCCATGGCTTTCCTATACTGAGGATTCCAGAACTCAACACAGTACTCCAGGCAGAATCTCACAAGAGCAGAGAAAACAAGCAGAATCTTGCCTGCAGGCCACACTTCTTCTGGTGCAGTCAAGGATAAGGTTATCTTTCTGGGCTGTGAGCACACATTGTTGGCTCATGTCCATATCTTCATCCACCAATACTCCCATGTCTTTCTCTACAGGATTGTTCTCAACTGCTTCATCCCTCAGCCTGTATTGATGCTGGTGATTGCCCCTACACAGCTGCAGGACCTTTCATGTGGCCTTGTTGAACCTCCTGAGGTTCATATGGGCCCACTTCCAGAGCTTGCCCACGTCCCTCTGTATGGCATCCTATCCCTTCAGACAGGGCTGGTATGGTCCCTCACAACAACCTTCTCCTCAAATTTGAGATATATGGATTTGATGGATAGACTGTAAGATCAGCAACAGTTACATCAAGAGAGTACTGTTTCAGTGTCCAGATGGAGATCTGCGGCATGGGATGACACCCAGAGGCCTATATTGGGATCAGTACTGTTTAATAACTTTATCAGTGACATAGTGAGATCGCCAACACCCTCTGCAGGTTTGCACATGACACCAATCTGAGTTGTGTGATCAAACCATTGGAGGGGAGGGATGCCATCCAGATGTTCCTTGAAGAGCTGGAGAAGGGTATCACTCAACCATTTCTTTCACTTAAACAAATGGTTGTTGGGCTTTGATACCTGATGTTCATTCCTGATGACTTCTGCTTTCCAATCTTAAAGCTGTTAATGAGAGATTCATCAGGTCTGTCAGTAGAAAATCTCTAGCCATTATGACTTCATGACTCCTGTTTGATTGGTCTAGCCAAGATGGTTTTGTCACATTGCCATACATCTCATACAAGGTTAATCCAATGTGAAAGACCTCAAATTTTGCTATTTGCTTCTTGCTTCTTACAATTTTCCTGAGATTTCATGCATTTTAAAAAATCATCCACACTTAGTGCCAGGAATGCACTGATGACTCCGTTCCTTTTTGATCTGTAAGTTGAACCGTGCCAATTTATGCTGGTTGAGATACAGCCTCACATTTTGTATGCTACCAGAAATACTGAACGAAGTTTGCTCGCCTTTGATCTATGGAGATCATACTCAGTTCTAACAACAGTCACCCTGACTACATTTTGAGTTGTCAAGACTGTACAACTACATCCTGTACTTACGTTAATACATGTTTTAATGTGAGTTTACAGTATGCCAACATCCAAACTCTCTATGTTGTTGAATTTCAACTTTGAACAATCAGACATAAAATAAAAAAATCTATAGAATTGTTTCTTATTTTTGTTTTGTAAAGCAAAATAAAACATGATAGGCACCACAGAAATGTTATAACATTTCAAATAATGGTACCAGGATCTTGGGCAAAAATGGATGGCTATATAAATTTCTGAAGTTAGCGACTAAATTGAATTGAGGATGACACTGATCTAATTTTCTTTGGAAACAAAGGAAGATGAGAAACCATTAGGAATATTAGAAATCTCCTTTTATTTCCTGATTCCAAAAATACGCTATCTTTAGAGAGTTTTGGAATGAATAGAATTATAAAGGTGACATGGAGGAGGGGTTATTTTAGTTTGCTTTTATCTTAGTGAAAGGAAACTAAACAAGTTGTTTTGCTTTAAACACACTGCAGTGGTTCTGGAGTAAAATTAAAGCTCAGGAATACTGAGGTGAAATAAAAAACAGTTATTCAAATCATTTTAAAAACCCAAACAGCTTTCAGTTTCTTCTCTACTTTGGTCTACAGACAACTGAACATTCAAAGGTCAATTCACACTTTGTTTTACTTCTGTTTATGTAGATTGTCACATATCTATAAATATATATTTTTAACATTTTTAGTACATTTTTAGAATAAATTTCAATCTTAACATTACATTACTGTTATGAATGAAAAAAGCAACCAGTATCCAATATGAAAATATAAAATAGGTCACGTGTGAGTTTTAGTTTTAATAATATGTTTTTAGCATTCACTTTGGCACATTTTACAAATATTAAAAGTTCCATGACAGATTATAAGACATGAATTCAGAATAATAAAATGTAAAAAGTGCTAATGAGTAAATAATTCACTACACTGAGTCTTGGCCCACTGCTTCTATAGTCAAACTATATTTTAAAAGTTATAATATTTCAGTGTCTAAAGAAATAATTTTACTTAGGACCTTGCTTGTTGGCAAGGCTCAACTGACAAGATACATTTCATAGCTAAATTAATATGTTTAAATACTCCAGTTCTGAAACAGAGACCACAAGTAAACAATGATCTTTCTCAGAAAACTGAACTACCAATAAAATGCCACTAACAAACCTGTCTGAGGCATCAGCTTCAACCAGAAACTTAAGTCTCTCATTTACTTTCAGTCTCACAGAATATTACATTATCTAAACAAAAAAGGGTAAAAAAAACATCTTTGGAACTGATAATGTCCTTGTACTTATGACAAAATAATCAAAGAAGCCTGTGAAGTCCTGTCATATGTTGATATTCCTCTCAAAATCTACTTACGACCAAATTAATCTAGAAAACCTTTATCAGTGAGACTGTGCATTTACATGTATGCAGCCACTAGTCAATTCTACTCACTCCCTTAACTGTCAGATATTCTGTTTCTCAGAACTCATGAAAATACCAGTTAAGCATATGGGTGACTACTGATATGAAAAACAGCCTTTACACTTCACATCCTAAAGCTTGGGCACTCATTTCAGTGTTCATTTGGCTCTCTATCACAGCAAGAGCAGATCTTGCCAAGTTCAGGTGCAAAACTGGAAAGTAAAATTAATCAAGAGTGCATCCTCCAAAATTTTCTTCTTCCCCACTTTAACGGAACATCTTCAATAGCCTCATGTTTCTATCAAGAAATCCATAAACAATTCAGAATATTGTAATGTCGACACAGTTAAAATTATAAAATGGTGTAGTGTGATAGAGATAGGCCTGTTGGAGAAACAATTGATGCTGAGGACTTCAATACTACTTACTTATGGACTGGAAAAATGATGAAGAGAGGTAAGGAAATTACAGACTAGCTTGACAGCTGCAGGAAAAGAGCTCTCATCAGCAGGTGAAGATCAAAGATCACCAAGCTCAGCTTCTTTTACTTTAGTTACACAAAAGGCAAGCAGAGATCAAGTACTCCCAGCTGGTTCTGTAATGCAAACTAGAGCTCAGTATTTGGGGACACCCAGGAAATTGACTTAGGAGGACATTCCTTGGAAAAGATAAATAGCTAATGTAGATCCATCTCCAGGAACAGTTTGCCAGACTTTGAATCAGTCAGCAAATTAAATTGGACCAGCAACATCTGAATAAACCCCACTAGTGGCCCAGAAGCTGAGTAAACTCAAAAACTCTGTTTTAAACCCACCTAATGACTCCAACAGAGAGATGCAGTAGTTAGGTCAGAGCTATTACTAGCAGTTACTGTGCTTACAGACAAACATTTTTTTGACTAACTGAATTAGATATGTAGCTGCCAGTATTCATCCATGTTGAGGCACCCTAAGAGATGCATTTAGGAAAAGTTTAACCACTGCAAAAATCATAAAACAGTATACATAAATATATATATAGCATACAGTAGATCAGAAGCTAGTAATTAAGTTTCTTGGGATCTAAAAAGTCTTTCTGGTAGTGACAATAGCTATCCTCAATGTCTACCATTGGATCTCTACTGGACTATATGGTGCTTGTTCTTCATCTACATTAGTTTCCCTGGCTTACACATATGTAAAACTGAAAAAAACTTTGAAAAAGTAATCTGCCTTTCTTAGCCTTTAAATATGTGCCATTCATATAACAGGAGTACAAACGGAACAGCTACTAAGTTGAGGTTCTACGTGAATGTGATACTTCAAAAGAGGTGAGGAAGTCCCCCTCATCATTCTTCTTCCTCCAGATTTATATGCTGAGAGTGATGTTATATGATGGTCTGCTGGGGTCAGTTGTCCCAGCTGTATCACCTCCCAGTTTCTTGTGTACACTCAGCCTACTTGCTGGTGGGGTGGGGAGAAGAAAACATCAACACTGTTCTCAGTAGAAGTCCAAAGCATAGCCCTATGCCAGCTACTAAGAAGAAAGGTAATTCTATACCAGCCCAAAACAGCACAAAACCACAACCCACTACACCATGGAGGAACTCCCACAGGAGCTTGTCACTGCCTCTAGTGGCCTCAGATAAACCTCTGCAGATGAAAGAGGAAGTTATCTTGGTTAAAATAGGGCTGAGACATTAACATAGCTCTGAAAATACAGCAAAAGGAACATCTACAACTTAATGTTTGTATCATTACCCAAAATATTCAAAAACATAGACAGATAAATGTTGACCTTCAAAGAGGTCCATTTGGTGTCTTTCAGTACCTTTTTACTGAAAAGATATGTATTTTGATATGTTTGTAAAGGCTATTAATATCAGCTTAGCTAATCACACCAAGAGAAGAAAGACAATGCTGCTTTGCAAATGCTAATAATGATTAATTAGGTAATGCCTCAGGCCAGTAGGACAAATCATCAATTATATTTTAACTAGAAGCACCACAAGAAGCTTATGGAATTCTGGGATTAAGACTCCTGGCATTTTTCATTTGTTTTTTGGTTTGTTTGTTGGTGGTGTTTTTGGGTTTTTTTGTTGTTGTTGTTTTTGGTGGGGTTTTTTTTGTCAATTAGCAAAAGGAAAAACAAAAGGAACAGACCTATGGGAAAAGAATTGTTTTACAGTCAGGTCAAATGGAGTTCTGAGCAACCCATTCTAGTGGAAGGTGTCTTTGCCCATGTTGGGAAGGTTGGATTACATGACCTTTAAAGGCTCCTTCGAGCCTGAAGTGTTCTTTTATTCTATGATTTGTGTTGCAGATCTGTAGCATAGTACTCCGTCATTTGGAGTTAAAGTATCTAGAGAAAGAACTTTTCAAAGTGATATAGACATTTAGGAGTCTAAGCCACAGCAATTCATCAGAATTAGGAATGTTCCATACCACAATAAAATATATATGCCTTAAAAGTTCAACTGATCTTAAAAATAAACTTAATTTTTAAATAATAAATAACATAGCTGTAAAAATATATTTTAAAATGACAAAGTGAGAAACTGATCAAAATAAATATACGTTTACCATGAGTAAGAAAAAAACACGTGAAAGCAGATTCTTCCACATGAGATTGCTGCAGGCTTCACAATACATTTTGCCAGACACGTGGATTTCTCTGCATACATGAGACAACAATATTGGCTTTGGTGATTGCACAGATTTACTTTTGTTGATTCTGGAGCTGTAGATGCAATTATTGTAATGCCAACAATATATCTGTGGTTTGTGTATTGTTCCTGAAAAAAAACCCGCAGATTTACACAACATTTTAATGTTATTTGACTAAGGTGTAGATTGAAGATACTGAAACCATTACCGCATAACATCATAAAAACCAGGCTCCAGGAAAAAAATACCATTTTTTTTCTAAAATAGCAGAGCAACTTCACTAAAAGCACTCAGAAACCTGATCTTCCCAGATGTAAAAAAGATAACACAATGCTCTCTCCTGCTCCATTGATTCTTTATGGGTAGATATGACTCAGTGACATCTGAAAGCTTAGCCTTTATCAGAATTAGAAGAGACCACATGATAGAGGCCTTGATTAGTCTCACCTAATCTTGAGTGGAGGTAACTAAATTAATCAGTGAGTCATCCTAACCTCCTCATATAATCTGAAGAAATGTTCATCTCCCAATGAGCTTTTGTGCAAACGAGGTAAATCAGCCTGTAAGGGCATCCAGCTCTGCAAACTGGCTGTGGAAGATTCTCAGGGAAAATTTCAACCACATCTTCGCATTTCAGGCTAAGTGAAATTAATTCTAGCCTAAAACCACAGCTAAAACTTTTTCTGACATCTCATGAATATCAGATGTTAGCCTAAAGAACTTTTCCACGTGTTTCCAAACCCTCTTTACTTCCTTCCACAACCAGCGAACACCACCAAATTATAATCTCAACTCATAAAAGAAAACAATTTTCAATGTTTCTTATTCCCTAATTTCTTAACTTCCAAACTACAGAATTACATTACAGAATTACATCTTTCACAGACAAGAGTCAAGAAAATTCTGGATCAAAATTCTGATCAAAAATATGCAACTGACAACCATTACATTTTTAAGTCCAGGTATATTCTTAGTATTCTTTCAATTCTTGCCCCAAATGCTCATTTAACTAAAATGAGCAATTTGTTGCTGCGGAGTATGTCATAGTGTGTATACTACATGTAGGTGAAGCCTGTACCTGCTGCTTAAAATTGAATTTCAAACATAACCAGTAAGTTCAACCAGTAACCATAACCAGTAAGCCAAATAAAAGCATCACAAATGATCCATCTGCTCTATTCACAGTTATAGAGTTGTTTTTAAAAATAGTTTAGTTATATCTTAGAAATAATAATACTAAATTCTTAGTAATGGAAACCCTCAGTGTCTAGTAAAAGTTAGATGCACACCTATTCCTAGTCAGAAGCATGAACTTTTATTCTTCTATAATGATTGTTGGGTTTTTTCCAGTTTCAGATACAAAAAGCTATCTGTATTATGATGACTTCTTTTGAAGTGAATCATTATCATACACTGTAGAATGTCAATTGCAAAATATAAAAAAGACTAAAAAATACAAGACAAAGACTTCATAAGTTTGCAATGCCTATTGCTTGGGAAATGCTCAGAAATCTCTTAAATAGGCAACTAAATAAACCTTTACAGTCTGTAAAAATGTAAAGGCTTATTCTACTTTCCAAAAGAATGGTGAAACTAAAGAGGTTACTCCTGATGTAGCCTCTAGATTAAAAATAAGTTACTTCAAGAGGAAATCTTATTGTTATTATCCACATCAAAGCTAAGATAAGAATTGCTTTGAAAAGTGAACACAGGAAACCTCATTTGAAAGGCCAACTGCTGTTGCCAAGTTTTACATGAAATCTTAGCAGTATGCCCAACCTATATATTCTTGACATATGAAGTTCACAACAACTGACGTTTTTAAACTATTACAAAGCTACACATTTGTACATTCTACAGTGTGAGTTCTGAAAGGGTTGTGACATCAGACAAGAAATATTTGGGCCATTCTGATATCTGTAAAAGGGCAAATGATTTTACAAAATGTTCTCTTGCTGACAGATGAATTTTTAAATATAGATTCTGTTTAATTTCAGCAAAAGTGTCTTTTAATGGTATGTGATGAATATACCGAAGATACATCCTCAGTTGTCTTTATGCAATGCATTACTTTATGAGTTACTTTATGAGTTATAACTTTATGTTACTGCAGAACAAACCTTCATTTGAATAAAAGGGAACTTCAGTAAGTGAAGGATGCATTTGCACATCCAGATACGTACTGTGTGATTTTAAGCATGACTTAGTGAAACTGACATGCTCAAAACCAGGTTCTCTGGACCAGAGATGATAGGCACAACGATGAAGGTGTAACCTTGACTAGCAGAACTTGCTCCACAAACTGCAGACAAATAGTAGCCTACACTAAGTTATTATTCATTCCTACACTAAGTTATTACTTATTGTCAATTGGTATACACAGACAAATGAGCATCATGAATTGTGCTCAGATTTTTTTATCGATTACAATTGATACTACACCAGCTAATATTGTGTTAGCCAAATGCATACATACATACACTTCCTTTCTCATTGTCTGTAGAAAATAAGATTTCTATTCCTCAGTATGTATAGGAGTATTGTGTGAAATGAGCAATGCCACAAACTGTTACTAGGTGCTAAAAAGCAAAATCAGAGTAATGAACAAATCGTTTCAGTGCAAGTGTCAGCGAATACAGGGCAAAGAGAAGAAGAACAAATTATGAGTGAGTCTTCTCAAACAGGTCAGGGATCAAACAAGGAAGCTTTGCAGATGTCTGGGAAAGGGTTTTATGGGCTAATCAGACTGCTTTAATAATGAAAAGTGAAAATATTTCATCCTGGAGAAGAGGAGGTTGAGGGGAGACCTATACAACTACCTGAAAGGAGGCTGTAGTGAGTCGGGTGTAGGCCTCTTCTCCCTAGTGATTAGTGATAGAACAAGAGGAAATTTTTCCAAGTTGTGCCAGAGGAGGTTTAGATTAGATCTTAGGAAAAATTTCTTCACCAAAAGAATGATGAGGCATTGGAACCGGTTGCCCAGGGAGGCGGTGCAGTTGCTGTCCTTGGAGGTATTAAAAACAGATAGATACAGCACTTAAGGAGGCTATTTCATGGTTAAGATGGTGTAGAACTGACAATTGGACTTGACGATCTTGAAGGTCCTTTCCAATCATGATGATTCTGTGACTTTATGATTCTATAGACCCACAACATTTATTTGAAGAAAGGAACCTCACAGCAACGTGCTTCTTGCATGAATGCTTTTTCTTGTGTCTCTATTATTTCTTGTGTCTATTTATTACGCACTTGTGTCTATTTATTACACTACATATGAGCCTCAGTAGGCTCACAGGTACCAGGTAACTACAACCGATATTTGATCTGAATAAGCTCTATAGAAACCTAAGTCCAAGTGAACACAATCTCTATCATAAAAATCAAAGTAATTTAAAACTGCGTTAAAACAATAGTAACAAAATTCCCTTGACTGGTGGTTTTTTATGATGCAATGAAGGCAGATTTTTTTTTTTTGCTCTATATTCCCCTTTATGAACTCACATCTTTTTCCCTTTTCAAGTATTTTATAAGTGGTATAAGTAATTTTATATTTATTTTTATGTTATAGAACAGTATAATATAAATTCTGGTCTGTTTTCCTGAATTAAGAGACTGAATGCATACACACATGAAAATAATCTTCCACTTGGACAGAATTACTGGGTGCATTAGAATTTCTCAAGCATTCTACCGAAAAAGCTAATGAATAGTCATGTACTATTACAGAGACAAACTTAACACAAAGTTTTTGTCTGTTGTAAACTTTACTGAAAGGAATGAAAGGAAAGAATTATAAACCAGTAATAACTTTAAGAGAACTATTATTTTCTTATAAAATAGTTAAATTTAACAAAATAAAATCTGGGGTTTAAATGCCAGCATATGTGCAATGCTGGTGCTATGTATACAACTACATTAAAAAACATTTAACACACTGAATGATCCACATTGCTAAAACTTCAACAGTTGTTATTTTACATATACAGAATGTGTCAAGTGTTACTGATATAATCAAACTCATAAAACTGTTTAAATATCATTCTAAAATGGATACATGAACCATTAGTTGTCACTAGTTTTAAAAAATGTATTATCAAAAACTTATTGAATTTGTTCACTTTTATCAGTTACTACTTCTCCCTGCACATCGTCTCTGTTGCATTCATCAGTGGTTTGACTCAATGAGATCAAGGGTCTTTTCAAATCTAAATTATTTCATGATTCTGTGGGTTAACATATATGCAGGGAGGAGCAAAAAAATTAAATATGTAAGTTAAAAACGTAGTGGGATAACATTGTTAAATAATATTCATTCTAATTCTCCTCAAATGTATTTCTGCTACCCTCTGGACAGTCAAAAGTTATCCTTTGAACTGAAAAAAAACACCTAAAAATGTCTCCAGAAACAAACTCCAATTTACTCTTTTTTGTTTTTGTCTTGAACTTAGGTGATGGGAAGACAAGAAAACTTCAACAGCTAGTAAATAGAGATGCCTCATTCTAGTTTACCAAAACTCATCACATTCTTAGGAAGTAAATATGAGGGACAAAATTACTCTCCAATTTAAATAGTACTATTGAACTTCATTCTAAACATGCAAAGGTTGGTGAGACACCAGCACAGATTGCACAGAAAGATTGTGGATGCCCCCTCAAGGTGAGGCCAGGTTGGATGGGGCTTTGATCCAACTGGTCTAGTGGGAAGTTTCCTTGCCTATGGAAAGGGTTTTGGAACTAGATGATCTTTTAGGTCCCTTCTACAGCAAACCATTCTATGATTCTATGATTATGATTTTATGATCTGTATAGTTACCCATGTAAGCAGTTATCTGCATGCTATCTGAAGGTATACCAGATAATATTCTTTCCAGCTTAGATTGATGACCTTCTAGTTGACTTACTGATGCTTTTAAAAGCTATCACATTGGTGACTGCAACAGATTCTCTAACAAAAAAGTGCAAGACCCTGTCATTCACATGGCAAGGCACAGAGATTTACTTATATATAAAGCCCATCATCATTATAAAACTGATTGCACTATGATAAGCATTAGTAAAAGCAGTAGTGCTAGACAGACCTGTTGCTTCTAAAGAATGAAATGAGGAAGATAGATTAATGAAAACTGTAAGCAGCAGTCAGTAAATCCGAAGAGCAGGTTCTTCAGAGAGTACACACAAACCTTATTTTAGAACTATCAGCATTGCAAATGGAAGAGGGTCATTTCTTTAATATAAAGTGGAATGCTTTAGTATTTCCATGCTCCATTCCTTTGTTAATTCTGTTAGTACATACACTAAATAGCACTAAAAAAACAACACATGGCATCAGCTTGCTTCCAAAAATTTTTCTCCTTCTCTCAGAGCATACACCATCATTTTTTTGTGTGTTTCTGTGCATCAAAGATAATAATAGAACTATATCAGCTTGAATTTTAACTTGGATAACTCAAATACAGCAGGAAAAAGTCTACACTCAAACAGAAATTTAAATGTATTCTAACTCCCGTTGATTGACAGTGGGTTTAATTTCCCCCCTGCCCACATCCACACATATAAAATGTTAACTCTGAACATAAATTTAAAATTACTTAAAATTATATAATTATATAATCAAAGTCTAAGAACCTCAGTTCCTGCTAAAAACTCTGAAGTGAGTCCTTTTAAGAAAGAGCGTAATTCTCAGCTTTTTGGTTTTTATCTCATATACAAATATATCTATATAATTTTAAATATAATTACAATAAATACTTAAAAGAAATAATGAAAGCTTAAAAAATCTTGACTTATCCTAAGCTGTTTTCAGTATTTTCTCTTCCAAAAGGTTTTGGAAAGATTTGTTTCTGTTCCTAATTGTAAAAAATTTCTAATTCAATATTTACTATGGAGTGGGAACTAAATGCCAAGTATGGGTAAAATATAATTTTTAATTTTTAACTCTTACCCTGCATCAGAGAAGGAAAAGAGAGCCCAGCACTGAAAAAAGAAATCTCTTGATCTTTTGTATAAAGGAACACATTTTATAAAGCTTAAACAAACTGTTTAGAAAGATATCTTAGGCTTTACTTATTCACCAGTGAATGATACTAGAACCGACTATATTTTCTCAAAGCCATGTCTCCACTTCCATAGCCTCCCCAGATACTAATTATTATTGCTGCAGATTCATCTAGCATGGAGCATCTACCTGTTTCTGAAAGCTCGCTGGCCTGTTCCAACATAATGTAGTGTGGAGACAAAAGAAAAAAGGCAAGTTAGGAGGCCCTTTTTAAATTGCCTAAGATACAGTAGGCCTGACATCTATATTAATTACACTGGAAAATATTTTGCAATTTTTTAATGACCTTTAGCACTAAGTGCTGTAAACTTGCTTTAAGTGTAAAAAGAATAATTTTCAAGTCATCTGGAATTCCATATTTGTCCAAATTGTTTGTCTCTCAGTCTCAATTAAAACTTGTGTCCTAGACCTCTGATGCTCTAGAACTAGGAGACTAGCATGCTGTACAGTGTAGTGTGCCCATAGCTGTAGAGGACTTGAAACCAGATAGAAGACTTTTTCCAGCCTTGCAGTGCTCATGGGAAAACAGGCCAACCATTTCTGTAACTATCATTTTATTAGAAGTGGTGAATTCTTTTGGAAGGGCATGGACCTGATGGAGCAGGTCCAGGGGAGGGCTATGAAAATGATCAGGGAGCTGAAATGCCTCTCCTGTGGAGACAGGCTGAGGGAGCTGGGGTTGTTCTGCCTGGAGAAAAGAAGGTTCTGGGAGAGCCTACAGTGACCTTACAATATCTGAAGAGGGACAGCAGGAACTGTTTGCAAGGGCCTGTAGTGATAGGACAAGGGGCAAAGGTTTTAAATTACAGTAGGTTTAGACAAGGTGTCAGGAAAACGTTCTTTACAATGAGGGCAGTGGAAAAACAGAACAGGTTGCCCAGGGAGGTAGCTGAGGCCCCATCCCTGGAGATATTCATGGTGAAGCTTGACAAGGCTCTGAACAACTTGGCCTAGTTCAGGGTGTCTCTGCTTGCTGCAGGGGTGTTGGAGTGAATGACCTTTAGAAGACCTTCCAACCCTAATGACTCTATGATTCTATGATTCTGGCACTTTGTCCCCTATTATGCAGGGGAAACAGGCTGGAGATCCTACCTGTAAATACTGTAAAATACAGATTTTCCAAATTACAGCTGGAAAAATACTTTTGTTGTATGCTGGCTGCATGCTTCCAACTTGAGCAATCAGGTTGTTCTACACAGTTCTGCTGCCTATCAGCTGTAGCAGGAGCAATATCCAGTTAAAAACATCTGAAAAGTGTCAGAAAAAAGGAAAGGTACACAGATAGCTTAGTTATCCAGTGAAGCTTACCAGAGTACACCAGTAGAGTAAGGAGCAAACACCCTGCTAACTTGAAACTTGTTTTTGTTATTCAGTTATGAGAAAAACAGCATTAACACAGACAATGTTTAGTACTAATTATGCTGTAACATTTTGAACAAGAAAACCATTCTGTTTCAAATATATTATTAGCGTTGAGTAAGACAAGGTTTTATAGTCTTAAACAAGCTACAAAAACATGAAATCATTTTGAATACATTCAAAACAAAATTACTGTGCTTACAATAATTTAACCCTTGAGATAGAAATTGTTTTCTAGTTTTCCATTCAAATAAGCCCCAAGAAGATTCACAGGCATATGCTACAGCTTGAGAGTCAACTCTTATGAGAAAAAAAAATCAAAATAAAGTAATGTCTTTAGAGAAGAATCCATGAAAACAGTTAATCTTTCTTTAATTAAACTAGTTTGGTTTCAAAAAGCAGGGAGACAAACAACAGACTTCAACAAAAGCAGGTTTTTTATGTAAACAGATGACACAGATATAGACTATATAGATTCTCCAGTACTTATACAAATAATATCGAAGGTGAGACCTGTCTGGGCGTAAACCATGACAGCATGGTGTAATTTGATATGGCCAATCAAACTACAATTTGGATCTGTTGCTCTGGCTATGATCCCTCTCAGCTTCTTCATAGAATCATAGCTTGGTTTGGAACATACCTTAAAAATCATTTAGCTCTAAGCTCCATGAGCAGGGACACCTCCCACTAGACCATCAACTAGACCAGGTTGCTCCAAGTACCATCCAACCTGACCTTGAACATTACCAAGGAGGAGGAATCCACAGCCTCCCTTACAGCAACCTGTTACAGTATCTTACTACCCTGAGAGTAAAAAATTTCCCCTTAATATCTAATCTAAATCTTGCCTCTTCTAGTTTAAAGCCATTGGCTCTTTTCCTATCACTACATGCCTTTGTAAAAAGTCCCTCCCCAGCTTTCTTGTAGGTCCCCTTCAGGTCCTGGAAGGCTCCTATTAAGATCGTCCCCGAACTTTTTCTTCTCCAGGCCGAAAAACCTCAACTCTCCCAGCCTGTCCTCAGAGGTGAGGTTCTCCAGCCCTCTGATCATCTCTGTGGCCCTACACTTTCTTGTGCACCTGAGCACTATCAAATGATGGAAATCTGAAAATTCCTTGATTTATATGCAACAACTAAAAAAATCGGTGCATGATCAATATGTTTCACATACCAAATCTCATAATAATTCAAATAAATCTCTAATAAACCTAAAAAAGAACTCTATTCTAGCTAGAAAGAAGAAAAATAGTTCTATCCCAGCTAAAATCAGGATAGTACTGAATCCTTACTTTAGAGTTACACACACTTCATTTGTTCTATCATGAAGGGTATTCTGAACGTGTCTACCTACATAATGTAATCTGCAATCAGAAAACAAAAACAAAATCCTGTTTAGACCTGGATTGTGCCACCTTTATTCACCTCAGAAAATTACAGTGATTTGGACTAACTGAAAAAAGTGCCATTTGCCAGATTGACAGGATTATGACCTCCTGAGAGTGAGTTGGCAAACATTCCTCAGCATTTGCAGACATGAAATTACCACCCTTAGCAAAACTTCCAGAAGACCGACTTTGCAAAAGCAAAGTGTGTTGAGATAAAAGATAGTGTGATCCTTGCCATAAGCAATTTAAAATGTATCATTGATACAAGTCACTAATACTCAGTTCAATTACAGCAGTTCATTGCTCTACCATAACAAAATAAAAGTTGGCCTGAGATATTTGGCAATGTAATCAACTGCATAATATGAAGAGCAAACAATGCACCTGAGATTCACTACTTAGCTATTTTCCTGACTTTATTAGCCTTTGAATTGCTCTAAACATGCTGTGTTGTTCATTACAGTTTTTCATCTCAACCTTTAAAAAAGTGTACTCCAACTAGTCATATAAAGCACTGACATTGAAGCCAAAAACAACGCTAAAACTTTATGAAAAATCTCCTGGGACTTTGAAACATGGAAAAGGCTTTTCCTGTTACTGTGCATTAAAGGTGATAAATTGACAGCTGTTCATATGGAAGTTTCCTGCAAAAAATTATGCTATGATGAAAAAACAATGGTATGATCACCCTACCTATACCAATGGATTGTTTCTTAAGGACAGACATCTTAAAAGCTAATACTTTATAAGTAGCCTAAAAATCTTCTAAGAAACCTAAAAATTAGCTTCTTAAGTGACGTTAAGTATCTATTTAAGCTCTTTTGAAACAGCCACTGAAAATTTACTTGTTTGAAATACTCATTTTCTGCTGAAGTTGTCAGTAGTAAAACAGCTTCCTTCTTAGTGCCTATACCAATTGCCCTCAATTTTATATATCCATGTGAAAGCTTCATGAGAAGTAGTGAAGACTCAGAGAAAAGTAGGAGTAGCAGTAGCTATGGGGCATTACCTCCTTTTTGTATCATAATGCAAAATCCTAAATAGCACTCACTGACTGATGTGCTGACGATCGAAGCTGTTATAATTGCACCCATAGACAGAACTGAGGAGCTAGCTCAGTATTTGTCAGAGACCTTCAGCTGATACAACATATCTTTAATTTTAACGTTTTCTTTTGCCTAAAGATCTACACTACTAACTAACAGTATTTATTTTTCCATTCAGTATCCCAAAAAAGTAATTTTACACATCTGGTAAGTTACGCTGAGGAAATGATAACATTTAATTCCCCAAATAGAATGTTCTCTAATTTTCTATCTTGCTATTAGTTCAAAGTATTCCTCAATGATGGAACAACAAAAAAAATCTGTAAGGCAGCCATGGTACTATAACAAAAAAAGTCCTTCATCACAGTTAGAGCAAACAATTTCAGAGTATTAAAACAAACCTAGAATAAAAAGGTGATAAATTTTAGAGTTCAGTATGAAGAAAAAGAATAGTAACTGCTTTGCACCAATGCAGACACCCTAAAAAGAAACTTTTATTTTTTTGCTCTGAGCTGTTAGTACCAACAAAGGATTTGTAACTGAAACATGATGGCAGAGAAGGAAGAGCTGCATACTCAGGAGCTTATGAAATAATTGTTTTTAATGATTCTGAAATTTATGTAGTGCATGTTAGTGAGGATATCCACAGACACATACCACTCAGAACAAGGACAAACAAAATCAAAACTTTGCCCTCCAAAACTTTGGTCCTCATTTCTTCTAGGAGAAAATATTAAAAAATAAAACCCACTGACACACAAATTTCAGGAACCATTTTAGATAATGGAAGGGTCGATATTCCATGCAGGTGTTGTTGAAGACATACTATATGCATAAATTTAGAGATTTATTTATTTATTTATTAACCACTTACAAGCATCTGAAGTGCAAGACAGTTAACTAGATACGTGGCAATTGTCAGCACAACTATGAAAATGCTGTTGCAATTTGTGCATTAGAAAACTCACACAGAAATCTCTAGCACTAACAAGGTTATCAGACTTGTAAGCAGAGTAGAAAAAAACTGGGCTATTTTACATGTAATAGAAAATCACTGCCTTCTGCCTTAAAAATAAATTTTAAAAAACCCAGAAAAAAACAGAAAAACAACCCCAAACCAAAAAAGAAAACCAAAAAAGCCACTACCACTCTCGACATTTTGAAACACTACACATTGAGGTTTTTTGATACTGAACTCATGTACCATCTTAAAACCTACTTTGAGGTTGACAAAAAGGTCAATATTTAATCAAGTTACAATAACTGTGTCTAAATATTCCTGATTTAAAGAGAAATTTTATTCCTACAAATACAAAAGCTTTATTCCAACCATACATTGCCAAAACCTGTGGCATCTATGAATTTTAAATGTATTAATCAGGACATAATTTATATAAACTTGCCTTAAATTGGAATGCAAGCAACTAACATTGGGTAGCTAAGCATAGCATGTAAATATATTGTAACAATGTAATTGCATAGCCAGAAAAATTTAGATAGGTATGTGAGCAAAAGGGTTAAAGGCAGATGGATTCAGTTGCAGTTTTGAGGCATTCAATTAAGTTGCCAGACAAAAACAAGATGAGCAAAGGGAACGCAAATAGGCAGAACATGCTGCTGAACATGCTGGAAAAAATGATTGTCATGACAAAAGGAAACCAAGCAGGATAAGAAGACTCCCCTTCTGGGAAGGACAGCAATAGCACAAAAACATCTGGTATATGACAGAACAAAAAGGCAAGCCTATTTTGTTTCTGACTTCTTCTTCATCAAGGAGCTCTTAAGCCTGATCAGCCAGATCTCTGCAATTAAGGACAATCAAGAACCACAGCCTTCCTTACTAAATATATGCTATCACCTTTATAGTATACTAAAAGCTAATTTAGAATATATTTTTTAAAGACTGTATTTTCATATCTATTGATGAATATCAACATTGTGTAAGAACTGCCATAAGCAATAAATGTGTTGTTTATGGGAGAAGTCAGTTAAGTTCAGTTTTAAAGCTTAAAACTGACCTTATTTGTTAGTCTGCGAAAGCTCCCATCCCAAAGATATCTAATTCCTCAGGACTGAAAAGCAAAATTACAAGACAGAATCTTAGCTCTATCCTGGCCCAAAGCAGGACAGCAATAAATACATCTCTTCAGCTGTAACACATCACTGTCTTCATTACTCAAACTACTCAACTAATCAAGTTTATATTCTCAACAGAAAAATCCTGTTGGACTGACAAATGGAGTATTAATAACTTTATGGAATTCTATTGCTTATTTAAGCACTTCCAAAAATTATTTTCCTCTTAAAACCATTGCCTTTTTTATGTACTCCTCTTATGCAGTATTGTAAAGCATGTGTTTCTACTCATGTCACTATTTAGTAAATGTTACATCATTTTTGCAATATGACTGTCTCTATTGGAAAATATCATTCCAGCTGCATCACAGTTGCAGTGAATTTAAAGCCCTGTTGACAAATGCTTTGTTTCAGTCAAAACCTGCCAGGTTTCCACTAATTTCAATGGCACACCTGAAAGATAACAGTAATATTATGCGTGGCAGTTCTGAAGGTACTGTGAAGTGTTAAAATGTCATCATGACCTGCACAGCATAAAGCAGTATTGTGAATTTCTTTGTGGTAAGCATTGTGCCACTTGTTCTAGGCTCAGATGTGGATGAATTAGCCAGTTACATAAACTTCCTTACTTCACTCTGCTTCTCACTCATGGTTCAATTATAGCTGCTGTTCCCAACATGTTCTTCAATGCAATTACCTCACAAACAGAAACCAAAATTAGATTGAATGTTTCCTGCAGGTATCACTGGGCAAAATTAATACATACTGAACTCAGATGAGCTACGTGCCTTTCTTCTGAATTCAAAAGACCTTAGAACTCAGCAGGGAGCATGCAAATTATTTCAAAAGAAGCCTGCATGTTGCATAAACTGTAAGTTAAATACACTGTAAATATGAATCTACATCCTTTCTCAAGAGGCTGAGGTTCAAACAGTATTCTCATGTGACATTAATGTTTCCTTCAAAGACTTTGTCAGTATCTTCAGGCAAAACGGAGGAAGTAAAGATCTAACAGTAAGAATTTCTTTATTTTTTTAATGGTAAAAATATTTGTGTTCTGGGGAAAATAAGCCTTATTAAACATCATAAAGGAAAAGGAAATTTTCTCCAATTCATCTTAAAGTAAGTAACTGAATGTTGAAATGTGGTTATTCCTTCACATGCTAATAAGCTCAACTAAAAATGTTGGGGTTTTTTTTCTACTCTAGGCCCCTAAGCAGGTGGTTCATTTTTTTGTTTTGGTTTGGGTTTTTTTTTTTTTTTTTAGTATCTGTTAATTATCTGTTACAGTCCTTTACCTTATTTTAAATGTTCACCATGCAAAGAAATAGCTGCTGAAGTTTATTAAACTTTCTAATTAATATATTAAGATTTGTTAACAGGCCTGTGAAGATATTTTGAACATCTGGAAGGCTTTATAAAGAAAACTACAGAGCAAAAAAAAAAGTATTATAAGAGAGTAAATATAATTCAGAACTAATAGCTATCAGTTAAGATATTAAGCAGCTTCTTCTTCAACAGTTGCAGAGTTCTTAAACTATAGCTACTTCAAATTAAATAGTTGGGTTAGAGTTTCAGCAACTGTAGTATGATTATTACTACAGAAAGTCACTGGATAAGATTTTTGCACGATACATTTTAATACTTATTTACCAGATATAATGATTCATCCCCTTACCATTGAATGGTGGAGGCCTTAATGTTCAGCTGAAATTTTCTATGCAAACAGTACTTCCACTCACCTTCTTCAGGAAGGGTATAAAGCAATAAAAATCTGACTTTTATTTAACATGATACACCTGGCAGTCAGTAAGGCATTAATCTGTGTCTCAAAGCACCCACAATATGGGCAATTAAAGATTTAAGCATCATTCCATTTTGCCCATCTACCTTATAAGAGATTAATATGGAAAAGTATGCTTTTAATACAGAAATGCCTGACCTTTTCAAATTAATCAAAAAGGGAAGATATTACTTTCTGCAAATGTGTGAAAGGTTCACAGGCCAAATCCTGATTTCTGTTGTCCTCTGTAATTTTTTTGTTGTCCTTTTACTATGCCAAGACATGTAATTTCTCCCACGCTAGGCCCAGCAGCTGCATACGCAACACATAGAACATGAGTTTCAAAAACTTCTCACTGATAATATCACCATCACTTCAGATATCACTGAGAAAGCCAAGGAAGCATTTCCTAATCTTACTAGAGTGCAATAAGCTTCAATCATATTAACCTACTGTATGTAGTATGAGGAGCTAAAGAATTAAATTAATTTCAGATTAATTAAATCTGAAAGCTAAAGGCTTTCAGACTCTGAGAGAGGCAGAACATGGAGAGGTCTATTCCCTCCCATTCCCTGCCCATACTCTATAAAGGTCAGGCATATGGGCAGCCCTTCCTCTCTTCTTTTCACTCGCTCCTTGCTCTGTTGTTGCTGTTCCTCTGAGTTCCTTTAGCACCAGCTCACCACGTGCTTGTCAGAGTCCACATCTCTCAGGTGATGGGAAGAGCCATGGTCCCCCCTCCTGAGGTTGTCTTGCCACAAGGGACCCTCAGGCATCTATCTCTGCTGCCATCGAGATCAGGTTTTATATGTTTATTTATTTATTTGTGTATATTTGTATTTTTTTTCTTTATCCCTTACGTTATTGCCTTTTCCCTGTGCTAGTAAATCTGTTTACAATTTGTTTTTTCAATTTCCATCTTCAAGTCTCTAGTCTTTATTACCTTTTTATCTTTCTTTTGAAGGGGTATTAGAGAATAATTCTGTCCTTTGGTTTTTTGTCCACCTCAACTGCTAAGCCGTGATACTACTCAGGGAGAAAAAGTCAACAGGTAAAAACAGGCAGACTATTAAGTTGTCAGATGTTCAGCTAAAAGACAGTCTGACTGAGATACATAGGGTTAGAGGGATTTTCATAAAGACCTAAACTCAGAATCTTCCTTAGAAAAGCTGACGGCAGCTCAAATTAAAAGAGAATTTAATTAGTTCTACAGTACAAGTAGACTGCATTGTTTTTCAGTCATATATACAGTAGGAAAGAAACTATATACAAGATCCAGGCGTTACCTGGATACCTGGATACCACATCAGCTGTTTAGGTATCTCATTTGGATGAGACAGCTTTCTTTTGTCTGCTTACCCAGAAATGGCTGAAAAGAATTTGAAGACATTCACATAGAGACCATTGAAGTAATTACCCACATCATACCCATTACCAACATAAGCTAAGACAGACAACATTGTTAAATAACTATTTACTTCCTCTCTATTACTCAGAATGCACATGTGCAAAGTATAACCAGACCTACAGATATCACTGGTGGTATTTTTAGAGACTTTATCTAGAAGAACGTACTGTATTTGTTGAAAATACAATATTCAAGAAACAGTAGTCTTTTTTATGTAGTTAAAGACTTAAAGCCCATATGCACACCTACAAAGGAGCCCAGACAGACAATGGCACTGTAGGTAAAGCACAAAAAATATCCCATCCTGGCTGCTCTCAAACCCATCAAAGGGGCCACAAGCCCGTCAAAGGGCCATTTCCACAAGAGAAGAGGAGCACAGATGTGTGGTGGCAGGAGGGAAGCCAAATAAAGGGCTCAGAAAAAGGCCTCTTCCTGTCTTGGCCCCTCTCAGGGCCAGGAGATGCTCAGCGTCACTGTCCACTTCTGAGACACATCATGATGAGTCAAGCATATAGCACCTTGCCAGTTGAAGGAGGGTTACTGCCTAAGGGTATGGAACACATTCTGGGATTGTGTAAGACTTAGGAAATATTTGGATATGGAAATAAAGGCAGGGAGAAGGATGAATTTGGGGAGGAATGTGTGTGGGGAAAATAGTGTTAAGAGATAAAAAGGAATATTTCCTTGTAAATAAATAATTTGATCACCGGTACACCGGTCTAGCCAGATCCTTCACCTGATCAGTGCAATCCGTCCTATCTTCCAATTGAATTTCAGTATAATTCTTTTCTGGGGTGAGGGACTACATCTGTGTGCATGTGTGTTCTGGTTGGTCTGAGGGCAGTAACTGGAATCAGACTACTGGGAATGATGCATCTGCAGTGTCAGCAGCTGGAGAATCCAGGATGATTAAGTTTTAGTGCCAAAAAACATGAGCTGGCACTGCAGGTCATAAGATCCCATGTGTGCACAACACCAGCAAATGGAACAAATGAAGGTCTGAGTGCCAACAGCCAGACTGGCAGCAAAGTCTGATACACCTGCATGCCAAATTATGGAGACCAGAGGGAATGAGATCAAGTGCCAGCTGTGAGAATAGGACCAGGGGTCAGAACCCCTTGTGATCATGGTGCCATCAACTGCAACAAGTGTGTGAGTGCTAAGAAATATCAAACTGGATCAGATGGAAGGTAGGTGAAGTAGTCTGGGAGCCAAGAAGGGAGGTCTCTAAGGAGCATCAGTGGACATGGCCATCTACCAATGAGACCTGTGGCCTCTCTGTCCTTCTGGGGGTGAGATTATACAGGTGTTGGCTCCTGGGATGAGTTGAGCCCCAGCTGCTTTGGGTGAATGTGAGCATGCATGTGAGTATATGTGTGAGTTCCTTTGCACCAGGAAATGGATTTGGATTACAGTTCCAAGAACTCATATGTCCAGGTGCCAGGAACTGAGGAGACTGAATCACTAAGCCCAATGTCTGACAAGATGAGAATTGTATATATATTCTCAGTAGCAGACCTCCACCTTGCTCAAGCAGACACAGGAGGAGAATGAGACTGTTCCCTGCACACATGTAAATGCAGACCTAATTTGTGGAGGTAGCTATAGATCTGCATGTATGCATATATGTGGTGTGTATGCCTTCTGGGAATACAGTTTCAACCTCACTATTGGTTTGAGCTGAGGCATGGGGCTGTGTTACACTTTGGCCTCTCTTGGGCTGTAAGATCCAGGCTCTATTTTTCCCTGACACCTGAATACAGAGGGAAAATAAAAAACAAAAGACTTATGAAAAGTACGTTCTCTCTTCTCCCTTTGGTGTTAACAGCTTTTTAAAATGCAAAGCTACATTTCAGTACTGACAAGGAGAAAGATTAAAAAAAAAAAAAAAAAGTTATCCCAGAAATGGCTTCAATAGGGCAACATTCCATTCACATTTTAAAAACTAAAAAATTAAAAATTACATCTGCATTGCTGGAATGCAGTCATTTACTCTCTTGAAGGAAAAAGACTTTCATAGGAAAAAAACCTGTCCTGCAGACACAGATGACATTAGTCTATCACTGACCAGCTACTGTCATATACCCTGCTGAATTTATTAGTAAATTCAAAGCATCACAAGTTGCAAGGTACTTCTGAAAATTGCCTAATCCAATATCAAGCAGGGGTAGCTAGAAGAGGTTGCTTATAACTGATTCCAAGTGGCTTTTCAGTATCTTCAAGGGTGGAGAATCCACAAGCTCTCTGGGCAACCAGTTCCAGGAACTGAGTTCCATCAAAGTAAAAAAGCCTTTTTCATATTCTTGAAAGGAATTTTCCTAATTTCAGTTTGTGTGTATTGCATCTTGTCACTCAGCTGTTCTCCACTGAAAGAGAGCATCTCTATCTTCTTCTCTTGTCCACTGCATATTTAAAAATAGGTAAAATCCTCCCATGAGCCTTCTTTGTTGCAAGGGCACATTTTTGCCTTACAGTCAACTTGGTGAAAATAGGATCCTCAGGTCTTTTTTTTTCCAAATCTCCTTTCCTGGTAGCTGGTCCCCAGACTACACATGTGTGGTGTTAGTATTTCCCAGGTGCATTCCTTATCTATTGTTCAACTTCATAAGGCTTCTGTTCATCTGTGTAGGCCTCTAGCTACATTCTCTTTTTTTTTTTTTTCTATGTTATTACCTTCTAGCATACTAAATGCAAACTGGAAAAAAAGAAAGAAAATTGCAAAATGAAACAAATGCTATAGTTCCTGCTAGTTAGTCACAGCAAACTGTATATCATCTATAGTGCATGAAGATTACATGTGAAAAGGGAGCTTGGTCTTGCTTTTTGTTCTCTTTGTAATAAAGGAATCTGCATCTGATAAATGACTGTTCTTGACTCAAATTCTCAGCTTGTATTTATTCACAAGGCTCCATTGAAGACAAGGCAACTACTCTCATTTGTACCCACTAAAAATATAGCTCATTATAAGCTTCTTTACTATGTTACCCATTAAGTGTGAATGTCAATGACTTCTTTCCTAATAGGAAATTAAGCTGATGTAGATAGCCTAAATTCCTACCTGGTATACTTGGAAGTCTAAATATCATGTTTGTTCAGTAGCTTTGCTCTTTGATGGGTAATTTTCTGAACCATACTCCCTTGTTGCAAAGCAAGCAGATGAATAACTAGTGGAAATAAGACAATTACTTTCATGCCACCACTGTTCCCATACAATTGGTAAAAAGCAGAAAAGTTTATATGTCACAGTGAATGCTTCCTGACTAAGTCTTGTACTTTCACTGGAATATTGAAGAGAGAAAGGCAAACTAATGAACAATCAGCACTTGGTATTTCTCACATTATTTAAAAAAAAAACAAACTACCTAAAATCCAGAACCATGAAGTAAAACACATCTTATACAACAGCTATTAGAGGATTTCATTGTACAAAGTAGACAATAGCAAAGAAATTACCTCTTTAAGTCTCATTAGACTTAAATATTTTAAGTGTCTGGTAAAAGGCTACTTATAACAGCTATTTGTCACAGTCAAAAAGTATGAAACATCTTTTCTAAATGAAGTTTATTTGGGGAAAATTACCCAGGTTTCTCAATTGGACAAGCCCCCCTTTTAATATGGATACTTAGTATAATCCTCTAAGCACTATCTACAGGTTTCTTTGGTCAGACAATGAACAATTGCATCAAAATATTTTTAGTGAGGTTCAAAAAGCACAAAACAAGATAGAAACTACTCATGAAAATTAACTACAAGTAGTTAAATGTGAGTGACAGACAAGGGAAAAAAGTATTGCTTCTCAAGGATGAACAAGACTAACACAAAGAACAAGTGACAGCCAGATACCATCAATATAAATCTGGACAAGCCTTCGAAATATCAATACGGTGACTGTAGGAACTCAAGAAGCTCTGAGGAAATCTTAGTAAACTTTTAAGTGCTACACTGCTTTCTGAAAGATGAAGCTTTGCTTATTACAGATAGCTGATATTGCCAACAGATAAAAATATTAAAGGTACCTTCTGAAACAAAAATTTCCGTTTTATACAAGGTTAATATTTAGTCAAAAAGTCAACTTGCAACAGTGTGAATTACTTACACTATTTCAATACATTTATTGAAAATAAACCACTGATCCAATCTTAAAATAATAGTAGAAAATTGAGAATTTTTTTATTCTTCTATTTAATAGGAACAAGTAGGGCTATAGAAGATTAGAAAAAAAACAAGTGTAATGCCTGTGTATGAAAAGGTAAAAGAAGAAATAAATAAAGAAAAAGCAACCTGCTTTTAAATTAAAGGAACCTTGTGAGACACATAGCAGATTATCAATGAATGTTGAAAGGTAAAAGACAACTGAAATCAAATAGGGATGCAGTAAAGCCAAATGGTACTCAACCTTCTTGCAATAAGATAAGAACTCCTCTTAAAATAATGGACAAGAGACTGCATATGTCTTTATTTTAAGCAGGGATTTTGACATGAGCTCATATGACATTCTCATATGCAAATTAATGAAATATAATATGGATAGAAGAATCGTTTTTTATAGTCTGTAACTCTCTCTTGTAATGTAAGGATTAAGCATAACTCCTCAGAAGATCTATCTTGAGTCTGGTTATGTGTAGTGTTTCAAGTAATGATTTGGCTGGTGAAATAAATGCTATATACATCAAATTCACAGCTTATGATAAAAGTTGTGGTTTGTAAGCATACTGGAGATCCATATGAGAATTTATAATAACCGCACCCCATTTCTTTTTTATCACTGACAAACGGACCGAGACGAAAGCAAAGAGTATGAGACAATAAAGACAAGGTAGGGTACACCATGTAGGTAGAAAAAACCCTCATAAAACTCATGCAAAATCATAAAACTCAATGTTACTCAAAGATAGAGAGGAAAGACTTAAAATACTGCTACAATACTCTCCAAGGATCAGAGATTAGATTTATGTCATAAGATTTATAATGTAGTTGTTATCAAGTGGATTTGCAGTAACAATGAAAATGTCTCCTAATAATAGGAGAGGAAAAATTTCCCTCCAAATAACTTTAAGATGCAGTTTGGTGTGCTTTTGACAGGCAATGGTTCAAAATCATAATTTTTTACCAAAATCACAATATATTTTGCAGCCATACATACTCATTTATATTCCCTGTATAAGGATGCACATGCTCAAAAAATAAAGAAATTGACATTTTAAAATTGTTTTCTATACCTTTATAGATACACACACATTTTCCTGGTTTAACTCTCCATGCCCATTGGCAGCTCCCATCTGATGCCTACAGCTTTGACTATTGTTGCAAGACGAACCTCTCTTAGGGCACAGCACTCCAAGGTCCAACAGGTGTTCCAGCAGAAGTGCACAAAGAGTGCTGAGTCTGTTGCCCTCAGGACTGGTTAGCCTGGCTCAGTGCTACTGCTCCAAATTCCAGTGAACTCTCTGCTGGCTAGCTCAGGAGTGAGCTGAGCCTGTGCTTCAAGCCTCACCTTTTATTGGCCCCCTAATCCTGCTCATGTGCAGTTGGGGCCCATCCTAATCAGACACAGGTGGGCCTAACACAAGCTCATGCCCACTGCCTGGTAATTAGTGGCACCTGGTTGCCTCATTTCACTACAGACTATGACCTTGTTAGTCAAGCAGTGATGCTAACAAAGCAGTGTCCACCCTGTCCCTGTCCCCTGTCTTTGCTTGTTGGTTCCATGCAAATGTTATTTGGGTGGTTACAAATTTATTTAGTATTTACAAATTCTATAAGATTCCTCCCTAATTCCTCTTTCATTCATAAGTTCACTTCAACTTAATTTTTCGCACAATTGACTTAAAATAATCACTAGTTTTCTGCTAAAAAAGTCACTGAAAATGGTACAGAGATCATGTATATTATTTAGGAAAAATAGTCAATCACTGACCTTCAACATTAATAAGTCATATTTGTTCTCAGGTTTTTACAAATGGGAAGAACTATGAGATTTTTTGTTTTAATTTCTTTTGTTTTTATTACTGAAGTGACAGGTTCCCATCACAGGGTGATTTCTAATTTAACCAACAGAACGTAACATTGGGATTTTTTTCCTTTAATATTATTATCACTAATAGAATTTGCTATAATTTCAGAAACAAGTTAGAACTCTTCTTCCAAATCAGTTGAAGCCATTTTTCAGTCAAAATAGGATGATTACAGTTTTGTTTTATTTTGCCTTGTTTTTAAAAATAAGAATGTTTTGTATTCAATCTTATTTCTGAGTACTTTTTTTAGTGTTTTGAAACATATCTGGAAGTAAACCTCTGTATTATAAATGAGCTTACTCTTAACCAATATGAAAATGATTTTTTTAAATTTCACACTATCTCATGTCACTTAGAAAAAATGTTTTTTGTACTTTCACACCCTTATTATGAATAATGCAAAGTCAGTTAATAGAAATTGTTCTGAATTATGAATTAGAACCAAATTAAAAATGTATAATTACAGAAAAACAACAAATGCTTGTTTTAAATTCCCCTTCCAGACAGGTAACCATTTTTAACTTCATATGTTACCCACATTTGATCTATATCTTTATTCTTATGGCTAATGAGGAACAAATTACTTATTACTCATAACTGACACTAAGTACCCACTCTTGCACAAAAGAAGAATATTACAATTTACATTTAAATGAGATTTGAAATGTTAATGAACAGAGACAGTATTCTAATTATCCATAAAAATACATAAAATTAAGGTGAACTTTAGTATATGAATTACTTAAGGATCATACTCTGTCTTCACCTACTGGAGAATAGTGAAGAACAGTTCAGTATTTGTTTGATAATTCTGAATAATTGGGGGTCAAGAATAGGGAAACAAAGCCACTGTGTGTTTAATATTACTCGGTAGAATAGACATGGTTTATTTTTATCTTACACATTCAAAAACAGCTTAGAAATATGCCTCAAAGACAATTATTGTTTTCTGTGAGTTTAGGCAGAGCCTCAGATTTAGGATGTGGTTCTTCCCAGGGTCAGTTGGGCCCAGATGGATAATTTTGGCCTCTATATCCAATTGCAATATTTAATTTCCACTTGTCTATGGAATGTTTTGGTTTGCTTGCTTTTGTTGAGTCTTATTTTTGGGTTTATCTTGGTTTTGCGGATCCTTTTTTGGGTGCTGTGTTTTGTTGTTGTTTTTTTTTTACATAGTTTTAATTTAAATTTTTTTTGGCATCAATTCTTTGAACCATCAACAATACAAAAAATAACCCTGAAACAAGACTCCTAGGACAACAATTTGTGCCATGATAAAATTTCTTGGGTTTCTTACTAAATTTTTTTTTTAAATAAGCAGTACCATATTTGTTCATATTACATGAAAATTGATAGTTCATAAGAGGAATTTGATTGAAAAATGCAAAGGGATTGTAGTAGAACGACATCTCAAATTTTATGTGACTGTTCAGACAGTACTTAGCTATACCTTATTTTCAATATCATGGTCACACAAAGTTGGTGAAAAAGTCAGTATAGTCCAAACAGATTTAATATGGGGATTATAACAAGATTCCTGAAATAACTCATTATTATATTATTAAACTACATTATTTGGTATATTTTAAATTGTATTGAAAGTCTATACATTAGTTTGAATCTCTTTCTGTTCTGATACTGAAATGCTTTTCACAACTTTGAGACTTCCTTCCAGTGATAGCCTAGTGTGTTTCCATACTGCTTTCCACTGACTTACCAGTCTGCTCAAAAATTCACGTTCTGTTGTTCTCTGCATCTCTTGCTCTTTTGCAGCATGCTCTTTGTTTGAAACTCAGCAACATTTGCTGATGACTGGAAATATATTTTACACTGGAGAAGGTCTTAAAGAATATTGAAATGATTGACAGATGGAATGACTACCATCTGAGTCTACGTTTTTAAACATTATCGCTATTACTATCTTCTGCTTCTCTTAAGTCAAGTAAAGAAATAAGAGATAAGGAGCTCCCAAGATTTATTTTTAAGAAGGTTAAAAGTTCAGCAATTTCCAGATAGACAAGGTCAATACCAATTCCACCCATAGTATCCAGAAAATGAGCTTTACAAGAGGTTACATAGCTGCTGTTGATTAAAAATTAGAATAACACTTGCAGGTTAGCTGTTAATTACTCACAGCATTTGGCTTACATGTTTTGCATTAAAGGTAGACAGACAAGACATATAACCATGAAAAAAATAAAAAAGGCATACTGACAAAAGACTTTCAAGCAATACATTAAAAGTCAAGATTTCTAGGGGACTAATTAATTAACTTTCTATTCTAAGCAGAAATTCCCCATCACCTGCAGCTTGAAAAATTAACATAAAATTGGAAGAACTTTCCTTAGTCTTTGCGTTCCAAACACCTCCTGTAGAAATAGTTAACGCTCTCTAAGATTCTGGATTATAATAGGAACTAGGAAGTTTCACGTGACAGATCACGTAAAGGGACAAATCTCTTGCACAGCAGCCAGCCTGGGTAGAAACAGTAATTTTTCTTAAGTATTTTAAGCCTGGGTGAAAAGCTTATGCTTAAAATTCCAGAAAATATTTCATAAACTACTGATTTGGGATTAAAAGAGAAATCAATACAGTGATTGGAAAACTCGTAAAAATGATTCCTCAAAATCAAATTTCTAAAAAATCAGAAATCTACAAGTTAAGCATTCATGTCTGATGGGACTTATAAATAATTACTGTACAAACAAATGGAAAAAGCTGGAATGCTTTTGTTATAATACTTTTGTACATATTTTTAAAGCAAACTTTTTAAGGAGCAGACTAGCCAAAGGCCAACTCCTTTTTTTATGCATATCTGATGCAAAATACTTTTTTTTGAAAAAAATGCTTGTTTGTTGCTGACAATTAGACACAAATCCTGTTGCAGAAGCCAGTCCCAACTATACACACAAAATTTTTCTGCATCACTGGAGTATAAAACTTTGTTGTTCAAGATCTTGTACCTAGGATATACTAACCATGGGTATTCATACACCCTGGGGAGTGAGAGGCTGGAGGGCAGCCCTGCAGAAAGGGATCTGGGGGTTCTGCTTGATGGCAAGTTGAAGATGAGCCAGCAGTGTGCCCTGGCAGCCAGGAGGGACAACAGGGTCCTGGGGTGCATCAAGCCCAGCATTGGCAGCCAACTGAGGGAGGTGACTGTCCCACTTCACTCCACACTGGTGCAGCCCCATCTCCAGTACTGCGTGCAGTTTTGGGCACCACAGTACAGAAAGGACATAGAGCTACTAGAGAGTGTCCAGAGGAGGGCTATGAAGTTGGTGAAGGGTTTAGAGGGAAAGCTGTATGAGGAGTGGCTAAAGGTACTTGGTCAGTTCAGCCTGGAAGAGACTGAGGGGAGAGCTGATCACAGCTTAGTGCTTCCTCACCAGGGAAGGAGGAAGAGCAGGTGCTGAGTGTAGTTGCACTCTCTGGCAACTGATGATAGGATGGACCCAAGGGAATGGTAGGGAGATGCACTGGGGGAAGTTTAGATTAGATAATAGGAAAAAAATTTCACCCAGAGGGCAGTTGAGCAGTGTAACAAGCTCCCCAGGGAAGCATTTATGGCACCAAGCCTGCCTGAGTTCAAGAAGCATTTGGATGACATGCTCAGGCACATGGTGTGATTACTGGCGTGCCCTACACAGGGACAGGAGTTGGACTTCATGATCCTGATGGGTCCCTTCCAACTCCGCATTCTATGATTCTCTTCTATGATTCTATGATTCTCATTGTGTGAAGGTTTTTTTTCCTCTCTTTTTCAGTTTTTGTGTTAGCTCTTCTTTGTACCTCCACTTTTCTTCATCTCTCTATACTTTTGGTGTTTTAGCCATAAGCACTTTGGTCTTAGACAGGAAAAAAAGGAGCCAAGTTGTATCTGGATCTCTCCTTTGTCCTGTCAATGAAAATTCATTTCCAGTGAGATATGATTTTCTAGGTGGGCTGTTTTCTATTTTTTTAGATTATGTCCATATTGAGTTTTTAATGTATACTTTCTGAGAATTTCACTATTATTTTTATTATTACTTAAAACTCATTAAGGTTGTCTCCTTTTCCTGAACTTCTCTGAATTGTGCAAACAAGTGGCACTAAGCATATGACAGATTTTTTTCTTGAACTATCAGTCTATAAAATGTATTTGGAAATATTCAACACAATTCTTGAGTTCTAGGATCTGTATTTTATATTTCCACCAAATTGCACTATACATGCAATCAGAGTAATCACTATTGACATGTTTCATTTTGGAGATCATCAAGGTATCACCTTTACATCAGAAACCTCTTTCCAGAAAATTTGGAAAAAATAATCCAACTTTTTAACTTCCTTCATTACAGATGCTTATGATCATATTGTAAGTGGATTTTTGTAAGGAGCCAGAAGTGTATTGCTCTGTACTCCAGATAATCCATATAAAACTGGAACTACTCAGCTGAAACAAGTCACTAAAGAATCTGTCCAGCCAGCAAGATGAAATGAAACTTTTAAATCTCTTTCAGTATAGAGAAAAATTTTACGTGCTTCAAAATGGCAATGTTTCACATGGGTAACCTGATGACAGGAAGTAAATTCACACTACAATCATTCATTCTTGTCATCTCCCTGCAGGTCAAGAATGTTTCCATTTTTTGTGGCTTTCCTATGAGTAGTTGTAAAATTGGAAGTTTCATTTCATTTGTCTGACATGAGGTTTCTGAGTTAACTTCACTCAAATATTGCCCAAAGGAGAAATTAGAGTTCTGGTTGAACTTCCATAAACAAAAGACCAATCTCTACAAAATATTACTGCCAGTGCCTGTTCTGTATGGTAAGTGGATTTTAACTGCTACTTGCATTTTTTCTGTTACTCCTGTAACTTAGTGAAGGAAGTGCAGAACATAGCTTAATATCTTGCCTAACACAGTTATGGGCTTTACAATGCATGAGCTGCTAAAATGCATACAGGTCCTCTGTGGACAGAAGCAGAAATTAAATCCTTTGTGTATCTATTGTTATTAAAAACCCTCTCAAAATTGTGTGTGATGAATAATAAAAGTCAGCATTACCCAATGATTTTCTGACCTTAGTTCTGTGGAAACAGTGTTCAATTATTTTCATCAAGTTCCTTTTTTTACCCAAATACTACACACCTGATGATACTCCCAAGACATGGGTTGAAAACTTACCTGCTGTATCTATTTGCCAGAACCATTTGTATTTCAAAGGTCCTCCATAAATTATAATTGCTTTTCACAAAGGGGCAATAGGCTCTAATAATAAAAATCTGATCATTAAATTTGTACTGGATCTGACTGGGATGCAGTTAACTCTTTTTCTTAGCAGCCCATATGTACTGTGCTTTGGGTCTGTGACTAAACCAGACTCACTAACATACCAGTGCTTTGGCTCTTGCTGAGCAGTGTAGAGAAAACAAGATAAACCAGGTGCCTCGAATTGCCAGTGAGTGGGTGTGAGTCCACCTGTGCCTGATTAGGACAGGCCCCTATTGGGCATGAGCAAGATCAGGGGGCCAATAAAGGTGGGACACACACCCACAGAGAAAAAGCTCAGCTCACTCTGGTGCGAGGTATGGAGAGGCCAGCAGCTCGTCGAGCCTCTGGAGCAAGAATGGCTCCTCCCGCTACACTTCTACCCTGGAAGCGCTGTGTGGTGGCTGGAGTCCTGGAAGAGACCAGCAGCTCGTCGAGCTTCAGGAGCAAGAATGGCTCCTCCTGCTACAGAGCAGTGTTGGCACAGCACCAGGGTTTTTATTCTTTCCCAGCAAGAGAGTGGGTGGGCACTCAGCTAGGACAATTGACACAGATTGACCAAAGTCATATTCCATGTCATATTATGTCATACTTAGTAATAAAAGCTCAAGGAAAAGAGGAAGAAGGGGAGGTGTGGTGGTTATAGCATTTGTGTTCGCAGGGAACCTTTTTTCATGGTCAGGCCTTGCTTTCCAGGTGGTGGTTGGACATCTGCTTGCTGTTGGGAATAAGTGAGTGAATTACTGCTTTCCTTTGCTTGAGCATACAGCTTTTGCTTCACCCATTAACCACATTTACCTTAATCCATGAGATTTCTTGCTAGCTTTCTACTTTCTCCCAGTGTCACAAGTTATGGGAGGGACCAAGAGGCCATGGGGGTTTGGCTGCTGGCCACAGTGCACTTATTCATGGCTTGGCTTTGCACATGAAGATTTCAGAAGGGCTCTCCCCTTGCTGATGGCTGATGAGGCTAATGTGGAACAGGCAGTGTGGCTGCAAAAGGCAGAGCAGAAAGTCTCCTGTGAGGGGACAGCCAAGGCAAGGTTCTTTCTGTTCTGTCTTTTCTCCTCGAGACTGATTCTACTGTGTTCTCAAACAAGGCAGCAGTGTTATGGATGGTGTCTCCATGTCTCCCGACTGGAGGCCAGAGTGGAACACTGCTGGCAGTCAATATGGCCAAAGCAGAGGCATTGTTTCAGGGAGTCCCAGGGACTCCCAAACAGAGTCTTTGGGGCTCCTCTGTTGTGGCAGCTGGTGGCAAGTTCACCACAGAGCACAATCTTAGGGAGGTGGTGATCCTCCATCCTGGAGACGTGCCCTGCCCAGCACAGCTGTGTCCTCAGTATCATGGCCTCAATACTGGTGACCCGTGCCTGCTCAAGGACAGGAACATTGGTCACACAGTCAGTCTCATGGATGTTTAATTGTGGAGGCAGCGCTGATGGAAGAGTTCAAGGAGTTGCAGGTGGTGGTGGTAGATGATCTATGATTCAGACAAATATAAAAGAGTAGACAGTACAATGGCCCTGTAGACATTAATCTTTGTACTTTTCTTCAGGTGTTCATTGCTCCAGAATCTTTTGTGAAGTCTTCCGAATGCTCTGTATGCCTTTGCTACTCTGTTGTCTATCTCTTTGTTGATGTTGGCATCTGAGGAAATAATGCATCTCAGAGAGCTGAACTGCTGGACTGTCTTAAGCTCTGATTTGCCTATGGTGATGTGGGGATGATGGAAGTCTTCCTGTAGTGCAGACTGGTAGAGAACTTCTGTCTTCAAGCCGACTTATAGCTGAAAAAGATCAGCAGCCTCTGCAAAATAGGATGTTATGCAGTGCAGAGCTCTTCTATGTGAGCAACGAGGGCAGCATCATCAGCAAAAAGCAACTCTGGGATGTGATGAGTTAGGGTCTTGGTGCGGACCTTCAGTTGCCTTAGGTTGAATAGGCTCCCATCGGTACCGTATCAGATGTAAATGCCATTTTCTTCGTTGAGGTCTGTTGTGTCCCTCATTATTACAAGTCAAGTAAAATAACCTTGAAAATGTATTTGAATAAAAATCATTTTACAGTTTTACAAAATTTTGTACTATGTTATCTAGAGATATCTGGATAGAAACTCATGTACATTCATCCCAGTCTATTCTGAACAAAACCTTGTTCCAACCTGCAGGAGCCTATGGGCTCCATACAAAATGATCCCCATAGAAAGGTAGGAGCATTTTGGAAGCACCAGACTGCTAAACTACAGACATATTTCTCCACAGGTTCTTAAAAATAGTGTTTAGAAAATTTTCCCCCTCTATGCTAGACACCTGGGACTTCTTAAGTAAATGGCTGTAGACCTGATGCAGACCTCTGCTGCTCGGAGATGAAGAACAATTTTTCCAGTATTCTTTCAGAAAAAAAATATGAAATGTATTCAGTGTAAATAATTCACTAGGTGTGAGAAAGCAACATTCAGGCACTGTGATAATGGAAGGAACAAACTGGGTTAAAGACAGCACAACTCAACAAGCAGTGGGCACTAGAAAAAACTGGGACTGAAGAAAAATAACTCCAAAGCACTCACAAATGTTCATTTAATCTGAAAAGCTATTTTTCACGTGACCATGGTTCTTAACTCTGAGATTTGCTTCCTGTCAGTATTTGGATATTAAAAACTCACTGAAATGAATGCTCAGATCAGTGAAACTTAAGCTTGAACATCAAAATATCTATTTTTTTTGAGTTATATACTTACTCAAAACTCGTAGTAAATTTTGTGCTGGCCAGTTAAATCAGTCACTCAGTCTCAGGCATTTGGAATAAAATAGATAAAATCTGTAGCTGAAAATGTATATGAAAATCACATAAAGGTCTTCAAATGCCTAAACAAAACTTGATTATCTACATAAAAAGAACTATTAGTTAAAACCACTTGTACATATACACAGGGATAGATGTGCACCCATTCAAGACATCTATAACTCTTGAATAACTCAAAGGTTGCATTTGTTGCATAACTACATTAAAAACGTGCATTATCAAGAATTATCTATTGTTGGAGGATGATGTAGTACAATATATTCTCTTTCATACTGCAGAACCTAATGCCATGAATTTAACTTATCAGATGGTAAGGATGAATCTCTGAGGTATTAATTAACTGAGTATCAACAGTTTGTACATGTGTATAATCCTTCAGAAATACACAATTCTTTCTCTTAAAACTTGGAAGCTGTTCAAAATGGTTAAATAATCACTTAGCTGTCAGTTAAATTACATGAGTACTATTCTTCTATTCATCATGCTCTGCAAAACCTCTACTATAAACACTAAAGCACTAAAATAAATTTAAATGGTCTTGAATTTCAGAAGCATCTGGCTACTACTTATCCTGCATACATTAGGATGTAGCAGAGCTGCTGCTTATTTTCTCAAATGTGTCAGTCAACAACTTAAATCAGATAATTTAATCTTTTCCACAGGAATTTCAATGCAACTATGTTTTATTGTATCTCATTTTCTTTTACTTTTTTCATTTCACTAATCAAATACACTTTAATTCTCCTGCCATTATAGTAGAAAACCATTCACAGCAATGTAAATATTTTTGATTCAGCTGCAAATGGTGACAGGAACTTGAATTACAACTGCATTAGTGAGTACCAGAGTTATTTCAGGAATGGGCCCTCACCAGACTCCAGAACCCAGGTATCCCTTCTGCCTGGCTCCCAGAGACTGACCAGATGCACCCAGAGGTCTGTCTTTCCCAGGCCAAGAAATGCACCTGATGTTTTCTGCTTTGCACAGTCTAAGCAGGAGCAAAGTTGCACATGATAACGCATGTGCAGATACACCACGGATGACTGCACAGGGCACTTCCTTTTGACAACACCCATGTATAACACCATAAGAAGTCACATGAAACCTAAGCACAGGCAGCCAAGTCCTATTAGTCCACCATGGCTATTGAGACTGGAGCTCACTAGAGAAAACATGTCCTCACTCTAGATTCACAGACATTCCCAAGTTCAAGGATTCCTCAATCACCAGTGTGACTTCTCTGCCTCTCTAACACCATCTGTCTTAGGCTCTTACCCACTACCAACACAACTTACCATTTAGAAAGGTCACATTGTTCCTCTCCAAGGCTACACCTAGAGTCTCTTAATGGCTTATCACTTAGTGACTAAAAATTATTTGTCTTAGGAAAGGCATAATGGAGAAAATGCCAAACAGGTTTCTTTGCATTTTGCTTATAGCTTTTTCTCTTCCTTCTGACTCTCTGGGCACTAGAAAGGTTCTTGATGTGACCACCTTTGCAAATGCTCTCAAATTTCATGTAAACTTACTGAAAATGTACCAAATGTTTATAATGACACATAGACAGCCACTCAATACTGGTACTAACAACTGTAAGCAAGTTTCTATCTTTGCTGCTTTTGTCTATCTCAGCTACACAGCAAACCCATCCTGTTAATGAAAGAAACCAGGTAAAGGGAATACTAAACTAGAATGTCCAGAAACTCATTATACTAAAGAAGAAGGAAAACTGGAGATGTCAACTATCTAGAAAGATTCTTGGGATGCCAACATGGAAGAGCAGGAATTTTGTTTCCAACAAATCCAGATTGACTATGCAATAGTCAATTCTCTTTACATTGCTCAGGACACTAGAATTACATCATCTGACTTCTAGCAATAGAAGAAAGGTCTAAAAGTTCAGTACATGCATTTTGATGCTACCTGCTCCTATATTCACTCGGACTGACTCTGTTTTCAAACAAATTTTCATATGGTGTATTACATTGACTACAGTGAAAACAGAGCTAACTACCATAAAGATAATAAGAGGATAACAAGTCCCTATATTTGCAAAATCAAAATTCAGTAGATCTAATAATGTAGAATTGATTCCTAAGGAAAGATCATCAGTGCTTAATATATTTGCAATAAACATTATACTACATATGTTATCTAATTGTAGAGAAAGGTCATTTTGTGTACAATTCACAGTCTCATGAAGAGTGCATAAAATATATTCATATGTTTTTGTTACACTTGCTAACATTTAAATTTATATACTTTAAATTATTTTTATATATTTTGTTTTATTGAGGCAGAATGGGTAATTTCAGTGTACAGGAACTCCTTAGTCAACAGTGCACAAGAGTGATATGCAACAGCCTTTAGCCTCCTGACTTACTGCTCAGCTGAACAGGAATACTATCATTTAGTAATGATTAACAATTCAGAACATATCCATAACTAGCAGATGCTTTCCTCTTGATTGCTTGGCAATTAAAGGATGTTGCTGTAGCTGAATTTTGCACCTGGACAGCAAAATGACCAAGCCAGTTCTGTAAAACCTTTGACTTACAAAAATTGTCCCTTAGTGCAAATTATCATCTTGAAACTAACATTAGATCTATGTGTCAAAGGTAATGAATTAATTTTGAATCACTGGGTAATGCAACCAGGCAGCATACAGATAGAGGAAAACGTTTTCCACTGCTTCTGATAATTTTAGAGAACTTAGTCATATGTGCAGTTTCAGGTATATTATTAGGGTTTTTTTCTCTTCAGCAATGAAACAACCAAGTAAGTTGTTACCCATTGTAAAAAATTTTTTTAAAAAATTAAAAATCATGCAACTTGCTAGCTGAAAGCAATTCCTTGTTATGTATCTTCAAGAAACAGCAAGCAAGCCCAACAGCTCTTTATTTATAATTATTTTGAAAATAAAACAGCAAACTGCTGGTGAGGAATAAGCCTTAGAAAGTTAAACAAACAAAATTAAAACAAACTATTTGTAGAAATAATGAAAAAAAGTATCAACATATCAAACTTGTATACTAACCAACTTTCATATGCATCCAGTAAAATCTGTAAGCAAGGGTTGCCATGTGCAAATCCATCAGCAAGCACATGCACTACTTCACTGAGTAATTCTGTTTTGCAATAGACAACAAAAAAATTAATGACACAGTTTCTGATGAGAATTATTACATATTAATTGCAGACTTCTGTGCTGCACAGAAATACCTGACTGTCAGATTGTGGGTTCTTAAGACACTATTGCAAGCTATATTTCTGCTATATTAGTGAAACACTTTGACATTTAGGAAAAAAATTATTCCTCTTTACCCTCTATTCTGAAAACTAGAAGAAGCAGTCATATTTTTGTTTTATTCAAGGGGCTGATAGCAAAAGAATTAATCCCTAGTATTTCAAAACAAAAGGTCTGAAAGTATAATTTAAGATCTAATAAGATCTGACAGAACTGAGCCATTTGAAAAGAAGTTTAATGCATGCATATTTAATATGTATTGAAAATATGTATTGCAAATACAGATTAATTCCTTTGTATCAGATTAAAAACATGAAGGAGAGAAGAGCTCTAGAGAATATGGATGATTTTTTTTTATTATAAAATAACATAAAGCACAGTTAAAGAGAAGACAACAGCCCAACAGTCAGTACCAATGCAACTAAACACAGCCTGCCACATGCTATCACTTAAAGATGATTCCTTTATTATGCCATCAAAAAAAAAACAAAAAACCCTCATCACTAACACTTGCTGTGTCCAATCACTGTGAACTCATTTGTTATTCATTGAAACATCCATCAAGGATCAAAATAGATTCATTTGCTATTCATGATGCTCCCATATGCAGTTCTGAAGGTCTTGCACTGTATTTCAGCATTTAAATGACAGATTGTACAGTTGGAAATAGAATTATATGTTAACAATTTGAGTACCACCTTGTACCCTGGTCCCAAAACACACAGAACTATATTTTAATTCTGAATGTAAGTATGTTTAACTGAGATTAATATTATAAACATGGACCATTAAATACAGATGTTATAGATCGTCAGAACATGCTAACCAATGTGTTTCTAACTAAGGTACCTTTTTACCACTATCATCATTGGCCAGTGAAGTGGGTCTTTGCTGGTGCCCTATTTCCAGCAATGTCAACAAGCCTGTGAAGATCTTGTCTGTGGCACAAGGACCTTGAAGAAACCTTCCTGGTCTACTTAAATTTTCTACAGTTCTTCTGAATTTCAGTCCATCCTGTGTTGCCTTTAAAGATGGAAAAAGTTAACAGAAAAATTACTCAGAGCAGGAGGCAGCAAAACTGGCAAAAAAAGGGCAAGTAATGAGGAGCACAGTGCTATGATCTGGAGTGAAGAAAGCCTGCCCAATGTGATATGAAAAGACCAAGAATGGTAGTGGAAAAAAAGAGTCAATGAAGTAATTGAGAGGAATCTCACAAGTAGGCCCACATGATTCATTTCTATGTTTAGATGGTTCCTTGAGTCTCTCAGGAGGAGAGTACCAGTGAAATACCAACTCTTATTTCTATCCCTTTCAATACCCAGTCACATATAACCTCTGTACTGTGACTTCAAAAAAACTTTGGGACTAACTTCAAAGTGGTGTCTGACATTTTCTTTTGTTTCTTCTTTCAGCCAACAGCAGTGCACTCTCCTCCTTTGATGAAAAATACATGTGATCAAGGACTTAGCCAGGTTCAAAATACTACTGCTGCATACCTGATGCATTTCAGCTACATCATTGCCTGAAATTACTTTCTCCAGGCTGTATGGCTTTCTTAAATCCTAGTAATTGAATAGTCCTTCAAGGACTCTGTAAGACAGAGATAACAAATGCAATGTGCAGTGACACAAAGCCTGATATACCCAATGTATGGAGAACAACAAAAAAGAGACGCTATTCTGAAAGCACAATGCTGCCTGCCAGGGATAAATAGCTAGCAGTACACATACAATTAGAGAACATACATACAATTGTTAGCAATGAAGCCTCAAAATTGGAAGTGTTTTAGCTTTATTACAGTTTTTAACTTCAAGGGTACTGTAGGCTTCCGTGAACCACTGTGTTTTCAAAAACAATGTTAAGTAATTGAGGATCCTATATTCTCTTTGTGAAAATGGCTTGTGTGTTCCTGAAACTGTTGAGCTATGTGTATCAGAAATTATTTCATAAACTGAGTAATATTTTCCTAATACTGTTCCCAGTTTTTTAAAACACTTAAACACTCCAATTAATATTTTTTCTGACATTTTGCCTAAGACTTCCTGAACAGCTGTTCTTTGGTCTACTCACAGTACTGAAATTAAGAGCTAGACCACCATCATAAGATCTATGAGCTACAATAGACCTCCTAAGCAGAGTCACTTACCATAGAACACACTGTCATATAAACATATTTCATAAACTGAGATATCCACCTAAAAAAAAACAAGCAAAAAGAAAACCAAACCACCATGGTTTCCCACCTAAAAATTGTATTTGGTGGATGGTTGTTCCAGTTTCTTTGCTCAAATTTCACAGTTTCTGAATTGTATTTTTTCAGGGTAAACTAATGCTTACTTATTTGGTGTCAGCATGGAGTTAGCCCTCTAGCTAAATAGTTCTTTTCTATGTATTTAGAACTATGTAATAGTTCTAGTATTTATGTCTGATATATTTGTGAATTTCACTCACATCTCTTCTTAGCCTTTATTTTGTTGGAGTAAAAAAGTCAAACATTCTCATTCAAAGGTTATTTGCTGGCTGATCATTCTTCTGACAGTACTTTTCTGCACTTGCAGCTGTCCCAGTTTTAGTTTCCTTTTCCTGTTCTCTTTCTTCTTGAACATAATGCTTCAGAACTTTTTTCATCAAAATCTTAATAGTACCAGTTGTTCCTTCTTTTTGGAAAAAAAAAAAAAAAAGAAAAAAAAATTCTTTTAATACATCAAAAGGATTGCATTTTGCCCTTTTTACAGATGCATCACAGTAGAAGTTTCAATTTACACCAGCATATGAAAACGTTCCCTTAGTCACTCCCTTCCATATTAACAGCTCTCAATGGAAAAATGAAAACAGGAATAAGCACAACAAAATTAAAAGAAAAAACTAATGACACACATTCAGAATCTAACAGCAAAACATCCTCTCTGCAATATATCAGACTCCCTTTGTGTCCTCCAACTTGATTTTGTAAGCAGATAATGCTGAAAAAAATTCCCTGCTATTAATGTAAAAGTCATTAATGAAAACATCTAAGAAAATTACTCCCAATGCTAATCCTTGAGAAACACTAATGATATCCCTCTGCTTTATATTTCTTCTTTCAGCATGAATAGTTGCATTTGTCAGTGCTTTATCCTCTTTCTTAATAATCTCCATTTCATTGAGAGGGTTGTCAGGCATTGGAATGGCCTGTCCCTCCACCAGGACAGTGGTGGAGTCACCATCCCCGGAGGCATTTAAAAGGCATTTGGACCTGGTTCTTAAGGGTATGATTTAGTTGACTGTAGTGTTAGTCAAAGGTTGGACTGGATGACCTTGGAGGTCTCTTCCAACCTAAGCATTCTGTGAATCTGTGATTCCATTGTGTCCTGTAATTCTAATTTAAGATGCAAGCACATAAAGAGGCTACTGAGGGCTAAATAAAGGATGTCTGCCCTATTTTCACCAAGGGAAAAAATGTTTATTTTCTGTATCTTCAAACCTTGATTTTTCTCCCTTTTTTTCAAATCCTCTTGATTGCAATAGCATGCAAGCTACATGGAAGAAGAAATGACTTAACTGAAATGTGGAAGAGACAAGATCCAAACTGACAGTATAAAGGAAGAGCAAGGACTAAGGATTAGCAAAGAATAAAAGTTACTGTTAACTGAGCTGTTGGCACTCTACTGGAACACGAGGTACTTCAACAGGTTGGGACACACACCCAGCCAGTCTTTCTGCTGGGATCAGGATATCATGAGGAGAAAATGATTGGAGCTTGGTGAACAATTGAACTTCACTCCTATAAAGAAAAACTGGTGCAACCAGGGTATGTGCTTAAAGATGTCTGGTTTCCCACTGCACAGTAAGAGGAGAATTTGGTGGCCATGGCCTTAGTTAGCTTTGGGAAGAAAAGTTAGGGACATTTTCAATGAGGAAGTACCTATAGGTCCTTCAGGGTGGGCATTCCAAGGAATCAGCACTGAGTTACATCAGGGAGAGTTTACACCTCATAGCTCAAAGTGAGTGTGTGTATGTCTGTATCGTGCTGTACACACATCCATCCAGGCTGCAGGAATACTGACCAAGCCATGGTGCAGAAACAACAGCTAACCAGGTGGTAGAAGTCTGTGTTTGGGATCTAGCAGTCCTCAAACTGTTCTTACAGGTGTAACTTCGTTTCTTTCGGTATGTCTATTTTACTTAGAGTTGTAAGGAAATGCTGCATGTGTGCACACGTTGAAGGTGCATACCTGTCAGGCAAAGAATAAGTAGCATATTTAACTTCTGAAAGGTGTGACCAAATAAGTTAGAATCACTACAAAATTTGACAGAGGTTGCCACACAGTAAATAAAAGGCCAGAGCACCAGTTTAATCTTAGTAAAATAAGAAAACTTAAGCAGTAATGCCATAATACTGATGGCCCAATGCAAATGAAGATTAACACTGTTTTGACTTCATTTTATTTCTCTTTCTTAAGATAACAGAGGCTGAAATGTCCACATCACAACCCTTTTCATTTTGCTTAGAGAACTAGCTACTTGAGAAGAAGGAATTACATTCAAGTAATTATATTAAAGCACTTTTAAAATTATATTAATCCACTCGAGAATTGAGAACACTCAGAATCCTGACAAGAGGGATTGGGAGAATTCTACTGTATAGGAAGTGTGTGAGTATACATATGTGTACACACACACACATATACATTAATATCACTCTCACACATAGCCTGGAAATTAAATGCCTATAAATTTAAGACTATACAAGTATTGTTACATTGTTTTTCCTTAGTATAAATGTTTGATTTGGAACCTTAAATATCCTTTAGACAAGCAAGACATTAATTTTATAAAAAGCCCTCAGAAACACAATCTATCAGAGTAAGTAATCTAAATAAATCTGCATGAATTGAAAAATGCAGTCTAGACACTTGTATACCATAGCTATCCAAGACAAATGGTAATAGCTCATTTATAGTACAGTTGGAATGCTTATTTTTGTTGGCACGTGTTTTGACGCGCTCCTATTTTCTGAATTTCATTAAACTCTGAATATTCCAATCTTAAAAAAAATATTCTTACTTTTAAAAAAGAACTTTTTTTTCCTAAATAATATATGGGTTTGACTTCAAATCTCCATTTTAAAGTTTCAGTTAATTCAAGTGTAGCTATAAAAGTCACTCATCATCCAATATGACTATGAAAATGTGGAAGAAAAAATAAATAATTTTTCTCTTATTCAAATGTCAACAGAAAAAAACCAGTGGTCCATATCAGATGAAAGATTACATTTCCATATCAGATGAAAGATTACAGTCCTTGCAGGGTTTTTTATATATGTGTCCCTGGCATAAAAATAACACTGTTAAAAAAAAAAAATTAAAAAGGGTTTAAAAGGAAACTAAAGAGAAAAAAATGTCAAAGTTACAATCACTTAACTGATCTTGGATTTTGATGAACAGCTCAGGAAAAAAAACCAAAATAAGCAACAAAAATCTTGGGGTTTTATCATGTCCATTTGCATGAATGCTAGATAATCTTCAAAATTAGAAGAGTTTTCTTCTAGATTATCCTAAGATTCTTTCATTTACCTGAACTTCTGAAGGTCCAGTGGCTCATTCTCCTTTGATTATTTCTATGTGGCACACTTTGCTATAGAAGGCAGAAGTCATGGGTCTGCTGTGATAGTCCTCATAGTGGACTGCAATCAGTGTAAACAGTCGTCTTGTTGTTGTTTGCCTCAGTTAGGCAGCTTGAACAGCTAGCTCAGCTCTCAGCATATTAAATTTTCTCTATATGGGAAAACAAAAAAACCCAAACAATTCAATGTACTGAAAGGGGAACTAAGCAGCTTCAGTCCTGTTGTTTCTATCTGCCTTTCATGCCATAGATACTTTGCATGAAGAAATGACAGATGTGATAAATGTTTCTGAAATAGTTGAACAAAAATTTAAAGCCATGAGTCTCAAGCAAACAGATGGAGAAGCATTCAGGTGTTTGCTTACCACAGCTGGAGTATTAACACCAGAGAGCAGTCAGTATCTGAACACCTGTGAAAAGGTGACAATAGTTATGAGAGTGATGTCTGGCAAGAAGATACAGCAAGTAAAGGTATATTTCTCAGATCAGTGGTGTAAGAAAGAGAGAGGAGAGATTTGTGAACTAAAATCCTGCTAGCACAAAAATATGGAAGTATCTCTCTTCCCTTCATGTTATTAGAGGCCTCCCCATGCTGTTCTCTACTTCTTCCTCATCACAATCAAAGACATATCCTGGACCACAATGATATTTCTGAGTGTAACAAAATCTGAGAAATGAGTAAGTCATGGGTTAGACAAATGTGTAAGATACAAGAGCAAACGACTTAATTGCCTAACATTTAAGAACTCTCGAGTGTTTTTCAATATGTGGAAAGGAAACTGGTGAAATTCAAACTAAACCAAACAGAAAATAATTGTTGATGTTACATGACAGGTCATTCTGCCTGGTTATTTGCAACTCTATGTCTTCAAGCTATGACTCGGTCTAGATTGGCTGTAAAAGTGAGTAAGGATAATATTTAACGCTTGGGAGAAAATTCCCCAAGCAGCTCTAATACTCATAGAATTGTAGAATGGTTTGGGTTAAAAGGGATTTTATAGATCATCTAATTCCAAACTCCCTGCCATAAGCAGTGACACCTCCCACTAGATCAGCTTGCTCAAAGTCCCATCCATCCTGGCTTTGAATACTTCCAGGGAAGTGGCATACACAACTTCCCTTGGTGACCTGTTACAGTGTTTCTCCACCCTCACAGTAAAGAATTTCTTCCTAATATCTAATCTAAATGTATGCTCTTTCAACATAAACCCATTTAATTTCCTAGTATTGCAGCTAGCACTTTAGTCACATAGACACAAACAATATTTTTGTGTAAGGTTCTGAGTTAGTAAGTTGAAAAACTTAATCACATTAAACTAGAAGCAGAAATACTCCTTTGCCTTTAAATTAGGAACTGTTTGGTGAAATTTGAGGACTGCTCTTTAATAATTAATCCATATCCACACTTAATCTAAAAGTCAGTTGGAGGTTCAAATGTCTAAAAATTAAGATTCTTCTTGTCCAGAAGTTAGCGTAATAAGAAAAATAAGAAAATTCTAGGAACATCGTTTTCTCACATCTTGATGGAATATTTGCCACTGACACAAGCTTATTTAGTAAATCTGCATTTTGAATCACAGTGTGTCATTGGCAGTCCCAACATGGAAAAACTGGCACTAAGGAAATAAACAAATACTTAGAGCTAATAATAGAACTGCCAAAATCTGATCCTGCTTAACTGAGGATATCCAATGTGAGCACAGCTGGTTGCTGTAGATAGTACAGCATACATTTCCAAAAAGCTACAGAGGCAAAAGGTGTGAAAAGCTTTTTACAGTTCTGGCTTGCATATTGTACAGAGAATAACTGCAGGATGTGATTAGTGAAAAGGAACTACCTATTCTTGAAAGAGCAATCATATTCTCACAAGATTCAGAAAGCTGTATCACAGCATGTGATGCATTATCATTTTTTCAAGACTCTTGTAGTGAAATTACCTTAATATTTTTATTCTGTGAGTTTGTTTTCTTTTTACTTCTTACTGTCGTGTATGATTCAAATTTCCTCCCTTTCAAGAACAATCTTTTGAATTCTAAATAATAATAATTCTATTTTTTAATGCTCTTGAAGGTCAAAATCATATCTTTGTTCTTAGAAAAGTTACCTCTTAGTCTGCCCCTTTAACTGAAGCCTCTTACAATTTTTCACTGCAAGTTTCTGCTCTAGGTAGGTATGTTTTGTGGACAGGTGGGCTGTACTGCTCCATATTTGTCCCGTAAGTGTCCTGCCTCAAAGTTTCATAATGTTGGAGGAAAGGAGGGATAAAATCTCAGTCTTTCATTTAATATTTTAAGTTCCATCTGCACTTATATTGGTAAAATAAAGCAGAAATAATAAAGACACTGAAACTCTTATCTAATCAAAGTGTGTTGCTGTCATTTTCTATTAAGATCACAACTTCCCAAGCTCCAGTGAAACCTGCAAATCCTGCAGATCAGCTCGGAAGACACAATCATTTAGTGATCATTTTTTAGAATTAAGAAAACAATGCTTACAGATGGATTAAAGGAAACTCAATTTAAAAAAGCATAATTTACATGGGCATATATGAGAAAGCAAGGAAATGTGCAATGTACCATTACTTGATACACTACATGCATTCTTCAATCAACATGCAGAAGAAAAATAACTTTTAGAATCTTTATTCACAATTGTGGTGAAGCCAACTCCTTCAGCACTTCCAGTTTCCAGAAATTAAAAATTTTGGCACACTGCCTGTGTGTATTTTAACTGCAGTGCCACAGTCACCTTGTCCAGAGGATGCTGGGAATGACAGCATCCACAACTGAAGAGAGAAAAAAAAATGTTATCATTGTTCTGATACTCCTATGATAGTGAAAGAAAGAAAAATAATTAATGAAATTGATTTGTTTGAGATATACAAGTGTTATAACTTCTACACACACACAGCAAGTTTCTATCATTTTATGTTTCTACAGTGATTGACAGCTTGCTCCAATAAACCACTGAATAATGGAGGCTTACAGTGACTTACCTCATTGACTAGACTCAACAAGAAAAGGCTCCAGCAAGGCCCTGCTGCCCACTGTGCTACCCACAGTCTGTTCTACACCCACTTGGCAGATATGAAGTGTCCCACAGCCCGGGACTACTTTCTAGCTGGCTGCAGGAACCAGGAGTTTGTACAGGCTAAAACCCAGAAAGAAATTAAGACAGACTCTGGACCTAAAGAAAGTACACTTCAACCTTGCTCTGGGGCTGGGAGGTTGTATTCTGTGTAGGGCTGTCACAAAGGACCAAGAGGCCCCAACGTCCCGGTCATTCTTCAAGAACAACACCTGAATGGCTTATCCCAGGGTAAAAGAAAACAGGAACCCAAGGCACGAATTCAAAGGCTACATAGGAATTAACAACAGTGTTCAAGCCTTTTGCAGAAGCCTGGAGTTAGTCTCCAAGGAGAAAACACAGCAGCACTATTCTGACTCACAAAGGTGGAATTAACAAGGCCAAGCTTGGCTCAACTTTAAAATGGCTAACAACACAGTTAACCTCAGAGTTGGTAACTAAAAGGCATTCCTCAGGCATGTGAGTCACTAAGGAGAGTAGAGAAAACAGATCTGCAGAAGAACAGGGTGAGTAGCCCAATGATGAAGGAAAAAAAAGGTGGAGGAAGACACTCATAGACTTCCTTATCTTAGTTGTCATGGAGCAGTTCTGCCTTCTTACTTCCACACTATTGGAAAACTTCAGGGAAGCAGGTTCAGTCCACATCAGAGCTCTGACATGTTCTTATTACCCAGGATACACCTAAAGATTTTATTATGGTAACAAATGAGATGGGGAATTAGTAGACTGGAGGGTAGAGCTGTTTTTCAGAAGGAATTCAAGCTGGAGAAATGATTCAAGAAGAACCTCATGAAGTTCAAAGGCAAAGACCTGCATTTATGATAAGAATAAACCCATGCATTAGTATAAACTTAGGACAAATCACCTATTCAGCAGCTTTACAGAAAACAAGCTTGCCCTGATGGTCTGTCAAATATCACTTTGCAACTCCCTCACCAGCAATAAAGATTAACCATACAAAGGGCACCATGGATGAGACTGTGCATAGTAGTTTGAGGGAAATCCTATTCTCCTCTGTTCAGGGCTTAGGCAGCATCTTCTGGTCAAGGTGACTGCAACATTCTAGTTAAAATATAAAAAATAAACAAACACACCCCCCCCCAAAAAAAATGCAAACAAAACAAAACAAACAAAAAAAAAACCCAACCCCCTCCCCCCCAAAAAAAACCACCAACAACAACAAAAAAAACAACCAAGTGGTGGGGAGAAATCTTTTTGCTTTACATCTCTTCACAGTTTCATCTGCACCTGAGTATAAAAATTTCAGAAAATTTAACCCCTGCAATTTTGGACTCTTTTTTTTTTGTATTTGTCTTTGATAGTTTTATACATTTTTTCATTAAATCAGTCCTCCTAAAATTGTTGTTTTGGTTTGCTTTTTTGTTTATTGGTGTCTTTTGGGTTTTTTTTTGTTTGGTTTGGGTTTTGTTTTTTTTTTATATAGAGTTAGAGTTGGTGTGGGACTGGGTTTTTTTTTTTATTTGTTTCATTTTTAACTTAAATGACAATTTCCTTTCCTTGAGGGAAAATAAAAATAAAACTAGGCATGGTTAGAAGAATCATTTATCTGGATAAGGAAAGAACAGACCTTAACAGTGTCAAATAAGTATAAAGCATGTAGTTTCTGTAGAGAGATTACATGTGGCATCCCTCTAGGTGTCTTGCCCAGTGTTTGACAGTGTTCTCAGATGAAAATTATTAGTTCCCTTACAAAGAGAGAAAACAGATAAAAAAAACTTAAATCTTGCTGAATAGCTATGCTGTTCATTTAGAGATGCCCTGGGGCTAAAAAGGGAAAAGTTGAAAACTCAGACTAAAAATTACATGAAACTGACTTACACCATGTCCCAGTAATGCAATAAGTTAAGACATACTTTTGATGATGCATTCTTAAATATGATCTGTTTATGGTATTCTAATCTTTTAGTACTTTTGACTAGAATTCTGTCAAGAGACTCAAAGTTCCCTGCTTCTCCTTGCATTAGTCCTTGTGTGTATATTAAAACACTGAAACATAAAGTGCAGCATTACCTTTCTGATACTAAGACTGCATTTATTTCTTGGCAAGTTCTGTATCATAGATTTATTTTTAAAGCAGCTTTTGGATTTTGAGAGATCAACAGGGTCTACCTATTTTCTGAAAAGGGAGTATAAAATGTGTGTGAAAAGGAACTTTGTGGCACATAACAGAGATCAAACTGGTAATAACAACCATGCTCTGGTGTCAGTGCTGTAGTGTGGTCACCATTGGCTTTGGACAGAGTTGTAAACTAGGCCATGTTTCTACCTAGTGTCAATCTCAAGTCTTGCTTAATATTTTTCCTGTATTGTAAGCTATGGGCTGTCAGGCAGAAATGGGAATATTTTGCGAGCCTAGTAACTCTTATGGTTCTGTACAGTGTCACCCTGTTGCAGAAAAGAGTGGAAGGTCTTAAGGTTACTTAAAGAATCACCAACAAAAATATCGAGAAGAGGTGATTTTTAGTATAGATTTATTAAAATAAGATCAGATTTCTATGGCAAGGGTCACTCTATTACTTGCAATGTGGAAGGGACGTGTAGGGGATGGAAATAGATAGGGAAAATGATTTATAGAGAGATAGGGGAGACTGATTTGGAAATGGGATGGAGTAATTTGTTCAGGGGTCAGGGGAAAGAGTGATAAAGATCCTCCCATTGAGTATAGGCTCACTGCTCCTATAGGCAAGATCAGAAAGTGAGACTGAATCAGCCTACTGCACTTGCTATTAAAACAAGAACCATGTTAGGCCAACTACACTTTTAACTAAAGGAAAAGCAATGTTGGCTAATGTTTATGTTGCAATGTGGCTCAGTGAACAGGAGGGTTTGCACCAATACACACCCTCACAACACCATTTTCGATGTGAAGAGCTAATGCTGCCTTTGTTTCCCTTCACTGCCCATTCTCTCTGTATCTTGTAACTCTACTGTGTCTCTCGGGATGATGAAGCTGCTGTCCTCTCACTCCAGCTGAGGACTTGACACATAAGTGAGTGACCTGAAGACCTGGCAGAGTGTCAGGATCTTAATTCTATTCAGCATTTAAGACCAACATTTTATCTGACAACTCTAAAATGCAGTCCTACTGGATAGCACCAAATATCCATTTTACATGCATCTCCCTTCCTCTGACCAGCAGCTGTAACAGGATCCTGATTTAAACATTTTGAATCAGATCTTAGATTTGTAGTGGGCTCTTAAAAAACACTGGCAAACTTTTAAGCTCAGTAATTCAGAAATAAACCAGAATATTTCTTTTTGCTTATTTGTTTGCTAGAGAAAGCTCAAACTGGGGAAGAGAAAGTTTGAAAACAAGTCTTAAAATTCAAGCCTGCCCCTGTCACCATGCAGGCAGGTATTTTGTTTAGTTCCCCTTTCATTCTGTGGAAATATCTTCTTTATCTGAATATTTGCAGTCTGTAGTGGGTGCATTGCTGCAGTCCCAAAGCCTGAGTTGACTGAATCTCACAGGTCCTTGATGACACTCCTCAGCAGAGGTTATATCAGCATTTGGCCATAGGAAGCAATGCAACTTTATGGGTGTAGCAAGATAAATTCAAGGATATGCTTTCAAGACAAAACTGCTTTTCAAAGCATGTCTACCACTGTGATTAAATTACTGATGTTGATACTGACTAATCTTCAATGATTTCTTATCTTCTGATTCTGGAAAAATAAATAATTAGAGTCTAACTCACTTCACTTCTTTGCTTCACTTCTTTGCTGTATTCTCAGTATTTGAAAGTGCATTCATTCTCCCTTTCCTGAACTCAGGAGATCTGACAGGCTTTAAGAAGTGGCAATACCTGCTTAAGAAAATGGAAATAGCTTCACTGGTTAAGTAAAAACTTTTTCAGTTCACGAAAGTGGGGTTAGAGTAAAAAAAAAGGTTACGGTGGTAAGTTGATGATATTTAACTGGTTAATTTTTAATGTATCTGTCTATATTTATCTAGTAAGTAAGCTTTAAGTGATCAGAGTAGAATGTCATTAAGAGAAAGAAATTATACTAATTTCTGAATCACAGGGCAAATTAGATTATAACAGTGCTTGCTTCTGCAGTAATAGAGGTTGTTTGGCATTTTCATTATAACTTTCAGGTTCTAAGGATTATAACTTTGGCCATATTAAAATTTCTTTCAGTTAAAATTTGACATATGGGTTTGGATTCAAAGTCCCAAAAAATTTTGTGATAAAGTAATTTTTCCCTTCACATTCCAAATACATATATTGCTATCATAGCTCTTCTTTACTTCACAATTAATGGCTTTTAAAACAGAAGCTACATAAAAAACATCAAGTTGGAGATTTCTGTGTGCATTTTTTGCTTTTCTTGAAGAATTCTCTGTATCTGTAAAATCACAGATGACTCATGGGAAGATATTTCTCTTAATGAAAATCTCCACAATACTTTTGATACTCTGAAACTCTTCAGGACTGTTAGCACTTCAGTTTTAATAAAACCTCAGAAGGAGTCTATTGTTCATGCATGTCCTTAGATTACACTGGAGCAATTCACAGACCTTTAGCCATCTGGGAATGGATCAACAATTGCAAACATTCTCAGGATACATTAGGATAACACTTGGTTTTCTGCAACCAGGCAAAATGTAACTCAAATTATTCTTCCTGCTGGTCTATTACTTCCTCAAGAGTCTTTGGTTAAATTAACTTACAAGTTTATTTGAAAGGATTGAGATAAAGTTCCTCTAGTAGGTTTCCATTTCATATGAAGATTCCAGGGGCACAGTCCATAGATGTTAAGGCATCTGTCCTGAACCTGACATAGCTGGAGTCCAGCTTAAATTAATAAATTCCATATACTGCATAAGGTGGCTTCACTGAGCTTTAATGGAGACAAAAATTGCTATTAATGGATATTTATTTTCTGAGAAGACAACAGATGTCTTTTTTTTTCTAGAACATAATGTAGACAATGCTCAGCAAGAGGAGCTCTTTCCAAGACTTGGCATGGTAGACATTGCTGTCTTTTTGAGTCCTGAGTTTCATTATGCTTTTCCTAATAAAGCTGCTTCTAGTCATATTTTTTCCTGTCTAATAAACTTAATTTAATTTTAGTAGCAAATACACTAGTTTCTTTGTTGCTGTGCCAGACCAGAGACTTGTGATTTTTGGCATAAAATAATCAAAAAGCAATGTAACTTTCACTTACATTATAATCTCCATATGCTGTTTTGGCAACATAAAAGGATCTTCAAACTTATTCATTGTCTTGAGGCTTGAGTGTATATTGTTAGCATACTGGAACATGACTTCAGCAAAACCACAAAACTTTTCCTTTGTGGCTTGTTGCTGGGACCAGATCACCAATTCCATAATAGAGCAGTAACTTGCAGGAGAAATCCCAAGGCCAGAAAAGCAGTACCCCAGCAACTGTTCCTCTTTGTGGGCAACACTCTATATTTCATTTTTATGCTTCTCTATACTCAACTAACAAAGCTTTTCTAACTTGTCAACCTTCACTGCAGCAACCCACTGTCATTTATATCCATCAAGAGTATAAGTAACTATTAGGAGAGTTCTAGATCTTCAGATGTGGTAAAGAGGCTTGTAGGAGAAAAACCTTGCTTGCTAACACACAAGGTGGTTATGTTTAAAGCTTTTCATTTGGAGGCTAATTGAAAGCAGCTTACAGAATTGAAGGCACCTGTGTGTACATGTACTGCTAGCATAAGAAGGCAAAAGATTGGACCCTAGCATTGAGGGTTATGTAATGAACACAGTACGGGAAACTGTTGGATGCAACATAAGACTGCTAAGCATTAAAAGAAACCCACATGGTGAGAAGCTGATATAGGTACTGCCACGAGGAATGACTGGAATTTAATTGTGTAGAGAATGGTTGAGTTTTGAGAACGACAGTAGGGGAGTATAATGGAGTCTTATGGGAATACTATCTTGCAAGGAAAACAGCAGGTAACTTCACCAGTATTGTCATGGAAGACCAAGGAGGCTTGGGTAATAGCATCAGAAATACCACATTTGAATTTGGGTGAAGTAAAACTGGGACTGGGAGGGGGAAAAGTAGTTAGGGACAGATTGTCTGGTTGGGAGGAGACCAAAGTGGAGAACAGGGAAGATGTGTGTGGTGGAGGTTGATGTTCAAACATAAGAAAATTGAGAGAAGATATAAAAAGTCACATATAAACAACTGTAAAAATTAAATCTGGTTCTGTTAAATTTAGAACATTGAAGTGTAGCTTTGAAGCTTTTCTAGGTGCTTTAAATAAGGTGTTATCAGTGTGGAAAGTCATTGCAGGAATAGAAAATCCATCAACTAAACACTCCAGATTGTTTTACTGGCTCTCAGTCTGGGAAAGGTTCATCATTCAACTGTACCTGGAGGAAAATCCTTTTTAAAAAAAAAAAAAAATTCCAAACACATTTACCAAGTTCATGATGCACAAAGGGTATGACTTCTAGACCCATAAACCTGAGCATTAAAGTAGCACTACATAAATTAATGTAATTAAGTCAAGAGATAAAGGATATCAGAGTGGAAAAAAAATCATTAGAAGCACAAAAAATTAATACACAGATATTTAGATAAATTTTCTGAAAAAAGTAAAGACAACAAAAAAAAAAGTTTACAGTTATTAATATATCTGGTTAATAAGATAACATTTTAACTAATTATGTTCTTTCTTTCCTTCTTTCTAGGCATATGAATAATTCTCCCTTTCTGTTGCACCTACACCAGCACAGCCATTCTTGAATTCTAAGTTTCTATTTGTCTTGACAGTACCTATACAACCTGTAGTAATGATCATGGAACAATATAAATAATATAGCATTTCACATCTTAGGGCTAAATTCATAAAGCTCCATTACAACAGCTACTACTAATAAACCAGGTTTGGCAAGGAAAAAACAAAACTGCTCTATGAGTAAAAAGGATCTGATTATTGATATAAAAAGAATTTTGGTTAGAAGAAAGAAGGAAGTCTTATAAAGGAAAAGCTGCTCCAGCTACCTGCAGGGGGTTGTCTTGGTTATTCTTTGAGGTTTGTCTGATTTCAGCCATGGTTCTAGACACCTTACAAATGGAACTACTGAGATTTCTTTCCTTTCTCGTGTTAACATGCCTTGAGGGCTTTTAGTAATGGTGATGTTTCATAGTACAAGAAGGAATGTGCTTTCAGAAATGAGTTAATACAAGCTAGCAAACACTGTTTGGCTCAGATATTGAAAATTCTTCTCTTTTGTGACTTTCTGCCCATTTTGTAGAGTGTGATCTTTATCTGTTCATGTAGTGGGAATACATATTCTCCTGCTGTGAGTTCTGGACTAACTAATGTTATTTTCTGATCTTTTCAACATGCATCTGCAGTATGTTGAAGCTCTGTTGCCTCTGCAAATTAAAACACAAGTTCTCTGGAGGTGGCTTAAGTAGATAAATATTAAATTGATGAGAATCACCAATGTTAGCAATGTAGTCCAAAGGATTTGAGTGTAGGAAATTCACTTTAGATTTTAAAGAGAAAGAATCTCCTGTTTCTATTTCCAAAATAGACTTGAAATTTTTATTATTAGTTAAAATGCCATCTTATTAGCCAGAGGTGGTAATAACTGTAATCATATTTTGCTATCCTTAGCTTCTCCAGAAATTGTCTGAACATCTGTATACTGATTCTTTGTGCTCCTAATGATTTTTTTTTCACTCTGATATTCATTACCTCTTGACTCAATCACATTAACTTATATAGTGCTATTTTAATGCTCAGATTTATGGGACTAGAACCCATAAACCCTTTTTGTGTCATGTACTCTGTAGCAGCTTTGTAATGTAATGAAAGCCAAACCTCCAGTATTCTCTGGAACTGTGGTGGAGACCTTTATTTTGTTGCAGTCTGCTCTGTTAGACAGCAGCATCCTTATTCTGTACTGGAGAGTTATGTAACATACATAAAAGCAGTATTTGAAATATTGTAAACATCCAAAAATCATTGCTTATTCTGTAATCTCCTAGCAGCAACAGAAACCACTGTAGCCATACATTAATTATCTGTATAAAGTCATACTTTCAGTTCATGTCTAAATAGCATAGAATAATGATTTCCTCATAGGTGACGCTTACTGATTATTTTTTAAAACACACCCTTGTGATATTCTGATGCTGCATTGAAATATATTTGTCCTTGCAATTATTTTTGCAGCACATTTTCAAGAACTTAGCTCAAAAATTTGATTTTTTTTTTTTAAATTTTGAGGGAGCTGGAGCTAAGTAGGAGGTAAAAAGTACTGAGCCTTTTCTAAAAACAGTGACAGATAAAGGAGCAAGAATTAGTTGAGAGATCACCAGTGGAAAACATTCTTGCCTTTAGACATGTTCCTGTAGTTTAAGTTCATAGATTTGAAGGTAGGCATGAGCATCTCAAACATCCAAGTTTTCAAATAAGGGTTTTTGCTTTTAATTAGTGGTGTGTGAAACACTTGCTGTCTTTCATTAAGTTTCTGCTTATTTTAGCCCTTAAATGGAAATCTTATGTTTGTATATCTACAAGAAAGTTAGTATCATTAGGCTGATTAGCACAAGAAAGCCTTAATGTAGAAGAATTGCAGAGTAGGTAGAAAACAGGAAATGAGAAAGAAAAAGTGGGTTAAATTCAGGGAGCTGAAAAACTACTTTGAAAGGGAGAAGCAGGAGGAGAAACAGAGGAAGGGAATGAAGAAATTATAAGTAATTGCCTTTAAGAAACTGGTTCTGCTAAACAGTGAGATTTTGTTAACTGATATTTGTTGATATAAAATGTGTTTTATTTTCCTCCACCACTGGCTGTGAAGTTTTCTGGGTTAGAGAAATTTCTGGAGCTCTTCTTTCTTACTTAATTAGCGCCGCTTTTTGCTAAAAGCCTCCCTGCTTTGATTTGTCTATCTGCAAATGTGAATATGTCTCTATTGAGCTTTCAGGTTGAATGAATATATGCTAAGATTTCCTCTTAATGTATTTCTTCAAGTAAAGCTTGAGCTCAAGATTATAACTAAATTAACTTCTGTTGGAGGACTTTGTTCACCTGACTTTCTACTTCAAAGCATTGTTGGCAAGACTGCCTGTGCAGAACTCCAAATGTTACTCTAGGGCTCTGTCACAGTGGATTGCCTGTTAGGAACTGGACCGTAAGCTCTTCTGCATAACAGCACAGTAGGCTAAGAGACTCTTAATGGCAAAACCAGTTATTTATTTTAATAGTGAGGAAAAGAGAGTCTAACTACTATAGGCCTTTAGGGAACTAATCATCAGAACAGAGAGAGAGAGGAATATTGATGCAGGTTGAGTGGACAGTGGGGAAGCACTTGGGGGAGGGATGAATATATAAATAGCAAAATTATTTTTTAAATGGTTGCTTATTAAAAAAAGCCATTGAAGTATTTTTTCATCAGGAAGTGCCATGTTGCAAAAATTAACATATTTCTATGGAGTTATATGTTTATATATGGAAATATATTTATAAATGTACATACATTATTCATATAAAAATATCCAGACAACTTAAATATATTTTTATATATTTTAATATTAATACTTTATTTGTGTGTACTACACAATGGTAACTATTTAATATAATTATATGTTAAAAAATTAGTTGCATATTACACAATGGCAATGTTTAAAAGCTGTCAAAATATGACAGTATAATATAATTATAATTTTGAGACTACAGTGGAACTTTTTATGAAATCATATGGGAAAAAATCATTCAACTGTGTTTGGGTTGATTTGAAACAGATAAATTTTAAAATGTTAGAAGTCTTTTGCAGAATGAGCTTATGCTTTCTAACTACAGCTTAATAAGGTTTTAGTTGTTTTTATTATCTCTGGTCTGTTGGTTTATTCCAGATGACATAGAGGGGCTCAGTTATGTGATACTGGTTTATTCTGAAAGATATCTTGCAGTTGAGCAAGGGAAGGGAAGAAAATGAAAATTTAACATTATTAGTAGATTTCTCATTTATGCATTGTTGGTAAATGTTTATTTCTTTTGTTTGTTTGTTTGGTGTTTTGTTTTTTTTTTTAAATCCCATTGCAAGTTGGTGTAATTTTATTGGTTTATTTTTCAAAAAGTTTTAACTGGCAGATAAAGTTATAAAAGGTGATGCATTTGCTACATTGCTAACAAGTTAGGTGTTCCAGCACATTGATAGATGGAATTACTTTCTGTTCATTAAAGATGTGTTATAAATGGGATGGAAACATTGCAAAGATATTTTTTTGTTCTCACAATCATTGTGTTCAGAATTTGGCTTAATGGGATTTGAAACTTAATTGCCTCTCAGTCACAAGAAAATGAGCACTGCAAAGAGGAAAAGCAGTGCTAAGACAATGGACTGAGTCTATAATTTACTTCTGCAACTTTTGTTAAGTTAGTGGTAATCACATTGATATAAGCTAACGTCTTAATAAAAAACAATTTAGCTTGTTTAAATCATCTTGGATCCTTGTTATACTTTCACAAGACTTTGAATTCATTAAAAGTATTTTCCTATTAGGTCTGTTCTTGACCTAAGGACGTCTTGAATGTTTATTTTTGTTGATATTACTTGCTGGACAAGAACACTAATTCAGATAAACCTATGGAAAATTTCTTTATACATAACTGCCAAATATTGCATTATTTTTTTTGTACTTTGGAAGATTTCTAGGTATTTAATGGAATTATGAATTCCAAGACACCTTGAATTATCACAGCATTACGTGTATTAATTGTCTTAATTGTCTTTAAGGGAAAAGGGAGGGAAAAAAAGGAACTACTAAAATCACTAAGTGATTTCTCAAACATATTATAATGAATGTGAATTAAAAATTTGGAGCATTGTGTAAATCTAATTTATAACATTTTTGGAGAAGAGAAAAAATCATGGAAGCATGGAAAGTTAATCTTAGAATATTTACCCTTTCCATCTTCAAGCTGTTTCTTTACATCTTTTTGCTACAAAACCTGGGTTTTAATTGGACATTTTTATTTAGACATTTATTCTATTCACACTAACCATTTCTGTTCCTTTTTATGTTGTTATATTTGGATTCCTTTCACAAAACTAATAAACATACCTTCTTCATCATTTCATATTGTCAGATCATAATTAAAATATGTCTGCTTTGGCAATCCAAAGACTCAAAGCCAATGTCTGGATTCACAAGGAGTACCTAGAATGTTTTCTTGGAATATATTTCCCCTTGCCATAACAGAAATGATGATGACATGGTTTCTGATTAAATAAATTTATATGCAAAAATGTTTCTTTCAGCCATTGTCCAACTAACTGAGTAATTCTTGGGCCTCTTCCGAGGTGATTTACCATTTATTTTAGAAATATGAGAATACTAGCACTTAAAATAAGAGATGGTCTTTGTATTACAGAGAAAATTACAGAGAGATTTAACCACTCTGATTATGCACTTTGAACCTCTATACATTGACAACTGTACTTATTCAGACTCTTCACAAAACTGGAAGCTTATGCTGCAGATTTAACAAGACTTCAGCAGATGCATGAAAAAACCTCATTGCATGAGTTTGCTTGTGTAATAGTGCAAGGTATGGAAAGATGAAACCAGTCTACCACAAAACTAGATATGTTCATTTATTGCTATGGTCCATCTGCCAGAGTTCTGTTAACACAACTGTTCTGTCTCTAGATCAAAACTCATGTTTATTTTGTACTCAAATGAGTTCCTTTGGGGTTTTTTTGAGGGTCCTTGTTCTGTTACCAGTGATAGGCATGCATTGAGTTTATAAGCCAAACACTTTTAGCTCTCCTTCCAGTGCAGTGTTTTCAGTGTTAAGAAGCTGTGATAGTCATTTTCTTTCTTTAAAAAAAATCATAGTCTGTTTCTCATCAGTGGTGTTGTCACCAGCTGTTGACAACAACCAGCTGTTCTTTTTATATCACCAGCTGTTGCCTACAGGGATGTGCATCCTTCTTCAGAAGTGTTCTTTTAATAAAGTCTTAAATTACACATTTTTAATACTGGAAATTAATCTCCTGCTTAGTTTATTGTTCAAAATATGTGATTTATAAAGCAGTAAAAAGTGAGGATAGAGGCACAAGAAATTGTCTCTGTAAAATACACCAGTGTGAATAACTGTAACTGTCCAAACAACATTCACAGATGGATGTTTCAATACAAATTATCTGTGTATAAAAAAAGATATATATGTGTAAATACATTTACACCAAAACTTCCTTTCCCATGGAAAATATGTTCCTCTTCATAGCAAAGCTCTTAAAAATGGGAAAAATTAGACTGCTAATGTTGAAAGCAAATACCACACTACTTTAAACAGCCAAGTCAAAACTTCCAGACTCAAAGCTCTATGAAGTTTTTTCAGTCCTTTTCTGTGCTAATGGATACTGAAAGCTGGTACTTAATGGAGGGGTTTTGTTCAAGGACTAGTTATTTTATTGGCAGTGAAATTCTTTGAGAAAGCTATTTTATATGCTGGACTTTTATTTTAAGTTAACAGATATATTTAGAGCAATTTTAACAAAATCAGGAGTCTGTGATTGCTGAAGTTATGCTAATTTTTTCTCTAGAATGAAGCAACTAGGGCTTTGGGAGAGCCTGGAAACTTAAAACACTTTACAGGTACATAAAAATCTGACATTTCTGAACTTAAGTACTGAGGAATCTTATCACTCTCTGTGTAGTCCTGAAATGAGTAATTGTCACAACACCCACATTGACAAGCAAAACATTGTATTCTGTGTTTGCTTGTGGGGTCCTCATTGGATAGGACATCTGGATACTGTTCTCTGTATTTGGTCAAGTGAAGTCTCACTCAGTAGCCACCCTGATAAATCAGACACTGTCCTCATTTGATAAGGAACAGTGGCCATCAAGAGGAGCCCTTAGAAGGCAGAGTGCCATCTTACAAAAGACCACTTTCCTGTTTAAGGACAAAAAAACTGCATGAAAATAAGGGTCATTTCTTGGTCAATCCTGTTGGACGAGATCAAACAACCACTTAGACACTCATTCTCCACCAACTCATTTCTAGAACATTGTTGAACCCAGTACCAAGTCTATGCTAAGTAAGCCAAACCTCACCCAGGAGAGAGGAGGACTGGTAGCAAAAAAGAGACAGATGAGGAACATTCAGTGCACATCCTCACCATCCAACAACTGCATTGTTGTGCCAAGATTGTCACTGGATCCAAGGGTAGTGATATATTTTCTATCCCCTTTTCTTCATCTCTCTGTCTCACACTCTGTTTCTAACCTCAGCACATAAGGGTAAGATAATTTCTAATTTGGGTAAATTTTGTCCATTGTAATTTGTTACTTTGAGAACACAATTTTGTTCTGTTATTTGTAACCCATTATGTTGATAGTATATTGTTGTGTGGTTTTGGACAAGTTTTTTAATCTTAATCAATTTTAAATGAATTTGTGGGTTTTTTTAACCTTCTGGGGAGTGATCTTTACTCTTAGAGTACCTCGCAGAGAATTAAAGAGGTTAATCTTGCACACTGCGTTGTTAAAAGAGATTAACTAACAGAAGGTTAGCCTTACCCCAGGGCCTATTGGAAAAGATTAATTCTACTCACATCCACCAGTTGAGATGGGTTCAAATCTTGCTGTAACCCAAATGAGCAGGATGGGACACCCTCAGACATTATCTGAGAATAAGATCAGTGGAAGGAATTGTCTCCATGAAACAGTAGGCATTTATCAAACTAGCTGAGAAGAATCTTCTAATCTGATCACTTGATACAGTGAATAAAAGATGTGATACAAAAATGATGTAGCAAATTAGTATGAAAATGGTATGAATTATGTGCCATTTATTGTATAGCTGCTGAGTAAAATAAACAAATGGAAGGGGGAAAAAATAGATACTTCAAGCACAGAAAAAATATTAGGAGGTTAGTGGAGAATTAACATACTAGGGTAGATAACTTATTATACCTGATATCTAAATCTGTTTTCATTAGAAGTTTGGATACTGTTTTTATACAGATGTCCCTGAACAGAGGTAATTTTTTTCCTTCCTGACAAAAAGTCTTAATATAAATGGATATGACTGTACCATGTTACAGGTGCAGCTCCTTCTGAACTTTCACCTGTGGAAAATTCTAGTAGTTTGTGTCCTGTCTCAAATTAAATTATAGAAATTATAAGTTAGGTGGCCAGGGATGTCATGCTTAAATATGTTGAAATGTTAACATTAATGATAGGTAAATATTTCACCTATGGTCCACAGTTGACAAGTTGACATAAAATAACTTCTTCTTCTTTTTTTTTTCCAAACTCACTTTGCAATCTGGACCTGAAATAGTTTCATAGCAGATGAATGTTTTGGGGATGTTATCTTTAACTTTCAACAATGTGTTTTAATATAAGAGACTCAGAACTCTGCATCTGGTTTTGATTTTTTTTATTTTTCTTTCTACTGGGGCTGTGAGAAGCAGAACCCAGAACAAATAATAAAGAATGGGTAAGTAACAGGACACTAAATATGTACCTCTCTTCCAAGCCTACAAGGTTTCCTCTCAGAATTACCCAGTATATCTAACAGGCATGTACAACAGTACCAAAGAAAAAGGTTTCTGTGAACTAAATAAGTGATGTTGTTTCCATGATTGTAGTAACTTCAGTGTTCCTGAGAACACTTTCTTCCATCTTTTCTTGATACAGGTCACTTTTGTTAACATTTTCAGAATCTACCAAGGGTAGTCTAACATGTGGTCTGTGATGACACCATAACAGGTATTGATAAAGGTAGAACTCTGGTAATGTACTAGTTTGTCCTATCTTTTTATCTGTGGTGGAAGCTATTTAGCTAATGTCAAGATAAGCATTTTCCCCTCCCTAATGCATTTGCTGAGCATGCAAATCTCAGCTATATAAATCTATTAGGAAGAGCCTGATGAATTGAGATCTCCTTGTGAGGGTGAAAGTCTGAGAGAACATGGTGTTATCTGGTTAACTTCAAAGGGTTTTATGGAATGTGTGGAAAAATTGAAAGCAAAACACTGTCAATAATGTCTAAATTCAGCTAGCACTGTTTTATCAATTGTTCATTTTTATTTCAATGTCTGGTTATATTTTTTTTCTATTACAGCTAAAGAACAAAGGCAGCAAAAATTCATATGCAAAACTCCATAAAGTTAAAAGAAAACAAAACCTCTGCAATAATACATCCATGTTAATTTGTCTATATCAGTAGAAAGACTGAGCATAGAACAACATGTTTTGGTATGCAACTGGTGATTTAAGTTATTTAGTGTTGTTGCTTCATGTTAACAGTTTGAATATCCTGTCCAGCTGTGAAAAACTTGCAGAAATCCCAAACAAACAAGAACAAGACAAGCAAACAAACAAAACAGGTGGCCTACATATGTAGTGAAATGAGGCAACCAGGTGCCACTAATTGCCAGGTAGTGAGCATGCGCTTGTGTTAAGCCCACCTGTGCCTGATTAGGGCGGGCCCCAACTGTGCATGAGCAAGATTAGGGGGCCAATAAAAAGTGAGGCTTGAAGCAGATGCTCAGCTTGCTCCTGATCAAGCCAGCAGAGAGGTTAACTGATTCTGGAGCAATTCCACCAAGCCAGGCTAGTCAACCCTGAGGGCAATAGACTCAGAGCACTATTTGTGAGTTTCTGCTGGGACACCTGTTTGGACCTTGGAGAGCTGTGGCCTAAGAGAGGTTCATCTTGCTACATACATATCCTGGAGTTTATTCATGGGTGTTTCCCATTCAATTTATCTTTTCCAGGAGAAATTTCTATTACCTATGTGTATTAATTGGAGTACATATTCTATTGTAACCAATCATCTGTTTTGGAGCATGGCCTCTGGTCTCTCTGTGAGTTTTACAGCTGAGCATGTCTTTCCTGTCTATCTGACAAGTTTTAATCTCAGATCTCAAAAATACCACGCTAGCTGAGTTATAGAGTGGTCCAGAGAGAAAGAAAAATGTTGCCCTTGAGTCTGCCTGAAAAAGCGAGGTTTGTAGGTTCCGTTTCTGGTTCTGATGATGATTTTCTGTGTGAAGCTGGGAAAAGATGTTCTGTCTTTCAGAATAGTTGTTCTGTTCTTTCAAAAGACAAAACCCCAAACCTAAAAATACAAAACAGAGTATATATATATATTTCTGTGCCTTTTGGATACTCCATAAATTAATATTTACAAAGTATTTAAAAGGCTGTGCTGAGAAAGGGAGGTATTTTAAGAAGTATTTTCAACAAATGACTGTATCAAGTGCATGTTGGGTTTGTTGTTGTTTTTTGTTTCTCTTGCAATGAACTCAATGTTTAAACCATAAAACATACTCTTGAGAACTTGTGCATTATCACAGAGCTTTAAAGCTTCATATGCCTTTGAATATCAGCAGTTCTGACCCCAGGCTGAAGTACTTAAAATGCTTTTACTTCAGAGAAGATTAATATTTCATCCAGATGAAATTTCCTCCAGAAATTTGGTGCTTCTTTGTCTAACTTTCCTGAAGGGCTTCAGCTGATTTCTTCAAAGTATTCTTGCTAGGCCAGAGACACTAAAATACCCATTGGCAGTCACTCTGAAAGCTTATCAGGCAGAGAAGGTGGGATATTCCTCTACCCTCCTTTTATAAACTGAAAAGATCAAACTCAAAGTTTCAGTCTGTTTTACATAATGACTGATTTTAATTTCATGTAAAATATATCAGAAGCCATGTTCTTTGCATTGATGCATGGCTGTAAAAATATACATTGGGTACAAGTTCATACAAGAGATTCAGATTGTCTAGTCATTTGCACCCTGACCACAGTCAAGGAGTGGGAGAGGCTGTTCAGTCACCGCTCTTCAGGATTAACAAGACCAGACTGGAAAAAGCCCTGAGCAAACTGGTGTGACCTCAGACCTAATCCTGCTTTAAGTGGGAAGGCCCTCCAGCCTGAATTTATGATCCATTAAACTCTGTAGCATTAGGTTTTTTATTATTTAGTCTTTTTCATTTTGGAACAGGTGGAATGTGAAGAATTGGAGGGGAGAGGGTTTTATTTTGGGGTTTTATTTTGCTACTTTTCAGAGGGAAGGTGGTGTTTCAGTGGAGCACAGTCAACAATGCAGCAGCTTCTTTAGTCCATATCCTCTGATGTTGCTGAAGGTAAAATTACACCCCCCTTGAGGCTCACTTTTGTACTGTTTCATGATTAGATTTTTCACAAGCATTGTTCCTGATGTGATGGAAGTTTGTAGTAAGACTTCTGGGCATTGCTTCATCTGAGGAACACAGTCAAGGGGCACAAGGGGCACAAGGGGCCAAGAACTTTTCAGAGGGACACAGCAAAATGATGAGAGAATGGGCAGGAAAAAAGACAATTTTTAACAAGCATCTGTATGGAATAGCCTCTATGTTTCAGTATACACCCACATTCTTGCTTGTTGCAGTTCCCTTCCTCAGTGCAGAGAGAGTTCACAGAAGTCTTAATAGGAACTGGTAGTACAGGCTTGTTTTAGATTAACTTTTGCAGCCTGGGACTGGAAATAAAGCAGTACAAGCTTTAGACTACCTCCCCATGTTATAAGAGGCCAGATATCTCTCTCTGGCATGTTGCAGATCCCATAGTATTCTGCAAAATGTAACATCAGGCTATGGACAGAGACAGCTAACCTGTTGTCTTATATTTGCTGAGTGACATGGTCAGGAAAGCATATCAGTCATGCATGACTCCAATGAGAGATCACTATGAAAGAACAGCACAGATCCAAATTTTCATCTATGCAGTGCCTGGAAGGTTGCATTAAGTATGTATAGCTGAGGATAGATTTGACCTCCATCTGCCAGAGTGTGAAATATATTTTAAATGGAAAACACTTCTAGGGGGGGAAAAGCTCATCTTCAAAATCTTAGAAAGGGCGAAAGGGAAAAAAAAATATAAGGCCAAATTTGTATAGCTGATAACAATTGGTATGTATTTTTCATCAAAAATTTTCAGAACAAGATAAAGCTTAGGCTCCTCTAAATTTTGTCTTCCTAACTGGTGAGGAAACAGTAAAGTTGGACTTTACCTTTTGGCTGAAGTAAGAAAAAAATACAGCTCTGACAATTCTTAACTGAGCTGCTTATTTTCATACCATAGGTAGTTCTGCACATAGAAATGAAGCAGCACTCTGTTAAAACTGTTGCCTGCTTACATGATTTTTAAAGAAGGTGTAAATCACTTCATTCCCTATGCACTGCAGCAATGACTACACAAAGGATTTCACACTGACCTCATCGTTATTCTAGCTGTATGTGACTTTGGCACCACTGACAGAGCTGCTGTGGATTTTAGAGAAGCTCAGAAAATTCTGCTTATTACAGCTTCATGCTATTGCTGTAGCAACTTTTGTTGAGCTGTGTATTACAAACCTTCCTTCATTACTCCTTGAACTAGGATTTGCACTCTTTATAGAAAAATGAATGTAACTGTCTGGTTCTTGGCTACCTTTCTTTCAGTAATAGTATTTTTGTGTAAGTCATTGATTATTTTATTCTTAAGTAGAAATGTTCAGTTTTCTACCAAAAATTTTAGAAACTGAGAATTAAAGAATGCAAATAGCTCTTGTTCCACAAGCTTCAGCTGTCTGGTTGCTTTGAAGTAAACAGAAAAGGAAAGTGCCTTAGGGGGTGAGAAATTAAAAGAAAAATATTTTAGAAATAAAATATCAACACTTTAAAATTCAGCTTTTATCTTTTCTTCAGTGTTAAGACATCTGGACCTGGCAGGCCTTTATTTTCTGTCTGCATCTGCACTGAACATCATCTGTTTGTGTATTGTGCAGTAAATAGCAAAATGCAGCACAGTTGAAAATTCACAGCAACGATTTTTATCCTCTGTACAGTCAGCAGGTTTTATTCATTTTTTGCCTCTTTCACAACTTGCTGCAGTGATTATGCAAAGTTGTTACAGTTGTGGCACGAAACAAGGAAAAACATCCTTTTTAATCTCTATACATTGGGTACTAATTTCATCTCACTGCACCATTACAATCTATACTGACAACAAAGGAATTAATTTTTAATTTAAAAAATGCTGAAAGTACATTAGCATTTGATGTCTGCATCCTACTGTTTATTGCAGTTTTTATCAAGAAGTTTATATCTCTGAAAACATTTTTTGCCTCACAGCAATAGAAGCCAAATAATGAGTAATTTGAAAGGGTCTTGACATTTATTTAAGATTAAATACATATATATACATATCCACATAAATAAAGCTATTAACATATGCCTTAATTTTTAAAATTTAAATCTGAAAAACTTAATATTTGCAAAAATCAGACAGTATCCTAAGGTATGGTAGATCAGTTCACAAGCTAGATGTATTTGCAGCAACTGAGGACCATGCATCGATTTCATATGTAGAAAATTAATTTCTTAGTGTGGCTAGAATATATTTTTCAATTTCCTACTCATTCTGAGAAAACTAAAACCATGATATCCTCCTTTTTGTGGTGTTAACGAGTTAATTTCAAATATCTTTATTTCCTGTCTAAGAGCACATTTCATATAGGTAAAACCTTCTCCATCAAGTTCTACTTAGATATATTGTTTGGCAGCACCTCTTTCAAGCATATGAATTTTTTAGTTAACCGTGTACTTGCAAAGCTGCCTGGCTTATCCTAGATACTTGCCAATTAAATCTTTTTCAGTATAGTTCTGCACAACCAAAATAGCCCAAATGTAAGACATTATTAATGTAAAACAGAAGCTATATATATAAACTGTTAATTTGATGTGTAAGGACATCTTGTATGATTATATATGGTTTTTTAATACTATAATAACTGGTCATAAGCAGACACCTCATATTCTAAGCAGAGATGACTCAAGTGTTTTCTTCTATTCCTACTTTTCTCCTGCTAACAACGAAGGAAAAAATGACCGGGACACAAAGCATATTTCAAGATGTTACATAGATTAAAGCAGTTTCCTTCAGTAGTGATATGTGCATGCATGAAAGTAAGTTAGAATAGCAAATAAAGAAACAGTTATTCCCTGGGTATACATAATTCTTCCATCTGGTTCCATGCATTCTTTTCCAAGCTCACTTAATTTGGTTTTCAAATGTTAGTTAACAGCTGGTCTAAAGGTTTTCATATTTGCTTTGCACACGTTCATAATTCATATGGTTTTTAATATTTTCTGTAACATTTAGCTTATGATTTTATTTCAGTTTGCTCATCCTGATTTTCCAAAATGAATAAATTTTTGAAATATCTGAATCTTTTAGTGATAAATAAGTGATGGAATGGAACTTAAGAACTACTCAAAATTTCCCCTGATTTATATAGGATAAGGCTGGAATAAAAGTAGAACAGGTAGGTCTTAGGAAGAATTCTGAAATCTAATCCTGATCCTATGAATAATGCACTTAAAAACCATGCAAAGTAGAAAGAGATCATAGGATACAAGAATAAATTAGGTTTGAAGGGGCATTTGGTGGTCTGGTCTTCTACTTCTTTAGGCAAGACCAATTGTGAAATTGTGAAGCTGGATCCCATCTGAATAAGTGGCACTGTCCTGTCAGATTTTTTATTACCTAGAATGGGACTTCCACTATCTCTGGACACCTGACAAAATCTTTGAACATATCTCAGTTGGCTGAGGACTTGTTTTCTGATTGTTTTGTTTTTTAATTTTTGTAATTAATTGCAATTTCTCTTACAGGAATTTATGATTGTAGGGGTTTTTGCTTGTGTATTTTTGTGGCGTTTTTTTGTTTGGTTGGTTGTTGTTTTGGTTTTTTTATTGTGAACTTTTACAAAAGCTAAGCTGTCTGTTCTCTGTAATCCTCTTTTTTAAACCAAACTCCATGCTTGCTAGGTAGCAGAAGTCTGTAGCTGGTTTTCTCCTTCAGCTTCTGTGTCTGAAGCTAAACAAACCAAGCTGCTGTAGACAATTCTTGTATCAGGTACTCCTGCCCCCAGCCACCTTGATGCATTTTTTTAACTCCCTGCTTTTAGCTGTCGTTTCTCTTGAAAGGGGAAGGGGAAAGGGGACAGACCATTCATTCTTAATAATTCTTAAATGAAAAATACCACTTCCCAAGACTTGATGGCTGTAGTCTGGCAAATGAAGCCTGATGTTAACTTTCATCACTGGGAAGGCATCCTTCTCAGCTTCCTTACCACAACCCCCAAATATTATTTGCAGTCTGATGTATTGCAATGGGTTAGTCTCTCAGATATTTGTGTCTAGAAGTTTGTAAGATTTCTCCTTCTCCATTATCCCAATGTATCCACATCCTTCTGAAGAGCAGCTCTGCCTGTTTGAAAACAATCTACATAACTAATGAGAGCTTATATCATCATTTTGGCCAGGTCACTGCTGCAGAAATTAAACAACATATATCCCATACTGAACCTGAGGAAAACCTGACTGCCAGTTTAACTGAGTCACTGGCTGTTTCCTATGCTGTCCAGTCCGGATTTCCATGATATGGCTGTGAGGTTTCTGTAAAACACCACTTTGAAAGCTTCGCCGAAGTTGGTAAGCAACATGCACTGCTCTCTTCAACTCTACCACAGTTATTAAAACCCCACACCTTTGTATTTTCTTGTAAATTGCATGTTTTGTGTAATAATTCTTTTTTTGAACTTTATTCAAGGTATTCACAATTATACTTACACAATTTAGGTTGTTTGATTCCTAATAAATCAATTAGAATTGTCGAAAGTGTGAAATTGCCAATAGGCATAAGATGATACAGGTTAATACAGGCCAGAAAATAATTGGATAAAAAAGGTGAAGGAATTCTAGTACATAAAAGATTAATGTTTCTTCATCGTAATGGTTAAATGAAACTTCTGTAGTAGTCTGAACTGAACAAAATGAAATCCAGGTCCTAATCACTACATTGCCAGTTAATACATGACTAGGTAGTACATGCATTCTATCATAAATACGTGTATTTACAGCCTGGAAGATAAAATATATGTTTGGGATATGAAAGTATGCAAAATTTTTTTTCTTTTAATTTAGATCTCAGGAATTGAACAAGATTTTTTAAAATATGGGACAAAACACTTTGTATGAAGTGTGTCTCAATGCCAAACACTAACCCTTTAAAATACTTTTAAGGGAATGCAAGATTGTTGTTTCTGTATTTTAATTATTCAAAGTTTTCCTTTCAAACACAACTATTTTACACAATGTTTGCTGCTTCGTACATTCAGGTCACATAGCAATCAAAGATACATGAGCTTTTGAGAAACATTACAAAATTTATAGAAATAGCAAGACCATATATAATAAGGGCACTTTATTATATTATTTATTATAGTGACAATGTAGTACTCAAAAATCTGATCTTTATAGCAATTGAATATATATATATGCCACATTAATGTGAGCTTTAACAATGTGCAGTGATATGTATAATACATGGGTGGGTATCAAGTTCAATTTTTTCTCCAAAAAGATTTTTTTCCCCCTGTATCTGCATTAAAGCAGAAAAATTTGCCTGTATTAAAGCTACAGGTCTCTATTTGCCTATTATTTCTGAGCCCTTTATGTTTGTAATTTAACAGTATTGATGCTTTCTCTTTTTGGCATTTTGTTCTGCTCTCCACCAGATATCACTTCAGAGCACTATATTCTCCCACCATTGATGCAACTTTGAAGTACCTTAATGTGCAGTCCAGTTCCATCTCTAATGCAGTACTTTGTTTATTAACTAAATTATGTATATATTACATTCCTCATCTGCAAAGAGGTAAATGAACTCCAGTTTCAGTTAGCACGTCAGTACTGTAGATTTTCCACTTTTTGTCAGAACTTCGGACTTCTGAAAGCTTCAGACTTCTCAGCTTCTAGTAATTAAAAAATTTCTGGAAATTTTGTTTAGACTGTGAGGAATAGACATTTTTGTCTCCCTGAGGGATTTATTCCACTTGTAAGGAAGTCTTCAGCTTTATGTTCACATCATGCATGTGCATACCTTGTTTTCTTGATCCACAGCTGTATGTGTTGCTGTTTTCTCAATGTCTTGGAACAGGGGAGAAACACTTTGCTTTCATGAGGGTTGTTTTACTGAACAAGGTTCCCCCTCAGTTGCTGGAGAGCAATGATTTCTTCAGTGCTTTCTTTTTGAATTATGGCAATGCTCTCTGGCAATCATCAAGAAGAGTGGTGGAGTTCTAGCAGTAGGCAGTGGGAAGCACGTTTAAGAGATAGTCAATACTTGTTCTGGCCTATGCAGGAGATCTTTGGACTTGACTCTTACTCTTAGTGCTCATGCCTTTTCCCTCTTTCATTGAATAATAGAATCACTAAGGTTCCAAGATCATCAAGTTCAACTATCAAACCAATATCACCATGCCCACTAAACCATTCTGCAACATCTATGTTTCTGAACACCTCCAGGAACACTACTTCCCTGTGGAGTTGGTTACAGTGCTTGACCATCCTTTCAATAAATATTTTTTTTCCTAATATCCAATTTAAACTTCCCCTGGCACAACTGGAGGTTATTTCCTCGTGTTCTATCTTGTTACCTGGGAGAAGAGACAAACAGCCCCCTCATTTCAGTAGTTGTGGAGAGGGGTACAGTCTCCTCTCAGTCTCCTTTCCTTCAGGCTAAACTGTAGCAGTTCCCTCTGCCTCTCACTGCAACACTTGTGCTCCAGACACTTCACCAGCTTTGTTGCCCTTCTTGGGACATGCTCTAGCAACTCAATGTCTCTCTGGTAATGAGGGACCCAAAACTGAACACAGTAGTTGAAGTGAGGTCTCACCATTGCTAAGTACAGGGTCACAATCACCCCTCCTAGCCCTGCTGACCACACTATTTCTGATACAGGCCAGGATGCTGTTGGCTTCCTCGTCCACCTGGGCAGACTGCTGGCTCACATTCAACTACCAAAACATACTACATTTGAAAACAAACTACCTTTTGTAGAAGCAATAGTGCCAGAAAAGAACAATCTGCCAAAGATCATAGCAGCCTTGAAGCAATGTGGTTTCTGAATGGCCTTCAGTCCCATGAGCTTGCTATTTCCCAACTGATTAAGTGATTGTCCTGTCCACCTTGATTTCTCTTGTGGGATTTCACTGCTTCAGACTCTGAGACTACAGGAACAAAAGTCCTGAGAGCAAAGTTTGCCTGGAAATAAGACAAAAGGAAATTAAGTACTAAAGCCTGTTTGTGTTCTTCCTTCATCCCAGGTCTCCTACCTTGATTATCAACAAACAGGCTTTCTTTGGCCTTTTTTTTCCCCATCACATTTCACATCTATTTCACTCACTATTTCACTCCTATTTCACTCCACTATACTTTCCTAATAATGATTAGGTTTGTTTGGTATGGCTCTGTAATTATCTAGCATTTGCATGATGCAAGGTTTTCTTTCTTTGCAGTCTGATTTATTGTGTGTTGCCAGACCATCGATGAGTGCTTATACCTGGGAAGAGAATAGTTTATTGTATTTTGTAACTTCTTATAATCAGAGGCTAGACTCTCTTCTGTTCTGGAGTTTGTACTGTAATTTTATTTCATAAAAGGACTTCCATCCTGAACTCTTCTGTGCTACTGGTGTTGTAAAAAAGAAGGATGTGATAAGCATCAGGATTAGAAGTATAAGAGTAAACAGGACAAGGTACTAGTTTAGTTCAGAGCTAGAGATCAAAAGTGAAGACAGGAAAATCTCTCTTATATTGGAATAATCGTTACATTGCTGAATGGCAAAACCTACTTAAGACCCTTTCCAATATATCATAGTCTGTAGTTCCCAGACCTGTAGACTCATTCACAGACAGAAATCTGTCTCCATCTAGTAAATTTAATATGTTTCTTTTTAAGAATGTGAGGCAGTTCAGTTGATACAGAAATATATGCAGTTTTATAGGCCATTTGAGATTCTAAACAAACATTTCAGAAGCTTGTAATCAAAACACTTTCACACACTTTTTGGGCAAGTACTGTGAGAAGCTAAAACTGTAGGTAACTACAAGTTTCAAGCATACCAAGTACAAAAATGAACATAATAATACCCTCTGAATAGAAGTTCTGAACATTTTGTTGTCAAGTCTGCTTCTTCTTGTGCCATTTTTGGTTTTTTTTTTTCCTAGTGCTAACATTTCACTCTAGTTACTTTCTAAAACGATGATCTGAGTAGAACACCCCTTTGACTACCTTAAAAGAGTAATTTTTTTTTTTTTAACCAATATTATTGTATTCACAAAGCACTAACAGTTTAATATGGGTGGTGTCTTTTTGTTTACTTGTTTTGAATTTTTTGTACTTTTAAAATATTGTGAAGGCATATTAATTTCAGGGAACTCACAAGGCAACATTTCTAGTTTTGCCTTATTTATACTTTTATCTCCCAAACCATGACTCTTCTATTCTCCACCATAATTTTTCTGGCATATATTTTACCTTTACTAATGTGGCCTGTGACATGGCAGCAAATCCAACGATCTAAAATGTTTTAACTACATTTGATGTTCAAAATTTGAAAGCAGGTGCTGCAATTTCTGTGGATTACAGAGGCACAAATAATGTACTGGGGTTGCTACTAACGTCTTTTCTTTGTTCCTTTAGTAGAATTTAGAAAGGTTGTCACTGCAAGGTGTGATGGAACTGGTGTGTCCCAGTGGAGATAGTGTCAGCTCTTTATTATTGCTTTTCCTATTTCTGCTAATGAAATTGACCTGCTGTTAAAGTCAAGCTGAGTAGGGTAGAAACTTAGTTATATCAGCAGCAAGGTTTAATCCGAACAGGTTAATAGAATTTCTTTTGCAGATTTTAGAGAATGCAGCATCCTATATTCTTTCTGCACAGTGGTTCCAGAAAAAAGAATTAGAGAAAAATATTATGTGGTTTTGTTAGTCTCTAGGAAAATTGCCTTATCCCAACAATATTTACAGAACCAAAATAGACTTGCTTTAACCCATTGTAATATAAAGTGAAGTTTGTGGTTCTGTACAAAATACAAAATAGTAAATTTACAAAATAGTAAATTGTGGCTCTACACTGTACCAAATTTGAATTTCATACTTTTTTCAGTGCTGTTCAAGGTGATTAAGGATGTATAATCTTTCTCAGTATGATGTGTAAACTCATTCTGCTTTCACTTCATGCCCACCTTTATGCTAACACACCAGTAGTGGAATATTAACCTCCATTTTCATTCTACAATTTTAACTCATACTTTTGTGAGAGGAAGCTGGTAAAGAAAATCAAATAATTTGCCTGAAGGATTCAGACACTGACCCGCATGACGGTCAGAAAAACTCCCCAATTGCAAACAAGGACATATGCCACATGAATTTTAAAGATGTCCTATTCTTTTTTTCTGAAACATCAGCTGTAGCTGGAAATAGGATACCAGATCAATTGTCAACAATCAGATAGATTCAGAAGGTTTCAAACTAAAATTTAATCTCTGCCTGGTCACATCAGAAAACTATAATTGTCATTTTGCTCTCTCTTTCTCCTGGAATAAGAGGCTGAATTACTTGAAATGTGCTTGAAATGTCAATAACACATTTGTATTTCTGAAAATGTGGTGAAACTTAAGGATATAATGCAAGAAATGTCAAAACCAGCTTCTACACTAAGTAAAAAATGGGTAATCTCTCAACAGTTATGAACGTGAATGGAATTTCTGAGACATCCTAAGGCACAGGATTTAAAATTAAATAAAGGAAGGTCTCATGGGTAGAAGTGGAGATGTATTCCAAGACCTGAATATATGAACATACATTAGATCTGTGGCCTTGTGGATCAGCTACATGTCTGTAAGAACTCATCAAGATGCCAGGGGCACGTCGCTTTAGTATTAGGAAAAAAAACAAAGTAAACCTGATTTTTAATATTTTTCCTTCCTTTGCAAACTTTGACTCTCCTCTGGTTTAGATTTTTTTTCAAATATTTAAATTTTGCTACTGGTATTACTGCTTAAAATTGAAAATATTCCAAAAGTATTTGGCAATGCTCAAATCTGGATTATGAAACCAATGTATTCAGGAATCCACACACTGTCCCTAATGTATCCAAGCATCTGTGTGTTTTTCCACTTTGGCTTCACAGAACAATTTGACAATTCAGTGATGTTAAGTATTTATAACAAAAAATGCCTATTTACCATTTTAATATCTGGTATACAGCAGATATTGAAATGTACTCAGAAATCTTTATTTTCTAGAACAAAAATAAATACAGTTTAAACGTGGTTGTACATAAATGCTTAATAACTAACTTTTATAGCCTTAACATGATGAAAAGCTTTTAACTGCATGATCACATATTAGTTTTGCAATAATTTATTTATTCAGTACATGGGCTAGGAATTTTTATTTTAAAGTATGAGAATCATTATTCTCAAGAAAACAGCCACAGATAATCTTCCCACAAGTCTGTTCTGATCTAGAAACAGCCACTAATCCCCTTTTATGTATAGTTTTCTTTCTCTCTTTTAATCCAAGAATTAAGTTTTACTTCAGTTTTCACAATGCTCCTATGAAGTGAGTTGGTACTTGTTTCTCTTTTCATCCTTTTTAAAACAAGGATAACACATATATTTAAAACTTAGGCATCAGACTGGAGACACCATTCTTTTTTTCCTTATCTTTATGTAGAACTTAGTATTTTTGAAGCACAACTCCAGTTAAACAAGTTTATTTTGAACTCTGAAAACTTCTGACACTGAACTTCAAGGGACACGGATAATTAAGAACTTAGTGGTGTCTTAGCAGTAATAAGTGTAAAAGTTTGAATGTAAGTACAATTAGTCGTAAAATAAATAAAGCTATAATACTATAGGAAGCCAGATACTTTGAAGATACTGGTCTTATTATAAATCTTATATATAATGACATTTCAGAAATTCTCTTGTGAAACAGTGATAGTACTGTCCAGGGCATGATGTCCCTAGCAGCTGATATGTGTCTTGGTCAAATTTATAACACAAACACAAAAATGTTTAATGTAAATTACCATGTCTGCCTTTTTTTTTTTTAATAGATGAATGAGAGAAAGACTCCCCAAAGCAATGGGAAGATAACTGGCTTAATATATTCTGAAAAAAATTCTTTTTACTTGAAATTATGGGTAAAATTCTTTTACTTTTTGAGTCTTTTTCCAAGTAGCTCCACACATTTAATTATTTGCATTCTGATGGTGTGAACAAATCCTAAGTAGCAGGAAATTGTGGTGTGAATTATCAGTCCCTTGGGAAGCAGGAGGCTCATCCTCTTAATAAAATTAGAGAGTTTTTCTGACAGCTGGAGATAGACCAAACGACTGTGTCAAGGAGAATGAGAAACACACCCCTTACTGAAGATTCTGGGGAGATAAAAAAATTAGAATAGTTTTTTTTCATTTTCAAACTGAATTCTTTTAGTGAGTAATTGTAGAAATCATAATGGTTACTTATTGCCTGGATGGCTGACTCATTTATGTCAGTATCACTTTGCTAGCTTCAGTGTCCCATTTACAACAATGTCTAAACAGAAACTCTTAAAAATAATAGTGTAACTGGGTGGCCTGGTATAGATAGGTTATTAATATTTTCCTCCTCTTATCACAGACAGATACAGAAAGTAATTGAAAATAGTTTTTGCTGTTATGGATGTTTGAATGAAGAAAAAATTAAAAAAAAAATACCATTGCAATCAGGTAGAGTGTAATGCAACTTTAATGACACCCTTTCTTGAAAATTAGTTTCTATTTGCCATGTAGATCTTGCTGTGCCAGCTATCTCCTGTCTACATTGCTAAGAAGGAGCCAATTTAACAGAGTTTGCATATTTTTCTGCTGTTGTTGACATATGGTTAATAGGTTTATTGAAGTTTACTATGAAGATCTGTTTACTGAAAGCCATTTTTAACCCTAGCAGATATTGTCGCTTGGTATCATCCTTGTAGTGGGATCATGGTGACTCTCCCTGGCTTTATCTACTTAAAGGGGAAAGACTGCTGCAAAGGGTACCCAAACTATCCACTATTACACGCAGTCTATATGAGTCTTAATCCTGTCTTCCCTGAAAATCAGAGGGGACCTAGAGAGAGAAGGCTGCACTTCACTCTCCACATTTAATTCACCTTGCAGCATAGCACAGCCTTCTAGGAAAATGAACTAGATTTAACAGCTACTGGATCAGGGAATCAAGCTGTCACACTGAATGAGATAGCTATCTGTAGTCAACAGAAATGGATTAGAGGAAAAGTGCAGATTATACAGAGACTCCCTAGGGGTACTGGCATTTCAGCTAGTAGGTTGGACTTTTCTGGTCATCTCCAAGAGTGAAATAATAGAAGTTTATTACAATGGTTTCTATTTATCAGAGTGAAAAGCTAAATAACAACTTGTTTTATTGACTTGGGAAGAGCACCAAAGGCATTTTGCCTGCTTTTCTACATGTCCAGCATGAAGAAGGATATCAGTTTTTCTCATGCAGATATTAAATCCACTAAATTAAAATTACAAATATAAGCATCAACTGCTGGGGTGAGAAGAATGGAGAAGACCTTCTTCAGTATGTATCTGCTTCCTATAGTAGATCTGTTTGTGGGTTTTTTGCCTGAAAGTGCTCTCATATCACCTGCATTAGCTTTTTAATGCAAAAATTTCTCTTTGACTTGTGTGCAATTTACAATTGTAGCATTCCTTCTTTTATGCTAATCCACTATTATAAATAGATTTAAGAACCAGTAATCTTAAGATGGGGTTTTTTTTCTTCATATTAATAAAGTAGATACAACTTCAGCACTTTTTACAGCAGTTATGAAGGTTTCCTGCCTTCCAAGCAAATGTTTAAATGGATGTTACAAACTTACCAAGGAAATCCAAGGTTATATACCCTTGCTTTTCTTAAAGGAAAAAAAATCCAACCTTTTTCTAAAACCAACATATCTACATATATTTTAAGTAGTATTTGTAAGTAATAATTTTATAAATGTATTAATGTACATATAAATATTTTGCTTCTATAAAATAATTTTTTTCTCAATGTCTAGCCTTGTATACCCTGTTGTTTTGTAGATTATTCTGTCTTTTCACAAATCTTCAAAGCACTGACAAAGTGCAATAGTTCCTGAAGTAGTTATTTTGCTCCTGACATTCACACATAACGTTATCTGCCACCTCCTTTTTAAAAGTTTGGAATGAAACGAATAATTTTTGCTGTTTAAACTTCTGGGAGCAAGAATTTGATCAATATGGTGCTGAAAACTGACATTGATATAACAAATGGTTAGACTGCTACTTTCATTACAAAGGGATTTGAGGTAAGAAGATTCCAGAGAATAAGACTCAGCAGATGCGATACTAGCAGGCCTATATGAATTTCATCTGGCATTCTGTTGTCAGTGTGAAGTCCGTTTAAGTGCACAATTTCATGGTTGGCCAGTTCCTATCCTTGGCTGAACTTATTTTCAGTGCTGGTGAAAATGATTATTGGGTAGCCATTTGCTGCTTAGAGGTTATAACTCTTGACAGAAAATACATATTCTATCAGAATTTCAGATTTTTAATCCAGTATCTGTATTAATTGATGGAGGCTAAATAATATTACTGGATCAACAGACAGATAATTGCACTTCTCTGAAATAATTAATTACATGCCAGCAAATTACAAGGTTTCACTTACTTTGCTCTTCCTCAAGTACAGCAAAGTATGAACTCTTTTTCCATTACATTTCTTTATGTGCATCATATATATATATTAGAATACTCACTAGTGTTTCTTAAATAGCTCATAAAGGTACTATTTGATTCTTCTATGACCATTGACCCAATGTAATATTAACATCTCCTAATAGCCTAATTCACAGCATGAGAATTTTCTGTGGCTACCATCTGGAATTTTGCTGTCCTGTAGTCTAAGTTTTTTCTCTTGTGAATGTAGCAGAGGATGATGAGTCCTTTTGTTAAATGTTTGTTGTAGCTGATTTTTTCTTGCTATAGAAATAAGTTTAAGGAAAATCCTTAGCTTCGGGCTAAAAGGACTTTTTTCCCTTTTATTTTGAAGATGTAGTAGACAGGATTGTTAGGAAACTAATTAGTGGCAATACTGATCTAAGAGATTTATTTGTCAACTGTCAATAGGTTCCCATTCTAATGTTGTCATCAAACTTTCATTTTAGGTAAAGAAAAGTGGAGAGGACAATAAGACAGGGAATGGAGAGAGATAAAAAGAGTAACTTTTGCTAATATAGATAATCTGTCTCTTTCCCTATGTTTCACCTCTCTTTCTCTGCCTCCCCAGAAGATAGTTTCTAAATTGATCTGAGCTCTCCCAGAAATAGCATGGGGGAAAATTGTCACAGGTCTTGAAGCCCTATAATACACTTAGCTCAGGTGCTGAAAAAATTGCAGATTTTGTGACATGATGACAGTGATACAGAAACTTGAGTGAAGATCCATTGCCTCAGGCAACTTACTCTAAAGGGCTGCAGTTAGATTTGCATCAATCTTGCTCCAGGGCATCACAGAAGTTTGGGGTTTTTTATATCCTGTTGTGAATATGGTCTTCATGCAGTCTTATATAAGCCAATTTTAATTCTGATTTTATTCTGTTCATTATGCTTGAAGAAATATAATCTGCTTATTTGAAACCCATTATGATAGCAGTTTGACAAACAGCATATGTGTTTTCAATAGCACATATTAGGATTTGAAACATAGGTAGAGGGCTGGCTAGTCCTAAATGCTTAGAAAAATTTTACTCAAGTTCCATTCAAAAGTAATTGTGATTAAATGAGCTTACATTAAGGTAGGGCTTAATTCATCTTGAAAGAATCCAAAACCATCATGTAATTTCACTTCCAAAGCTATTAATACTGAAGTTCAGTACACTTCTGATGATTGGACTAAGGATCACCTGGACACATACTCAAGTGCAAGGTGTCAACTGCCATAGTTCTCTGATCCTGCACTGTAATCCTGTCAGACTATTCCCTCTCAAAATATTTTAGTTTTCCATTTTAAGCGTATATGGAACATAAGGCATTTACGTCTAGTTCTTGTCAGAAAAATTTTTAGACCAGTGTTTTCTGATTCACTTAGAATTTTTCTAGTCCCATGTTTAACAAGAAAGCCAGCCACTACCTATTAAAAATTATATAATGAAGCTCATTGTGTGTGGGGAATTTTTTAAACTAGTCCCCTTTTCCTTTAAAAGCTCAGTCATATAGATAGCTGGACCTAAAATTGAAGTTAGCCAACAAACAAGCACAAATCTACACCATTCCATAATATAGTGGAATAAGTCTGGTGATCTGGATAGGAGGAATAACAGCTGATTCAGACAAATCACTGCAAATCAGTAATAACAACCATTAAACTCAATTTTAAAGATGCAGTCTTCAGTCAATGAGATGTAGTAGTACTAAGACAGTGCTGAAAAAGCTGTCCTTCAGCTTCAAAGAACTCCATACTCGGAAAATAATGAGAGAAAAAAGTTTTAATTGTAAACTATTAAAGATTTGTCGAGAATATTATGACTGCATTCAACATGCTCTCTGGCAACAGACTCAAGTTAGAAAATATACCTCAAGATATGAGTTTTTTCTTCCTGAGACTACCAGTACAGACACGGTTTTTTTCTTAATAAAAAATTAAAAAGTCCTGATACTAAGTCTGAAATTTAAGCGAAGCTCAAAAAACTGACAACCAAAACCCCAGCCTGGAAGTTTTGATTACACTGTCTGAGGAACAAACCACAAACAAAAAAATCCCAGCCAAACAAAAAACCACAAAAACCCAAATACCACCAAGAAAAACCCCAAAACCAACTGAAGTCTGCACAAATACTACATGCTATGAACCTTGGCAGGAGCATGGTTCTCCAACTGAAGAAATACCATCCTGATGAGCTTCTTAACACCCAGTAGAATGTATTTAAGAATCTAGTAAGGAAAAAAAAAAAAAAACCAATAAAACACCTAGACAATATGCTCTGTGATACAATCAAAAAATAAGTGGTCAGTAGTGAACGTAATGCTGTGGAACTAAAATGTTCAATGTTGCATCTAAATCTGCATCATATTTTCCTCTCAATTTAAATAAAAATTTTAAAATGCTTGAGAGCTCCTACTTTTGCTTTCCATAAAACAGACTAATTATTCTTACTAACTTTGTTTACATTGACAGAAAAGAGAAAGCTCTAAAAATTCTTATTTCGAGGAGATTATCTGTTACATAGAATATCTGCACTGGATATTTATTAAAATCTTCTAGAAGAAGAGATTTGGCAGCTGAATATTATGTATGACAGACTTCTTTCACAGCATCTGCTGTCTGTAGAAAATCAGAATGTATTTTTGCATTGCTTTTTTCATAGAACTATGAGTGCAGTTCAAAACACTTCAAAAAACTATTTGCTCTTACACAGAAAATAGCGGCAGTGGCAATCCAGTTCTAAGGCTTCAACACCTTGCTCTTCAGAGTTCCTGCACAACAATACACTGGATCAAAATAGGTTAGAAAACTTTAAATGTTACAGAACAGGGAAATAAACCCCTCCTTTCTTCTAATCTATTTGGTGTTCATACAACCAAATTATCTTTCACGTGAGCTTCATTCAAACAAAGAAAACTGAACTCAAAATCATTACTTTAACTTCAGTTGCTCACATTGAAAAGTTTCTTCAGCTATTAACATATATTGAATGAACATTCAGTGAGCATTCACTGAAACCAAAATTTTACTTCAGTGTGGGAACCCTCCCTGAACTGGAGTTTATTTGATATGGACTTTGAGTGAAGATATAAATAAAACTACAAAACTAGAAGAATTGCAACAAGTTAATCTTACGTTGGCTTTCTAGACACCAGAAGATAACAGATTACTACTGGCTCAGTTTCACATGCCAGGAATTTCATCATCTGTTTCATTCAGTAACCATGAACAAAATTCTGAGGTGTAGAAACAGTTTGGAAACTGACTTACCATTTCTCTTGTATCCTTGCCATGACACAGAACTGCTTCTGTGCATTCACTAGTATTCTAGATCTGGAAAGGAGCTAGAACATAAGACTAATTCTCTTCTCACGTTAAGTCAGGATGAGTAGATAACCCTTGCTGAAGCAAAAACTGTAACTAAGCAAGGAAATTAAAAAAAATTGAGGATCGTTGACCTCACGCATAAGCCACACAGCCAAATTCTGGAGGATAAAGTTTTACATTGATAAATTCTGTGTTCTAAATCACTGAAATCACTGAGAATTATCTAGAAATATGAGAAACATGAAATCTTTAGCAGAAAAAAGAGCACCAATTCAAGCTTTCTCTCTTTGTTGTGAACATTACAAATTAATTCAAGCCCTTCCATAATGAATCACTCTCTTAAACCAATATTAGGAGGTTCACTGTCATTCTACAATAGATATTCGCTATCTGTTTCATTAATCTACATTTATTCAATATTACTTGCTTTTTTGTTCCTCCCTGTCATATTTCCAGATACTCTGCTACTACTAATTGCCAATACTGTTTCTTTTACAAGTGAAAAGGTTATAGCAATATATAGAATAAAAAGTGTTATGAAGACTTAAAACCCAGGAATTAAAATTACCAGAAGCTGCCTCATGCTACAGTTGCTTTTGGGGATTTAACACAAGAAGATCACAAGCAGTGCTTCGAGACAGATTTTCTTTTAACAATGTTACTTAATCCTCATATGTATTCTTTCCTATAAATACTATCAATTTTTGTCTGTCTAGTACCTTAGAAATATATAATCCTTTTCATATGAGATTTCATATCCCTCAGTAGTATGTCTATTTTCTTTTTATTGTCTAGCTCCCTATTTTTGTGCACACACTTCAATTATTTCTCTGGCTTTGAGTAGCTTGAAAATTGAACTTAGGGCTGTGCTTTTATTCTGAGTATATGAAGCCAAGATTACTATAAAACTGGACTTGGTGTTGACTAAACATCTTTCTCTATTAATCTATAAAAACGCTGAAACTTTTTATTCTCTCTACATCCAAGGTCTCATCATTTAGTCTCACAGCTTCTCCTGCTCATATTCCTAAGACTGTGACTTCTTATTAACTTCAAGTTCCAACAGGCTTCTTCAGTGATTCTTCAGTTGTTATTTAAAAATAAACAAAGCATGAAGCACACATACTCAAGTGCTGTAACATAAGAATTCAAACCCTCTTCCTCCTCTGCCTAGAACTAAATAAAAAAGATGAGGGGGCAGGTCAAAGAAGATGAAATCTGAGATACAGCTTTGGAAGCATTCTTAAGATACTTTTTCACGATCAGAAAGAAAGGTTATTCATCATATCTATTTTAATATACATGAAGACTACCTTTAGAGACATATTTTGGGATTTGCTTTCATAATTCAATATAGTCTCATATTGATGTTTATGTAAGTTCCATGACAATTCATCATTTGGATATCAGCATGATTAAGAGTACCACAAGGTACCCCTGCATCCAGTATGACTTGCAAATTCCTGGGTTTTTTGAAGACCATTAAGAGAAATCATATATTTGCATCATATTATTTTCAGCATAACTGTTGAAGAATTTTATTTTCTGCTGTCATTCAAGATGAAGTTTTCCTTCAACTCCAAAGAAATGGAAAGGCTTCTCAACAGACATGAGTGTTTTCCCCTGTTAGTTTTGATTGGGATAGTGGGATCTAATAATTTCTCCTTTTTATCTACTTTCCTGCCGGTTGTTCCAATCAGCCATTGTCTGAGGCCAATATATAACCAGGCTATAAAATGTCTACAAAATTTAACCTTTCATTACATCACATCACCTCCCTGGCATAACCGTAGCTTTCAACAGAAAAGTAAAAGTTCCAGTATAATCTTTTATTCTGTAATATAGTTACTTTAACACTTTCCATCTTTCCAGACAGCATGCAAACTAGAAAACTTTTGCCAGAAAACAAGACAATTCTTTCCTTCCTACTTTCTTCACCTGCGCCCTTTGGTCCTGGCTCTTCACTCTCTATGTTAAGACCAAAGTCCTACTTTTCAAAAGTTAAGTAGCTATTCTGTCCATTTTAACCCTTGGTTTTCACAGTGTTTAAATCACACTAAAAATCATGTTTGGATCTCCAGCCATCTTAAACTTACCACTTAAAGTGCCATATCTCTTATAGAAGATTGAATTCTCAGATCTGGTTGTATTATTATCTGTGTGTTAGACTGATTTCAGGGGATCCAGAATACTGCCCGAAATATTTCAACATTCACAAAACATAGATCAGCAAATACTAGAATTAATAAATCCTATCTAAAAGTGTACACGTATAAAGTACAATTTTTCAAGAGAACTAATATATTTAGAATTCTTACATTTTGATTGCTGTCCTTCCCCTACATTACATAAGGCTCAAGTACTTCTTTATTGTTACTTCTCGTAATTGTGACCAGTCAAATTATTTACAACTAATGCCAAATTAGAGTCTAAGAGATTTAACAAAATGTTCAAAATCAAGACAGAATCCTCTGCGACAAACCTTGCACACAATTCCTTGAAATAGCAGAAAAATATGGAGGGGTATCATTCCAGTAAAAAGTCCCCAAAATTTTTTCTTGAATCTACCTTTTAAAAGCTGTATTATGTTACTTAGATATTCATACAATTTACAACACAGTAAATGCCTTCCAGCACTGAAAATTCAGTTCACTGATATCAGAGTATCTTCTATTTGTAGCATTAGGATTACATAATCTTAGACATATTTTATGAAAAACCCACAGGTTGACAATATCTTCATATAATAACCAAACCTCACAAATGAGGTATCAAAACTTTCTCATTATCGAGAAGCAAGTAAACCATTATTAGCCCCTGGAAACAGTCCAACCTAGTAAACTAGCATATAAAGGCACCTTTTTTCTCTGCTTCCTGAATATCTGAAAATTACTTCCAACACAGAAGTATACTTCCTTCCAACTCTCACCATAGTTATTGTTTTATAAAGCTTTTTTCATATATATGTCACCATATCATATATATATGATATATATGATATATATGATATTCATATATATGTCACTGACATATAGCATCTTAAGACTACCTTGTGAAAGGTACAATCTCCCTAGCTATACTGACTTCTTGATAATGAGGCGATCTATAAGCCCCAACATCCAATCAAATATTTCACATTGCATATAATATGAAAGTGTCATGAACATGAAAAACTTGAATATTATAAAAATAAATAAAAATAAACAAACATTAAACAGGAAGAAATCTGTAGTTTCTCAGAACAAGCTCCACAATCTACCTGGCCCAGAAAAACATTCACAGTTTTTAGATTGTAGTTACCCATTTGGCAAAAAAAAATATTATTATCTGCACTAATGAGTATCAAGTCTTTTAGATGTCACTTTGCAACTGACTGCAAGGATGACGCATGGCTACTAGTCTAGAGTTTGAAACAGATAACAGTGCTCAAAAAAAAAAAATTGTGGAAAATGCTAAGTCAACTAGAAGAAAAAAAAAGAATACAGATATTAAGTAAGCAGCTTGTTAGTCTGAAGTTTTAATCATCTAGAATTAAAAAGAAAACATAGTCATTACACACTGTAAGAAAATGATTATGACAGCTTCTTTTGGGTGAACAGAATAAATTCCTGTCAATCTCCTGAAAAGAAGGCTTATCCCTTAACTTCTATAGATAAAATGACTCATATGAAAGTTAACATCTCCATATCCATCTGTCTTGGCACTCACATCCTATTTGCAAATCTATGGATTCCATGTTTCTTTTTACAGATAACTATTTCCCACACAATTTGTAAACGAACAATGGGTAAGGCTGGCTGTATCTTGTAGCATGGTTACAGAAATTATGTCTTTCCTACAAGGTTCAGACAGGTAGATGAGCATAAGAACAGGAAAATAATTTTTTACAAAAGAAGGCATTTCTTTTAAAACTTGCAGTGGGAATGTTGCGTAGATGGAATATAACTTAGGGTTTGGAGACCACCAGATTGATGCTGTACATCTGGTTGCATGAACAAGTGGACATTTTGTGCTTAACAGTGAGACAAATCTCAGTCCCAGACTCAGAAGTACCGTTTCAGAGAATAGCACAGTTATGCTTCATTTTCCCTAATGAAAAAAAAACTAAACAAAATCCAACAAACAAACAAAAAAAAATCCCAAATAAAACAAACAAAGCAGCCTAATAAAAAACAGAGCTCATTAAATAATAATGTTAAGATCTTAGTTTCAGACTCTTAATCAATTTCCAGAAACATTCCCTTTTCTAACTCATGTCACAGAATGCTGAGCAAAATTCAGTGGCTGCTGAATGAGGACAGAGTCCTTGAATATTCTACTCCTTGCCATTAAAAATGTAGTATTGAAGACTTTCTATTTTCTTTCCTTTTATCACTTTTAAGGCATCCACTTAGGATGAAGAGCTAAAAATCTGAAGATGATTCCTATTTATAGGAAACCAAGTCCTTACTTCATCTCCTAATGAAACAGACATTTTTTTTAAATGCAGAGAATTCAAAACTTCACAGGCAGAGAAGTTCAATTCAGTTATGCTGCTACCAAAACAGATTGTAAGGCCTCTTATTTGAAAGAAAATATTCAAATGCAGATGGTTAAGTGGAACCAGGTCTAAAGTTTCAGTCCTTTATCTCCCTAAGTTCCACCAACATCAAACAGAAGTCTAGGCCAAAAGGAACCACAAAAACTGGCCCTTCACATTCATTAAGGTTGAAATTCTGTTACCATTGAATCCAAAATTCTCGGCCAGGCTGCACAGTTATCTGAAGTGTCAGGAAATGAGCTATGCATTTTTTACTGTTATAGAAGCTGCAATAAGGTAAGATGATTCCAAGGAAGAACAGCCATTACATTTTAGGAGTATGGAACTGAAATATCAGAGATGTGATTTTGTCTGCAAGACAGGCATATAAACAATGTACATTAAGAAGAAACTCATCTTTCTACAAAAGTTTCATAATATTCTTTCCAATCAGAAAAGTCTCCCGTTATGTGAAAGGGATCATTCAGTTCCTAATGGGGAACAGTGAGAGAAAATCGTTTCTATTTGGAGGAGGAGTGCCGAGCAGAAATTAGATTTTGTAAATGGGTTTATTTTCATTAAGATCAGTGAAATAATTAATTTAGCTTGATTAGACTGTGTACATATTTTTAAAAGGGCTGTAAAAACTTTAATGAGCAAATTCAAGAGAGCATTAACCATGCGTGTTTATGAACCTAAACTTTATTTCCTTATCTGTTTCACTTTTGAGGAATTTTTCTTGAGAAATAGCCTAAACTGACAAATCAATAGTCTCATGTTTTGGTGATCAGTACAAATTTTTCCCGTCATAGTGTTCTTGGAGAACAGAAACTGAAAAACAAATAGGAATAAAGCCAACAAGTTGCAGATGTATATAGTCCATCCAGGAATTCTTTAAAATTCCACTTATTTCTAGTGGACTTTTTCAGCTTGAAATACACATTTCAAACTATAGAAAGGTGATTAGAACTTTAATTAATACATAAATAAGAAAAGGATTCTTTTTTATAACATACCCTCTATACTAGGGGGAAAAAGCAACACAATACTGTGATCTGCCTTCAGATGACAGTTACAGATAGAACTGAATTCACACATACTAGTAATTAAAAATGGATAAATAGCCTCCCAAAGTGAGTAGAAGCAAAATAAATACTTTAAATACCATAATTATCTTCTCCATATTATCCTTCTGAAAAAAATTAATGAAATTTCTGATTTACAACTCAAATACCACTTTCTTATTAAATCTCACGATATTGTTTAGGTTGCCGTACCCTTCATCAGTTACTAAAGCAAAAGAATCAGGACAGGTGTCTAAGAACAGACAGAATACTGGTGTTTACATACAAACCATTCATACATTGAAGCTTGTCTCAAACACCCTTTCTCTCCCAAAGATAAGAAACAGATAACATTATCTATTGTTATTAAGACTACTTATCATTAAGATCAATTTTCTATTGGCTAATACTTTCAGACATCTTCAACAGCTTTGCTCATTTTTGAAGACTAGGCAATTCGTAAGCAAAGTTCTTTCAAAACTACCACTCAAATTTTATCTTGGAGTAAAGTATCAAATTACAAGGTATTACTAAGCCTCCACAACCAGGCTGAGCATTCATCAGTTTTCATAACATCTTAAAAGAAAAATTACTCTTTTCACCCACATGATTTTCAGCACTAAATTTTTAGATTTCTCATTCTACTTTAGCTGCTGTAAATTCCACTTCCATAGCCTTTTGCTTTAAAAGTCCAATATCACCAGACTTAAAGATAAATAATTTAAAGAATTTTGTTCTATTTGATATAATTAATTAAATTAATCTTAACCTAAAGCACCAAAAATTAACACATTTTTTAGTTAATTTTGCTTGTTAATTTTGCACATTTTGCTTTGGCCACATGGCTAAGGATACATAAAAGAATGTTAAATTCACTAATAAAGAGGTCCTTCAAAGAAGCTTTTAAACCAGAAAATACAGGTTTTGAAATCCTGGATTTCAAACAGCATTAAATATATATATATATATATATATATATATATATATATATATATATATACATATGTATTAAGAGAAGTAATCTACAAGGCTGTTCTGGACTCCCTAAAGGTTTCCACAGTATGGTTCTCCTCTACAACTGGTCCCTCATTTCTCCTTAACAGAACACAGTTGTAAAGAGGTGTTGCATACAGGACGTACTCAAAATTTTTTTTGGTTAAGTGACAATGTATATGAGTTTTCAGGCAGAAGTCAGGCACAGACGAAGGTGTCCCAGGACTCTTCAGTACACTATTACACAAGCACCCAGCCTCCACAATCTGCGCTCCAAACTTCCTCCATTTTCAACTCAGGGTGCACATGAAAGCTGTGAAACTTGGTCTAATGAGGAGATGAGGACAGAAGGGGGAGGTAAATAATGCTGCAGCTCACCTAACCTTCCCTCTTCCTGTGCCCCAACAATTGTTGAGGACTGGAGTGTGAGGCCAGGCTATGTATGCATGCTTGGAAGGGCTGATTAAAATTTTGGTGCCTGATGGTTTTTTTTCCCCTCACACTCTGGAATTTCATCATCACCAGTCAGCTGGAACTGGTTTCCACAGGCACAGAGCAGTTTGTACCCCCACTGCTATTCGCAGCTGGTACTGTGTTACAGTTAGGATGTGTGGGGTACATCAAGAAGTCCAAGGCAGATAAATTCAAAATACAGGTTGCAAACCTCCACTTTCCTAGTCATCAGTCATAGGTGCTCAGCAAGCTCCAAGTAGTATGCTTAATAATACATTTAATACTACATGCAAAGCTTCCCTGGAGGCAATTTTCCAACATACTTTAACTCAATATACACTGCAGCTGCTCTTCCCCTTCTTACCTACATATAAATACTAAGACAAGTAGAAATTATTTCATCTATTTTAAAGTATATTTTGGTGTTCTTTTTCCAGTATAATATAAAATAATATGTTCCTATATATTTTCCCAGGGCATTGTGATATAATTCTCACTCCAAATGGATGATACATACAAAGCAAATGTTTAATCTCTCTTGGGTGAGAGGTCAATTTCATCAGAAATTCATTTCACAACAATCTCATATCTGTGATATTTAAGAATGATCTTCCAGGATCATTGAATGAAATAGAAATCTTCTTGGGAAATGCTACCACATTTCTCCTTAAGAGTTAGGTCATCTATGTTTTTAAGAACTATGTTTCTGTCAAAATGTAAAGGTGTCCTTAGTGAATTGAAAAGGGCACAATAATAAAATTATTTGAACTGGGGAATGTGTGCAATAGGAAATAATTTCAGGAAGACACAATGGAACATAAATTGAAGGTTAGAAGTACCAGATGCATATAAAAATTTATTCTATTATAACAAGGGAAAAGCTGAAGAAAGGAGAAAAGGAAAAAAAAGATTGTATTTGGAATGTAAGAAACATTTCTGCAAATAACCTTCCTTTGACCTCTGAAAAAATTTCAGATCAGTCTACTTTTTCTGCCACCTCACATAAATGATAAGGTAGTGAGCCTCTACAAAGAACATACAGAACTATTTTTTAATTCAGAATATCTAGGCTGCTGATCATTCAATAATATTCCAGTTAGGGTATTTCAAAAATTTATTAGTCCTCTTTTAAAGGGGCTGATAAGGAATTCCATGCAGAAGCAGTAACTCTCTTTTCCAGGCTGAACAACCACAACTCTTCTGGCTTGTCTTCATGGGAGAGGTGCTTCGGCCCTCTGATCATCTTTGTGGCCCTGCTCTGGCCTCAATCCAACAATTGCGTGTCCTTCTTGTGTTGGGGGATAAGAAGTCAACACCTGTCTCACTACTACTCATTCCAGGTAGCTGTAGAAAATGAGGTCTCCCCTCAGTGCCCTCTTCTCCAGGCCAAACAGCCCCAGCTCCCTCAGCCTCTCCTCACCAGGCCTATTCTCCAGACCCCCGAATCAGCCTGACTGCCCTTCTCTGTGCCCTCGTCAGCACCTCAATGTCCTTCTTATACTACAACACCTAAAACAGCCCACAGTACTCAGAGTTCAGTCTCACCAAAGCTGAGTACAAGGGTAAGATCATCACCCTGATCCCATGGGTTACACTGTTCCTTATTCAGGCCAGAATGCCATTTGCCTTCTTGGCTACCTGGGCACATGGATGGCTCATGTTCTGTTGGCCATCAAGCAACACCCCTAAGATCTCTCTGCTGGGGAGCTCTCCAGCCATTCCTCCCCAAGCCTGTAGTGCTGCTGGGGATTGTTGTGGCCCAACATTTGTTCTTGTTGAAATTCATACAATTCACATTGGCCCATTGATCAAGACTGTCTAAATCCTTCTGCAAACAAACTCAAACACAAATAACAACCAACTAAAGCACATATCCATACTGAACTAGCAAACAGCTTTGCCATACAGCCTGAGCTTTGAACTACAAGTGATGGAGAAGGCATGATGGGTGAATGAAATTTTTCCTGTAAGAGAGTGATCTATTGCCACTGCAGTCTTGCTTGAGTCCAATAACACACTGTCTCACGTCTGAGGGAACTTAGACATACAAAGACAGATGCATTTGGCTGTTAATAAAAGTTAAGAAATCCACTGTAGCAACCACCAGCAGCAATCTGCAAAGCCTAGTGTTCAGTAAGAAGACCAAGAAAGGAACATCAATTATTTCACACAAAGTAATAGCCTGAGACCACAGAAGTGAGAACATATCTTCAGCTCATTCACAGAGTACAGTCAAGCAAATCTCTTAATTACTAGAGGAAGTTTCTTGAGCCCTTGTGCAATACAAGGTCAAGAAAAAAAAAGTCTCAGTTCAAGTAAACCAGTTTTGAAAGTAAAGTCCTTAAATGAAGAAATACAGTCTTTTCTCCCTTTAGCCTACAATCTCTCAGGAGCTTATCTGTGTTGTGTTTCAACTCCAGTAGAGAGCTAAGCACCACACAGCCACTCACCTACTCCCCTGCAGTAGGATGGTCAAGATAATCAGAAAGGTAAAAGCATGAAGACTCGTGGCTTAAAATAAAGGACTGTTTAATAAATAAAACAAAAGCTCTGTGCATGAGCAAATTACAATACATAATTCATTCACTACTTCCCACTGGTAGGCAGACAAAAATATTGTACTGAGTGACTAGCATTAGGACCCCTCACTGTAGCTTCAGAGAGTCAATCATGTGAGACTAACAGTAGAGAAATTTGGGGAAAGAGCATCATTTCTTACAAAAGCTGTAGATCATTTTGCCTAATCTTATTTATAACTGATTCAAGGTAGTGTAGACTTAATAAGAAGTTTTCATTTATTAGAAGTACTTTATCTTAAACTTTACCCTGCATTACAGTTCTACCAGCCAGATCTCCTACTAACATCAAATTTTGATCAAATTCACCAGACTGAGTCTATATTTAGCTTAATACTTGTTTAAACCTATAACTGACAACAACAACAAAATCAATTTTATACAGGAATTGAATCATAGAACAACTTGAATCCTGCACCATTCCAATAGTTTACTTCAAAGAAAATTTAATCATTGTGAATGCCCAGTAAAAATCAGATTTGGGAAGTAGCAGGTAGAGGACAAAAAGGACAACAGACAATTATTCCCATTCCTGCTTTGATATTAAATTAATACAACATTAGTAATAGAGCCTCCTGAGTTCTTACTAAGCTAACTTACATTAAGTCAAAACTTTCAATTTTTTCCCTCTCCAAGACTGGGAATCACAATTGCATTTCCCATATTTTCACAGCTCTTACTACTCTTAATTTCTAAACTGAAACAAAAGACTGAAAATCTATGAAGAGCTATAGTTTAATGTTTTAGCATGCTTCTAAAAGTGGCATAATTGATACAGGAAACCCTGAAAACAGGAAAAAAATATTTCAATAAACTGGCAAGCAAGTGTTTTGAGTATTCTAGTCGCATATTCCTTCATTTTGACTTTACATTCTCTGACATTTAAATAAACACTTGATCTCTGAAGCCTGGTTCTGGTTTATTTTACTGAAAACAAGTACACCTGCCAATTCAACAATGAACTCAACAAAACACGCAGCAACTTACTAGATCACTTGGAACATATTTTCAAATATCAAATTCTAGTTTGAATCAACAAAGTTGATAAATATTTTGGTAGGACCATTATGTTTATGCTTCTGAAAATTTATGTCAGAACAGACCATAATCTAGTATACTCTGCTGTGTGCCTCATACAGTTCTCTGATTTCTTGTCTTCCTTTCTCTGACAGCAACCTATTTTGAAGAGCACTCCCCATTGCAATCCAGACAAGCCATGTTACTTTTCTCACTTGTATTTCAAAATATTAACTTAGTAAACATTTTGTAGGATTAGCAGCATGAATAAAGGCTGTAAAAGTTATTGCAAGATACTGTGGTTTTCTACCTTGAGACTTACAAGACAAAGATGTATTTCTTGTTGTTCAAAATTTTAAAGGAGAAAAGCCAAGGACCATTTTGGCCCAGTGTTGCAGTCTTTGTCTACAGAACAAATCTTTACCTCCTCAACAAGTGTCATTTTAGTTGTGTCAGGTTGGCATGAGAAGGCTGTGTGACAACTGGTGTTATGCAATTCCACTAAAACTTACCATAGAAGCCTCTATTGTACTGTGAGGAATTCTGGATTTTTATGTATTCTTTCAGTAGAATAACTGTATCACTGCCAAAAATCTTACTTAAGAACACAGTCCCAGGAAATGTTAAATCAAACATGGTCACCCACACTTCAAGAAAATAAACAAACAAACAAAAACCACTGTAAAGCTCCTGCTGGTGCCAAGAAAGGTTATAGCGCATTGATTATGTAACTTTAATAGTAAAGTCATTGTGTCCCACAAAACTAATTAACAGAGGTTCAAAGCAGCTTAATGAGATCATATAAAGTACAATTCAATCTATTGAATTGTTCTTTATACTAATATAAAGGGGTTTTTGTTGGGAGAGTTTTTGAAAGAAAACGGACATGTGAGCAATCCTGACTATTTAGCTTTAGCCAGAGTGAGCTAAGGGCCTTGAGGCCCAGTTGCAAGGTTACTAAAAGATCAGCTATGGCAAAAGATATGGGAGTTGGCAGCAGAAAAGAATAACAACAGCATGGGAAAGCATTGCATAGACAGCACATAAGCAGTTGTATTTAACCAGTTAGATAGTGCACTGTGGCATATGAAGAATGTGTTGTACCAATCAGCAATATGCTTATATTAAGTTATGAGCCTGACTACGTATAAAAGGACTACTGCTGCTCTCAATAAATGGCAATACTTTGATTACATTAATCTGTGTGTTCTCCACTGTGCTCTTCTCGACAAATGGTGCCCGAACAGGGAGAGGTTTTTTGTCACTTTAAAGACTGACGAACTGCTATGCTTCCACTGCTCAAGTCTGAAAAATAGTCAGCTGTGAACAGCATATTCTACAAGTCATGCAGTACTAATAGTATGATGAAACCTGTTTCATTATTCTGAAAATAAAAATCTAGCTTAAATAAAGCTTTCATTTTTCTGTAAGCAAGGAGTACTAAACCAGACTTAGCCTTGATGATCACAGGTGATCACATTCACATAACTTACCCAGATGCCTGAACCTGTATGTCATAAGAATTGTAGTTTACATCTCAATGCTTCTGCCTGCCTCTAACTCATTCCTCTCCCTCCATTCATTTCAAGGTTAGCAAAGTTGCTAAGGTGAATGACAAATATTTGACATTAAGAACAGCCCTTTGCAAAACAGTCAATAAATTTCTATAGTTGCCTTTATCACGCTGAGAATAACAAGAACTGTAAATGTTTTCATCAGATGCTGTAAACAGATGCCTTTAAACCAATAAATCTATGGACTTGTAACATTCACTTAGTGCTATGGGTATTGCCTTTATTGCTTGTTTTATTTTACCTCAATTTGTACTGCATTTCTTTAAGAAGGGTCCCAATGGAGCCTTTTAAAAAGGGGAGGGATATTACTAGGGAACTTATGTATATACAAGGAGAGATTTTAGATGACAAGATGTGTTACCTACAAGGAGCTGGAGTGATAGAAATGCCTAGAAAATAGACAGCTATGTCTCAGAGGCAACTGATAATTTTCTAGAGGCTGAAGTGAAATTCTTCACTTTGCTGTGGATCAAGAAGTTAATGCATAGCCTGAAACCAAGACAGAAAATAGCCAACAGAAAATAGCCATTTGCCTGTAAAGGCACAATGAGCAGACAGAAATTATTATTTGACTTGTGAATTTCTGGTCTCTCCAACTCAGTTGCTGAATTGCTTCCATGTAATACATAAAAGAGTTGTTCTAATTTGATTTATATTAATCTTGAAAGCCCTTCAGTTTCCTTTGGGAGTTTAGAAAAAAGAGCTCTATAAAGGTATTCTGTTAAACTCTGTGGTAGTGCAGACCCCCCCCTTCACTTAACCATGTTGCAATGGCAACACCAGCCAACAGGTCCTTACTTAGGTTCCAAGGGTGTAACATTATCCTTGTTTCAGTAGCAAGTGCAGTAGGCTGAAGACAATCTAGTGATTTCTGACCTTTCCTACTGGAGCAGTGAGTTCAAACTACTGGGTACCTACTAGACTTGGTGCAAATGCAGTCATCTGGGATGATCAGGTGCTCTCTGACCACAACCAGAACTCAGCTGCCTGTGAAATGTATCAGAGACCCCTCCTGCAGATCACAAGCCCACTCTGAAAGCTGCCAAAGATGACCTGATTTGAATCATGGTAGCCATGGAAAAATAATGATCAAAGTCAATCATCTTGTGACCCTATAAATATTGATCCTAAAAGGAAGGCCCATGGGAGCTCTGTGGAATTGCAGAAAACTGCTGCCCCATGTCTCACAAGAGAAGTTGATCTTTCTGATGGGAAAGAGTAAGTAGTCTGCTTCTTCTCATACATATATATATAGATATCATATATATATATATATAGCTTTTAAATAGATCAAATTGTACTAATTTACTATAATATGATCCTGTGGGTGAACTGGTGATATATTTCATTGCAACTTATTGTCATATAGTTCAAGTATCTTTAAGTACCAAAATTTAACATTTTCACATAGGTTAACTTCTATATCTGTGTGTGCATGCTTGCACACAATTCAGTTTAAAAAAAAATTGTTACATCTTTAGTTGAATCTCTGTATTTGATTGTAACATTTTTTTATTATTGCTTAAATCATATCTAATTTTGTGGTTTGTTATAATAGTGCCAATCCACCTCAATTTGCTGCTATTTCAGATCACATCAGACCCATAATTATGTCTCAAAGCACTATTTTGAAATGCTTATGCATGAAATACTTAGTCATAAACTGATGATGAAATCTGGGACTAAGCCTGGATCCAGCCACACTTAGGCTCCTCTTTGAGAAGGACTGCAAAAAGCAAGGGGGTTGTGACTCATTCTTTTCCCTGATCCCTGTGCAAATCACTCCATCCCATTCCCAACTCAGCCTCCCCTGTTCTTGCATAATTTCCTCTAATCCCTGTGTAAATTACTCCAATCAAATTCTAACTCATACATGTTGCTTCCACATAGTAATAGTGACCCTTGCCACTGAATTCTGTTAAGTAACACAAATAAATCTATAGTAAAATTGCCTTTTCCTGATACATTTGTTGATGATTCTTTAAGCACTATTAAGACCTACCATTCCCATTTACAACAAACTCCGCCCAAGTTGTGTCTCCCACACTATTTTGTTGGCATCTCATGCCAGAAAAAAAACAACAAACCAACCAAACAAAAAGCCAACCCCTAAAATTCATTTGGACTTTCTTTACTGAATTATATATTATCATCACATTGAGAATAGTAACTTTGTTTAGATCTCAACCAGAACTAGAAGAAAAGTCAAGGGATGAAGAAACACTGAGAACTGTTTGAAAGTTCAGATCTGATTTTGCAATTGATTGAAGCACAAATTTCATTTGAATTACCCCCAGTACACAACCCATGCACTTAAAAAACTTTTGCCAGTATCATACCTTACTGAGGCTGTTAGTAAGGTTTGGGAACCTGATAGTTTCCAACTTATTAAAATATGAAATTGTTCCTGAATACAAGTGTAAAGAATAAGAATTAAAAATACACAGACCTTAAGAACTGCACTTCCGTACTCTGAGAAAGCTCTCACATGGGTAGTCTCCTGTTTAGGGTCCCAGAAAGGCAATAGCACCTGGATAACTTCTGTAATACTCTAGTGACTGCTTTAGCTAGAAAAAAAGTTTCCTGAAAACTGTTATCTGTTTTGCTGAACTTAAAATGAGTTTTCCAGTCCATTGCTTATTTACAACATTCACACACTCTGAAGAGAGGAGCCAGAGTGTCTATTGCTTCCTGGGAGTGACAACCACATGCTCAAGCACCACTGCAGAAAGTCAGGAAACAAAAGTTACAAAGCATTATGGTTTGTGGGTACAGACAGAAGCATGCATAGAAAGAAGCATACCTGTAAAATCTGAGGGATAAATAAAGGCAGTATGTCCTGACAATTTCATCTGACCACCTCCAGCTCAGATATTTACACTGTTAATCATTTCTCTGCTTCTGGGATCCTGAATTCAAAGCCATCTCCACTTTTGATGAAATTAGAATCTTTTAAAACCTAAGATGACAGTGGCATTTAGAGACCAGTTCAAATTTTTATTTTATTCCCAAAGCAGGCAAAAGCCAGAATAATTTGCACTCATATCTTTTTATTGTGAATTAGTTACAAATGTTACTCAAGACACCAGGGAAGTTTAAAAAGGAGACTAATTTCTGAGCAAGTCCAGCCCTATGCTTGGGAATAATCACTTAGTCTCTCCAAGATAGTTCAATTTTTAAAGATCTGTGACTGAAAACACTTGCTAGTTTGCAATTGATCCAAGGGAATTAATTTTAAAATATTGTACACCTGGTCATACGAAACTTCCTCCAACAATGTTTTTAGAACACATGGAAGGAAACATTACCTTGAGTAATGCAATTAAGTTCTTTCTGTTATGTGTTTGTATTGGATATAGAACCACTGGTAAATTAGAACTTTATTCTGCTTGTGTCTTACACAATCTGTATATGATAAGACAACATGAGGAAATTCATGATTGCCCCAGGGAGGGACAGATAAAGGACAAAGTTTCAATTTAAAAGTAATTTAAGGATGAAACACTTGACCTGACCTTTTGCTACCCTGCATATGTTCCTGTCAAAATATTCTTATTCTCTCATCTGGCATTAAGGAGCATTTTCTACTGAACTTGTGTGGCACAATGGCTACTGAGTGAATGATTATGCTAATCATACCTCAGTATGATTTAGTTATTACACAGCATAAATCCCACGGTCCTTCCTGTTGAGAAATCTCTACTGCAAAAATCAATCTGTCTACTACCAACTGTTCCAAACACCACTTGTATTCCACATTTTAACTCTAATTAAACTCCTTTGACTTGCATTAAAAAAATTTTCAAGATACTGTTACAACTGTTTACAACATGGAGAGTTCTTTACTTAACATATACTGTACTTGCATAATAAACCTATGTTAACAGAGCTATACAGATTAAAATGATGATACACACAGTTATACTACTTTAATCCTTTCACGTTATACAGTAGGAGTGAAAAAATATGATTTTGTTTTAGTGACGGTTTAGCTGTCATACAGAACAGGATCCCACACCGCTCACTCCCAAGCATCTGAAATTCTGAAAACAGAACCTAAGGTCAGAACAGAAATGATGTAGAACATGATAACAGCTTTTTTTATTATTATTATTATTTCCTCCCCTGGGACCAGAATCAAATGAGGAAGGGTAGAGTTTAGCAGAAAAAAGACTGCAAAATACTTGCAAGGATTCCAGTTCAGAGTCATCACCCACAGTGTGAGAGCAAACTGAATCATGCTTGGTGAACTCTGATAAGCAATACTACATATCATAGTGAATATCCATCAACAAAAACAGTGCTGCTATCTCAAAAAAACCCACATCTGATACCATGTTATGAGAGATCAGAATTGACTCAAGAGAGCTTCAAGCACAAAGGAAAAAACAATAACAATTCTTAAACTGTGCGTGCTCAAGGTAACTCAAGTCAATGTCTTGAGTTTAATTTTTTATTAATAGTCTAAGATTATAAGTGCCATCAGATCTGTTTAGGATACTGTCTGAATAAATTAACCTCAATTTACCTATGAGTAGACTAACTTGTACTTGCAGAAGATTACCTTCCAGCAAACTTAACAAACTTGGTCATAAGAGTCCAATAATATACAGTATATCTTCATATTAGTGTTTTATACCACAGTATGACGTTCTGTATTTCCCTCTAATACACTATTTACGGGACCTGCAATGAAAAACATAGTGTAATTAGCCAGAAACATTGCAATTTAGACTTGCTTTGAATAGGGCTAACATGTGTATGGAGGAAGACATGCATGAAAACCCAGTTTTTTTTTACTCAAAAAAACCCCCAAGTTCATCACAAAGGAGGAGACACAAGAAGTGAGTTCAGCACTAAAGTTCTGAATATATTAACATGATGGTTTGAGTGAGGATAGAACAAATTTTCTTTCTCATAATTTTACTTTCTGCCAAGAGTCTTCTAAATATCTGCACTTGCTGAAATTAACAGAAGTTTCTCAGGCAGTGTTTAGTTTTAAGACTGATAACATTCAATGTTTACAGTTATGGCTCAAGGATGTTATGCAGAACCAAGGCCACTGCTTGGTTCTAAGAGAAACCTTATGCTCTGGAAAGAGAAAGGGAGTAAGGGGTCACACCTGCCACCCTTTGAGGAGAAGCAGACCAGACAGGTGACCAAAACTGACCAGAGTGTTCCACCCCATATGCACCATACCCAGTATAAATTTGAGGGACCACAACAGTCAAGCTGTCTTAGTCTGTGGTCAGCATCCTGAAAGGATTCCATCCGTCTGCCTTCAATCCAAATCCACTCTCCTGAATGTATGTGTTCCTATATCCAGCTCTCATCTGCTGCTGAGTCCAGAAGTCCAGCCTGCCCTGCAGCCTCAGTGGTGACGTGAGGGAAAGGAGAAGAAATGTGATATAACTTTTGTTTATATTTGTATCTACCTAATAATTTTCCTTTTTATCATTACTGTTTCATTAAAGCTGTGTAGTTTAGTTTCCAAGCCACAAGTCTCTCTCCCTTATTCTCTCTCATTCTTCCTCAAGAGTGGAAGGGAGGGGGACTAATAGAGAGCATCTGTTATTCATTTAATTTCCAGCCCATTATTAAAATATGACAATTAGATATGGTACTCTTTAGATACCTGGACAGATCTTAACGTTTGGTCTGTTTACTTTAAAGTCATGTGCCTTAAAGGTACTGTGTCTGCTTTTGCTACAGGCTGTAGCAAAGCTCTTGTTTCAAAAAAACAAGGATGAACAAAAGCACAAATACATCCAGAAAGTTTCAAACAAAGTTATTGGGCTAACGATTGATAAGGTAATAGCATAGACAAATTTGTTCACTTTTTTTCAAAGGAGGAAGTACTGCATACTTGTCATTTTCTTATGGTTGTGTGAACTCAGAGTATAGGAGCACCATTTTTTATCAGTAAAGGCTGTTTACTAAGGAGAATCTTAATTTTAAAAAAAGTGTTTATAAGGAGGCTACACCTAAAAACCTGTTTCAAAGTGTGTTTATATGGAGAATGCTTGCGTGAAATGAGCTACTAGCCATTAACTACTTAGTACACTTTAAGAATATTTAAACAGAAAGTCACTTTCTGTAAATATAAATCAACTTTAGAAAAGTTGTATATGGCTACTAAGAAACCCTTTAAAAGTACCCATATGACTTGAAGTAATCTAAAACTATAAGTTTTAAACTAAAATGTCAAGATTGCCAACTCTTTTTTTGGCAAAGAATAGGGGTTTTTGGGTTTGTTTGTTTGTTAGTTTCCCTTGTAGTTATCCCTTTTTTTCTTCTATGTTGATTTGATTTGGAAAAATTTCTTAGATTAGCCAAGATATTACTGCATGAGTATTCACTAATCTCTAATTAGCATTTCTAAGTCCTTATATTTTGAATTAAGCACGCATGAAGGCTAATCCCTATAACTGCAATTAGAATAATTTATTTAATAGATTTTGTGCTAATGAGTGTATTGTTCTAAAATTGTTTGTCATCAGAAATTTCACAGAAGAATGAGATAATAAAAAATATATGGCAATATAAATTTGGACTTTTTTAGAAGCAAGGTCATTTTGGATTTTTTGGTTTTCTTGGGAGAGAGGGAGAAACAATAATATTATTTTTCCTCTGTTTTGATGTAAACTCAACATTAACCACAGTATTATCATCCTACCAGTTTATCCAAATAGCTCAGTATGGTTAAAACTGACAGACTTAGAGGGCATTCTGACTGTGACATTTCTGCTTATTAAAAATAACTGAACACTCTTAATACCCTTCTCTCAACTAATATAAACTTTTAAAGTGACTAAGAGTTTGCACACCTATGTAAGCCTCACTGTATGGAGTGTTAGAGTTTTGTTCCTTCCTTCTTTTAAAGACAATGAAAAATTGACCAAATAACAAGTTTCTCTATAAAGGTCCTTTTACATAAAGCAAATCAGCAAAGTCAAAACCATTACAAGCCTGTAATTAACATCCAGCTATGACAAGGTGGATGAGTTGAATCCAGAGAGACCTAAGTCAGAGACAGATCTGGCGCCCATGTTTCCTAAGGAGAGGTTTGATCATCCTGCACTCCTGTGCGTTACCATGGTTTACCAGGCTTTGCATTCTAGGCATAATCTGAGGACTGAGAAAAAATTAAAGCAATTTTTGCCACGTTATTTGCCAGGAAAGATCAAGAAAAAGAAATTTAATAACCTGAGTCAACAACCTGTCACCTTTTGACAAAATACCATCTTTTAGGTGAACTTTGTTAATTATAATCTCATTATAATACAAAAACACACCTCCATCCCTCAGATTTACCCACTTTCAAGGCATGACCACCCCTCATTGAGCCTGTTTTCTGAATTTTCCCTCATATACACCCTTAAATGCACAGTGAAATAACTTTGCACCATTCATGATAAAGGTATGTATGACTACAATCACTCAAGCTTCTCCTGCAAGTTAAAATAGTATAAACAGCTTGAGATGGGGATGATGTTAGGGAACATACCAGTGCAGGGATGTCATTTCCCCTGACCCCTGAGACCAGTCGATGGGCTTAACCTCTCTTCCCCTCAATGGGACACTTCTGGGTAAGATTAGAACACTTGACTGTACCAAGTGCCTTCCTTGGAATAGTCTAAATCTCTAGGGAGTCACTTTCTTCATATGTGTGTGGCCAGGATGTATTACTTATAACCTAGGTGTTTGAATGTGCTTTTCAGACAATGAATTTATCACCAGCAATCCAAAAGGTTTATGCACTGTTGATTCAATAAATTACACTATTCATTAATCTAGCCATGAGAGTTTTCATTGAATGCAACCACCCTTTTTAAGTGTGGCCATGATACTTCATTACAAGCATGACTGGATGGATAGTGTAGCATTAGTATTGCATCTGGCCCTTTGATAATCCAGTATATGCACTGGGCATGACTAGACTATTGATGCGAAAATGCGAATCACACAAAATCTAAGACCAGCCACCCCCAGATTCTACAATATCTGAGGGTCAGCTGGAATGTAAGAAGATTTATTTTCTGCTAAATTACTTTACTCCTTTTTAATGCAACAGAAAAAGTTGGCGTCATGAAGAGGATTGCCATGAATAAGCTGCTGCAAAAATACAAATGTGCCCCTTTCTCAGGCTGAGAAGTAGAGGGCTCAAAAGTTTTGGAAATATGGGAAATATCAGAGTATATTATACAAAATGCTAGGCATTTTTTAAGAAGCTGCTTATAAAGATACTAAAATAAAACGAAAGGGGGCATAACCTAAAGAAGAAAGTAGAAAGGCAGCTGAATTGATATTGTGTTTGAAAACTGAGCAGCTGAAAAAACTGTTACAAGAAGAAAAGGAGAAAACCAACAGCTGGAAAAAAAAGGAGAACAATGCTTATGCAGACTCCCCATCCCCCTGACATCATATAAATTAAGAAATTAATTGCATCTCCCAAAGACTGGGATGGTAACATTTGGACTGATTTGGATAGTAATAGTTAAGACAAAAATACCTCCCCCCATTTGTCTGAATCTTCACAATATATTAAAACAGAAGAAACTACCAAATCTTAGAATGGAGCAGGAAACTGCACCAAAAAAAGTACACCAATCTGATCCAAATAGATAATTGAAGGAACATTATCGTAGCAAACCAGAAGATGACTGACTCCTTGTTTGCCCCAGTTTCCTCAGAATGCGAGGATAAACCCATCATTAGTGCATAATACATTCTAATTTCAATTGGTTCAGGACAACCATCAATAAAACTTCCAACACATATGAGAAAAAAAATTCAACACTAAAACAGCAGAATGCCAAGAAGTTTGGTATATGACCTAGACAGCAAAGAGTTAAAATCACCACAGTAAATGGAGGAAGTGTTACTTGCCAGACTGCAAAAGTTAACTTATGGCTCCTTAGCAAGGAGCTTATACATCATCTACTCTGCCTAAGTGGTCTGGTTGGTACCTTGCCTTTTGATCAGTGCAGGAACACCAGAGGAAGCCATGCCTGTAGCATGAACAGCTGTGCTATAGAGGCTTCATGATTTAGGCCATTTCTTTGTCACTGGGAAAAGTCCAGCTTCTCAAAGGTATTTTCTGGAATATAATGAAGGTGATAAGGGTAAGCTTTTCATTCAGCTGTTGGATCTCACAATTCAGTAGCCCTGTAATATGATATTGTCATTTTTGGCAATTTGTCATAGGCTGCATATGATGCCGAATTTTGCCCCAAAAGGCGAGAATAAACTGCCTCAAAGACTTGGTTTGAGTCAAATAGGCAGGAGGTATTTTATTAACGACGCGCGCTGGAGAAATCGCAAGGGGATTTCTGAATTCCCGTGACAAATGCAAGCCTTTTTATACATTTTGATTACAGAATTACATCATAGTACATACATAATCATGCATATGTATATAGAGGCGTGGTATAGGCGGGGTGTAGGGTGGAGCCTTTCTTTTGAGGAGCATCTTGGTGGTCGTTCCGGTTGTCTTCATCATTGGCAGGGGGCGTCCCGTGAGTCTTCCTCCTTTAAACTTTTGAACTTCTTCCTAATTTGGGCAATCTCCGTTGTACTTGGCTTGGCCCCCATAGCTTGGCAGAGGCCTTTGGGTCAAGCCGACCTCGTTGGTTCTGGAATGCGCTGAGCTCTATCACTACCTGTTCCTATCTCTCTTCCCTGCCACTGTGTTCCATTCCCTAACTAATTTATTGCTCTATGTGGTTTTCCTAAACGCCGAGTTTTCTCCAGATGCTCTATATCCTATGCTTTAACCCATTATCTCTTGAAAGTAACTGTTTTAGGGGCTTCATTTCCCTCTTTTTCTTATAACTTACGAATTCTTTCGTCAAGTTCTAATCCTAAGGGGCGTTGATACGCCCGTACCATTGCCCAAATCATTTGAATCCTTTTCATCATGGATTTTAGCTTCCACCACAAGCATAAGTTCATAAGGGTTAGTAAAAGCATTGCTATAGTTATAATTAGTATCGGGTGCACCAGGTAGTGGAAAACCTGTGTTGCTGTTGGGGAGAATCCTGTAAAAATGTCCCACCAGTGATGTTGCCCCACTTGTTCTACTTCAGTCAATACCTTTGTTATTTTTTCTGAGTTGTGTTCCACCTGTAGGACCGTGCGCTTAGCTGTTTGGTTTACCCTTTGCACCAGTCTCTCTACTTCCGGATGCACAAGCATCGCCTTGAGAACCTCAACATCCATACCTATCTGTAATTTTGGCAGCTCGTGGTACAAGTCGTACTCTGCATTAATTAGCTGCTGAGTGGTTACGGGAGCGGTGTAGTTAAAATCGCAACCTATGATCCTGGTAAAATTACACACACAGAAGTTAGTATTGTTAGTTTCCTCTTGGCAACTATCTACAGTTACGTTACTGCAAGCTGTTCTGACACAGGCACATCCATTCCCTATATAGTAGACTTGCGACCGTACTCTATTGTGTGAAAGCATTTCGAAAGTGCATACACTATTTTCAGTATCTAAGCATAAATCCTCTGCTTCCACTATAGCATTTTCGCAAATGTAACCTAATTGCCCCCTAGGAATACATGCTTCTGTACTAACAGACTGCCACTTGTTTTTAGCGTTGTCATAGCTCGCCCAGACATTATGATCCACTGGCCTAACAAGGACATTCTGATGTACCGTCCCTAGGGTAAGGATAGGGAAAATCGCCTTCTCTTCTGCAGCCCCAATGGTGAGAACATAGGCCTCAATGTGCTCATGTTGTGGCACGTAAGTGAAGTTTACTAATTGCCACCAGGCTTGATGGTCCCTTTCAAATTGCGTAGTGTGACTGTACTTCAATATAGTTTCCCTTACTTCCTGGGGCAATGTCCCTGACATTCCTTCTCTCATTATTCCTGCCGCCACCGATTGCACCCACTGTTGTGAACTGGATTCCCCTTCCCAGATGCAAGAGGCTGGTCCCTCCCTTCTGACCCATATCGCGGGTCCCAGGTTAAGTGTTAGTGACACAGGTCTCAAAGGTTTCACAGTTAGTTTGATTAGATCACCGTCCTGTCTTTTCACAGTATTACTCTTACACTCTATCTGGATTTCATCCCCTTTTTCCCCTGTTAAGGAGTCTAATTGGCCTTTATTTTGACTCCAGTCTTTTTGCTCATACAGCTGGTCGTTACGTAACACATGAATATTTAAGCCAAACTCAGGGTGTAATGCCACGCGTGGTGTACCAACCCATGGCAGTACCTTAACTATTCGTGCACCACCGTGGCATTTTTATCAAAGTGTTTCCCCACAGCTATAACACAATCATACACATATTGATTACCTATTTGATCTACAGCCTCACTATTTACAGTCTGCATGGCATAAGGTCTCCCATATAAAATTTCAAACGGGCTCAATTTTTCTTTTGACCGGGGCTTCATCCTTAGTCTGATTAGAGCAATAGGTAAGGCTTGGTACCAGTGCAAATTAGTTTCCTGGCATATTTTTGCAATTTGTTGTTTTATAAGATGATTCATCTTTTCCACTTGCCCACTAGCAATTGCCATTTGATTTGCAGTGCCTTACTTATTGCTCGCACAATTTTAGCACAAAAGTGCGAGCCTCTGTCCGAGGAGATGCTCCTAGGCACCCCGAACCTCGGAATAATATCATTAAACAAGACTTTAGTTACTTCTTTCTTTGTTTGTTCTGCATGGGAACGCTTCAGGCCACCCAGAAAATGTATCAGTCAAAACCAAGAGGTACTTATACCCCCCTTTCCTTGGAAGTTCAGAGAAATCAATCTGCCACACTTCCCCTGGGAATTTTCCTCTACCAATTACTCCCTGGTGAACCTTTGTTCCCGTGTTTGGATTATTTTTCAAACAGCGTTCACCTTGGGATGTGACCTGTTTCACTGCTGTAAACAGCTTTGGCCCTGCTATTCTAACTTTTAAATGCTGATAAAGGGGATCCAATCCCCAATGGGCCTTGTCATATTCTGTCTTTACAAACTGCCATACTAATTTCTCTGGCAGCACTAGTTGTCCTGTTTCTAGCTGACCCCATCCACTATCTAACATTTTACTTTTGTTTCTTTGTATCCACTTATGGTCTGATTCCTGGTACTCTGGTTGAAAATTAGTGTCCAATTCTTCTGGTACCAGGACCAATACCAAATCATTGGCTCTTGCAGCAGCTAATTTAGCTTCTGCATCTGCTGCTCTATTACCTATTTCTGGAACGGTGTTACCTTTCAGGTGCCCCTTGCAATGCATTATGGCCACTTGGGTTGGGAGCTGAACAGTCTCCAGCAACTGTAGGATTTCTGCTGCATATTTTATGGGTCTTCCCTGGGCAGTCAGCAGTCCTCTCTCCTTCCAGATCGCTCCATGGGCATGCATGACAGAGAAAGCATACTTAGAGTCCGTCCATATATTAATTCTTTCCCCTTTTGCCAGCTCGAGGGCTCGGGTAAGAGCTATTAGTTCGGCCTTCTGTGCTGAAGTTCCCACAGGCAAGGGATTTGATTCGATTACCTGCTCTGTTGTAGTTACTGCGTAGCCAGCCATCCTTACTCCCTGCTTTACAAAGCTACTGCCATCCGAGAACCAGTCGTCTGCCCCTTCGAGTGGCTCCTCCTTGAGATCTGGACGACTGGAATACACAGCCTCGATGGTTTCTAGACAGTCATGCTCAATTGGCTCTGCTGACACTCTTCCTTCTAGGAATGATGCTGGGTTGACAACATTAGTGACTTGAATTGTTATGTCATCTGATTCAACTAAAATTGCCTGGTACTTCAGGAACCGAGAAGGTGACAGCCAATGGCCACCTTTCTGCTGCAGCACCACTGATACAGTGTGGGACACCAATACAGTCATTTTCTGGCCCATGGTGAATTTTCTGGCCTCTTCTATGTTTATGATTACTGCAGCCACTGCCTTCAAGCATGTGGGCCATCCTTTACTTACTTCGTCTAGTTGCTTAGAGAAGTAAGCCACAGCCCTTTTGTATGGTCCCAATTGTTGAGCCAGGACTCCCAGGGCCATTCCCTGGCGTTCATGTGAGAACAGCCAAAATGGTTTTGTTACATCGGGCAGGCCTAATGCTGGAGCTTTCATTAGTTCTTGTTTCAGTCTTTTAAAGGCTGTTTCTGCCTCAGGAGTCCAGACTAGAATATTTTTAGACTCTTTCAGCAAACCATAGAGGGGTTTAGCAAGTATGCCGTACTGGTATATCCACAGGCGACACCAACCTGTCACTCCCAGGAAGGCTCGCAGGTCTCTCACCGTTTCAGGCCTGGGCATCTGGCAGATGGCTTCTTTCCTCGCTGTTCCTAGGGATCGCTGTCCTCCAGAGATCTCGTATCCAAGGTAGACCACCTTTTCTTGTACCAGCTGTGCTTTCTGTTGGGAGACTCGATAACCATTTGAACCCAAGAAATTTAACAATGAGATTGTCCACTCAACACATTGTTCTTCTGTTTCAGTTGCTATCAGTAAATCATCCACATATTGCAGAAGGGTGCCTTCTCCCTGTGGCCGCTCCCACTGTTCCAATTCTTTGGCCAATTGATTTCCAAATATTGTAGGGCTATTTTTATAACCTTGAGGTAACACCGTCCAGGTTAGTTGTGTTTTCCTCCCTTTACCAACAGATTCCCATTCAAAGGCAAAAATCTTTTGGCTTTCTGGGGCTAAGGTAAGGCAAAAAAAATGCATCTTTCAAATCTAACACTATAAACCAGATCAGATTATCTTTGAGTTTGGTCAAAAGTGTATAAGGATTGGCTACCACTGGATGTAGAGTCTTTGTAATATCATTCACAGCCCTTAAATCCTGTACCAGTCTGTAAGTCCCATTTGGTTTCTTGACTGGTAATATTGGTGTATTGAAATCTGATTCACGTTCTATCAATAGCCCTAATTCTAAAAACCTTTCTATCAATGGCTCTATTCCCTTCCTATCTTCTAGCCTCAGGGGGTATTGCTTTCTATTTACTGGTTTGGCCCCTGGTATTAATTCGATAACGACGGGAGCAGCCTGTTTTGATTTTCCAGGTACATCAGTTGCCCACACGGACGGATATGTTCCGTTTGTGATTCGGGTGATGTTATGATTATCAGATTCCGGTTTAGCACAACTGATAGTCAGACTTAGGGCAGTTATGAATTGTTCTTCATTTACCTAGAGTTCAAGTTTGTTTTTATCAAATTTTATTACAGCTCCTAAATTCTCTAATAGGTCTCTCCCTAGCAGAGGTTTTGGAGAATTAGGTAAGTATAAGAATTGATGAATCCCCATCTGTTTCCCAATTTTGTATTTAAGAGGTTTCAGGAGGAAAGCCTCTTCTGCTTGGCCTGTCGCTCCCACAACATGTCTTTCTTCTTCACCTTTTTCCTTTTCTTCACCCTTTTTTTTTTTTTTTTTTTTTTTTTCTTCCCTGTCTCCTTCAGGGCTTTTTTTCTCTCCCAGGGCTTTCTTCCTCGCCAATTTTTGCGGAACACATTCCAATTCCTCTCTCTCCTCACTTTCCAACTCCTTTGTTTTCTCGCTTTCCAATTCTGCAAAGCTACTGCTGCTTTCTTGTTGTGACTTTGGCAGCGGTACTCCACATCCTAGCACAAGAGGCTGATATTCTTGGAGGCTAATGGTACTTTCTGCATCACTGCTTTTTTCTTTCGACTTAAGGCATCGTTTCCCTGTACTACAAGCATCACCACAGCGTTCCTTAACTTCGCTGTTCTTCTGATCCCATTCCAGGGCTAAAACCAAGGGATCTTGGGGTGATACATTTGTTCCACAATCCTTTTGCCATTCTGGCTTACCCCTTAAAGTGAAAAACATGTCTACATATATCACTTCATCCCACTTTCTTCTTCTATGGAGAAACAACATAAGTTGTTGGATGGTATTATAATTTAAACTTCCCTCCGGTGGCCACCTTTCCCCCTCATTTAGTCTATACAGCGGCCACCAATCTTGACAATATTTCACAAGTGTCTTTTTCTTATATTTCCCCCCGGGATTCCACCAAGTTCTTTCCAATGTTTTAAAATGCATCCCAAGGGGGTTTTAGCATCAATTTCCTTACTCTGTTCAGTCCCCATTATGCCTAATCACGAGGTTACAACTATTAGAACCCTTTCTGGATTACCAAATTCTATTCAGATTTCAGCGATTTACAATTTCAACACCTTACTCAACTTATTCTAGCATTCAAGCGCACTTTTTGTTTCCACAATCCACATTCACACCAGTCGCTTCGTCCGTCTCTGGCCGGCCCCCTCGCGGGTGGCACGGAAACGCAGATCGGGACTCCGCACTCGCTTTGCAATTAAATTGCGTCTCAGTCACTCACTTTCACGCACACACACACACTTTCAGTCGGAACTCTGCACAGGTAAACTTTTACACCAAAACCTTACACGTTGCTTTACCGTGAGATGCCGCTGGCAGACCGTAAGGTACCGATACTGGTCGGCTTCGGGCTGTCACACACCCGCAAAACAGCTGTAAACCAAGGTACGGTTTTGCAGATAATATCACAACAAATTATAGACAACACAAAAACATTAAATTCGCCTCTTTGCCAAATTCCTACAATCAATACGACAAGGTCAAACAAAAGCATACGACAGAGTTAGACAAAGGCATAAAACGTCTGTATCTTTTCAAAGTTCCTCCAAAGGAGTGGAGAAAATTGGACAGAGTCCCGGGCTTTGTTGAACGTGCTGCCGGTCAGCCTGGAACTATTCCCGGGTTTTGGTTCAGAAGAGAAACAAAAGACCAACTGCTCTTTTTAACCCTTAGATCATAGTTTTAAACACAGTTATAAGAGAAAAACAAGTACTCTCAAGCAAAGTAACAACATCAAGACTATGGCAAAAACAGATACCACTTCTTAGCAGGACTCTAACCTGCCAAACACAGTTATAAGAGAAAACCAAGTACCCTTAAGCAAGGTAGCAACATCAAGACTATGACAAAAACAGATACCACTTCTTAGCAGGACTCTAACCTGCCAAACACAGTTATAAGAGAAAACCAAGTACCCTTAAGCAAGGTAGCAACATCAAGACTATGACAAAAACAGATACCACTTCTTAGCAGGACTCTAACCTGCCAAACACAGTTATAAGAGAAAACCAAGTACCCTTAAGCAAGGTAGCAACATCAAGACTATGACAAAAACAGATACCACTTCTTAGCAGGACTCTAACCTGCCTGCAGGACTCTCAACCTGCCTTTGCCTGGGCGTCCCCACGGCTTATTTTCAGGCGGTCACGTCTGACCCCGGTTCCCAAACAAAGCGCTTTATCCAAAACCCATAGACAATAATAAATACCTCTTAATTTGAAGCAGGAGATGCAGAAAAGCCTTCGTCCACCAAAGAGTGCTGTTCCGGGGGGGGGTCCCTCCTTCCGACAGAAATTCGTCAGGGGCGCCCAGAGGGTCCCATCCCCCGGACCCGGCTCGGGAGGACCCCCTTAGGGTCTGGATCTCCTGTCTGGTCCCATCTGGGTCGCCAGAAATGATGCTGAATTTTGCCCCAAAAGGCGAGAATAAACTGCCTCAAAGACTTGGTTTGAGTCAAATAGGCAGGAGGTATTTTATTAACGACGCGCGCTGGAGAAATCGCAAGGGGATTTCTGAATTCCCGTGACAAATGCAAGCCTTTTTATACATTTTGATTACAGAATTACATCATAGTACATACATAATCATGCATATGTATATAGAGGCGTGGTATAGGCGGGGTGTAGGGTGGAGCCTTTCTTTTGAGGAGCATCTTGGTGGTCGTTCCGGTTGCCTTCATCATTGGCAGGGGGCGTCCCGTGAGTCTTCCTCCTTTAAACTTTTGAACTTCTTCCTAATTTGGGCAATCTCCGATGTACTTGGCTTGGCCCCCATAGCTTGGCAGAGGCCTCTGGGTCAAGCCGACCTCGTTGGTTCTGGAATGCGCTGAGCTCTATCACTACCTGTTCCTATCTCTCTTCCCTGCCACTGTGTTCCATTCCCTAACTAATTTATTGCTCTATGTGGTTTTCCTAAACGCCGAGTTTTCTCCAGATGCTCTATATCCTATGCTTTAACCCATTATCTCTTGAAAGTAACTGTTTTAGGGGCTTCACATATTGAATTTACAATCCTCCTCAGGAATGAGCATTGTCACAATTGATGTATTTGACCTTTTCTTGACCTGCCTGCAGCATTCCTTCACTTGACTTAAATGTGAATTTTTTTATTTTTTTTTTTTTTAAGAAATCAGGTGTCTATTGCCGATTTGTTTGGCTTTTGCTTGTCTTTGTATTGCACAATCACAATTTCATATAGACAGAAGTAACAAACATTTATTCTTTGCAAGTATCTCATTCTACAGCTAACATAGTCTAGAGAAAAGAAGCTTGGCATAACAACAGATGGCTTAACAAGTGGAGGCAAGGTGATATGTATGCCTCTTGTGCAGGCTTGAGATGAGGAATGAGGCATGTGCTTGGCACTGGAAGCTCAACAGCTGTAAACAACTCTGATCAGTTATGGAAATGCAGACTGAGTCTGGATAAAACTGGGATTTCTCCTGTCAAATACCCCAGCCCATAAGGAAAATGGATCACTAGGAACTCTAATTACAATTCCCATGAGACACCATTGTAGCTCAGGGGGCAGACATTATTCGATCTTCAGACTACTTTGTACATATCCAAGTGAAAACAAAATGTCATCACCACTAAATCAGTCATCTTGTTAACAAATTCATTCTCTAGAAAAAGTAGTATTCTTATTATTTTACCCCAAAATTATATTACTTTTTTCACTCCTCCAGAGAGCTTGTAGAAGAGTGATTGATTAGATAGAAAGAGCTCTAACAGCTAGTCTTGAAAAACCATTATGAAAACAACTATATCATAATGCAGTTCCATCAGCCTCCAAAGTGGGCTTTTTTTGGTTTGTTTTAAGGAGACCTTTCAGTGATGAACAGCATATAAACGTAATGTGGGATTTTTGATAGCAGAAAATAATTAAGGTGGTTTTGCTTTTATACTAACTAGGGCTGAAGACACTGGTTGTGGTTTTTTTGTTTTAGTTGTTTGGGTTTTTTTTCCCCTACACTTTAAACCTAACCACCAAGCTGGTGTTCTAGGGAATGTCCAAAGCTTCCTCAAAACACAATTTTAAAGCTTTCTTATGGTCACTGTACACCTTCATAGTGTAGAGTGTAAACCTCTCTAAAGCAATGCCCTGACCATCCCACTAAGTGATGTCACCTCCACAAATTCGACCTTAAGAACTTCTCACTCTCTCAAACATGTTTCACAGGCTTCATACACAATATGCAAAGTGTGCTCAAATATCCTGTTTCTTGAGTTTCCTAAAAGTCATATTAAACATTAACAATGCTCACCAATAGCTCTTGCATTGCCTCTGCTTCTGAATACCTTGCAGTCTTTATTTTGTTTCTGCCTCATGAAAAGCAAGTTGTGATTTTATCTAAACTACCCATACACAACGCAGGAAGTCTACAGGTGTAGATATGTGGACCGGGGCAGGCTCATCTTCCTAGAGTTGGACAAAGAATATAAATAAATGTTTTGCTGCTGAGCAATGTTAAGCACAGAGTTAGATGTGAGGAAGGAAGTTGGAGTAAATATTTCCAGTCTTTTTTTTTTGGTGTAAGTCATTATATTGCTTCGATTAGAGATTTTTTGAAAGTGTTAAGAGAACAGTAAACTCCTTTTTTTTTTGTAATTAACAATTTAAGGTGCAAAAGTTTAATTAATCCTTCTTGTATTGAAAACACTTTTTAATTTATTCTAAGAACTGCTATTCCCTCCCTTGTCCCAACTCATAGAAAAAGATTATAGCTCCTATAGTTCAATGTTTTCTATAAATAAAATATGGCAACTAGAAGCATCTTCAGCAAAAATGTTCCCATTAATATTTCATCTAAGTTTCAAGGAAGACATACATGCTAATATGTACATGAAGAGGGCATTAAAATGCTTGAAATGTAATGGTTTGTTGATAAATTTAAAACATGAACATTATCTTGGAAGTCTTTTTAAGCAATTCTTGTGGTCTATATATGGAATGGAGGGAGGATGCCTTTCCCCTTTTACTTCATCAATTAAAAAGTCAGTCTTTCTACTGCAGTGTACATATGCAGCTGCCTTGTTAGTTCCATCCCAATTAAAATTGTAATGGTAATCATTCCAAGGTTTCCTGAGTTTAAGAGCTTAATGTAAAAAAGAAGCTAAGATATGTTCCATTGTTTCCTGCTTCTAAAGAATGTGACTGCCTTTGGGGAGGGCTGACATCAACGCACAAGAAAATGTCACCAATATGTATACTGAACAATTCTGTCCAAGAAGATTTAAAAAAAAAAATTAACACAGATTATGAAGTTCAAAATCAAGGAGAGGAAAGAAAAAAGCCACTGAAGCTGTGAAGAGGTTTGATCACATTTGCTGTGGGGAAGAGAGGCATGCAAATTGCAAATGTCAATATAGACCAGACACAGGAATACAGTATCTTATCAGATCTGATTCCAACTGGAATCATCAGGATTGATTCAAGTACATGTTGCTGAAGGTATTTCAAAATCCAACTAAACAAAACTATGAAATTTGATACTTCACTGGACTTCATATCAGTTTACTACGAATTTTCACATGAAAAATTCATGAAGTTCATCCAAAGGCTTGTTAGAAATTAGCAGACTCATCCTTCCTCTATCTCAAATAAACCTGTAGAATTTAGCTAACAGAAGTCCTTTCATTTTCTGTGTGAGTTCTGCATATTCTGGAGGATTTAATACAGTTCTCTAAAAGCTTTGAAAATCAAATAGTAAAGTATACTTACAGACCATACTGAAATCAGTACCAGAAGAAAAAATTGCATAAATAAGCATTCGCAAAAATAAGTTCCATTTCTGAATAAATTCCAGATAAGCTTAGCTATCCCAGAACATTATCTGATTTAAGAATGATCATTTGTTTGTGTCAATTTTCAACCAAAGTCTATGCTTGCACCCGACCCTTTTATGGTTAGACTTTGTTCTCGTGGATGCAAAACAAAATAAATTTTAATGTTACTCCAGACAATAACAATTGTGAAAGTGGCATTATTTAAGTGCCATGAGCCATCAGCACATATAAAATGGTCTATCAAGTTAGTAAGTATCCACCAGAGATAAGGCCAAATGGCATAACATTTTAAGGTTTCTTAATTTGTAAAACGAGAAACCAGGGATTTTCATTTTCAGTTTTGGAGACAGACAACACTAAATTTTATTGCCTTCAGAATGAATTTAATCAGCAGAATTAAAACCTTAATCAGTAAGCAATCAAAAAGATAGAATGAGCATCATCCACTCAACAGAAATTTTCCTTTCCTGTTCCATTTCCTCCTAAGAAACTTTTGGTAACTGTTGGAAATGGATTTGAGAAAAGAAGCAGTAGCTATCTCATCAGATGTTCTCTACCATCTCCCAGCACTCCAGAATTCTGCAGGACCTCAAGAGAATAAAACAAAACAGGGTCTCCTGCCAAAATTTAAGCCTACTGGCAGATCAAAATACTCCAGTTTTCTCATGTCCTACTAATTATCAATTTTTAAAAGCATGCACTCTGAGAATACTTTATATTAACACTACTAATTCTAAAACTCTTTTACAAATCTCAATCCCATCTGAAGAATTACAGCTTGCTAAGAAGATGTCTGACTCCATCCCGTACTGTTCCTGCCAGATCAGGATCTTTTTAGTCACATTTCTACTAACACAGAAGCATCTTTGGTGACACCAGTCAGCAAGAGCAATGTACATGGCTATAGTATCAGAAGGACAATGTGAATTTTAGAACACTGGAAGCTTTCCTTTTTTCTGTGATCTCTGTTAAGTAAAAGAATCAGCAGATATCATGCAGTTACTGGCCGAAGTGTTCAGTCATGACTAAAATAGTACTCCAAGATAATAGATCCAAGTGAGGTAAAAAACCTAAAACTATCAATATATCTGACTGAGAATCCTCACAATATTTTCCAAAATATGACAAAAAAGATCAACTGTGGAAGATTTGTATATTCCCTAATTAAACATTGTTTAATATGTTTATATTAAACATTGTTAGAAAAAACTAATTTTCCTTATTTTTAGACTTGGGAAGGTAGGGGCTGGAAACTTATTGCACAAAGGAAGATTAAAAACATATTTTCAGTAGAAAATAAAAATGCATTTTCTCACTTAAATTTAGTATGCAACTGTAGATAAAGAACTAATCTCAACCTTTCAGATTCAAATCTCCTATCCACAGCTTTCATACAGTCTTCATAACAATATCTTAGTGGCACAGATGAATTTACTTATTTTGAATAATGCATTTATTGCTTTTATAACATGTCTCGCACAAAGGTTATTATTGTCATATTTATTTAAAAATATGAAGAAAAAGCACAAAACTGCTAAGAACCAGAGCAACAAAAGGACTTGCATATCACTAGGTTGGTCATTATGCTGTATCTTCCATGATTTTATTTTTCCCTACTCATTTATGCAAAAATATTGTTTTGGTTAAGCCCCATCAGATCTGGCAAGTCTGGCTCTTCAGGGAAAATACTTTTAATGTGTGCACACTAAAGTGACTCCAGAGATCTATTGCATAAAGGAGTGAATGCTTTAGAAATAGTTAAAGCAAATTTGGAAAGCAACCCACTAACCTCTGTAGCCAACCCGGTAAGTTTTACCCGGTAAGCTAAATTTTGCACCCTATGTATATTTAGGTGTAATGTTGTACCATGGACACAAAACACCCCATAAAATCAGGATAGCAGTAGAAGCCATCCCATTCCCTGCCCCTTCCCACATAAGCAAAACTATGAGAAGGAATTTCTGATCCCTAAAGGAATATAACCTTGAGCACTAGTTATAGGCTTAAAGAATAACAGAGATCATACATCCAATACCCGTGAATACTGGCAAAAAGAAGCATAAATAAGAAAATGCAGGTCCAATGGTAGCCTGCCAGTTATAGTAACAGGAAAAGAAGAGATGAACCATTCCAGCACCACCTCTCACAGCTAAGGACACAAAAATCAGACCAGTTCCTTTCCTTCCCACACCTTCCTGTAAGATTTTCAGTTTCCAGTTTAGCTCTCACAGCATTTGCTTAACACAGACTCAGCAAATATAAGTAATTTTGAAATTTAAAATGTCTTCCCACACCTTTTAAATCACCATTCTTCAACACAGGGATTGACACCACAGAACTCTGTCACTGTGAATGCAGCTGTAGCAGTGTAGATGATTATGTACTCATTCTACTTGGCTTTTGGGATAAATCAACTAAGCTTAAAGCTTCTTAAGTACATAAGTCCTTTAAAAAAAAAAAATCAATCAGTTCTTATTGCAAATTTACCACCTGAGCAATATTTTTTAAACATACAGAAAACAAAATAGGATGTATTGAGAAGGATTCATAGATGAGATGTTTAGAAAAAAATATCTCAAAGTAAGAGTAAAAATGTAAAGCAACACAATTTTGTGGTAGTGGACGCGTACATCAGCTAAAATGTGAATTGCACCACAGGTAAAATACAAACTTAAAACATTAAGTTGAACATATATCTTTCAAAAGGTAGTCATTGCTTTTCAGTATTTCAGTGTAAAAAACTCCTAAAAGCAGAAATGTGATGAAAAGAGGAGTGTGAACCTCAACAGATGATACCAACAAAAGCCATCACTGTTATTAGCAACAAAGCTGGAAATAGTGCAGAGATCTGTGAACAGTGAAACATCATCTACTTCTGCGATTTGTCATAATGTGACCAAATCTAGCTTAAGATCAATACAGTACACACTGAATTATTGGAGAAATATTTCAGTGAAAAACACAGGGATATATCTATGTAGGTAACCAAGCACATGAGGAGTCTTTTGCTGTTAAACCAACAAAAATCTTCACCATGGATAGCACATAAAAGGTACAGCTTTTTTCTATGAAGTTTTGATTTGGCAGAAGTTTTGTCCTAACTACATTAACAATATAGTAAAAGTTCAATGATGAAGGCTTTTGAAGTCCCTAAAGGATGATTAGAGAAACTTTAGGAGAGACTGTCTTTTCCTAGAAGCTTTTACAGTACAGTCAAAAAATGACAGTCACAAAGCTCCATCTGCTTTTACTGATTATTTGAAAGATAAAGTTAGAGGCTGCAGATGACAACAGGCAGTCAGTATGAATGAGACAGGAATTTTGGCTGCATATACTATAAAGACCATTTGTCACTGAGAAATGTAAACTTCAAAACTAAAGCTGAATGGTCTTTAAGATCTTGAATATTATGCATCAATACTGATTAATTTATAGCATTGAAGACTGGGTAAAGGTTAAAGTTTACACACTTGTCTAAACAGTAGCAACTGAACAGGAAGGCCTGAGTTAATTTCCAAATAACAAAAGACTGCTTAATGGGCTGCTTTAGCCACAATAATACATGAAAATGCTATATGAATAGCCTGATATCTAAAGCCTTACTGATTCTAGCTAATGCACCAAGGCATCTCTCATCTTTGTGATTCACATCCAAATGTTGTATTTGTGTTTTTGCCAAATATTAGCTCACTTTTGCAAATGCTAGACCAAAGAGTAATTGCTAATTTTAGGATTATTTATTTACAACAAATGTTGATATGTTTACTTTAAGTGACTGAAAAACCACACAAAGCATCAATGCATGAATTTTTAAAAGAGCTTCAACATTCAATGTGCCCTTGAATAAATTCTTTCAGTGTGGGAACTGAGAATTAATCCAAAAATGTGGTGTTTTGAAAGAATAAATCCACAACATTTAGTGCTTTGAAAAAACAAAATCCAAGTAATAATTTTTGGACACACTGTTGTGTTTGCTGAATTAAGAAAAGATTCTCTAGAACTTGGATTCACCTGGAGTTAAAAGAAGATGAATGGAACCAACTTGTGGAACAAAAGGGAAAATGAGCTTGCAGTAAATAAGAATGAAATACAAGAACGTGCAATAAGAATGGATGAAGTATGTTTCTACTATAGAGTAGAAGTAGTCGTTTCTACTATAGAGGGCTGATCACTTTTGTAATGGAAACACAATCACAACATGAACTTTGCGAGTAAAAAACCACGTAGGCCTTTAAAAGGACAGCAGTAACTGCCACAAAATGGTTACCTCTCACATAGCTTAACTGTCTAACATAGTTAATGCTTCTTCTGTTTCAAGTGGAAATACGCTGTTTCACATGTACAAACAACAGTGGACTGGGAAATGCAGAGAGGAAGCACCAGCTGTGGCTAGTGATAATCAAAGAGAGCTACCCATCCACTTCAGCTATCCCCATCAGCTCTCTGGTACAACTGATCACATTTTTAATACTTCAGGAATCTATTTGAATGGCTAGATTTATTTTTTTTTTAAATGTGTGTTATTTTACTAAGTTTGCTGTCATATAGTCTACTTAAAATTAGTCATTGCTTCTTTGATCTACATAATTTTTCATTAAGTATATGTGGATACTGCAGGAAACTTAGTCAAGGAGGTTAAGATATTCTCTTGGTTTACAATAAATAATGTATAAATGCACATTTTCCTAAAAACATGTTCTCTTGAGGATCATCTGTCAGCATTAGAAGTTGTTGGGTTGAACACAGCTGTGGGAGCTCCCCTGCTGACTTGATGATCACTAGGTGGACAAAGATAGCTCTCAACCAACAGAGTCCAAGTCCTAGTAAAAATATCCAACCATAGTGCATCCAGTTAAGCAATATGTCTTTTAGCCTCTACAACGTGAGCTGGAGGGTACATAGCTGCACAAGTCTTTTTCTAGAACTTAGATACAAGGTACTTGTGCACATCCCCAGAGTGGTTAATGGAGACTAATTCTTAGGCTCCTGTTTAAAACAATTTATTTCTAAACACACTGATAGGACAGCAGATAGAAACAGTTGGGAATATGTTTAGGTAAAATTTAGTGCAGGAACAGAAAAGAACAGATTAAATTACAGCATGCACTCAACACAACTTCTCTATGAAGACCTACAAGTAGTCAATTAGTAAGACTGAGTGTTTGCAGAAGTGTTTTATAGTCCAGGACATCAGTAAATTGAGTTCTTCATGAAAGCATACAACTAAAAGCACAAACCATGAAATGCTCTTGTGTTCTGTTTTAGTAGTACAACAGTAGTTAGAAGTTCAGAAACTGACTTCAGACTTCTCCCTCAACTTCAAAAAAACTAAATGTTGAAATTTTTTTCTCAGTCTAGAATAATAAAAAACAACAAAAAAACCCCAAAACAAAACAAAACAAAAAAAAATCAAAATCAGTTCCTAGCTTAGCAGAACACCAGCCAACTCAATATTAGAAGACATACATACAAATAGCAGCCTCTCTACTTCATACTTTCTTAAGTATTGTTACCTTCAAGAAAACCTTTATGGTTGACATTTGAAATTTTTCAGTCCTTCAGGATCTCAGCCACCACTCACTCACCTCATAAATGCCAAATCCACTGTGTCAAATTCACCTCACTGTACTCCAAATAAAAATTTAAGTACCAGAGCAGGCCTGCACTACTCCGTTCCCACAGAACCTTATCAGGAAAATTTTCATAGTTTTTTGGTTTGTATATGCAGTTCACTCACCCCATGAGCATCAGGCTTTCCTCCCATACTATATTTCAAACCCAAAGCATATTTTTTATTATAATAAAATTAAAATAAAATAAAAATTAAAATACTTAAAAAATAAATAAAAATAGACAGCAAAAGCCTTCTGTGGATTTTCAGATGCAGCAAAGAGAAACTTGAACCATCCCTTTTTTAACATAGAGAAAGAGAGATGTATTAGCCTACTCTTTTCCTTTTATTGGCTCAAGACACCTGGGAACCACTTACTAATTGAAACTAAGCAACCAATTTTTCCACTGTCACCTGCTGTGTTTTTAAATGTTAAGGGTGTTGGCTTGCTGGATGTATTTTGGCTCAACTGTCTACGGAGGAGGCGAGGAAGTTCTTTTACTGAGAATGCATTTGGATTTGTTTGCAAATTTTCCAGATCTTTTAAAATTTTCTCTGCAATGGTTACCTCATGGTAACCATTTGGTAACGTATGGTTACTCTGCAAACTTACCTGATTTCAGCTGTTACATACTTGTTTGAATACTGCAGCATTATCTGCTGCATTTGCCTTAGTTTCAGATAATAACACCCTGCTCTAAAATAGAAGGTACATATGAAGCTTGGCTGTATTATTTCTAAGCCTTAACACTTTCTCTAAGAAAACAGTTTCAAACAAAACCAGTTATTCTTATCACGTAGTCTGCAACAAGAACAGAACCTCCCTTTATTCTGAGCTGAAAAGTGTTATAATAAAAATTCATTAAACATATCTGATAACACTAGTAATAAAAAAAGCCTTGATAGTAACAATGAAATGCCTCTATGTTCCTTAAGTCCCTCCTTCAGAAGGACTGTGAATCAAAATAAGGGCAGTGTTTTATCCATCCTTTTTTGGCTCGTGACATGTCTTGAAGCAATGAGCCAAGGCTAAGGGGAGCAGAGAGGAGGAACTTAACCGATACAGACAAATGCACTTCCCTGAACATCCAGTTCCAATGCTTCACAACTCTTTAGCTTAAAATTTTTTTCCTAATATCTCCTGGCACAACTTGAACCCATTTCCTATTGTCCTACCACTAGTTACAGGGGAGAAGAGGCCAACACACATCTCACTACAGCCTCCTTTCAGGTAGTTGTAGAGGGCAATAACATGTCCCCTCAACCTCTTCTCCAGCCTGAACATCCCCAGCTCCCTCAGCTTCTCCTCATAAGACCTGTTCTCCAGACCTCTAATCAGCCTAGCTGACCTTCTGTGCATGCTCCCCAGTACCCTGATGACATTTCTATACTGTGGTGCCAAAACTAGCACATAGTACTCGAGGTGTGGGAAAAACAAAACAAAGGGAAATCTAATTGTTTTGTTTACATGCTACAGTGTGAATGACTGGTAGTTTATTGTTGTTGCACCTCCTTACCCAGAAGAAAGTGTGATGTGAAATATCTATTTTTAGATGTTCATAGTCTGGAACAGCTATGTCTGTTCCTTAGGAAAACATACAGCATTCAGTATAAAACTCAATGTACTTACAGTTTTCAGAACACTGAGGATTGATTTTAAATACTTTGGGCCTCATTAATTTTCAATAATTAATAATCACTACCATTGAAAAATCCCAGCCACCATTATTTTTTTTAGTGGGAGAAGATTCATTGCCCATGTGGCGAAGAAAGCCAATGGTACCGTGGCTTGTATGAGTAATAGCATGGCCAGAAGTAGTAGGAAAGCCATTAACCCCCTGTACTCAACACTGGTGAGTCGACATCTTGAATACCATGTTTATTTTTGGGCCTCTTACTACAGGGAAGATATTGAAGGAGGTTGTCCAGAGAAGAGCAAAGAAGCTGGTGAAGAGTCTGGAGAACAAGTCTTATGAGTAACAGATGAGAGAACTGGTATTATCTAGCCTGGAGAAAATGAGGCTGAGGCGAGACCATATCTTTTCCTATAAGTACCTGAAAGGAGGTTGAAATAAAGTGGGTGTTGATCTCTTCTCCTAAGTAACAAATGACAGGACAAGGAGAAATGGTCTCAAGTTGTGCCAGGGGAGGTTTAGATTGGATATTAGGGAAAATTTCTTCACCAAAATTGTTATCGAGCATTGGAACAGGCTACCCAGGGAAGTGGTTGGGTCAGCATCCCTGAAGGTGTTTAAAGGAGGTGTAGATGGTCTAGTGACATGATTTCGTGGTGGAATTAACAGTGCTTTGCTAACAGCTGGACAAGTTGATTTTAAAGGTATTTTCCAATCTAAATGATTCTTTAATTCTGTGATCTTTCTGTCAGTATTTGGAAGACTTTTTAGTGGCAACTATCAACACAGATAGAATTACAGTCCCTAGGAGCATTTCAGAAGAAAAAAAAAAAAAAAAAAAAAAAGCACAGTAGAAGATTAGAAGAGGCACCAACATATTAAATATGGTTAAATTACCAATCGTAGGAGCTGAGCTTTCTGGTGAACGGAATTTCTCCATGCTATTTGTACTGCTGTACAAGATAGGAGAAATACCAGTGTATCACTCAGGCAACATTCACTCCTCATTAAGCTACTTCCACAGATGGTGAAGCAGCACATCAGTTTTCCTGTCCCAGTCATCTGCCATGAAATGTTATTTATGTCTTCCTGGTGATGCTTGTAATCACCTCTATTACTCAGCATGGTCTTTTAGCACAATGACCTTATCTACATTTCCTGATTTTTCCATATGCTTTCACAAAACAGAATTACTCTACATTTGTACATTTTTGTTTTGCAGTGTTAGAAGAAAGAACCTTTAATTAATACATCATGCTCATGCCTAGCGCCAGGGAGGAAAGAAGAGTTTGCTTTACAATTAAGCATATCTTTCAGAAAAGTAAATTAACAACAGATTTCCAAAAGCTGTAAGTTGCAAAGCATGCTGTGATTATGAAGGAACAGTTTTCCAGTTCCACTGTTGCCCAAAAGTTCTTTCCACCTGCTTGCACTTCAACTATGTCTTTCAGGTAACTTAAATTTAGAAGAATTTCTCTTTCAGTTTGGAGGACGTTACAGAAAGCTCTCAAGTCCCTCCCTGAAACCTCTGCTTAGCTCTTCACAAACCATTGGCAGCCCATCTACAAGCTTAAGGCCTTTGTTGACTCAAGATCAATATATAATATTAGAAGACTAGCCAGATAAAAAAGATCACTTAAGAGGTAAATAAGTAAAAGAAGTAAGAGGTAAATAAGTGAAATAAAATTAACTAGGAAGAAGTTCAAAGATGTCCAGCTATGAAAACTAACAAGAGCTATCTGCAGTGAGCAAGGACAGCACAGTATGAGGGCGGTTTTGTTTCTTAGAAAAGACAAGGACACTGAAAATTGAAGTTTCCTTTTCTTTTGCTTGTCGATAACTTGCTTCTCGTTTATGCCATTAGAGCTGCACTTCTTTTCAGGATGTTACTTTTTTGTATTGGAGAAAGAACAAAGTGCTTAAGAAAGAACACTTTTACCTTCAAGTAACAACAAAACAAAATAACACTGGTGTAATCTTCATCTTGTTGAACTTTATAGAAAAATCCCTATTGACTTCAAGGATACCAGCAGTGGATCTGTGTTTTTGTAAGACTATACAATTTGCCATCCAAAGGATTATAAAATGCCACAGAGAAATGAGAGGTTCAAACTTCCTGGTGTATGCCAGACCCATCCATCTCTTTTCTGCCACCACTGATTTGAAGTGGGGACCAGACCTTCACTGAGCCCCTTCTAAAATAGAATTGGAAGGAGCTACCATACAGTAACATAACTCCAGCAGCTCTGTAACGTGCATCTAAGTTCTGACTTCAGGTATACATAGGGGCTTAGAGCTTTCCTCCTTTATAAGACTAAGCTGGCATAAAACACCATTGAGTCATTAGTGAAAAAAGCACATGTTACAGCCATCATCTAAAGCAGTAAATCACTTTGCAAATTGTTCCACAAAGTTACTTACGATACACAGAACACAGAGTCCAGCCCATATTTCAGCTGAAGAACTACCACTGAGGAGAATCTGAGGAGAATATTACATAAGGAATTAACTTGACCTAAAGTCCTTGGAAAGATTGTTTCTGATACAGCAGTGAGACACAGAGGATAGGAGAGGGCAGTGGCACAGACCTTTCCATATGAACTAAATTCACTTATATCCTGGAGATTTCTGTCCATTTTAAAATTTAAATTAACCATACAACTCAGCCCTCACTTTTCATATTAGCACTTGGTTGCCTTAAAAAATATTCCATAATAAAGGTGACTAAAAAAAGAACTTTTTCCTCAACCCATCTCATAAAAATTTTTTTGCTGAAGCAAAGAGAATAATAATGGACTTCTACTTAAACTATACAATAGAAATGAAGTCTTGGCTTGCTAGCAAGATCTGACAAATTCTGTGAATTTCCCAGAAAAAACGAATCTTCCAGTAAAAGCGGCAGAGAAAAAAAGACATCAATATCAGTGTGGCAGTTGAAGGAAGATACTTCGTATAAATGAGAAGCCTATCTTGAAGCTAGAATTTATGTATGCTAAACAGAAGCATAATTGACACCCAGGTTATGTTTCTAAGAGAATTTTTGCTCTCCAGATTTTTTCTGATTCTTTTTTTTTTTCTCCTGGGGTGGCAGGGTGGGAAGAGAAATAATGCATTTAAACAGAGCCATTTTAAAACCCCATCACAACTCTGAAACCAATCCAGATACTCCAGAATATCCAACATACAAGGAACCATAGCTGGATGAATTTCATGGAGTGACCAGTAGAGACAGGCAGCCTCTACAAATTTATTTCTATTTTTATCAGTTGAATAAATTTGTAGCATGAAGATAGAAAGTGATAATTGCAGACTTTTCAGAAATCTAGGGAAGGTATCAAAATGTTGAAGGTATGATTTCAAGAGACTGATGAAAAGACAAAAACAAATTTTTTTGCAAAAAAAACCCCAGCTCACTGCACTCTTCTTCAAGTTCTGAAAAACTAATATTAGATTTTCTCTCCCTTTCTTCCAACAAATTTTCAGATAACCTTATAGTCTTGACTAATAAAAACAAATCCATCATGCTATTTTCTCTGGTTTGCCTCTGTTATCATCTCATATGGCTTGTAAGCTCCCTTATTTTGCACATGTCCAATCTGCCTTGCGGTTATTCATATTTTTGTTTCTCAAAAACATCTGAGGAGATTCATTGGACTGAGTAAAATGAAGTCTGCTTATAATATGGTATTTTTCTTAACTTATGGGCAAGCTACATGAAGATATTCCTGGAATTCTGATCACAAAGTCTACTGGTCCATTTTAATTTTTAAAGCAGACAGTCATCGAGATAACTAAACACCCAAACGTATATAATCTTAAACATCTATCTAAAGTTAAGCAAATGCATATGCCTTCTATACTTATTTCAGTGTTAATAATGAAAAAGCTTAAAATCAACCTAAAACAGGTAAAAAAAGGCTCCAACAGAAAAAAAAAGACTATTTTTGAGAAGAAAGATTTTCCTCTGTTGACTGAATGCATGACTTCACTACAGCTCAGAAATACATTTGCAAGTGTACAGCTTGTCATACGCAGGGCTAATGATAGAATAGAATCCTGCCCTAGGAAGATTGAAGACATTTTCCTACACAGAAGTGACAGGAGAAATATTAACATACAGAAGGGAACTAATGTCTCCTAAATGAACATCAAAGCTTCACAACTGTGTGACTAATAGAAATCTCAGTTCACTATCAATTCTAAAATAAATTTAAAAAAAAAAAAAAAAAAAAAAAAGGTTAAAATGTTTTGATTTTTACTTTTCAAATTGAGAAAATAAATAAATAAATGTATTTTACCTAAAGGAAAAGGATGCTTTGCTTGACTTCAACTTTATGTTTAGATTTGATTTTTCTTACAAAAGTAAAATATACCAAAAAACAATGGGAATAGAATAAAAGTAAAAAAAACCCAAATTTTTATCACTTTCAGTTTGGAGGTAAGAAGATGAAGGGCACAAGACCTATTGAAAGTTAAACTGCAAAAATTTTCTGTGATACTCAACTTTTTTGTAATGGTTTTCATAGAAAACTATGCAGAAACTTAGAATTTTATTTAAGTTTACCTGAAATGCTCAGTAGACAGAGAAAAATACCCTGCAATGCAAATTCTGTGGCAATTCTTTTATCAAAATTTTACTGTGGTCAATGGAAAGTTAATTGTGGCTTTGAGAGGGCTTTGCCTTACAATCCTTATACCACCCCTATTGGAAACTGTACTAAGACACTACTTTAAGCTCACACCTATCAGATGTATCAAAAGGTATGAAGTAGGATAAAAAATGTCTTAGAGATTTGGATACTGGTAGGCAGTATGGAGTGGAGTCAGTTCCTGCCAGGTGAAAATCTTTTATTAGAAAGAGACAAGTATTGGAACAATTGAATCACTTAAAGTGTACTTAGAATATCGTGAACCAAATAATTTAAAAGATTATGATAATTGTCTCACACAGAGAAAGGAACATATTGAAGAGAACTGGGTGCAAAGAAACCTCCCAGTTTTTCATTATTAGCCCTTCACCCCAGCAAGTGAAACCTGAAGTTATTTCACACTTTCATTTAATTGTGCTTACTGTAGCTCATGGAATAAGCAGTAGTAACAACATCAGTTGAGGTCAGATATTTTGCTTATTACTTGACAACTGTGTCACATGAACTGAATAAAATATTGAAAAATGTGGAAGATAATAATCTGAATTTGCTTAAACTTGTCACAGGTGAGATAAACTCAGTGAGAAAATAATTCTCTAGTTCCTGTTGAAATGAAAAAGAAAACAGTGACAACTGAAATTGGTTTATCCCTGGACTTTTTCCCTTTGTGTCACCATTAAATGTGACAGAAATTTTACTCTATTTTTATTATTTTCCATACAATTTGTTTAAACTGTCCATTTGCAGCATACCACATGCAGTGTCTTGGCAGTGCATTTTCTTCTGTTATGGAATGATACATTCAATGAAAATTCTTCAACTTGAAAATGGATTATTATTATTATGGTTTAATTCTGATTTCAAGCCAAATAATAACATTATTATTTTTCTGATCTTTTAACAAGAAATATATTTTCTTACTTGTTTTATATATTTGATATATTGAAATAAGTTTTTGTGAAGCATGTTTCTTTGATCTAGCTCTTTTCTTCTTCGTTGAAACAAATTTTCTTTTTTATTCCACTCAAATTTTGTATATTACATCGGTTTTTCATTGCCAAATGAAAACATTTTCTTGGAAACAAGAAAAACTAAAGCTCCACATTGCGAATTTGGCACTCTCATTTGAATAAGCTTTGAATATTTATTCAATGCACTTCATTACGTACTCTTGAACTCAGAACTAAAATCTATATACAAATGTTCTAGTGGGTGACTACCTTAGAATTAATCTCAAACCTAGTGTCTTCCATTATCGATCATGCTTAAGGGGCAGGAGAGCAGAACACTTACAGTTTTCTCACTCAGACGAGTAGTGCTTATCAGCATTTCAGAGAACTCTTCCAGGAACTCTTTCTGGATATAAGCCAACAAAATTTACAAGTTATTAAGATAAAAAAAAGATGTCAGAGTTTGCAAGCACTATCCTTTATAAAAGCTAGGTAGAATACACTCTGACTAGGGTAGTTTCCCAGCTCAGACAAAATCTCAGTAAGCCATGGGTATTTCTTTCCACTGAAAACATGAGTCACAGTGTATTGAAACCCACAGGTGAGGTCTTTCACTGGTGAAGTTTATAATCTACTTGCCATAGGTTATTGTGAAATGAGGATTTCATCCTCATTCCAAGCTCACAGCTGTCCCTAAGAGAACTGAGTACGGGAACATATTAAAGATAAAGCAGAAAACTCCAGCACTGCCATTTCCTCACTTTTATAGATATGTTATGGTCTAGCCATATATAGAAATAGCTTTCCATGTGCAGATCTACTGCAAAGTTTCTTCACAGTTAGGGGTAATCAAAATATAAGGGGGAGGAACCTTTAAAATTACTGATATAGTGAAGTTGTAATATAGAGAAAATACATACATTGTTAACCATAACTTGATTTGTTACTGATGTTGCTCTGTGCTGCTTTCAGAGAACTTGAAGTAAAATCTAAAAAAAAGAATTAATCTTATTATCATCAAAATGATGCTATGTAACCAAACTAACAATCTTAGTTAGAAGTTGTGTTGGTTTATGAACTATTAATCATTTATTCAGAGGTTACACTTGACTTAGAAAATAATTTAAAAATGATACATTCTTGTCTTAACTGCATATTTGATTTCAGTTTATCAGATTTCTACATAGAATTATCATTATCAGTATTCAGTTAGTTTTAGCTGAGAATGCAAAATTTTGTACTGTAGAGGTACTCTATAATTTTATAACAATATAACAATGTAAAATCACTGCTTTGTTTTTATAACAATATAAATCACTTTTGGTTTTTTATTCCATGTGTTCTTTCTTAAAATACTGATGTCCAGAAAATTTCACATTTTTCAAATTAATAAAAGTAAATATGCATTTAGAATCACAAGATGGATAGGGCTGGAAAAGACCTTAAAGATCAACTAGTTCTAACTCCTGTGCACAGGCAGGGACACCTCTCACTTCCAGGGAGGGGGCAGCCACAACTTCTCTTGACAGCCTGTTTAGTGTGACACACTAAACACTCTTAACATCTACCCTCTTACAGCTTAAAACCATTACCCCTTGTCTTATCACTTTTCCCTACTCTGCTTTCAGATACTAGAAGGCCACTACAAGGTTTCCTTGGAACCTTCTCTTCTCCAGACTGAACTACCTCCAGTTTCTCATCCTATATTCATACAAGAGGTGCTCCAGACCTCAAACCATCTCTGCAGTCCTCCTCTGTACTCTCTTCAAAAGCTTCATATCCTTGCTGTGTTAGGGGATCCAGAACTGGACACAGTACTCCAGGTGAGATCTTCCAAGATCAGAGTCGAGGGAGGGAAGCACATTAATATGGGAAAAGAAAACCCAACTGAAAAACAACCAATGTGCTGATTTCAGTATTGTCTGCCAGGATGGGAAAAGAAATATTTTAATAAAGTGAGTTTTCATAGACACTTCAAAGGTTCTTAAAACAAAGGGTAAGAGTATCATCAAATGAGGTATTTACAGCTGTAGGAACTGTGGCAGCAGCAGCTGCATACCAAAGGAGCAGAAAAGCATACAGGCCTCTGTTCATCAAAGCTTAATTTCAGAAGCAGTGGTGTGAATAATCCCAGCAGAAACCCAGATCATGAAAGTCTAGAAACCAGCAACTGCCTCAGAACAGGTAATCCATATTCAGTAAAGACTAACAGTTCTCCAAAGCTTGCAGTGAAGTAGCTCCAATGTGATGATGATTCTTTACAATTTTTCTGCACAGGTTCTAATGTCTACCTTTGTGACTGAAAGCTTCTTGATTGTTCATGCACTTAAAATAACAGCACAAATCTCTGCAGTTTTGGTTTATTCATTGGAAAGCTCAAGTAAATAAAATAAATCTTATTTTAGAATAAAAGAAGAAAAAAATGTTATTTCAGAAGACACAACAATGGCTCAACCCAAGAACATCTGAACCAAATAAAGCAATTTACAAAAAATTGTCAGCAATTTTTAAATTTTTTAATTTTTTTTTTAGCAAAATGGAAACAACTGATGACAAATATTGCCTTAATGTCATGCCTACTTAAAGTGTGGGACAAAGTTAACAGAGTATCAGTAATGAAAGATTCTCTTCTTATATAAATGTAGGATTTTCAATTTATAGTTAAGGAGGGATTCTTAATTTTACGTAATGTTTTGTCCTTCCTAATGACCAACTGATTTTTCCATGCTTATACTTGAAGACAGCCCATGTATTTAAAAAAAAAAAATCTCTTTTTTTTATTATAGCAAAAACTCAAGGATTATTTTTCTACAGAAATCCCCTATCTCCTTTCTAAAGAAATCTTTTCACTTTTTTTCTATGCCCCAAATTCCAACAGTGAAATGACTTGCTTTAGATACAGCTTCGTCTCTGTTTGCATAGAAGTGCACTGAATAAACACATACTCTTAAAGAAAACTGCAAATCTCCATTGTATTGGAAAGTGTCCCAAACTGATGCTTACCAGAAAGATGAGCTATTTTTAAACAGATTCCTGGCTCTTACCACCCCTTCTGACTTCCCTTTTGTGGTTGTACAATAATAATGTCATAGTTTATAATACTTGGCCTCAACAGTCTGTTAGACAAGTGCAGTTTAAACATGAAGAAATATTAGAAGCAGAGCCTGACATCTAAAGTGTGTGTGGATTTGAACCCTGAAGCTTTACCAGTCTAGAAAAATAGTAAAGAATTTCTATAATGCCCTTCCTTTAAGGATATCAAGTAGGATGTTATCCTGCTGCAAGCACTTACCTAAACCATTTGCTCTTATGAAGCAAAGACAAAAACTAGGAATTTAGAAAATATGTGGGAAATCAGAATTTCCCCAGGATACTCACTGAAAAGCAACTGCAAAGTGGCACCCCTCTGGCCAACCATCTCTTGCTGGAAGCATCTTTTGACAACAATCATCTTCATAATACTCTTTTTGGATACAGAGATTTATCCAACAGAGAAATACTTGCTTTTATAATGTGTATTTTCTCAACTGGCACACAGTCAAGATAGTCAAAGCATGCCACAGCTGTGAATAGCCCATCTGACTTGCAGTCATAGCTGTCACTATGAATTCAGCAACTAAAAAAGGGGACAGAGAATCTGCACAGACTCTGGGTAACAGAAAATGCATACCCTTTCCAAGGGTCACTGCTGCCCACAGATTTCTCTTCTGGTATTTTCACATCTCTGACTCAAAGCCCTGATTGCAGACTGTTTCCCAGCATCAATGTAAAACACAGTAAACCAGGAGTTTTATACAACGCTTGAGGAGAGTGACTGATCAAACATGAATATAAGCAATAATGCTTAGCTCTTTCAGGAAACACTCTCTCACATGAACAGCAAGAAATTCAGAAACTGTTTGCTGGATTTTGTGAAAAACACTGGGGGCTCCAGAGAGCAAGCTGTCTTCCTGAATAAAAGATCCAGCCATTAATGGAAGTAGTTGCCTTTAGATGACAAACTCTTTACAGAAATTGATACTACTTATTCTGATCATTCTTTGGAACTGAATTACATCAGGAATAAAACAGCATAAATGTTTTTCCATGATTGAGTTATGGTATATTTGTTGTTCATGGTATAACAGACTAATATTGTTAGTACCTGTCTGCACATTCAGGTGAATTCACATGTGTTCTTGCTACTGTATATACAATTTCCAGATACAATGTCAAATGCTTTATTGTCTTCATCAGGAGAAGCAATATAGACAATTGTTTTGGAAATACAAATTAAGTAGAAAAGCAAATCATATTTAAGAGGCAAGGACAAAACTACCCATGAGAGCAAACAGAAAGTAGATCATGCTGTAAAGGGCAGGGAGTTGTTCATATTTGTCATTAACGTTTTTATACAATTCTTTAAAAAGGTTGTTGATGGAAACAATATAAGAGAAAAGTGTCACCTGCCTTCTTATCATCTGTATTTTCCTGCAGCTTGAGATTCCAGCTTGAGAGTTAAAAAAGTTATTCTGGGGTCTCACAAGAATGGAGTAGAGGGGGCGAATCACTTGCCTTGACCTGCTGATCATACTTCTTTTCATACAGCCCCGAGTATACTGCAACAGTGCTTCAAAATAATAGTTCAATAAGTTAAAGGAAAAAAAAAAAAAAAAAAAAAAAGAGGCATGATTGCAAGGTGCTATGAAGGACAGAAAATGTTCACATGCTCTAAAGATGGACCTGAGAAACAATGTGTATACAGAACACAAGCAGGCAAACTCTGCTTTAGCTTGTAAATAAGAAATTCGCTCTGGATTATGCATCTGTCATTCACATCTGTGTCCAGTTCTGAAACGCCTCAACACAAGGACATGGAGCTTGCTACTCCAGGTAAACCTGCTCTGGCAGGGGAGGTTGAACTAAGTGTTCTCCAAAGTTCCCTTCTGACCCCTACCATTCTGTGAAATTTATGTGCTCATTCTAGGGAATAGACACAGGACCACCTGCTTCAACCTTCTGGCCAATACAAGTCATCTCCCACAGAAGGACTTGCATCTTATCACACCCCAAATCAGATCGTGATATTTCTATGTGTGGTGTACAACATTGTATACCAGTAAAAATAGTATAGTCAGTCAGGAGAATTTTAAGCACACTTAAAAGTAATCTGCATTAAAAACAACACTGTATTAAAACCCCACAAACATTATTTGTCACTTAAATTTTAATCAGAAAATAAATAAAAAATATTCTTCCATTTCAGCTTTATCTAAAATGAGCTTGTGAAATATGAATCAGAAACTTTGAAACTTTTTATTAAACCACAATATCTATCTTCTATGATAATGGAAAAATATTTCTTTTTAGAGCTTGCTGTACTCTCTTTGGGTGTCCTCTGGGGCAGAGGGTAGTGCCACAAAGCTCCAACCACACATCTCATTTCATTCTCACTATTGAATAGCTGCAGTCTATACTCTGTCCATGGCTCTCTGCAAGGTACAGGTTCTCCTTTGTTGGATACTGTTCTCTACATATCCCATTCAGCTGTCTGCCACAGCCTACGATTCCCTGGGTGCTGTCTCCTAAGGGGAGGCAGGAAGTCTACCCAGGAACAAGACGCACAACATGGGAATAGATGGTGTCTCTCTAGGGAGACTATCTAAATTCAGCCTGTATCCCTAGCTAAACTGTAGCAGTTATCTCTATCAGCCAGTGTCCATTCCCCAGATGAAAAGGGGAGTCATAAAAAAGAGAGAAGCCCTGTAGATTAAAATTTTAAAAAATTAAAATTAATGAAATAACAGAAGTAATGCAAATATCTACATAAAGTATATAAGTTTATATTCATCCTACTTCTCAGAAGTGGCAGAAGGCCAAGAAGGAGACACCCCAGAAAGAACTCTCTTCCCTCAGGACACCTTGCCCTTTAATAATGAGCACAACAGAAGAGGTGATGGATGCACCTGTCACTCAGTTTGAGACAGCTGCCCTGACTTAAGCTCTTAGCTGACATGGGGCTATTGATGACCTCTCCTCTATGGCTGGACTATGATTCTGTTCCTATAAAACCAGGACAGATAGACATGATATGGGTCTTACTGTAAAACAAGGCCCTCATCCTTTCTTCTGAACCTCGACAGCAGGGCCCAACTCCCCAGACACTCTGAAATACTAAATAAAATGTGTGTGATCCTTGCCTCCACCACTGTCCAGATAAAGAACGTCCTGTCTCTGGCTCATTAAAAGGTTGAATAAGGGACCACTTCGTGCTGCAAGTTTTCACATTTATTCTCTGGTTACTTTTAATCTACATAAAAGATATAACATCTACAGAAGCCTCAAATCTGAAAAGAGCAACCAAATTGGTTTATGTGTCTCCCCAAAACATTCAATGAACCAAATTCACCAAAGTAGACAGAAGTCTTTTTTGACATCTATAGACAATTATTTGTGTCATCTGTTCAGGTATCACCTAGTTTTATAGATGGACAAAAATTCACGTTAGAGAAAAAAATCTATCTGGATGGGTGTGAATCAAAGGGAGGAGGGAAAAATAATAATAATTAAAAAAAACTTCTCATCCTAATTTTTTTAACATAAAATAATCCTCCAAAAGGTAGGACTTGATGGTCCATACCAATAAAAATTTCCTTGCATCCTTGCCAAAGAACTTCATACTTCATTCTCTGTTTCACTGTGAGCCAGGGACTGAAGAAGGCTATTTATTCTTCTCCCCAACCACCCCATTACAGCCCCAAGTCCTCCTGACTCTGTCTCCACTGTTGGGGCCTGTGAAAAGAAATTCATTGTGAAAGCAAAATCAAATACCTCTAGTTAAATAAGCCTCTGATAATGTCAGAGGGTCTTCTCTTAAGTCAGTAACAGGTCTGGAAGATGGAGGAAGGAGGTCTGGTTTAGATAGCCTTTACAAACATTCACAAAAGATGTTATCCATTGGGGTGTTTCTGCAAACTGTACAGTGGATGAACTCATCACTGAATTTTCTTTAAGTTCTAAGGACCTGTTACTCCATAATGCTGTCATCCATATTTTCCTTAGAATTCATTATATATTCCGTGGGAAAGAAGTCAATTTCATTTCAGACTGGCTTCACTGAGCATTAAATACATGCCTAAAAAAAGACTCATCTGCTTATCAGATGAAGAAAAGATACTCTAAAGTCAATACAGGCATAGCACATAGTAGGGCAAGAGCTAAGTCAAGAACTATTGGTAGGTAACTTTTCTGAATGGAAAAACAAAAAAACCAAACAGACTATAACTTTTTGGATAAGAATAGAAAGAGGAGGAGGAAGAGGCGTAAGTGGGACAAATGCTCACAAGCTTGTGACATGAATTCAGGGCAATTCTGAGAGTACAGAAATCAACATCACACCCTAACCCTCGAGTAAGACACAGCTGTATTCTGGAGTTTTTCAGATCATTGTTACAAATATTTTTCTCATTCACTATCAGAAGGATCAATGAAAAACTGCCTACTAGAAGCCTGGAAACTCTCTGAAGCCTCCCCCTTCTTTCTGCTGATTAAAGTAAAAAAGTAAAAGGGGAAGAGCTGCAGTAAGCTTGATAGTGGAAACTCATCCACAGAATCTCCTGCTCCCAGAGCCCTTCCATCAACATCCTCCAACTTACAGAAGTAGAAGTGGGACGGGCACATGCATTTATTGAAAGATTCTTATGTATTGCCATGTCTCACAGCTATTAGAATGGACTACAGATTAGCATTTAAGATCTATGGAGAGATTAGCTTTGGGAAAATGTGTCAATCGACATCCAAAATCTTTGGCTGGTACCTATTTCTACATATTGGGGGAAAAGATAACTTTGCATGAAAATGTTCTGTGATATGGTGTGAGCAGTCTGGCACTTTCTGAATTACCCCTCTGTGCCCCACACGTTTGCACAAATACACACTTCTTCACTGCTCCTGGTTACTCCAAATAATTATACTAGGTTGTTTCTTAGTTCATAGGTCATGCTTGCTTCATGCACTCATGAGCTATAAAGCTATTGGAAGTTCCTTCAATATTTTTTGTTTCTTGTCTTGTTTTGGGTTTTTTTTTTTGAAAGTATTATGTGTGGAATCATCTGTGAAGGCGAGTTGTCTTTTTTCTTTTTTTCTCTTTTAAGTCTATATAAGTTGATAATGGAATGAATGTTTTATTTTTTATTATTTTTTTTTTCCTACATAATTTGGGAGAAAAAAGGCATTAGCAAGTTTCTAAAGCATCTTAAACATTTTTTTCTCCTCCTTGAGTTCTCTTTTAATTTATTTGCCTTTCTTTTCCCTCTTTTTCAATTTCTTCTGCCCTTCTTGTAATTTTCCTTCTAATTATTTCTAAAATGTCATCAGCTGTCCTCTAAAATTAATTGGTCTCCCACAGTTTCACTTCTTTCCTTTTCTACATTTATAGGATTCTTATTTCCAGTTTCTCACTGTTGTTTTGTCTTGTGGGGCAAGTAGCTTTGCCCTGGAACTTTTTCTTCAACATTTTGGGCTCTTTGGCTCAATTCATGTTATGACACTGCAGAGCTCAATTGGCTCAGTTTTTATTAATACCTTCAGAAGAGTGGTGTATGCCTACTGTGCCTCTTGTTGCTGCTTACAAAGGATGACAACAGTTCCAGGAGCCTGAATTTTACAAGACCAGAGAAATCCTGTTTGACAGAAGCCAGGAGTCAGACTTCTTTTCCGAAAGGTTCAGATCTGTGTAGGTTTATTTTACTATAAATATACATGCTAATCAATGAAGACTCCTTAGGAAAATCTGGTAAGTTAATTTTTCTGAATATACAAGGAGTGAAGTCTTCAGAAAGCACTATCTATTAACACAATAAATGAGACTTTATCCATTCCACTACTCTTCACTGAGATCATATACCTGCCAGTCTCCAGGAAGTGGGTTATTTGTACTGAAAAAAGCAAATGACATGTTACATAATCCACAAAAATTAGTGAAACTGTAATCAAGGGGCTGAGTTTTTGGAGATGCAACATGGGTGAGATGGAAAGATGATGATTAAAGAGTGGTACTATAAAATGTATCACCAGTAGGATTTTCCTCCATGAAACTACATTATTGCTCCCTTTACATACCTGTTTATTTTCTAAGTTTCATCCACTGCCATATCCATATTTGGAATACTTATTTTTGTATGGATGCTTTAGACAAACTCTTGGGTCCAGGTATAGATCAGAAGTCTGAAAATGCTATAAACCTCTGAAAATCTAATTTCTCATTTCAGCAGAGTTATCTGTCTGTATGTCATACACCTGAGCATATGTAAGTCTTCATACATCTGAGGTCCAAATATCTTCTAGTTTAGGCTATGTTGTCATCTCATGGCTGTACCAGAGAATTTACCAGATCTTAGATCAGCTGTATCCATTTCAAAAGAAGCGGACACATCACATCATGCTGGCCACAACTGTTCTAGAGTGCATTTACAGTAGGTCTAAGTGGCCATGACTGAAGTGACTGCTACAAAGTTTAGCTCCTCTGCTAATGAGGGTTGGTATGGAACATCCTGTGACTGTAGCATCCCATGGAGCGACATTCGTGGGAGGTGTGGCATTCAAATACCACTGTGTGGTGTGCATGGGTCAGCACTTTCTGGATTGGCATTTCTATAGATGATTCGAAATGGATTTCTCTGTAGTGTTTGGTCTCCTGTAAATGGTTATACACAGGTTTGCAATGTTCACATAAACAGTACATTAGCCTTCTATAGAAATGAGATTGACTTTATTACTGTTACATGAAGTTAACTTGGTAAACATTGTTTCTTGATATTTTGTAGAATGATAAACATAGCCATAATTACTGAGTGCAAAATCTAACTTAATGTTTAAATCAGGACTGCAACTTTTTTTTTTTTCCTTCACAATGCAAATTCATATTAATTATTTGGCAAATTTACACACTGACGTTTGTTATATATTTTTACAAGAGTTTTTCACACTGATGTCAGAAAGTAAGTGATAACAGACTGTTACCAGATAACAACTATTTTATTTTCAGTAACACTTTTCCACATTTTTTCAACAATCTTTTACAATAAGAGTCTAATTTAAAATTATTGATTATTCTGCCCAAATAAAATTCCAGAATGGATCTGTGTGTTGAGGGGCTTGATACAAGCTCATGTGAGGTCACATTTTTGGGAGAGATTTTTCAAAGATCTCTGATTAATCAATACAGTGCTCTTGACCTCCAAATTACAAAAACTTTACCTGCTTAAAATTACACGATCACAATTAGAAGAATTTATAATTTATGATAAATCTATTATTAAGAATAACATTTCCTTTTATGTTTTCACTAATAAACTAATAAATGGAGAACTACAAGAATTCTCAATAAGTGATATATAGAACAAGACATTTATGCATATGCAGATACACATTTACTGGATTTATTTTGTTGTAGTCTGTCTAGCATATAATGTATTTTGTATAAGAAGAACATAATTAACAATTCTATTTTACAAAATCTTCCAAATTAGTTATTTATCCAGAGAAACAAGGATGCCTCCTGGGCTGTTGTTATTATAAAATGTTAATGAGATATACTCTTAATAAAGATGGGAGCTCGGAGACCAGCACAGAGTAAATACCCTTAGAAAATAATAAAAAAAATTGTTTCTTAACCTAGAAGACTGTTTTGAAACTAACTGTCAAATCATACATGATAGTCAAATTAAAAACTATGATTATGACTCCTAAATTAGGAATTTAAATTCAATATGTATTTGGATACAGAACCAATTCCATAATTACTGGAAATTCTCAGGTTCTCTGAAAATTAAGTCTGTGTAGGTATGGTAAACCTTGTAGGTTTGGTGAATTAGATGCTGAGATAAGAACGCACATTTTGCAGGATTATTTATCAGTCAGATTGAATAAAATCGCTCTTTGTGGTCTAACATTTTTAAACGTGCTTTTATGATTCTAGCTGAGCTATGGGAGTCCCAGATTATAGATGAATGTGCAAGAGTCCATGCTTGCTAAAGACCATAAATATTCATCATAGAACAATTACAGGGAAGTGGTGGGTTGTACTTTGAATCAGAAATATATTTTAGCCTGCAGTGCAAGTCAATGAAATGGAAAAATCACTTGCTGGCAAAAAGGTCAACACATCCAAACCAACCATGTTCATGCAGTGGAGTTATAAGTCCATAATATTGGCACACATTGATTCTGTCTTCAAGGATGATATCCAACTTTACAGAATTAGCAAATACCTTTAAGGTGTCGAAGAACTCCAGCCTGTAGTGGAAAAGAACTGAAAGGGTAAGAAAAAGGTTTGTTCAAGTTAATCCACAACAAGAACAAAAGCATATCCTTGGACAAAATGCCTTAGGAATTTGGATAAGCATAAGAGGGGTTATTGCAAATCAGACCCAAGATTTCAGACAGTCTCTGTTACTGAAAAGAAATCCTCAACAGCTCAATAAAGTATTAAAATTTATGGATTTCTGAAGTAATAAAATGTGGACACAGGCAATAAATTAACTGTTTGATGGTAAATCTTTTCATAGGACAGGTTACAGAATTTAAAATCTGAATGGAGTGGTATCAGTGTCAGACTGTCGTTTTTAAGCAGTCCTTTTTCAATAACATTCGACCCAAATATCCGTTCCTAAGAAAATTTAATATTGAATAATTTTTAATTGAAAATTTGAGTTGTATATTTTTAACTGACTGGATAGATTTTGAAAGGCAGTTAAGTTTTCTCATATATTATGCTTCCACTTATATCAGTTACTGTACTAATCAGCAGAAAATGGGAAATATACAGATTGTGGGCTTCTGTAATATTGTAGGAACAGGAGTATCATTCCTCACCAACAATACATATGGTGATAAATGATGAGTACAACATTGTTTCTTGTATTTTCGTCTATTGCTTATCAGTATTTTGAGCCTAAAGCTCACTGATAGGTATTTATTAGTGATTTAGGAACAGAATGCCATTTTAGCACAGTCACCAAGGCAGCAGAACACTGGTGGGATTCTTACTAAAGTGGCTAAAGTGCAGCAACTGAAAGGAAAAAAAAAAGAAACCTTAAAGCACAGGGACAGAACAGGAGAGAGAGGTAGGCTGGCTCCTCATCCTGAGTGGGAAGAGAGAAGCTCAACCAATAGGGGACAGCTCTGATTCAGTGTGGTTGGAGACCTGAGTGATGGCATCCCAACCCTGTCACGTACAGGATCATCCCTCAGAGAGCGCGGCAGAGGGAGAGGCAAATGGGGCATGGCAAACCAGTGTGTGTGGGCAGGGCAGACCAAGAGGCAAGGTCAGCTGCAGTCTTTCCCCTTCCTGAAAGCAATTTAGCTATGGTATCCACTTGTGCCCAAGTCTTGGCCAAGAAGAATGTGGCAACTCAGACTGAGCTGCCCCAGAGGCACATGGCTGTTCAGATGTTTGACTGAATTGAATGTCTGAGCCTGTCTCTCACATCACAAGAAAGCAGTTACAATACCTGTAGACTTAATGCCTTTGACACTGTCTTCTATAGCATTCTCCTAGAGAATCTGGTGGGTGGCTCATGGCATAGACACATATACTCTGTTGAGTTAGAAACTGGCCATGAGTCAGGGCACAGAGAGTTGTTAGCGGAGTTAAATCCAGTTGGCAGATGGCCAGTGGTGCTCCCCAGGGCTTGGTTTTAGGGCCAGTCCTGTTCAATACCTTCATTAATGATCTAGATGAGGGGATTGACGGCTTCCTTAGTAAGTTTGCAGATGATACCAAGTTGGGTGGAAGTGTTGATCTGCTTGAGGGTAGGAAGACTCTGCAAAGGAACCTGGACAGGCTGGACCAGTGGGCCAAGTTCAATAAAATGAGGCTTAGCAAGGCCAAGCACCGTGTCCTGCACTTTTGTCGCAACAACCCCATGCAATGCTACAGGCTTGGGGGGGAGTGGCTGGAAAGCTGCCAAGCAGAAAATGATCTGGTGGTGTTGGTTGACAGCTGAATATGAGCCAGCAGTGTGACCAGGTGGCAAAGAAGGCCAACAGCATCCTGGTTTGTATCAGGAATAGTGTGGAGAGCAGGAGAAGGGAAGGGATCATACCCCTGTACTTGGAACTGGTGAGTATCACGTTCAGTTCTGAGCCCCTTGTTACAAGAAAGATGTTGAGTTGGTGGAGCTAGTTCAGAGAAGAGCAACCAATCTAGTGAAGGGTCTGGAGAACATGCCCAGGAAGAGAGGCTGAGGGAACTGGAAATGTTTAGTTTGGAAAAGACAAGGCTAAGAGGAGACCTTACGGCTTGTAGAGCCTGAAAGGAAGTTGCAGTGAAGTGGGTGTCAGCTTCTTAAGTGAATAACGATAGGACTAGAAGAAATGGCCTGAAGTTGCACCAGGGGAAGTTTAGACTAGACATAAGGAAGAATTTCTCAACTGAGAGAGCAGGCATTGGAAGGGACTGCCCAGGGAGATGGAGGAATAACCATCCCTGGAAGTAATTAAAAACCGTGTAGATGAGGCACTTCAGGACATGCTCTAGTGAGTGATACAGATATTGATATATATATATTAGTTTGGGGAAATGTTGACAGTTGGATGTGGTGATCTTAGAGGTCTTTTCCAACCATGGCAGGAAAATAAAAAAAAAGACTGTTGTGTTTTATTTAGCTTAACATACTTTGCAACAGAAGTCACAGATCTTCACTCTAAGAAAAAGACATATGGGAGTTATGAATACAAAAGAGTGTGGATTTATTACATTGTGACAGAGAGAAGACCTTGGAAAGACAGAAATGTCAAAGAATATTATATTAGCATGTGATGTATATTATGGCCACAGAGATTGTTCAAAGTTATTGATGCACATTTGTGCTGCCATGTTCATATCTGGTGGTAATTAATGCAAATCCTATTAGGCAGGAGAAGTCTTGTGATGGTTTTGTCCCTGGGAAAAAAGAGCTACTTAACTACTTTTAGCCACAGGCTTGACCTACAGTACAGGTAAAGATTGTAAAGAGGTGATGATAATCTCAGGTCACAGGATAAATTCATGCCATTTGAGAAATGACATGAAGAAAGGACATAATAAAATAGGCTGACTAACCCGCATCTGCATTAAGAATCTGACTGGGGTGGTGTTATAAACAATGCCTGCTTTATCTGATCAAGCTTTATGAGACAAAACAAACCTGCAGGAGTAGAAGTGTAATATAGTTCATAAACCTGCTGGGCATAATCACTGTGTTAAAAATGGATTTAAGACCAAATCAGTGGTCTAAAGAGAAATGCACATTATGTCTTCTTTGAAAAAGAAAACCAACAGCTTGACATTCAATATTTCTTCTGAGGAAGCCTGAATGATCAGCAGTGTCATTAACAGATACCTATGGCACAAATATATTATGGCATTGTGTAAAATAGCACATACTCATCAGATAATGAGAGAATTGTTTGAAAGGATATTTGGATGCTACAAAGTTTTTTTTTCCCACAATATATTTTCATTTTGGTGTACTTCTATGAAATTATAATAAATAAGGTCATACATTTTGCTACAAAATTGAAATTACATTCGCTTTATGTAATTTGCAAAGTCAGATCCTGGTTATTAGTTTTCACCAACTGTCAGGTAAAATTAGCTCATTCAGACAATGAAACAAATACTGTACTAAGAGTTCTCTATAACTACAGAGAAACCACAGATTTTGCTGCATCAATGAACTGATACATTTGAATGTTTGTTTCTTTTTTTTTACTTTACTTTTTTTTTTTTTTACCCACCCATTTTGAGTGAAACAAGCACATGAACAGTCCCTGCATGAGGACTGAGTTCATGACTGTCACAAAACAGTGGCAGTCAGTATGATAATGAGCCAATTTGTGTGGAAATAAACTCATTAATGCTAATGTTTTGCTGACTCCCAGCTGATTCACAAACTTCTTAACAAAATTCAAAACAGAAGGAAAGGAAGTTCATGAATTTTGTAAGTGCTGACTGAAGAAACAAATATGTCTCATCCTCACTTATATTCCAAATTTAGAGATCTACCCTGTGTTCTGACAGTTTAGCCCCAGTAAACACTCTGGGTAACATTACATTGCAAGAACATTGGAAGAAGATTTCATAGCTAAATTGTAGAAATTCCCACTAGGTGGAAAAGAAAGTGCTGATTACTACTAATGCTTTTCAGAAAAACAGCACTTCCTTACTTTCAAATGAATAGGCTTTTTAACCTGAAGAAAATAGGACTTTTTACATGAGAAATCTCAAGAACAGTTCTGTAAGACATTGACTCTCATATAATATACTCCAGATAGATGCACAAATATGTCCTCCATTCATGGGATACTTTTACCAAGGCCCTTTTTCTTGTGAGGTTTGTCATTATCACAAGTAATTTTTACACCAAACTTACACATTTCAAATTCACCAAACTTTTTTCCTGAAAATAAACTTCCTAAAAGAACAGGGAAGAGCTGAGGTCTGCAACAAGCACAATACAGGAAGTTTTGTTATCTCAGAGGAGTATTGAGTTTTATAACTATAAGCTGCAAAAAGCTTCTGCTGTACAGCATATTGAAAGAGCAGGAGTTCACAAGGTATGTGTGGTTCAGATAAATATCTTAACTCTGAAAGATTAGGATAGAAATCTTAGTTTTTTGTTCTTGAATAAGGAAGCATAGAAGTGCTTCACATGAAGTTCAACTATTTATTACTATTACAATACATATATATTTTTTAAAGAATTATGTACTGAAATTTACACTGAATTTATTTTTAAATACCTCTATATTTAAGGTTAAAATTTAAAATTATTTTATCCACTTTAATCCATACTTAAATGTTCTGATTACCTTAATTAAAATTTTAGGAAATCATTCTTCTTGATGAAATAAATTTCTTTAGTTAAAATTTCACTTATTGTTATATCACTAAATACAAATGTATTTCTTTGCTACAGAGCTACAAGAACTCTAGCAAGAGTCTAACAAGAAACAGAGACAAACTAATTTAGACATATGCAGTTTTCTCAGTGTTACAGCTATACAGTTGCTACTACCTTTTACTTAATCAATTTATATTAATAACTTACTTTTCCTGATCAACTTGTAGCCTAATATGTAGCATTACCACAAGGTCTGCTGTCTTTTTGCCATGGTAAAATATGAGATTGTATGCTATTTTTCAGCTCAGATTAGAAATTCCAAAATTTTTAAATTGCTGATGGTTTGAATGTAGATCAAAAAGTGTAGCCAGGGGAAATAAATTACAATGATATAATTAAGCATAATTTCATGTAGTTTTTCTGTGATTTCTGCAGGCTAGTTTTTAATGACTCCAGGAAGTGTTTTGACCCTGCAGCATAGCTCAGAGATAACTGAGCTAATTTTAAGTAAGTAGAACCATAAACTGGATAAAGCAGCACATCCATGGTCCCATAAAGGATGTTTTCATTACCAAGTTTATTTTAATACAGTTGAATTATCGCCATCCAGCCCTCACTTATTTACATACGTGGGAGATAGTTAAATCATACTTAATCCTCCTCTTCCTCCTCAGTCTAACATAATAAAATGGCAGCTACATTTGCACCGTCCAACACTGCCCTCTGAGCTCATGATCTGCTCCCAAGATCCCTGTTTTTAAGTGACATCAGGGTCTACTTGTGAGCAAATTACCATTAAGAAATACTGTTTTCCCTAAAGACCTCTCATTGTAGTTCTACCTGATAACATCAGATGAATAGCTGACCACACACTTTATTCATTCAGTAACAGTCAGGTAGATCTGTGTTATTTCTTCAAGTTCTATTTATATGCTGCCTGTCATTCATAATTTGTAGAAGAGTGGGTGAAAAAAAGTTAGATCTCACTTCTGAGAACCTCTGAAGATTACTGCACTTCAGTGAAGATTCACCTTCACACAAAACACTTGATCTACAGAAGAATATTTTGCACAGATGGAACACATTATAATATAAAAAATTGTTTCAGTGATTCATTTCTCCCTTGTGCAGAGAAATATGTTCTAGATAAACTTCAAAAGCACATACTTTAGCACCATAGCAGTTTATGCAGGTGGATAAAAGAATGCTAATCTTGTTAGAAAAAGTTTTATCACAGATGGAATTTCTTTGAGTATTAAGGCCTTCATTTATAATCTTCATAAATCACCTGAGCATACAATTTTACTTTGAAAAGCTAAAACTTGCTGACAAAGCAGAACAGCAGATAGTGAAAAAAGTAGAACCAAAAGTTAAGTAAGCAGTTCCCATTACATGAGGTGAAAATAATGGATTATTATGTGCACCAGATGACTTATACAATGAAATAATACTGAGACACCAATGGAAGGAAAATCATTGATTTAAAGTTAAAGCAGAAGACCTAGATGCTATGCATGGTCATTCTGCTCTGTAAACTCATTATGAAACACTGAACTATTGATGCAACTTCAGTTCCCATTCAAAGGACCCTGATGAAGATTTTCAGTGACTGAAAGCAATTTTTTCCTTAATACATTTTTATAAAGTTAAAACCCTTCAGAATTTATTAATAATTAATCACATTAAAAACTCAAAATAGTATGTAGATCAAAATGTGGTTATTTTGCATTTTTTTTCCCATTTTCCCACCCAACACACACTCCAACAGAGTTGGTGGTAAAATAAATGCAGTGTTACAGGAAAGTTTCCCAAGTATTTCTGCCCTGACTTTGCCTCAGGCTTCAGCCTCCTGCTGACACTGCATGGAGAAGTATTCAAGGAAACCAGTGAAGATTTAGTTGATTTCATCTGTCTGCTAGAGACATTGTCAGAATATATTCAAAAACCTGTTGTGTGATGAAGGGATAGTGCAACGCATGGCAGTATAATGAAGGTGTACCACTACTTTGTGACTTGGATTGGGTTGGGAAAGAGGATAAAAATTTTTGTGTCTACAGAAAGCTGGAACTGTTTTGTCTCTGTGCCTTTTAGTTGTCTGCAAAGGACAAACATCTGCCTGTCTGAAACAAAGTAAAGAATTGTCAAAAGAAAAATTCAGGAAAAACTCCTCAGATTCACCAAACTAATAACTATTTTTGTCTTAAACTGTTTCTCTACCTACATTTTAAATCAGTCAGGTGCTCTTGCATCATGCACACCTCACCCATCTCTACTGTTTTCAGAAAGAAAGGAAAAAAGATTCTGAAAATATCAGGAAATGATGTTGCATCCACATCCTGTGTAGCCTACTGAAACTACTCTGTAACTCCAGTACTTTGACAAGGAAAAACAACACACCATGCTTTACTGAAACATTCAATTTAAAAATTTTGTTAAAAGTCACTCATCATGATCTCTTTGTTAAAGCAATAATTTTCTTTGCCTAGTATCTAATTAATTTAAACTTGATATATGTAATCCCTGAATGACCTAATACATTTTGAAACTAAGGATCATAATGGACTAGCATCCCTAAGAATTTTCGTGGATATAGAAGATCATTTGCAGCAATCTAAGGTGTAAATTTAGAGCACAGTCATCACTTCTTATTAACTTCACCTGCAAACACCCCGTGCTCTGTACCAATGGGGTATTATGACATACTCTGTAAGCAGAGTAAATAGCCTCATAAAAAAGACATTTGTAGTTGGTAGTAAAATTTTTCAGACAGGCAGTCAGTATTGAGTATTGAGAGCACTATAAATGTATGCTCTATTTATATTCATTAGGTTTCATGAACTTGTCTGAAGAGAAAAACTTTAATATTTCAAATCAAATAAATATACAAAACATTTTATGGTGCCCACTTTTTTCTATTCATTTCTTACAATATGTACACACACTGAGGTTGATTTCCTTCCCAAAAATCAAAACTGAACAAAGAAGCTTGCTTCAGATCTTCTTTAAAAAGTGTGGTACTCCTTCTTCTTATGAATGCACAAGCATTCATAAGGCATAAGCCTCCTTTTTCAGATAGAACCTTGTTGCAACAAGCCAGGGAGCAAGCAAAGAGGGAATATAAATGTTAAGTAGAGAGGAACCAGTCCAAAATGGAATGTGAAGAGTTTATCAAATTATGTCCAGTCCCAAAATTGAATTTATATTATCAAATATTTCTGGGTCCCTAATATTATCTGGAACCACCGCAGCTGAAGAAACCTGTCCTGAAGACACAAGACATTCAGCAGAGGAAAACATCTTCCAAAAGATGTCCTTGGGGACACCAAACCTCCAAGATGAACCTGGAAGAGGAGGTACAGACTGCAGTAGGCAGTATCTCAACCTAGGCAGTAACTCTCTGGAGTGGGAGACAGACCAGACAGACACAGCAGCTAGAGAGCATTAGGATGGCGTACTTCCTCACATGTCTGGAGTGCCACCACTGATGGCTATAAGCTCTACAGGAGGGATAGACAAGGCAGGAGAGGCAGTGGGGTGACCCTGTATATGAAGAATTGTACGACTGCCTAGAACTAGAATGCAGTGATGACAAGGTTGAGTGCCTTTGTATCAGGATGAGAGGCAAGGCCAACAAAGCTGATATTGTTGTGGGAGTCTGCTATAGATCTCCCGATTGGGTTGGTGGGGTCGACAAAGTATTTCATAAACACCTGGAGGAAATCTCACAGATGTTTGCTGTTCTTGTGGGGGGTTTCAATTTCCCTGATGTATGCTAGAATTATAACACAGCAGAGATGGAACAGCCCTGGAAGCTCCTGGAATGTGTCGAGGATAACTTCCTGACACAGCTGGTGAATGAATCAACCACAAAAGGTGTCCTGCTGGACCTACTTTTTGTGAACAGGGAAAGGGTTGGTGGGAGATGTGATTATGGGAGGTCACCTTGGACACAGCAACCATGAAATGATAGAGTTCTCTATTCTTAGAGATACCAGGAGGGTGGGGGGGTAGAAAAACAATCACTGTAGACTTTTGAAAGGTAAACTTTAACTTCTTTAGTAGCGTGATTGTCAGAATTACTTGGGAATCAGCTTTGAAGGATATAAGAGTATTGTTTGAGAAGATTAAGTTTATTCCCACTGCTAAAATCACATATGTGATGAAATATAAATAATTTTCTGTATAAGAAAATGAAAATGTTTGTACAGAAATTCAGGCATACATTTATAATAGCAACACCTGCATTTTTCATTTGTAGTGTTTTGTATTTGCACACAGCTCACCAAACACTTTATCTGACGTGATATGTGATACATGATAAAGGTATATATAATCATTCCATTTTTAATCAGGAAGAATAAAACACAGTGTCCAGAAAGATGTCATACAAAGTCAGCTCTTTTCTTACTCTGTCTATCCACAGTGTCATTAAGCTAAGGATACTTGCCTTCTTTCAAATCAGAATACTCAGCTTGAGCTTCACTAAACCTACGTGCTTCCGCACTGTGTTTAAGAAAGAAATTACTGTTTCTTTTATATAATTTATCAGGAAAGAAGAACATTATAAAAAATCTGAAAATGTTACTCCAAAGTTACAAAATTAATTGAATCACTCGTTGAGAGACGTGGCATTTAAAACTACTCCTAGTGTCTTTTTAAGTGAAGTTCAGTATATTATATGCACTGAAAATTTCAGGTTTAATTCAATAAGAATAATATATTTTCATGTATTATGTCTTTAAGTGTCTAAGAAAATGCAGGAACTTCATATTTTAATTCGTATTTTTCACTTGTGTTAGCACTTCCTACCCTAAAGCAATGGCCTACACCAAGCTCATTCCCTCACCTGAGCTCATGGCTCAAATGCAGGCAGATGCCCAGCAGCGTTGCAGCTGCAGAGAGGCACAGCACAGCTGATCTGGTGACACGTAGCAAAGGTGGCACTGCAGGGAAGACCCAGATCTACTGCACGTGTCCAAATAACAGAAATGTATGCATAGTCCTGACAGAAAGGTCAAACCATGGAGAGAGGCTCAATAAAATGACTTTCTGAAAGATTGGGATCTAGCAGGCCATACAATCAAATACATAATACTGAGTTCAGCTGCCTTTTTAATAGGAATCTTACAACTGTAATTGTTGGGGTTTTCTTCTGGTTTATCTCACTAGATTCTGCACACTAGGTAGCAGTTGACTTCTACTCATTGTCTTTGAGTACTGAGTGAAATATTACTACATAATTATTTATTTTAAAATAAAATACTGTATTTTTCTTGCTACTTTTTGTCAACATTAGCTGACGTGTCCATTTCCAGATAGTCAGTAAAAAGGCAGCCCCTGCACTCTTGCAGGTAGAGCTCAAGACGATTTACATATATTTCCCATTACTGTCAATTTCTGTTATGTACAGAAGAAACAGTAAACTTGGAGGCTTATAAAAGCAGAAAATTGCATAAAATGCTACCTGCCATTTTCCTCAAATTTAATTCTTTGCAGAAACAGAAGAAAAAGATGGATGAGAGGTGGGAAATAGATATACTTCCTTCCTTCAGGAGTGTTCAACTGTATGAACTTTATCACAGTAACCACTGGCAGGCTCCTCAGGTAATAGTTAAGGATTAAACAGATAATCTAATTCACATTCTTCTTATGGATTTTGATGCCTGACACTGACACTATGCTTCATCAAGTTCCCTCCTAGAGATCTATAATCCTCAAAAATCACACTCAGGTTTGAGCTCAGTTCTCCCTTTGAACTCTTTTATTCAGCCTTGACATTCTCAGAGGTTGTGGCAACTTGGATCTTTATTCAGTCTTCCCCTTCTCGATGGGAAATCTAGTAACTTTTCACAATCACTAGAATTGTATTGCAAAGGACAAAACTGTAAGCAGAAAGTCGTATCTGAGCTTAATATACTGTTTCCCCATCTGTGTAACCTTTGTCTTTCCCAAATACTAATGACTAATTTCCTTTAGCTTATGAGACTTTATAGGCAAATTCCAGACTGAGTTCCTGTGATTCTGTGTTCCTTCATTTTTATGAAGCATTAGAGATCACATTCTAAGAGTAAAGAGGGGGGGGAAAAAAAGAAAAAAAGGAGGAGGGAGGGAGGGGGGAAACCCATGCCAGCTAATGAAACAATACATCCACATTCACTTGGTAATGAAAATTGTTGTATATGGGATATAGTAGAGCTCAGTTAAATTCATGAGCAAGTTTAAGTTTACCTCAGGAAGAAGACATCCATCAGAAGACGTCTCCAGTCACTATTGTGGCCACACTGTTGTACGTACACTGAGGATCATACAAGGTGATAGACTACAGCTCTGAATCCTCCACCCAAAATAGAAATGATAGTGTAATCTTAGCCTCAACACTGTTGTTTCATCAAACACTCTGTATTCCATAGATAACAAAATGTATTATTTCAAGCATAGTTAAGGGTTATGCAGTTCTGCATCTGAATTCACCTGAGCAGATTTTCTACACATTAAAATAATGACTGAAAAGTTATTTCTCATTATTAGAAGTTTTACATGAACAGAAGCTAACTAGTGTTAAGAAATGAAGTCAGAGCTTGTACTTATTTTTCCTTCTCAACTTAAAAATTAATCCTACTACTTTTCATGCCCGTATTTCTTATAAATTACAAAGCATTACTTAAAGCATATGACTTCCATTCTACCTTTTGAGATAAGTGCAATATTTTGTAAAATATGGGGAATGGCAGGGAGATGACATGGACATCACTTTAAGCAGGATTTTCCCCTTAACTTTGTAGATTTAAACTACCCACATTTGAAATGTTAAAATGAATTCATTCATAAATTATGTGTTTTGTAAATCATTTAACATCTGGAGAATTTCAGAAGAAATGAAATTCAGTTGTTTTCAGTGTCTATTCTGGGGACCATTATATCAATGGGAGTCAGTTTATTAGTTCCAGTAGATTTTGCACCAGTACCTCAATTACTCTAAACTATGAGAAATTCAAATTTTATCCTAAGGGTTCCCTTAATATTTTTGTTATGATCAATGTTTATTTTTAAACTTAACAAATGAGATTAAAGCTTCATTTTAAAAGAACAAATGCCATAGAACTAACTCGACCTTAAATATGAGTTTGCTACAAGTGTTTAAAAAAAAAACAGAGATTAGTAACAACAAAATTCATTACTTAAGCAGTTGCTATGATTGAGTGACAATGTGAAGTCAATCGTTCTGCAGCAGTAGTTCCCCTAACAAATAGGAATGTGCAGGCCATTCAGTATATCATCTCCTACATTATGAGATTTACAGAAACACCTACTTAAATAATTTTATCCTGTTTCACTTAGGGAAACAAAAATACATTTTAAAGACAACTAGGCTGTCAAATATATTTTTTCTATATTTAAATTTTTCTATATTTAATATTTCTGGGTTTTATTCCTCTGGAAAAAATACATGAAACCAGTATATGTGGATTTATTCTTCTGACTAAACAATGGCCAAATTGATTTCTCAGCTTGCCATATTTAATTAAATAGTCTCAAGTGGGGAATTAGAATGACAAGACTTGGTCTCAAGGATACTTCACCTTTTTGTTTTAAATCCTTGAAGTATCAGTACCTAACACTACTATATACATGTTAGTTATAGCTCGAGGAATAATGAAAATTTCAGAGGAATTAAATATAGCTTCCAAATCAGAGGCTGTCAAAAAGGAGTTAATTAGTACTGTGTATCTCAGGATATAAAGAAATCAAAAAAACCAAAAAACCCAACAACAACAAAAAAAACCCAAAACAGTCAGGCAGACTGCTTTCTATAGAATAGTTAAGATTTTATTTAAAAGAGTCAATTTTATAAAATCTGTAAACCTAAAAGGAGGGTTGTAGCTATGTAGGACAAGATGTGAAAGCTTTCTAGAGGTCCTTGGCTACAGAACTGAATAATGGTCTGAAACACAGGTACAATGATTTTCATGAGGCACTGGGTCAACCAGTTATATTTAATGTGTTTATACAGTGCAAAATACATTAGAGACCGAGTCAGAAATGTGTCATATATTATCCTGAGACCATAACCAGAAGCCATTCTAGTCATTAGTTTCAGATGGGAAACCGAGGCAGAGAGGAAATGATTTCTTGGCCATCATGGAAGGCTGTGCTGACCTTGAAATTGAATCTTGCCTAATTCAGCAATTCCTGAAACCAGAGTATTGGTTACATTGCATTACAAGTCATGAATTTTCTGTAGTACCATCTTTAAGGACATTTTTACATGAAGGAAGAATTTTCAAGGTTCTTGTAATATGTGCAAATTTTCAGCACTAATGTGCTTATGAAGCTTCTCTTCTTCTTGTCTTACTTTCCTCTAACATTAAATACAGGTTAATGATTCTTGCCTATCTTTCTGATGTCCTTTCTTAACTATGTTCTATTACTAATAATTACTAACTTTTTATTTTACAGTCATTCAAGGACAACTTTAAATTAATGGATTTCACATCAAAAAGATTTGAGAGTTGGGTTGTTTTTTGTTTTTTTCATACCCATAACTTGCTCTACCCATACTTTTCTGTGCCCACAAATGTCACATATTTTACTGACTTTATTTACAATACAGTGTCACATAGCTTGGCAATTGCTAGGACAATCTGGTTCAAGAAGTCTTAAAAGCTTATGCTGTTGGATAATTGCATGGCATTTAAAATTAGTCCCAAGAGAACTATAATAAAGAGAAGTTCTATGATTCTAGGATTCTAGGATGAAAGGGATCTTTTTTTAACCCTGAGAGGGACCAAAAGGGTATAGATCAGCTCACCAAACAGTGATGCAGATCCCAAGGACGCAGTGAAGTAAGGACAGGAAAATACATACAAAATGTTAATTAAACAGTTATTTTGGAGAGAGATGATTCCCAAGTTTAACTACGGGACTGGTTTAGTTACCCTATTAAGAGATATTAAAAGGCCTTGTTTGTTTAGCCTAGCTAAATGAAAGTTGACAAAGCATTATTGAGCTAAAAGCTAAAGAATAATATAAGTACACAGTTAGATAGATCTTGTAATAGTATATAGAAACATAAATTGATAAAGAATACATTTAATTTCTAAACCCTGTGAGGTAAAATTCATGATATGTATTTGTTCTCTGTGGCAAAGGACTTGTTCCACTTTCTGAGATGATCTAGGAGTTTTGTTTGACAAATACCTCCTCATCGATCAGGTTCTTGGCAACATCCATGCTATTTTGTTTCTGCTTTCTACAGTGCTTCAGAGTTATTAATTTTATTCTTTCACCACATGATGTAGCTTGGTAGCAAAAGGTGAATTTAGTCTGTATTCTGCAGACGCTTCTAGCCTAGACTTCTATTACATGCAAATACAGAATTTTGGATGGTATAGTATTAGCCAGTTCTATCTTCCTAGTTGAAAACTAACAAAATATCTTTCTTGGAAAATTTCCAAACTTGCTCTAGATTGTAGCCATCTGTATGTCACCCTGGAAACAAAATCATGATGATATTTGCTGCTAGTAATAGTAACCAAAAAAGCAGCATGCCTTTTAGCACACTCAACATTTGTTTGTTTTAATTTAAAATGTTAAAATGGCATCAAATGCAAGTAACTGAGTTACTGTAGTTACTCATCAGAGTTACTACATTTTCCAGCAATTTTGCTTTATCTTTTAGCAGAATCACTCTTTTGTAGTGACAGAGTCAAAATTGTCTTTCCTTAAAGAAAACAAAACCAGCTTTTTCTCCTCTGAGCAAATAATGAGATTGAACTCAGGTCTTACAGAAATGCATTTCAAACGTTTAATTATTTCTAGAATGCACAATGTGAGAAGTTTGTGAAAACAGCATTTTGGGAACAGAGGATCCTGATTGTATGATATAAGGTTCCCAATAGAACCCTTGCAGCCTCCCACAGGCTAAAATGTTTTGCATGGCACTGTCCTTGTCTTCAGAGGCAGACAATCAATCACCTCCTCAGCAAAAGGTATGGGAACTAAGAAACTATAGGAGTGGGGAAAAAACAGCCATAACCATAATAACAGGAATGGCAACAGCAAAAACCCAATAAGAGTAAGTATTTTCAAGTCAGGGCTGTGTTCTGTCATAATCTTGCTGAGTCTGCAACCCTTGCAAGGATGTACTTTGATGCATGCTGAGATTCAAACCATTTGGCATACAAAGGATATGGAAAGAGTACCTAGTATGACTTTCTGCAAGACCTTTTCACAGACACCAGTAGTAAATTGAATTTATACGCTGATTTTTAAAGATCGTGGAAAAAAAAACAAACAACCCATACCCAAAAGAGAACTCAGAATTTAAACAACTGCATTAAAACTGCAGAGATGAAGGAATGAATAATTTTTATCCACCCCTGATGGTTTCTATTCCCATTTTTTCAAGATGCTGCATTCTTACTAGTGCACTTTTGCAAAAGGAACAGATTTATATTCTATTTTATGTTCTGAATTTTGGCAGATCATGATTAGCTCTAAAGAATCCACTCTGCCTTTATCTTCTATGCTAATATATCATAAAGCAGTAACACATCAACCAGATGAGAGTTACACATTCCCATCTGTCTGAAAATATATGCAAGTGGAATCCAGGTCAAAGTAGAAAGAAGAGGAAGAGTGAAATCTATCTTTCCTGAATGGTTTCAAGGATACTTTCAGGAAATATGCTGCTTAGTGCTTCTCAGTTCATTTGCTTCTCTTCTGTGACTACTTTGTGAACAATAAAGTTTCCTAAGGAAGGAGCCTTAAAATTACTGTATGGAGATACAGTTCCCTTGCTTGACTGATGAAATTGTTCAGGACAGTTTTACTTTTGCTGAACTGCTCCTTCCAGTGAAGTAATAATTAACTGAAATTCACTTATTGTTCAGAATTTTATAGCTTGGGCCAGGTACATGCAACACTGAGAAATTAAACCATTCAGATGTACAATTGTGTCACAGGCTTCCTTGGAATTTGTAAATTTATGAAACCAAAGGCAAAAGAAAATCCAAAAGCAATAACAGTCAGTAATGGTGTCAAGGAGGATTTGATATTAAAATTTATTTGTGCATGTGTCATAGGACTGGAAAAACTCTAGACCATCCTACAGCCAACACGTACATAAAATTATTTCAAGTGTACCACTATTTTTTTTGGTACAATTTTGTTGCTAATTTTAAATGAGAACAAATTACAAGAGTATTTATTAATGAAATACTGTTGCATGTTCACTGAATTATAATTTACAGATAATTTAGACTCTTAGAAAAGGCTTGGTCTCATCCTTAAAATGGATTTAGCATAGCTGAGGAAACAATGCTGTTCTGATCCTTCACAAAGATATACTGAAACTAGAAGCAACATTGGAAACTCTCAGTGTCTTAGAGCATAGCACAGGATATCAGTGGCTGAAAAACAGGATGAGAGTATATAAACTGCAAAAAATTACCACATTATTTGACAGATAGTGATAAAGGATACTTTGACTTTCACAAAGAAAAAATGCACCTTTTTGGTTACCAGAGACTGCTTTGTAGTTCTATAGATTTTTATTGCTTCATGGAACTGCAAATGAAGATGTCATTAAAGACTGAAAAGTTAAAACATATTGTTTGGTTTTTTCACTGGACACTTCAGAAGAAGTATCAAGTAACAAAAGTCACAGCTGGCTGTCTGTGATATATTGTGATCTCAAACATATTACTTCCAGTGTCTCATATTCACAATAAAAACGCATAGCTGAGAGACCAAAATATATTACTCAGAAAAATTGATAATGAAAGGACTCCTTGTATAAGACATACTAGTGATACACGTATGGGTTAAGCCCAGTTCAGAAGACTGGGTAAACTGCTGGAAGAATATTGTTGACAATCTTAAGTACTTCTGTTGAAAGGACAGCTAGGCACATGTAACCCTCAAGTCACTTCCTTACCTGTCTGAATAATTCCTGGCAATTCCCTACATTCAATCACTGAGAAAATCCTAATAAGCTGAATAAGAGAAATATGAGAACAGGTGTTGCTACAAGATTTCTGCACAAACAGCTTACAAACTTGACAGTAGCAAAAGTTTCCTTGTACAAAATAAACAGGAAGTATTTTGATTTAGCTCTCAGGCTAGCTGAATTTCATTGTGCAGTCTTAGACCAGCATTGCTTTAAGAACCAGCTTCATAAATGTAATGATTTTTCGAGAGGAGAGTCCAAAAAACTAATTAAAGCTTCATAAATGTAAAAGTTCAGATAAATAGCTCATCAAAACAAAAGAAACATAACCTGGGTAAGTAGCACAGTTGCTAAATGTCCAGGATTATCTTATATTTTGTTTTAATTCACAGTGGAAAAGTTACTGGCAAGCATCTGGAAGATATGAGGATATAAGACGTAGCATTGGGAATAGTTCTAAATTTTTTCCTTATGGAAGGAGACTTCCATAGTCAGCACATGATTTTTCTGTGATTATGAGCCCTTACTTCTAGAAGCAAAATAAAAGAGCTTATACCATGTGTCATTCTGCAGCAACTGGTTTGCTTTAGGTGTCTGTGCTATCTAGTCTTACACTTACCTGAGGTATAGCTGTGCTCCATTGAAGACAGTGGATATCTTGTTGAAAGAAAGTACAAGAAATTGTCTTAAAAATAACTACAGACAATTATAAGGGATTAAAATAATGTTCTTAATCAAATTACTTCTGATATTAACATAGGGTCAGCAGTCAAAATTTCCTTTACCCATATCTGTCTCTCTAAATGCACTTATTTTGACCATTTTTAGAGGCTGAGACTTCTGTACAGACAGTCAGTTCTATTTTTGATATCCCTTCTAAAGGAAAAGTCCTATGATTTATTCATAACAAGTGAGCCTATTAAAGTGTCAAAGGCTGAGAAATGAGAAACACTGGTACACTCATCAAAATGTTTTTAGTTTGGAACATGTTGTGTTATAGTTTAAAAAGAGATTAATTGAAAGATATTATTTATAGTGACTGTTTTTAGATAGCCTGATTGTAATTTAACTTGTTTGTATAGGCTGGCTTTGGGGTGGGTTGATGGGAAGCTGATTAATAAGCACAGCTGTCTTGATGATAACATGCAGTTTCTTTCAAAAAACATTACTCTATTTGTATTTGGTAACATCACTATGACAGTGATTAGGAAAATAATCTAATGCATCTCTGATTAAAATAAAATTGATAAGACATTTTTAATGTGGTGCACATGGACATTATTTTTAGCTTTGTAGTTTATGGAATTGTGTCAGTGTTTGCTGATATTACAAAGTGGAAAGTAGCTCTGAACATTAAATGATAGAATAGTTCTATGTTAGAGAACTGCCTAGCTTCTTTATAAGGCTGACTAGAAAACCAGTTATATTTGCTGTGTTTGTATCTCTGTGATAATAATACTTGATGTAAGGTTTTTTGGGCTGTTTGTTCGTTTGTTTTTTTTAAATGCTTCAGGAATTTAAATTGTGATTGATAAGTATTGATTAAGTGTCAGATCAGCCTTAACCTTTCCTGCATATACAGGATTTACTGCTATGAAAGGTTTGTAGAAATTGCTGAATTTATACAGAAATGTTTTGCATGCTTTTGGCCTTCCTTTTACTAGCACTTGTTTTCCAAAGATACGCAGGGCTCTGGTGTTACAGGGAAATTGAGGAAGGTTTTAGCGCTTGTTGTTGTTTGTTGTGTGTTTGTTTTTCTTAAATCAATGTCATGCTGAGTTGTAACATCATATTTTGTACAAATGGCCATTTATTCATGTTTTCTTTTTAATTATGAATTGTCACGGGCTTTTTTCTAATTTCTATACTTTCCCCAGCTTTACAAAACAACCCAATCAAATACACAGCATTATGTCCTCCTCTGCTACTCTACAAACTGAAAACCATTATTATTAATCCAAATGGAAACAATGTTAGATAAAACATGGAAAAAAAAAACAAAGAGAGAGGATAATGATTCAGATTCTATATGTTATTGTTGGCTTAGCTGCCTTACTCCTGTGAAAACTGGTATTTAAGGGGAAAAAAGGTCTTTTAAAAATCATGCTGTTTTTTCTGATGTTGTGTCCTAGCATGCCAGGAACAGTTGTAGTGCAGTCATACACCTTCTATTGTGATCATACACAAAACTTGATTCATTTATTCTGGTTTTTTGCTTGTTTAATGTCCCACTCCAACTGAAATCAAAGTAAAAATTATTTTGGCTTTCAGAAAAGCCAAGAATTCATCCTCAGATGTAGTACAAGGAACACAGGGATTCTCTGAACTATTGTTACATTCCAACATGGTATTAAGCAGCCCAGGCCTGTTTCAGAAATTCTCAACATTAGCTAAGTTCTTAACTATTAAATAGGCTCCGACAAATTCCTAGTAGACACCGTATTAACACTATGGGCAGATTAATCCAGAAATCATGCAGTTGCATTCTTGAATGTTACACACCTCTGTAGAGCTGCATTACACCCTGTTTGTGGCTTCCACCCAGTGTCTGTTTGTAAGCCTTGATGAAACATTATCAAGGTGTTGCAAACAGCATGAAGTCCAACAAAGAAAAGTTCAAGGTTCTGCACCTTGGTCAGGACAAGCCCAAGCACAAATACAGGCTGGGAGGAGAATAGATTGAGAACAGTCCTGAGAAGGACAAAAAGGCAAAAGAGGAGGGGAAAAGAGGAGTAGACATAGTGTAGACATACTCTTGTGTGGAGAATTCAATTCATGAGAAGCTATGACAAAAATTCAATAAAGCAGCCACCCTCACTAAGCTGTCCTACTCATCAGTGCTCAGATAGCAGTTTTCATACTGCCATGTGAGCTTTGGGCATCAGAAAAAATATACATGAAAATAACAGTGTCCTAATGATGGATGCAGTCTCCTTGTGATGCCTTGAATATTCTAGGATAAAGTTTCCTAACTTCATTTTTTTTTTAAAAAGCCACAAAGAACAGCTGCTTCTTTCTAGCAGAACCTGTCTTTAAGATGTTAGGGGAAAAAAGTCACTGGAAAGTCTGGTTTAGATCTATGAAAAATTAATCCTTTGAAATTATCTGGCATCTATCTCAGAAAAAAAAAATGGAGAAATGAAAGTGTTCATGTGTGGATGAAGAAAGGATAATGTACTACTATTGTTTATAAACAATTTAATATAACCTATAAAGGTTATAAATGCAAATTAAAACAAGCAAACAAACAGAAACAAGCAAAACAAAAAACAACCAGACAAAAAAACCCAAACAAACCCACAGACTAACAAAACTCTTAGCAATGACCAGTCATTCACCATGTAGCTTAGGCAAAAGTAAAATACTGCATTAAAAAATTTTGGAGAAAGACAACTTGATGATGGAATATGATTTTGAACAAATTCTGTGTTGAAAGTAGATATTAGAATAATTATTCTTTGGAATCTTTCACCCAGCTAGAAGAATTCAAAATCCTCAAATTAATCCCACTGGAAACAGAGAATGAAGAACTGATGTATTCCCAATTAAGTAATCCTTATCACAAAATTGTTAAAACTGATCAGGAAATTGGAGTTGATCAGGAAAAAAAACCCAACAGAAATATTAATTTTAAAATGGTTGCAATCAAAAAGTATACAAAATTCATCTTTGCATGTACAGTCTAGCTAAAATTTGTTAATATAGTGAGGGTTTTCAGTTTTGCACCCGGCCATTAAACCCTTCAACAGTCTAATACTTTAAGTATGATGCCTTTCTGTAGGTAAAATTCTGAAAAACAGTTTGAAATGTTTACTGTTGTGAGGAATGTTTTATGAGTACATTCACCTTGCATTTTGGACTGTTTATGGCCTTTAATTTCTACCCTAAACTGAAGTTTTGCTGCACAGATGATAAACATGGATGGATTAAATTATCCTTGCGTACCAAACAAATAAATTTGTAAAGCTTTTCAAAATGCTTAGGAGTGAAATATGTCAAAAAATTCACAGTGTAACATTTAAATACTGTGTGACCATCAGTTCTTCCCTCTGTGCTATTCCCACAAACTATCCATAATAGCATTGTCTTATGATCAGATAACAATATACAATAGATGATGTGCCAGGATGGCTTTACCTCAAAAGAGGGTGATATCAAACCTCTTTTCCAAAGTATTAGATGATTGATTTCAAACTGTAGTTTGGATTAATGGAAAAAAATAAATAAAAAAAGCAAAAAAAAACCATGCCATTTTTGATTATTATAATAAAGGTTGAAAAAACAAAACATAAAACAGTGTATAGATATAGGAACAAACCATGAAGTAAGACATTGTAGTATGTTGGGTATAATATTTTAGATGGCCATTGAAGTAATCATCACCAATAGATAAACAGGACCATAGGCAGGAGAGAAAGGGTGATGATTATCCCACTCCCTTCAACTTTCTTGAGAGTTCATTTAAATACTATATCCAGTTTTGAGCCCCCCTTGGGGACACTGATAAACTGGAATGAGTTCAGCAGAAGGTCCACAGGCTGTTTGGGCCTGGAGTGTTTGATCTGTGAGAAGATCACGAGGGACTGGGCCTTGTTAAACCTGGAGATGAGATGACTTTGAAGGGATCTGAGAGCAGCTTGCCCACTCCCAAGCTGGTGTTCCTGTAGTGGTACATGGTGGGAGTACGAGGTACAGCAGACTTAAGTTCATAGAATCATATAATCATAGAATTGGCTGGGTTGGAAGGGACCTCAGAGATCATCGAGTCCAACCCTTTTACCACCGTTGCGGTTGCTAGACTATGGCACTGAGTGCCACATCCAGTCTCTTCTTAAATAGCTCCAGGGACGGAGAATCCACTACTTCCTTGGTTGAACAGGGAAGATTCTGATGTGGTATAAGGAAGTTATGCTCATAATGAAAATATTGAAGCATTGGAAAAAGTTCCCAAGGGAGGCATTGCAGTCTTCATCTCTTGAGATTTTCAAAGTCTGACACGACAAAGCCCTGAGAATCTTGGTGTGAATTCAGTCTTAATCAAGCTTCAAGAAAGAAACTGGACCAGAGGCCTTGTAAGAGCGCTTCCCACTGCAAGAGTTCAGTGATAATGGCACTGCAGGCATCACCAGCATAACAATGATCTGCCTAGATGCTCACATAGCCTCACTGTTTCTTGACAGTTTTGACATTTGAAAGACTAACCAAAAAGTACATCCTGTTAAGGGGCGTGAGATGGTCTGTTACAGTCTGAAAGTATGTCATGGTCATCAGAGAAGGATCTTAAATACTCTTAAGTTAAGGAATAAATACAAGAAATAGACTGCATTTTTTTTGCTGACAAAACCCCCAAACCCACTTATTTTTCTCTGTTTCGTTATGGGTTTTTTTTCCTCTTTACAATATTATTATAATTAGGATTATAGTAATTAGTTGTAGAAGTAAAAAGTTTATTTTCCACAAAAAAATATTTTTCACAATTTTTCTCACTTTTACTCTTCTAATTCTTTCCCCCATCCCACTAGCAAGAAGAATGAGTAAGAAGCTGAGTGGTGGTGATTTGTTTGCTGAGCAATAGAGATGCAGTTCTTTGTTCTGAATCCTGTTTCTAATAAAATCAAAAGTTCCACATACATTTTAAATCTGGATAAACCACCTTTTTCTTCTGAAAATTCTTTGAACAGATATCTCTGGATCAGTTTTTTCCTAAACTGTAAAGCTGAATTTTGCTGACTTTTTGCATTAGTGACTGATTGCATATCCAGTCTCTCACATCTTCTGAGATCCTGATCAATACGAGGGAAAGAATTAATCACAATTATATTTGTGTAAAGATTATAATTTGCAAAGAATCTTAATGATCTGTGCAGTAGTTTCTCATTGTAAAGTGCAACATCTTCATTAGATACTATATTACAGTTTAGATTTATACAAAAAAAAAAAGGGATTTCTGTCACTGCTGAGGATAATAAAGACTTGAGTTCTTTAACTTTTGACTAAAGTAAACAAGTGATATTCATTGTACTAAAGGGAAAAGACACCACTGTGACACCTGATAATAGGGAAAAGAAAATGCTCCTGGGCACTGTACCTTTATCATGGTTTCAAAAATCATGCATTTCTTACACTCTATTTTAAGCATTCATGCTGTTTTTGTAACAGGGAATAACTTCTGTCAAAACATAAATAATGGTAGTTAAAGACAGTTCTGTTTTCTTAAGGATAATAAGAGTTGGTGGAGGTTACACAGAAGTCACATCTGTTTGTAGCAATAAAAACAATGTTTTTTGAGTGTGTGTAATTGCCACACATTCAGAGAGACCCTTGAATTTCAGTCCTTCCCATTTTGCTGTTGCTCTCCAGCTGGCTGCCACTGACACTTGACAAGACAAATATCTTGCCACCAGCTGGACATGCTTCCAGCCACTTGATGCATCTTGGAGTTGCTTTGCTGTCCCACAGCCTTGCAAAATGTCTAAACCTATGGCACTTAGCACCCATACTTCTCAATATACTCACCATTGCACTCTATCAGAAAATGCTACCAACAAGGTTTTAAAGATTAGGGGCTTTAACACTTAATTGTGAGCTCAATAAAGGTGTCTTACCTATTCATTAAAAGCTGTCTTCTGATATTTAGAGATGCTTTTGAAGCACAACTTGCTCACTTGGGAACCGTAGGCAACATCATCAGCCACATATCTAATAAAACGATCTGATCATATACTATAAATGCAGTTCCTCCTCCAGAACCTCTGAGGTCATAGAAGTTTAACTACATAAACACTCTGTAACACATAGTTCAAGGCGTTATGGCTGAAGGCAAATGACTAGGAGATAGACTATAAGACACAGCATGAGAAACTGCTGGATATGACAAAACAGTGAAAAGATGACAAAAGTTATGCATGGTGCCATGAGGGATGGCTGAATGTCACATCTGGCTAAGAGGGAATTATGAGACAAGGGAATGAAACTCGCAAATAGTTGGAGGGGAGCACTTGGCGCATTTTTGGGAGCAAAGTCTTGCAAGGCTGGTTCCAAATAGGGCTGAGATTACTTATGCAAGAACACCATAAATATTACCTAGGCAATAATACCATAAATACAAAGTTTGAGTACAGTTGCAACAAAACTGGAAACAACAGAAAACACAGTAAATACAGCAGGTTGCTTAGATAGGTGGAGACTGGGGTGAAGAAAGAGAGCTGCAAGGGTGGTGAAAATTAAGGTCTGGAAATGAGGAAAAGAATAACAAGATATGCAAGTCATGAACCCATTCTACATGAGTGTACCTGTTGGCAGCCTTGGGCATAACCACTGCCACTATAGCAGGACAAAGACCCGTTTTTCTGACCACATCAGAACTGCCAGACCTGCTCTCATGGTCATGAGGGCCAAAGAGGAAGGAGCAAGTGCTTTCTCAAAAGAGCAAGGTGAACAAATGGATTGATGACCAAAGTATCCTAAAAACATCATATCAGTGATAATTGCAGGTCTGATGGCACCAGCAACAGACCACCATTTTGTAACACAAGGCAGCAATTCTTGTACAAATGTATCAATTATATTAAAGCACAAAACTTTCTACTAACTCTTGACAGAGAACAAATGAGGGAGGAAATAAAATTTGTTTGAGAACAATAACGGATATAAACTCATTAGTTCAGCAAATACAATCTGCTGACAAGAGCAAACTCCATCACAGAAGTCAGATGCTGAGATGAATAATGTGAGGACACTACTAATTCGTATGTCAGTCCCACTAGTAGAATAACATCAAAGCTCTGCAAATATTTCAGGACAGGAGCATTTGAGACTGATGTCACATGGAATAGTCCCATGATCCTCCTAACCCCATCAGACCAGAATTAGGGAGACAGGACTCTTTCCCTTCACATTTGTCATCCTGGCATAAAACAGCTTAAAATGCTTGCAAAGCCTTGCATGCTTCCACATTATTTCTATAGTACAGACCAAGCAAAAGAGAAAGCAGAAGTTTCATATCACTGGATACATGAGGCCTACGTACTTTGGGCAATGTGTTGCCATTCACTCTATTACGAAAGCAAATGAAGATTTAGGGGAGGGTGTTGCACTTTTGGTGAAGTTTTTTGAGCAACAAATTTGAAATATCTTATTTGCTTTAGAGCCCCTCAAGCTATTCCAGTCTCCAAAAAAAGATATAAAGGCTCAGACATGTATATGTTCAATACATATACAACACCACCCAGTGTTTTCTCATGAACATTTATACAGATCTTTCTTTGGGCAGGCAAAGTTTCCTACTTGCTAGGTGCATTTCACATTGGAAGGTGTAACTTTCATATTTGAGCCCCTCCCCAACAGTTTACCAACATTTAATATCTTTAAATTATGAAATACTTATCTCAAACTTTTTATTACATCTCCTCTACAAAGATTTTCAGGGTCAGTTGTACCTGTTATACTGAAAATTACAAAAGTTGGGCCATACTGTCTTGCTATTTTGAAAGGATTATAAAACCAGACCTTGCAGAGACAAACCTATAAAAATTAATGGGCCTTATTTCTGTTATCTATTATTTTTCTACTTACAAACAATATAAGATAAAATTAAAATTCATAAAAATTGCTTATGGGCAGTTTATCCACACAGATATGCCAAGACATTTACAGAAGCAGAGATTTGTCTGCTGACCCTGAAAGAAAACTCAATTAAGTTATGTCATTCAAACACACATCTTATACTGCATTTGTTAAAGACTTAGAGAGCCTCATATTGATCTGTTTTCTCAGTGCTACACTGCTCTTGAAGTAGGCACTGCAATAAAGGACAAGTGTCATTTAATAGAGCAAGTCATATGTCTGTGTGTACACATGTTCACTCACACAAAGTAACAGGGATATTACTTATAGAAAGCTGAAGAATAATATTTTTTCTGAAACTTCATCATTTTAAAGCAGTGCTAGTGAATGTCATTAAACAGAGCTCACTAGACAAATCTGCAGGTGTGAATAAACATGACAAAAGAGCATGTGAAACTGAAATACTTAATACTTTTCAGCTTTTCATGGAATAGTGTAGAAGCTGATAAGAGAATACAAAAAAAAAGATCAGACATGACATAATTAAACAAAAAACAGAATATGATTAAATAGTAATTAGACATAATACATAGTTAACTTTAAAATATATAATAATAAAAATATATAATAAAATGTTTGTTCATTTGTGAGTGTTTTGTTCTATTTAGTTTTAGAAATAAGGTTTTAGCAAATTTAAAAATAAAAATTGGATTAACAAAATTGAAAGTCTACATCACAGAATGGTCTGCCCAAATTAAGAAGCTGTTATTTCATAAATGGATGTGAAAATGAGATCTACACACATTTGTTCTGTCTCCTGGTGTCTGTTCTGCATCTGGTTGTTTGTAGCTACAGTCTCCATGTTCTCTTTGATATTCAAACATTTAGTTATGCTTGTGTAAAAGAGTCACTGCTTGGTGGGAATAGCAACTGGTCCAGGAAGACAAAGTATAATTGCTCCACATTTCCAGCTAGAGAGGCAAAAAACCAACAGAACCAACAGTTCACTAACAGCAGACAACAACAAAACAATGTCCAAAAGAAGCTGAAAGAGAAGGAAGTGGCAGACTGAAAAGCCTTGTGGTTTGTATTTGTTGCTGAAGCTCTGAAGTATTGTGACATCTCTGAAGAATAATGAAATTTTTAAGCTGACCTTGCTGCAAAAGCCAGTCCTTTGACAGCCTAATAGGCATCACTGTCAGAGTAATTATTTAGCCTAGTAAAATATGTTTTTTTATTCTTTAAGAATAATGGAACTCAGTTTGGGACACACTATATACTGTTATTACATTTAACATCTTAAATAATCTTCACCACCCAGTGTTTTCTCATCCTTCACATATTAGTGAATTTTTGTCAGCCATTCAATCTATCCATAATTAATGCTCCTAAATGATCCCTCCAACTCCCTGCTTCTTTTTAATCCTCTTTCCTGAAATATCTTCAGTACTTTTCTGGCAATGAGGTACTCTAAATTTAATGCAGCATTCTTAGTATAGTGCAGCTCATTATAACATGTCTGTAGTAAGACACCTGTGAGAATTTAGCCCAAAATTGCATTAGCTATTTTTGCTCCCATATCATGCTGTATACACAGTGTTAGCTTGCTTGTAGCCATGACATTTCTTTATTTATCATTGCTTCAAAGATTTCTGTGGTGTTAATTCTACCAAGACCTTCATGGTGCTCAGCATCAAGCATGGAAGTGCTGCATTTAGTTACTACAGAAGGAAAACTGCTGTAGGCAAAGACAGCAGCTCATTGAGCCTAGAACTTTGTTTCTTTGTCCCATTTGGAAATGATCCAAGAATAATCACAAAATCACAAAAACACAGACACACAAAGTCTGGAAAAGACCAAGGCCACTGAGTGCAACCTTCAACCCAGAAAAAACATCATGCGTAAGCAGGCAAACCTTTCTTGGGGTACGGTGCTCCGATGTCAAAGAGGTGTTCTCACCAAGGTGCACAGTCAGTGCTCCAATTTTGCTGCCTTCAGAGTCAGCTAGGCTTGTCCAGTGCTTCTGCAGACACAGGTGTGTCTACTTCTGCAGACACAGATAACCTCCTCCTTTGCCTGCTCAAGAGTGAGCAGAGGATGTATTCAGAAGCTCCCCTTTTATTGGCCCCCCAGTCCTGCTAATGCACAGCTGAGGCAAATCCTAATTGGGTGGGGGCGGAGGCTTAACACAGGTGGGCTTAACACAAGCTCACACCTCCCACCTCGTAATTAGCACCCGAGTGCCTCAAACATGTGGCTGTGTATGCATGCTCAGGCTATTCCCCTACATATTCTGCTACAATCATGCCCACTAAAACAAGTACCACATCTACGTGGTTTTTCAATACCTTTGGGGATACTGACTCCACAACTTCCCTGGGCAGACAATTCCAGTGCCTGACTGCTCTCTCAGTAAGGAAATTTTTACTAGTATTTACTCTAAACCTCTCCTGGTACAATTTCCTCTAATCCTATCATTGCTTACTTGGTAGCAGAGGTCAACACCCACCCCACCACAAGCTCGTGGCAAACTCCTCTTCCAGCTGCCTCAATACTCTTTAGTGGATCTCACCCAGCCCCAAAGACTCGTGAGTGCCCAGGTGTGGTATCAGGTCATTAACTCATTCACCCTTGATTATGGGGGACTTTTTCTCTGTTCATATCTTCCAGCTCAGGGGGCTGAATATCCTAAGGGTAGCTGGTCTGCATATTAAAGATGGAGGCACTAAATAGCTCAGCCTTTTCCTCATCCCTGTTTTCGATGTCCCATCCCTCCCACATCCAGTAATGGATGGATATTCTCTCTGGCTCTCTTTTTATTGTTAATGTACTTATAAAACTTTGTTTTGTCACCTCTATGACAGTGGCCAGATCGAGCTCTAGCTCAATGACAGGACACGTAGTTCTGTTTATATAACCATTTCCAGCTGTTGCTGGGTCACCAGCCATTTGTTACACCACAGGGAATGATAACATATCAGTGCTAATATTTTTGGTAGCTATCAGTACTTCTGGTTACTAAGGTTCCATAAGCCAACGTGCATTTTCTCTGTCCTTTATAAATGTCTGTTTAGTTACCTCATTGTTCCCATTGTTTCAATTAGCACCATTAGAATAAATCTTTTTTTCTGATGGCAATACAAGGCAAATATCACAGCATTGCATTCACACCATTTTTCAAGTCTTATTATTCTCTTTGGAAAAACAGTATAATATTAGTTGTTAAAGGATAGTTCTGTTCTAATAAAATCTCTGTCTTCTCATTTGCCTTCAATAATAAATTAAGTCTGGTCATGGTTGAGGAAGCAGTCAATTGTCAGATCCTAAATACCTATATCAAGGACATCACATGTGTGAAATTGGAGTTGTCTGGGCATGTCATTCACATAAGTTAGTTCTGTAGTTGCTAAGTTGTTTGGCTGACGTTCTTATTCCTGGTGATTTATATACTCAGCAGCAATATCTACCTCCATTTTTCAATAGGACTCCAGTGTACTCCACCCTACTTGGATGACAAGCTGGAAGTATTTTGATAATTTAATTGTTTTCAATACCTCCTGGCTTTCCAGCCACAAAATAATTAATTCAGAGGTTTGCATTCTCCTTTGTATCCAGCTTTGCTGCAAACAAAAAACTTAACCTGGAGGCATCCCTGCTTCAAAGCTGGTTTTAACCAAGAAGTGATTTGTGGCTGCATGTAAGCAGTATTAGGTAGGGAATGGATTTGCAGCACTCATGATGTTCCACGTGTGTTCCACATGTGTAAACATCAGCTCCACATGCTTATCCAAAGCAGGCAAAATTGCTGCAAATAGTCGTTCTTTTGTGAATTTTTTGCACTTCAAATGTGCTCCCTAGTTTTCTTTATTGTGATGCTTGGATGATACCATTTAATCCTTGCTGGGACTCTTCTGAGTGGAAGCTGAAGAAAAAAAGCTATACAGCTACAAAGTTAGCCTTGAAAGGCTTCCCTGCCTTTTTGTTTTGGTGGTTTTCTTTTTTTGCTTTGTTAATTCATACAGATACTTTCAAGATGGAGGTGTATCTTAGAAGTATCCAGAGTCAGATGATTTTTACCCCTTTTTGACTCTTCAGCCCATAAGGGGAAGTTCTTCTAGGTCACATAATTGTACCAAAATGGTACCCCTATAGTATCTTCTGAGATGGCAAAGGGTACAGTGTGAGGGGGAGGTCTGCAGAGGAGCATGCCATCTACATTTTTGGTAAAATTCTAACCCTCTTCAGGATTACCTCATCATTTTTACCAATGATTTCAGTAAAGTATGATTTCTTGCTAAATTACAAGCTTTGCACTAACAAATTTACTTTCTCAAGTAATTGTTTAATTTCTCTTAGCATGTTATATTTAAAGAAAAGAGGGTAAGAGATAAAAGAGGAGATGCATCAGAAGCCTGTCTGAGGACACAAAATTTTACTTGTGATCCATGGAACGGTAAATGAAATTATGATTTTTTACCTTGTTTTCCTTAATGCTATTTCCAGGCAGTAGCTTAGGCCATACATTAGAAATTCTATTAATTCAAGATCTCATTTACATACTTACAATATGCTCATACTTTTATTTTTAGGCTTCATCTGTTCTTTGTAAAATTTACATCAGCAAAGAATTTATGCATAAGCTTAATCTTAAACCTATGCTTAGCTGTCTCCTTTTTCAGCACAACATGTGAGCTTATGACTAACACTGAGATCTTAGAATATGCATAAGAATTTTGCCGAACTAAAGCTTACCTCATAAAAATTGAATTTTTGAAAAGCTGACATACATAAATTTATATTCTTACTTTTTGGTTTTTGTTTAGGATTCAAGTTCATCTTCTACATTAAAATGCATGAGTACATTTCAAGGCACTTTTGTCTTTATAGTTCCTCCTAAACTAGTGCCCACTGCACAATAATTAATGAGCTGTTTTTTCCTAAGTCATTACTGAAGGAACAGATTGGCAAACCAGCAGTCCTTTCCTCCAAAGTCACTATTTTGCAGCTTATCAGAGGGGGAGTGGTTCTTCCCCTCTGAAGGTTATCTTCCCCCTCCAATCTGCTCTTGTGAGGCAACATCTGGAGTTCTGTGTCAAGCTGTGGAATCCCCAACACAGGAAAGACATGAAACTGTCCAGAGAAGACACGAAATTGTCCAGAAACAGGTCCAGAGAAGGGCCGCAAAGATGATTAGAGGGCCGCTCCTATGAAAATGGGTAGAGAGAGTTTGAGTTGTTCAGACTGAAGAAGAGGAGGCTCCAGGGAGACTTTAGAGCAGCCTTCCAGTACCTGAAGGGAGACTACAGAGGAGCTGGGGTGGGACCTTTTACAAGTGCCTGTAGCAATAGGACAAAGGCTATTGGCTTTAAACTGGAAGAGGTGTTAAGATGTAGGTTCTTTATTAGGAAGAAATTCTTTCCTGTTGAGACATTGGCACAGGCTGCCCAAAGATGTTGTGGCTTCCCCATCCCAGGAAGTGTTGTTCATTGCCAGGCTGGATGGGGCTTTGAGCAGTCTGGTCTAGTGAGAGGTGTTCCTGCCCATGGTTGTAACTGCTAGAACTATAGGATCCCTTTTGATACAAATCATTTTGTGATTCTATGATTCCTGTTGCTTACTATCTTTCACCAGTGGTTATTTCACATGATAATGATCATATTCAAGTCAATTTTAAATAGTTTTGAGAGAAAAGCTTCTATAGAATGCAGTATCAAATGTTTTCCTTAATTAATTGGAAATGCACATCATTTTATACTTTTCTTTTTTCCTCTAATTTTACCGTTCTACAGTTCATAGTTATTGAAAGTAACCCACCTGCCAGAATTCTCCTCACTGCTATCCCAGCGCTGTCAGTACCCAAGCTAGTAATTCTGTGAGAGTGTAGCCATGACCATAGGGGGTGCAATTATATCCATTTCTATCAAGCAATAGATATACTTTGAACATGTAGTAGACAGTTGCTGAGGAAGAATACAAACATACTGGCACAATACCACAACCTCCTGAAGCTGTTGTGTGGTTGCAGCAGTTAAGTGTACACATCACAGAAAGCCAAGGAAAGAAAACATTCAAGTCTGAACTGATAGCAAAATCCTCCCTTATCTTGCCTCCTGGAAACCCCAGAATAGGGAATTAACAGGGTTAGCCTTTCAGTTCTTGATCCTTAAGGGAAAAAAACAAAAACAAAACCAAAAACAAACAGAAAAATAAAATCCTAAAGATTATTTGTTAAATAAACTAATATACAAGTTCTAAAGTTATAGAATCATAAAATGGTTAGACTTGGAAGGGACCTTAAAGATCATCCAGTTCCAACTACCCATACACAGACTGTCTGTGTTAATGCACAGACAGCAATAAGAACATAAAATTAAAATAGAATTTTTGAGTTTAATGGTGATATCTTTCACAGTTTACTACTAAATCAATAATAACCTTATTATTTTCAAGTTAATTAACATTTTTGGCCTAAATGAACGATACTCAAAGAACAGTTGCAACATTTTGTATGAAGCTGAGGTAATTATCTACAAGATAAAAAACAAGCAAAGAAAAAGACTTCTTTTTTCTCACTGTTCTGTATGTCTTGACAGTGACACAATTTAAGCTCAAATAGAGAAACAATAGAGGAACTTTCCCCTTATTCTTGTTCTATGTTTACATACAGTGGAGTTTTTTTGATTAATTTAGCTCTGTGTTGTACATATTCCTAGTTCTAAGAATAATGATTACATCAACCTACTGTTAATGTCTTTTGTCAGATCTGGTCAACATAATCTCATAATTCCTCTTCCAACATTTGGCTTCATAGCTAATCAATGATGGTATGTGTGCATACTTTAAATGATAAGATAACCAGCACTTCATTCAAGCAAAATATTCCCAATTAAACAAAGACAACAGTGGTTTAAACATGATTGTGGGATCATCATAAATCTTTCTTTCAAAGAATTATTTGCCTTTTGGACTGAAACTTAGCTCACATACTGCAAGAAGAGTACTTACTGCACTAATGAATTCCCATTATTATAACAACAGAATGGAGCTTTTAATTTATTCATATTTAATTGGCCTGTGGCATAGCAGGATTTAAGTATTTATTCAGCAGTAACTTAAGCCTCATGAAGTCTTTAGAAGTAACAACATACAATAATAACAGTCAGATAAAAGGTATAATAAGACCATTTAACACAAGTGGCCTCATGGACAGAGTGATTAGATTGAAAAGATATAAGGTAAAATGTCTTTCTAACTTCAAGCTCTCTAATATCTCAAATTTATAATTCTCAGACGGAAAAAAAGAACCATTGGTTTGTACTAGAGCTGCAGTAATGCTTTTTTTAAATCCTGGATGAGCAGCAATTCTTAGGACTTAAATTCTGAAAATTATAGGATGGGTATAAGGACTTTGGTGATTGAATCTGTTTTTCTATAGATTTGACTTAACAAGGTATAACCTACATATTCTTTCTGGGTTTCTTGTCTGAGTTGTTTCGGGTTTTGTTTGATTGTTTAGGGGTTTTTTGAGGGTGTGGTGGGAACAGGGTATCCTTATTCTAATTTATTTAGCTCCCACCTTCAAAAATTTTTCTTTAATCAATTCACTTTCATATTTGACCATTAAGTGTAGCGGGAGGAGCCATTCTTGCTCCTGATGCTCGATGAGTCGCTGGTCTCTCCCAGGACTCCAGCCACCACACAGCGCTTCCAGGGTAGAAGTGTAGCGGGAAGAGCCTTTCTTGCTCCAGTGGCTCGATGAGCTGCTGGCCTCTCATTGCCTCGAACCAGAGTGAGCTGAGGTCTTTACTCTGTGGGTGTGTGTCCCACCTTTATTGGCCCCCCGGCCTTGCTCATGCCCAATAGGGGCCTGTGCTAATCAGGCACAGGTGGACTCACACCCACTCACTGGCAATTCGAGGCACCTGATTTATCTTATTTCTCTACATTTCCCCCCCCTTTTTTTTTTTTTTTTTTTTTTTTCTTAAAGCTTTCCCGGTTTGCCCTAGCTTACAGACATTTTAACAAACATACAGGATTTTTGCAAAAATACACTTATATGGGATTTTAACCCTACAAACATTTATACAGGATTTTTGCAAAAATACACTTATATGGGATTTTAACCCTACAAACATTTAACTTACAGACATTTTACTTATAACTTATGGGATTTTAACCCTAGCTTAGGCAAAAACACTTATAATTTATGGGATTTTAACCCCAGCTTAGGCAACCGAATGTCAGCCCAGGCACTTTTTCACAAAGTCTCTACCTTTCAGACTTGAGTTGTTCTTCTCCCTCCTGTGGCTTCCCTTTGAATTCTTTTCTTCTGGTTGGCTTCCCTTTGAATTCTTTTCTTCTGGTTCCTCTGTGGGATTCCATACCATGGGATTAGGGAGAGTGTTAGCCCAGGCACTTTTTCAAATCAGGGAGAATGTTCCTGTAGCCAGCTCTTCACAAGTTGCTTCTTTATGTTGCCCGCATTCTCCACCACATGTAGCGGGAGGAGCCATTATTGCTCCTGATGCTCGATGAGTCGCTGGTCTCTCCCAGGACTCCAGCCACCACACAGCGCTTCCGGGGTAGAAGTGTAGTGGGTAGAGCCTTTCTTGCTCCAGTGGCTCGATGAGCTGCTGGCCTCTCCATGCCTCAAACCAGAGTGAGCTGAGGTCTTTACTCTGTGGGTGTGTGTCCCACCTTTATTGGCCCCCCGGCCTTGCTCATGCCCAATAGGGGCCTGTGCTAATCAGGCACAGGTGGACTCACACCCACTCACTGGCAATTCGAGGCACCTGATTTATCTTATTTCTCTACAATTAAGATACATACCTTCCTGCACAGCAGTGTAGATGTAGGAAGGATTTCAATAAAATTTCTAGACTAGAACACCTGAGCTAAGGTGGGACAGAGTTATTTTTTTTAAATGCATCTTTGAAATATTACTTCAGAAGAGATATCTGGCCAAAAGCCAGATACTAGGTAGCTGGTTCTAGTATTCTGTTATCCTTAGACTAAGACCATTTTACAATATCAAATATAGTTTTCTGGAAGAAAATTTATTTCCCCTCACTACATTCCCATCATTTCTCATTGAAACAAAAGACATGGGACTCTCATCATATCATATCTGCCCCTTTGACTTTCTCATTTTTAGAAAAAAAAAAAAAAAAGACCATTAACACCTGATCTTAATCTTTCTTAATTTATATTGTTTTTTAAGATGACAATTCTCAGTTTTTAAGAAAAATTCTCACTTGTTTAGCTTTCTGAAAACCTGGGACCTCAACTGTATACAGAACGTCAAATGAGATTTTATAACTCCTTGATCAGCAAATTACAGTAAATAACCTGGTTTCTTGCATACATACTCATACAAAAATACATGCTGGATAAAATTTGTCTTTTTTTAGACACAGTTACTCTTTTCTTACATGTAGTTTATCATTCAATTTGACCCCTGAATCTTCTTCTGATGAGCTTCTTAGATTGTCATCTTGATTTATGCAATGACCTAATACTTAATACAGCATCTTTCCACCTTTCTTTATGGAAGAAATTAAGAAATTGGCCATAAATTCTCATACAGTCCTCCACTATATTCACAGTGCTTCTCACATTGTTTTTTGCAGCAGAGTTAGTGTTTTTGACATCTCCTAGGCATTAATGAACTGATTACAGCCAGGCTAAAGAGAGAACCCGGGGGATCTTATCTATTCTCAGGATCTACAGTTCTTATAAGGAATCAGTATATACAGGCACAGACTAAAGAATGAAGAAGCAATTTGTATTATTGAATCACTTTAACTATTTAAAAACACAATATTATCACACAGAACTATATGTCATCTTGAAAAATAATTTTAAGCTCTAAAGAAGACTATCAACACTTTTTTGAGTGACTAAAATTCAGGAAAAATCTTACTTTATGACCCTCCAACCTGGTTCACCTACAGCAAAAGTAGTGAGACTGTGAGTATAAAGTAGCTAAAACTTACCTTATCCTCACATATTCTGAAGGGGCCTTTCTCTACTGATGGTACAGAACTCAATGAAATGAAATTCAGTTGCCTGGAATTAATCTTGTGTATATCACCCTTAGTAGGTATCTCAGAAAATATATATAGCTTATTGAAGGAGGAAGAGATGATAATTTTTTAAGAGACAGTTTCATCAAAATATTAATTATGAAGCTTATGTAAATATTTACATCCAAAAAGTTTTAAGTTTTAATCTACTAAGAAACTTACTTGTCAGCTGTCAAGTATAAGAAGACAAAAAAAAGGTAGTGAAAAACCCCCTAGATGAGAATTTAAATTTTTAGCTTTGAAAGTGATGAGAAGAGAATAAAAAAATCTAGGGAAAAAAATAAACACAAACTTCCAATCTTATTTACCATAAATTATCATTCCACATTAAAAAATAAAATAAAAAAGGTTACAGTTCTTTTATTTTTCCCACCTTTTTCACTTCAAGCAGTTTTATCAGGAGATAATCTAAGCTTTGATTAGAATTAAGAATTTCTAGAACCCAATTGTGTACATACATGCTTTATCAGTTTGTGTTACTGTCATTAAAAAAAAAACAACAAACTACACAAAAGAACACAAAACAAACACAGTCTAACAGATATACCTATGTCCACTACATCTTGAGTTTCATGTTTCTTGTAATTTATTGCTGAGAATTAATCTGATGAATTCAACACCTATTAATATATTTCAAGTGTTAATTTTCAGTATGTATCTCTGTAGGCTTCTACCACTGAAATTTGCACAAGCATTTACCAGAAAGAAATTATTACCTGACAATTAAACAATTACCACAACTAACAGCTTCATGTTGAGTTAACTAACTTGAAATGCTGAGTTACTACTTGTTCTTAGAGAGAGATTTAGGATAAAAGTCTCCCATATCTGCAGAAGCCTTAGCCTTTTTCTGTGGCACATAAAACTCGCCTTCACCCTAAGTTATTCCTTGAAGCAAGAAAGTAAACCTTGTCCTAAGACAGAACTTATTGAAGAAGAAAAAAAAAAAAAAAGGAAAAATTACAAGAACCAAACCAAGCAATTCATGAAATCTGGATTAGCTAATCCTGAAACTGATTTAATTGGCTAATTAGCTTCATATGCAATGTTCTCCGTTTCCTATGGGAAACCACATCAACCTACATCTTAGCAGTGGAATTCTCTTTCCTTACCATGGAACTGAGGACCCTAGGTCATGCAGTTTTAGTGGGAGTCAGCTTAGAGCTTCTAGGTAGATCTGAATACAGTAGGAACATAGGTGTCCCTTGGCTCCCAGCTATTCAAAGTCAGAAAGTAAAAGCTTAACAAAGAGATAATAGTTAGAGTCATAACTAGGTGGTGAAGGCCATCAAAAAAAAGTCAGTATTGTTTCAAGTTTTTTTCAAATATTTAGTGAATATGTGATTGCAGTCTTTATTTTTCTTTCCTGACATTTCACAATCTGGTGGTCTCACATTCACTTGCCCTGAAGGTTTACTGCAGAGGTGACCATGCAGATATAATTTTTATGCTGACAAATTGAAATTTTAGTTTAGTCTGTTCCTAATAGATAAACTGTGAACAGTAAGTATGAGGATAAATGTTTAAAAAAAAATAAAAATAAAAAGACTCTCTGCCACAAGCACCTTTAGAGGATAAATGAGGAATGTATTCTGGAAATCTTCCTCCTCAAAGTACATGTATGTATGCCACCAAAATTCTTTAAACACATATAATCTTTAGGATATAAAGGCACTTGAATACCTTTGAGTGTAAGTATTGCAAGTGACCACCAGGCTGAGATATATTACTATAAGCATTTGTAGGGAATCCTCTGATTAGAAAAGAATTCAGTACTTTTGTGACATATATAAAGAAGATGTTATTTTTGCATGTAGGTAGGATTTTTTGTGAAAAGCTCCTCAACTTAATTTCTAGCATTATTTTATTTTCCCTAATCAAGCTTTTCTTTTATAGAGCTCTAATTTTACTGCATTAAGCAAGACAAAGCAAAGAAATAAGGCAATATTAAACATTATTTGTATGATAGATGGTGAATTAAATAAGTTTCTAATTTCTAATTTCTATATAGATATTTTCACACATGAACATTTTCTTTTTTACAATCTAAGCTTCAATACAGCTAAAATATCTTATTTTGGAGGATGAATTCCAGCACATTATGAAATGGTGAACATAGATCTAACTTCTTAGTCATGTAATTCCTTACTGGCAGATTTCTTCTATGCTTTTCTCTATTTCCTGCCAAAATGCAATTTTTACTTGGCTTCCAAATTTTTACTTCAGTTTTGTAAATATTTATCAGCTCTACCTTTTCTACTGTAAATGACCCTACTGCAATCAAAGGAACTAAATGTATCATCAAATTTTATGTAAGCATGTGGGAGACAGAGGGCAGACTCACTGCTTTAATTAGTATTTCAAACACTTTAATCACTGTTTGATTCGTTTCTCAAATGCTGTAAAGTTGAGTAAGTTATCTACATTATAAGCCAAGTGAATGAATTATAACAACGTAAGTACAAATATATCTGTGGGACATACTGATGAGATAAACTAAATTAGTATTTATTAACATTTTTTTGCACCCATAATAAATCATAATGGATAACGGGACAGTTGCCTACCTAATTCTCTAGATGTTTCATCAAATCAGGTAACTGGATAATTAAACTCTTGAATCCAGTCATGCATACCTTTAATTAATTGTTCTTAATTATTATTCTGTGGATTAGCTCCTACTGCACACTTTCATCTACACATGAGGAGCTGGTTCATGGTCATTATTTATTCTGCCACCGAGTTGGGTTATTCTGCCTGCTTATTATTTAAAATACCTCATATCATTTAACTGGAATTAAATAAAAGCATTTTCAACTAACTTCGTTTTATCTATGTTTCAAAAACCTAGAATCTTTCACCTGCTGATGTAAATGTGCTATCTCTTATTGTATTAACCAGTTTATGCTGATGTCAGTCATATTATCTTGCTAATTGCTTCGTAGTTTTTAGTATTTGCCATCGCATTGGAGCAGATAAAAGAGGTGGGCTTATTAACAAAAAGTCATGAAATTTTAATTGCAATTTCCCTGTCTTTTCTCCTTGATAGAAAGATATAGTAGTTCCTAATTTTATTACACTGTTCCACTAAAAAACACAAACAAAATACCCCCATTCATTAATGAATCTTCATTAATGTTAAACTCTCAGTTTCTTATACCATTGCTTCAAAACCTCTTTGAGAAATTACTTTGTTTGGAATATAAAAAATTGATTTATAGATAATTTAAAGCTAGATGGGCTACCTTTCATGTGAATTAAGTGTAAGGAGAAGCTAAGGCTTTTCCCAAGTGGAGATAAGGTAATATTTTGAGAATCATTTGAGGAGAAAAATATCCGATCCCGAATGTATTTCTGTACACCATCAGTATCTAAATTCCATGGTGACAGCCTCATTAGAATTACTAAAAGCAAATCTGTATACCCATTCCAATATTTTATATTGACCTTTTTGAAGTTCAATGAGGTGGAATGCATTCAAGTCATACCTAAGTGGTAATAAGAAAAAACCAAGCAAACAAACAAGAAATGCAAACCTAAAAAAACAAGCAAACAAGAAAACCCAACCAACATGAAACCAGTAAAGGTAGTAAAGTAGCAATATAGAAAAGAAATGAGAAAAGATCAGAAGCAATAGGAAAGAGGCTAGAGGCTGGTACAGTCACCTTTAGGAGTTGCTTTTAATGCCAGAGAGACTGGGGAAACTAAGGGGGACGTCTTAAGAGACTGAGATAAAGTGCAGAGAAGAGAAAGGGGAAGGAGAAATGGCAGTGGGGAGGTCAAGTACCAAAGAAACTGTTGTGCCTCCATATGAAGGCAACAGCAGAGAGTTCAGCAGTTAAGATATAAGCAACAAGGAGATGATTATTCTGTTTTTAAGATGGTTAGTTGATTTTTTCAGATCTGCACCAAAACTGAGCATGATTGGAACTTCCCACAAAAGCACATTTTCAATTTTGGAATGCAATGTTTATAAAAGCATTACAAAAATGCTTGGGAAAAAACCCAAAATCTTTTCTTACTTGAAATTTGATATATTTTTTTCTATTTTCCTCCTTTTTAATTTTTATAAAATTGCATTTTCATCATGAAAATGGCTGTTATTTTGTTCCAAATATCTTTAGGTGCTTTTTCACTAATTATGATAGAAACTAATTTCCCAAAACCTAGTAAGAACAGAAATAGATGGAAGATGTAAAGGTATATACACACTTTGACTCCTGGGGACTGAGGTGGGGTAAATACCAAATCACTTGAGAGGTAGTTAATTAGGAAATTTTGATGCTAATGGGGAGAAAAAGGTGAGGAAAGAAGAAAAAGGGAATTTAATTTCCCGTAAGTTATAAGACTAATTAAGATGATCAAGGTAAGTTATACACAGAATATATTTTTAAAGGAAAGCTATAGAATATGCATAAAGGATTTAGTGGAAGGATATATAGACTAGATTAGAACATGGTAGCTGGCTTCAACACAGGGTTAAGTGAAAGACTGTTTAGAGGGACTAGCTCAAATCCCACAGGAGACTTGAAAGGGTTTTTGCAGAGAGAGGAGGCGGGGGGTTGGCTAAGGAATGGTGGAAAAATGTTACTCAGAGAACATAATTGTGGTCCTTATCGGTTTTACTTAAAAAGAGAATATTGACACCCCCTTGAAAAAAATTCATTATCCATCCAGTTTTACTTTAGAACAGTTTTATGACTCGCTCCCAATTTTAGAATTTAGTTGGCTCTGTAACTGGCTGAAAACAGATCCTTCTCTGAAGTTAGCTGAGCTACAAAACTGTCTGAACATTCAGTGAATATTTTGAACTGCTGTTCCATACACTGGCTTACTAAATCTCCTGATTAGTTCTTCATTTATCCCAGGTTTGTGTTACATATACAAGAAAAATAAATGCAGCATAAATGTGAAAAACGGAATCTTTGATGTCAGTAATTTTCTACACTGTCTCTAATTTCATTGTCTAAGTGAAATCAATTGAGTGTCTTTTCCTAAGCTTTTCACATGAGGTAGATTGGACCCTTGCTCACGGCTCACCTTCCATAATGAGCCATTTCACAAAGCTACACAGCTTTGTGGATAATGCTTTAAACAGCTTGAGGCAACATTAAGCTGCTGGTAGCTCTCATGTATTTGTTTGTGTGACTGTCAGAAACATTTGTGCTCATCTTCCAAAGCTCCTGATATGGGTATCTGAGACTACTTACTCTCATGTAAATTAGAAAGAACTCAGTAGAAGTTAGTTTTAGTATGAACATATAAAACTTGTGCAGTATTATATCCTCAATTTGATGAATCCTTGCAGATTGAGCTAGTGCACATGGTCTATCAGCAGTACTGCTACCAAGTTTAAATAAAATATTTCCACAGAGAAGTCTGCTGTTTGAAAAGAATTTTCTGTTGCAGCTTTGGTATTCTATAGGAATTCATTAATTTTCTTCAATACCTCCTAAGGAAATAATCCCAGGCAAATCACAGCTTTGTCATTAAGTGCAAATGACTGAAACTGAAAAGTCTCTGTTAGGGTCTGGAGTAACATTAAATTTTTGTTTGTTTGTTTTTTTGAACAAAGTCCAAACATCAAAGGTTGGGTGCAAGCATAAACTTTATATATTGCCAGGCAAAAGAGAGAAAGAGGAAAAGGAGAAGATAGGAGAGAGAGAGAGAGAGAGAAAGAGGGAGACAGACAGATGGAGACGGAGACGGAGAGAGAGAGAGAGAGGGAGAGAGAGAGAGAGATAAGTGGGAGAGAAAAGGACTAAGAAAGTGGGAAGGATGAAAGTGAGAGAGAGAGTCAGTCACCACCAGGGGCCCAGGTGTCCATCGAGTTTCTTCAAGATGTCACTGATCCTGGACAGGGTCTGATGTGAGATGGCAGTGGGTCAAGAGATGACCAAACAGCCACAGCCTGGACAGCCATACATACCCCTGAGTTCCTTTTGTTCAGCTGTCAGTCAGCTGCAGCAGAAGCCAGGTTCATTAGCACCAGAACAACCAAGGTGTCTCCCCACCCTATCCAGAGCAGGCAGGTTCACCTGGAGGGAACTTCCCTCAGAAGGGTGTTGTCTTCACACAGCCATCAGGTCATTTTCCAGGTGTCACCTGATAGTTCCTGGAGTGACATTTAGCTTGCACTTTTCTTAATCAAACTGAGAATGGACTCAGTTAGAGGTTTGATTACATTTAAATGATTGTTCATTACAGTGGAAGAATAAACAGCATAATATGTTAAAACAGTTGTATTACTTTAAGTGACTTTGTTGGAACAAGCTAGGGTTTGGATGCGTATCGGATTTCTTAGTGCTTTTACTCACAATAACTTTCTGCATTGAAAGGTAGGAAGAGAGAACATCTGACTTTTTGCATTTTTCCAGATGCTGTACATGAGTTATTCTGGAAGCCTTAGGAAGGGTGGGAAACTCTGCCTTTCTTTGCAGTTAAACTGGACATATTTGGAGAGAAATAACTCTGTAATTTGGGGTACAACATATAGAAAAAGAGAAAATTAGAAAGTCTACTGAGAATTACAAAGACCAGAGACAGTTTCAGACTTCAAAGACAGCAGCAAGAAATATTTTCTGGGGTACCAGGGAATACCTGAGGATGAAGAGTTTGCTGGAAACAACTACTGAGTTAGTGAAACTTTAAAAAACAGGACCCATTCTGAAATGAAAAAAAAAACCATAATGGGAGACATATGTTGCATGCTGTATTTCTTTCTTTTTTTTCTCCCATTATAATATTTTTTCCCAATTTTGAAAGATTTCTGATTATAGTTTGTGTTCTAATAGCATAGTCACTGTGCATAATTCAAAAGACTCCCCCGCCCCCCCTTTTTTTTTTCTTTGAGATTATCAAAAGTGTAAAGGAGAAAGGATGTTTATTTCAGAGATGTCAAGAGTCAGCTCAGGAGCCATCACAGCCAAAAAACACTGGAATCACTTGACTATATATACACCAAAATAATTACTTTGTTCTCATTCAGATGGTATTTCACATTGGTATTTTTTAAACCCAAGACAGAAGTATTTGCATATTTACTTTTGTTTTATTTTGTGCCACTTGCCAGGGCAGGAGCCAGAGGACTTGGTAATGAAGGAGTAAAGTTGAGACTGGAAAAAAGGAGGGGTGGGAGGAGAGTTGTTGTTTAAATTTAAATTCGTTTTTCGCTATCCAAATCTATCCTTGATTGGGAAAGTATTAAAATTTCCCCAAATCAATTTTATTTTGCCCATGAGAATTATTGGTATGTGATTCCTCTGTCATCTTAACCCACAAGCCATTTAATCTTACTTTCTCCCCTTGTCCTGTTGAGGATGGTGAATGGAAAGCACCCAGGTGAGAGTCTGACAACTGACCAAATTCAAGGCATCACACACCTCTGTAGTGATGTTAATCTAAATGTAAAAATTGATTTTCTTTTCCTTCAAAATTGTCTAAAATCACATAATGGCATAGATGAAAACTTCAAGGAAGAACACAGAACCTGGGAAGGAAAATACAGTGTGACTGTAGACTTAGGAGGTGGTATTTAATGGCCCATTTGAATTACAGGCCAAGTCCTATAACCTTGCGTCTTTAGTATTAGAAGAGATAAACTAATCAACACTGTAGGAAAAGATTGTGGGGGAAGGAGGGAGACCTAGGTATCTTTCTGTCAAGCTGCTAAGCAACAACAAGTGATCTGAAACAGAGCATCCAAGGTCATGCTTTAGTTGAAAGGTTTTAAGGAGCTTTTTATCTTTACAATAGTTGCTGGCATGTTTGTAGAGAAAGGAATTGTAAATAAAGGAAGGAAAGAGGACTGAAGTAAAGCAAGGTTCTGAAATAACATTTTCCTTTGCAAAGCAGGCTACAGGGGGATAAGCTATTTCAGGACAAATGTTCCTGAGGAAAAAAGTCATTTCTTACAAGTTTTTTTATGCAACAAGGTTAATGCTTCCAATAAAATATTTACTTCTTTCTGCTAAGAAAAGGATAAAAAAACTTTCTATCAGGTCTCTCTCTCCTTTTTGTTATTGTCATTGATGTTTCTGCTGCTGTTGTACCTGATGGGAAGTAGGCTGAAGAGTTGTTTACTGCTTTGTAGAAGACAGTAGATAAGCAGGAAAGATTCACAGAAAGAATGAAATTAATTTTTCCATTGCACAGCCACAAAAGAGTAGAACAGCCTTATTTTTGCTTTTCGTATTAATTTAAAGATATAGTTGTGTTTTGTTTTGTTTTTTTTTTCTTGGACTAATGCAACATGAAGCAGGAAGTTAATCCAGCAAAGTTTTTAGTGCTACTAAATGAAAGTAGTTTTTTGCATATTTGGTTTATGTAATTTTTAACTTCTCCTCTCTCAAAACCAGTGCTCTGCTAAGTTTTTATTATTACTGAGATGTTTTGGGTTTTTTTCCTGAGTTTATGACTCCCAGACTGACTCACTTTTTTTTTTTCTTTTTTTCTCCAAAGAGATTAATTAATTTTTAATTTTTTTTGCAAGCATTTCAGTTGAATAAAGATTAAGTGATCTGCTCAAGAGAAGATTCATAACCAAGAGTTAGTCATGTGCCTGACTGCAAGCAGTGTCCTTGAGCTATGTGAAACTTTGGAGGAGAATATCCCTATTTTTTCCTTCTTTTTTTTTTTAATTATTTTTTTTTTATTTCAGGTGCAATAGCCTGTTACCATAATAATGAACTGCACCTTTTACAAGCTCATGAGACAAATTCTCTTGAGTCTCAAGTTCAATAAGGCAGTGAGAACCTTTTGCCTTTGGCATCTTGGAGCCTCATACAATCATCTGAGAAGTGAAGCAATAGTAGCCTATGTATCTTCCAATTAATATTTCAGCCTAGGAAGTAGTACAGGGCCAACGAAAAATACTGTTGGCTAGGAATGGATACAGTCTTATTCAACATCTTCATCAATGATCTAGATGAGGGAACAAGTCTGCACATGATACAAAACTAGGAGGACTGGGTGATGCAATAGAAGGTTGTGTGGACATTCTGCGAGAGCTGAAGAGACTGGAGAGATGGGCAAAGGGGAATTTAATGAGGTTCAACTAGAGCAAGAGTCCTGCACCTGGGGAGGAATAATACCATGCACTGATACAGATTAGGGGCTGACATGCTGGAAAGCATATCTATGGAGAAGGATCTTGAAGTTCCATAAGTTATCCATGGTACAGAAATGTGCTGTTGGAGCCAAGAAGGCCAATGGTATCCTGGGGTGCATTAAGAAGAGTGTGGCAAGCAGGTTGAGAGAGGTTCTCCTCCTCTACTACTCTGCCCTAATGAGATCACAACTGGAATGTTGTGACCAGTTCTGGGATCCCCAGTTCCAGACAGACAGGGAAATCCTAGAGAGAGTCTAATGGAGAGCTACAATGTTGATCAGAAGACTGGAATGTCTGTTCTTATGAGGAAAGGATGGGAGACTTGAGGATGTTTAGTCTGGGCAGAAGACTCAGAGGGGATCTTATTAATGTTTACAAGTATCGCAAGGGCGGGTGTCAAGAAGGGACCAGTCTCTCTTCAGTATTACCCTGTGATAAGACAAGGGACAAAAGACATGAACTGGAACATAGGAAGTCCCACCTCGACATGAGGAAAAACATTTTTATTGTAAGGGTGACAGAGCACTGGAACAGGCTGACCAGAGAAGTTGTGAGCCTCCTTCTCTAGAGACTTTCAAGACCTATCTGGGTGTTGGTTCTGTGACCTGCCCTAGATGATCCTGCTTTGGCAGGGGGGTTGTACTTGATCTCCAGAATTCCTTTCCAACCCCTAACATCATATGATTATATGGTTCTATAATACCGAAAATTATTATTCTAGAGTACCCTGTAAATCTTCCAGTTCAAGCAATTTCTTCAGATGAAGAAAATGTAGTTTTAAAATTGTCTCTGACACAGGCTGTTGTTTCATGTTCGTTTAGATGACAGTGCCATCAAAAAGAGAAATCTATCCTTTTGGCTGCTTTTACTCATCCCTATAATGTGTGGGCACAACCAACAAGACAACCAAACATTCCTTCCCATCTTTTCCCATATCCTCTCTCCACATAATAAGCTACCAGATCTGTTTTAGTGGGCTATTGCTGGTTTTGGTTTGTTTTTTGTTTTTTTTTTTCCCCTTTTGTGATTACAATGTGTAACATTTAATATCATATCATAAAGTCTTTCCCAAAAAAAATGGAAATGATACTTCAAGACATATACTTATAACATACTTATCAATATGTCTATGTATAGGTACAGGACTATGGTTGTGCACTGAAGTGCAACAAGTAAAAAAAAGCATGATTTTTGCATTTCATTTTTTTCTCTTTGACAGCCTAAACAATGACTGAAAGGTGAGATAATTGGATGGTCCTCTCAGATAACTCATTGCACTAGGGCAATGTAAGTAAAATGATAAAAAGTACTCTAACATTTCATAACCGCAATCCAAACAATTCAGAGAACCACTACATTTTTTTGTTTGTTGTTCTGTTGTTTTGGGTTTTTTTTCTAATTACAAAATGTAGTACATCTTTAAATGTAAAAGGAAAACAAGCAAGACACTAAAAGCACAAAACATAAGATTAAGCCTGGCTGCATAGGTTTCTGGATCTCTTACATATTTCCCATTTCCATGGGACGTGGTGTGATTATTGGGGTGCCCTATGCAGGGACAGGAGTTGGACTTGATGATCCTGATGAGTCCCTTCCAACTCAGCATTTTCTATGATTCTATGATTCTATTTCTGATGCAAGATCCAAGTTTGGATCTTAGAAACACTTCTCTTGGAAAAAAACCAAACAACAACAACAACAACAGAAAACCCCAGGTTCTATAAACATGCTCCTAAAGGACAGCTCTCTCAGTTTATTAAAAGTTTCATCCACATATTTTTTAAACTGTGTTAAATTTTATGAAGTCTGGGCACTTTTTAAATGATTACTATTCTATTTTACTATTTGTTTGAGATAATTCTGATAATTTTCTTCTCTAGTAGACTCAAACTGACATCAGTAGGAACACTAATCTCAGTCTCACAAGGGAAAGAATTGACAAATCAGACTCTTAATGCAGATGAAATATATACTATCCTCTCAGCAAGAGGGAAAACACTCAAGCAGAAGTCAGCAGAAACAGAAGAAAGAATCCATGAAAAAAAAATCTTAAACTAATCTTAAATAAATCTCCATTATTTTTTTCAGGTAATTCTTGCTTTTAAAAAGTTTATCAGTGGTGGTCTACATGATAACTATGCTCTGCATAAGAATAAACTTAATAATTTTATAAATATTCTTTCAGAAAGTACACAAAGATATACCGATTAGTACTTTACATTTCTTTAAATACAGGCAAAACTTAGGGCTTGTTTTCATAAACACTCATTTACACAGACAGCTCTCAGTGAAGAATACTCATGAGAATAGGCTTTTCTGGGAGTCTTAAAGACTTTTTTTTTTTTTTTTTGTGGCCGACAAACCTGTTTAAATTAAAATCTGTGCTTATGTTTGTATCCATCTGGATACTCTGCTTTGTCAGCCAATTTTTCTAATTCTAAAAGCAGTTTGGCACAAATGTTTGATTTAAATACCTGACTACTTTGAAGTACTATTATCAGACTATGGAAGAATAAATTTAAATCTAAAACTTCTCTGCATAAGCTGTAAAAGTTAATTGATTATTTGAAAAGATAATATGGTTGATATAATAACTGTTTATTATTCCTACTCATAAGGTATTTAATAAAACAGTTGATTTTATGGCTATGATATTTTTCTATGGATGACAGAATATGAGCCTGAAAAGAAAGCTTGAAAACTGCTTCCAAAGTCTTTACATTTATGAAACAAGGCTCAGAAATTTCTGAAGCCTTATTCTTTAATGTTACACAGCAGTTTGTACATAGAATGAGACTAATAAGTTATAAAAGTGAAAGAAGAATTACCCCTCAGGGAGTAATTAACTATAGAACCTGAAGTAATCTATAACTAATGAATTTTCTGAAAATCATCAGATAAACCAAAGGGATTTACAGTGTTTTTTAAAGTTAAGAATTTGTGATTTGTAATACAGTAGATTACTGTATCCAAGTAACCATAGCCATCCTACTGAGTGGTTAATCAAATAGTTCCTCCTCAACTTTCTTCTTCTGAATTCCATATAAATTTTTAATTAATGCCTTACATTATTTGAGCTTTTAAGCAATTTCATGATAAATTATTCAGGTTTTGATATTATTTTTTAGACAGATGTTAAATCAAAGAAGTTAGTGATTAAACACATTTTAATAGATTAGCCACTGTATCTTTTACTCACTTTAAAAATAGTTTATGATTGAATCTTGGTGCTCATCAAAGTACAAAGCTAAGGATCATTTTTCAGAAAGGCTCTGCTCATGAAAGTGCAAGGCTAAGGATCATTTTTTCAGAAGGCTCTTTACTAAGTCTCTAACTACATAGCTCTGTGGACATTATGAATTATATTCCATAAGTGAAAACTTACATGAAAAAGAATTAAGTGCCCTTAAGCATGACTCACTCTCCAACCTAAAAGACTTAAGAAATAGCAGAGTATAAGACACTTCTTGACCTCAGACTGACAGTCAAACAACTGGCAAAGTCAGACTCCACACTTTAAGATGTTTTCTGCTTCTAAAAGATAAAGAAACATGATAAAATTACTCACCATTAAAATATAAAGCAAAACTTTATCCACTGTTTCTCTGTGAGCATTATGCCTTCCAAGAACAATTGCAACTCAGTTTTCTGGTAAGTTTCCTCTGCAGAACTGATCTTTGGACAGTGGTACGTCTGCTAGAAGATAAAAGAAGAGGATGTAAGAGACCTCTTTCATCAGTTTCACTTCAGACTCCAGCTATGTGTTGCTCAGGGAAGGCAAAACCATAAAGATGATGAGGGGGGAAAGATCTGAATTACAGTTCTGCAGTTAATTTTTCTACAGAGATCTTAAGTGATACGTAATTTTGCTTACCTTTGTGTGATGATTTCTGATTTTGTGTTTGTGTGCAAATAACAGGAGAAATGACCCAGTGTTGTACATAAAGAATGTTGATAGTAAGAGTAAGAGTCAGGACATACAAACACAGCGGGCACAGAATCATGGAATAGGTGAGGTTGAAATGCACATCTAAAGGTCATCTATTCCAACCTCCCTGCAGTGAGCAGAGCAACATTCCTGTGGATAAGGCTGCTCAGAGCCCATTCCAAGATGCCCTTAAATGTTTCCAGGGATCTAGCACCTCTCTGGGCAACCTGTTCCAGACATAACTGATGGAAATTAGTACTGCTACTGCATACAGACATTTACATTCAATGTCATTGACGGCTGGAGCTCAATTGTTCAATTGGCATCATCTTTGACTTCTGTTTGGTACCAAACTTGGCAAAATGAGAGTGGAAAGTAACTAACCTTAGAATTTATGGATTAAACTATTAGTATGCTGCCAGCTCTATCCAGTAGAACTGCTGGCTTCCTCTCTTACCTGCTCACAGCTCCCCATAGCACAGCACTGGCAAAAGCGCTCTTTGCCATTCTGCTTTATGACTCTGCAATTCCCTCTCAATAGGTCCAGGAAAGCTGGATTCAAATGATCAAAATAGCTTTAAGATTCATCATAGACTGGCACAGTTGTATAATTCATCATCAAAATAATGGCCTCCTTTAGCAAAGAAATACAGTAAGCTAGTATTTTTTTATCCCATGTAGCACAGATTTATTTTAATGGGATAGAAGACAGGGCAGTAAAACCTACAAGAATAGTTAGACAGTGCACTAGCCATATCAAAGTACATGTATTGCAAAGAAATCTAAAGTACTGTAAATCTTACAAGAAATTTTATGCAACACAAAGTAGAAATCTACCAGCAAATCCAAAGGCATTTTGCATCTATATCCTAGATATAGGCACATAATGACTTTTTGTCGTAATTTTTTTTGCTCTTGCTTTTTTTGTTTTGTTAGTTTTGTGCTTGGGTTTTTTGTGTTTTTGTTTGTTTGTTTGTTTTGCTATGTACCCTCCTTACTCTTCAAAAGAGCATGTAATTTCCAAGTATCTTGACCTTAAAATAGGAAGCTCACACGAAAGAACAACCCTTTTTCTGACTTAAAAGTAATAGACCGGATAATAAGTGACATGTAAGGGGAACATTTCTATCTACAGTCTGAAGACTGTTTATAGTTCCTTCAGTTTATATTCCTGACACAAAATATATAGTAGGGCTCAAAATTTTTTTCATAATTAAAAAAAAAAGAAACCTTTAGACTGGTAGTATAGAAATATAAATCTCCACAAAGGATTCAGTTTTGTTTTCAAGCATACAAACACTTGGTTTTCTATCATGAAACTGACTGACATTTTTATTTTAGACAATATGATCAGAGGGAAGCAAAGCAAAAAATTCAGAAGTGAACACCTATGATGACGTTTAGAATAGGAGCTCAGCTATACATACAAATATTGCAACTTTCTTTGCAAATAAATTACTACAAAATTCATAGCAATCACAATCTGAAGCACTTTACCCCGTATAAGTTATAATACAAACATTATGTCAATGCAGTGCTATAATATGCCTTCAATTTTTGAGAACTGGAGACTTTGTAGAAGTGTTTTTTTTCATATATATATAGAGAGAGAGTATTCTTCAACTGTAGGGTAGGGATTTCATCTATTGTGAAATACATTTTCATTTAGATAGTGAATGTGAAAAGAGAATAACATTGTATCTGATTTACCATCTTATTCTGTCAGAACTGGCTGTGAAGAATGTAAAGAAGAAAAAAGGAAATGAGGAATAGAAGATCTGGAACATCATTTAATAATAAACTTATATTTTTTTCATAGTTCTACCAGCATGTATTTTTGTCCCCAAATAATGATATTGCTCCTAAATTGATGGCGCAGGGGAAAATAGCAGGGACAGAATTCTACAGAAATTATAATTCTCTCAAAGTCCAGTGAATGCTTTCTGTACTGGTAACTACGTACCCCAGATCTGAGAAGTCAGAAGCATTTCATGATTTCCTGATTTTTGAAGATAATTTAAAGAAACACTGTAAGTTCAACTTCTGCTCATCTTTTAATGCTTTATATATATATATAATACATGGAGTATTGAGTTCAGTTTTGGTCCTTACTGTACAAAAAGGTTGTGAACAAGCAGGAGAAGGTTCAGAGAAGAGCCACAGGAGAGGATCAGGGGACTCAATAACCTGGCATATGAGGAGAGGCTGAAAAAAAAAGGGTTTGTTCAGCCTTGAGAAGTGAAGACTTAGGGGAGACCATATTACAATGTTCCAGTACTTAAAGGGAATCTATAAAAAAGGTGGAAACTCCCTGTTTACAAGGAGTTACATGGATAAGACAAGGGGGAATGGGCACAAGTTGCTCCTGGCAAAATTCCTTTTGAACACAAGAAGGATTTTTTTTCACTATGAGGACAGTCAGGTATTGAATGGTCTTCCAGAGGAAGTGGTGGATTCCCCCCCTTTGAAAAGTTTTAAGTCTCAGCTCTATGGGGTGCTGAGAAATATCATATAAAAAAATAATATTTGAACAGTTGGACCAGGTGATCCTAGAGGTCTCTTCCAACCTCACATTCTATGATTCTATATCACCATTTGTTCAAAGGTCATCTATAATCTTACAGACATTAATGTAGTTTCAAAGTGTCCCTTCTTAAACTCATTTTAAATAAGAAACTTTTTTCTTTCATTTTTTCAAGACATCACACAATAAGCCTTTCTGCTTTATTCTTATCAGTTTCCTGACTGCAGAATTACTACAAAATAAGGTAACTCTGAATACTTTAAAAAATACAAAGTTGCAAGTTTGACAGCATTATTTTAATCTGAAGTAAAACTTAGCCTACAGAAATTCATGCCTGTATACACATTGCCTGAAATGCTATAAAATAAATGTACAGTTACAAGATAATGTGATTTAGCTTTCCATGCTTTGTCTTTGACATTGTTATTCATCACTAGAAAGCAGATGCATTTGAATAGAAGACAGAAGAAGCATAAAAGCTCACATGCATATGTACGCTTATTTCGTACTTGATGCTACTGTCACAATTGAAGTTAGATTTATTGATGATACTAAAAATATTTAAACAGAAAAAATATTTTTTTTTAATATTGGGGAAAAAATTCTTGGTTTTCCTGATTCTGAACCAAGAATAAAATTATTTTCATTTTGTATGACAATATCAATATGACATAAAATGTTAACATTTTGGACAGATTTGATGTATTTATAAAGCTAGAAGCTGAAACATTTCAACCATGAACATATATCAGACATAAGCACTTCAATATTTGGATTACATTTAGTACTTTGATAATTTCCTGGAAGTTTGCTTTTTCTATTGTTTCTGCTCCACATCAGCGGCAAATTAAATTTTATTGCACAGACCAGTATCACTTGGTGTCATGTTCTTGAATCTGTGTACAGTCTCAGGGTAACTGCTATATGGGAGGCAGCCCTTCAGGCTATCTGGAAATGCAGATTACATTTTCCCCAGTATACCAAAAGGTTACCGTAGATTTCACTAGATCTTGAGCCTGAAAGTATGTTGGAACAACAACAACAATAACAAAACAAAACCAAACAAATGAACACCCCAAAAATTCTTTAATTGCTTTCCATATGAATTAATTGAATCATTATAATAAGGACCCTCTTCCACCTATAGGAGAATGACAACATAACACAAAAAGGTAGGAAAGCATATCAAATCGTCTGGAAATGAAAACCAAATAATTTTGAATGAATAAGATAATTAATATTGTAGCTAATATTCACTTTCATATCTACTGTCATATTAACAAAGTTATTGATTGGATGATGACATTTATTCAGGTGACCTTTCCAGAACAAATACAGTAGCTTCAAGATCAGACTATTATTTACACATTAATATTTCCTTTAAAGTAACCCTGAAGGTTTGAGACATTTTTACATTTTTACTTCAGTGAACAAAAACTAATTCTACTTAAATTGTTTATGAACTATGCAGTTTTGAAATTGTTTCTCTTTGTATAAGAATTGTATAAGCAATTTCTCTGTGAAAACCAAGTATCATTGCTGCCATATAGAGATTTTCCATGGAACATTGAGAATATAAGAATTCTTCACCTCAATATCCTCCCTCTAGGCAGTTATATTTTTGTTCTTCTGCAGGGCTCATACCAGAGAATATAGATACATGCTACAGGAGGTGATCCTGACCTTGCTCAAAAAGCAAAATCCCAAAATTCTGCATTTTTTTTTTAAACTGAGAACATGATAGTTTTCTTCATCAGTATGAAAGCCAATCTTGTTGCTGCTAGGAACAAAACCCCCCACTTAAAAAAGTGGAGAAGCCAGTAAAAGTTGTAGCAAGACTGAACATGAAAACAGAAGATTTAGAGAATTAATCAACAGGAACCTCTGCAATACTCCATCCCTGAAGAAAAGGCAGGATATAATCCCGCTGTCTTTATTATCAAGCTTCAAGCATTCTCTCTCAGTGGGCTGGAACATTGCTTACTTTTTGATTCCATATACCTTTTCCACCCACAGTTATCTGCTGGCAGGAAGCCTGGAGAGTACTTAAACCCTTCAGATCTCTGTCTTCAAATGAACAGAAGTTTCTTAGATTGAAATAAAAACTAATAAACTTTATTTTGGAATTAAGGACCATCTCAGAGGAAAACATTGACAAAGGAGCTGGAAATTACCAGCAGACAATTTTTTCTGCCAATAATTTTCATGCAGACAGGTGGGAAATTTTAACAGATGTACATTTAAGCTCTTGGGTTTTGTTTCCAGAATGCCATGTGTTCAGAACCATACCAGTGCACAAGCTCAGTCACAATTGATTTGACCTTTGAAGGAACATTTTTTGTTTTTTGTTTTTTGGGTTTTTTTCCTGCCAGTAGAACTGATTCAGCTTTTGGCTGAGCTCTGCTTACAACTAAGAAGGATGATGGTTCAAACCTGAGTCAGAACATATTCATCAGGGAGCCTTCTAAACATATACTAAAAAATAATCATTACTAAATGATGAAATTCAGTGGGCTAGATGTATGCAGTTCTAGTTAGCAAAGTTTCCTTTATGATGTTGTTGGTTTTTTTGTTTGGGTTTTTTTGTTACTTTTTTTTTTTTTTAGCCTTAAGTTCCTTTCCAAAAGATTCAAAAAGTAGAGGTATTTTCCATGGAAAATGCTAGTTGTACTGTTATTCTAGAAACCTTAACTCTGTTGTTCCTTTGATATGAATGATATAATGTCATTTGGAAATAAAGGTAGAATAAAAATTCAAACTTGAACATCTTGAAAATTGAAGAACAGGAGGAAGCACTGTAGCAAGCTTTTGTAGCCTTGTATATACATAACTTTTAATAATAGCATAATAACTTTTTTGTATGGTCATCCCACTGCTTGGAATGGGGATTTTTTTTGTTTTGTTCTGTTCTTTGTTTTTTTGGGTTTTGTTGGGGTTTTTTTTGTTTGCTTGTTTGTTTAATTAATGAACTTATGGTGCATTAATATTGGAGTTAAGCACAGAAGGTGATAACTGGAGCTACAAGGCTAATTGCCTTTTTTCCCAGCAATACAACATGAGGAGGTATCCACTATGCTACATAGAAACCTTCATGGGTCCCTTCATACGTGTGGAATATCTGGACTGTCCTCAAAGTAGAGCACGGTTTACCTTGATTTCAATAGAAACTCAGAGAACATGGGACTAATTAGAAGGATTATGGCCACTCTCCTGTAATCACAATACATCTTTCTCAGGGAAAAGTCTACACTGTCATTATGGTACTGTCTACTTTGCAGACAATGCCAGATAGAACATCTGATAAGATGGCAAATGGTACACTCTTGTATTTCTGAACAATGTTATTATAAACTGATCTTGTTTTTTGATAGTATTCATGCTGTAAAAGACAAAATTCATACAGTTTTTTGTTTAAACTCTCTCAACAAATGCAAGGTCCTGCACCTGGGTCAGGGCAATCTCAAACACAAATACAGGTTGGGTGGGAAATGGATTGAGAAGAGCTTGAGAACAGTCCTGAGGAAGAGTACGGGATGCTGGTTGATGAGAAGCTCAACATGAGTCAGCAATGTGCGCTTGCAGTCCAGAAACCAAAACATATTCTGGGCTGCATCAAAAGTGAGTCTAGTAGTCCCTAGTGAGACTCCACCTGGCATACTGCATCCAGTGTTGTAGCTTGCAGCACAGGTAAGGTATGGTCCTGTTGGAGCAGGACACAAAAATGATCATAGGAATGAAATATCTCTCTCATTGAAGACAGATTGAGAGAGTTGGGGAGAAGACCAGGCTTCAAGGAGACTTTATAGCAGACTTTCAATAACTAAAGGGGGTTTATAAGAAAGATGGGGAGGTACTTTTTAGCAGGGCCTAAAGTGATGTGACAAGGGATAATGTTTTTAAACTAGAAGAGGGTTTTAAACTAGAAGAGGGTAGATTCAGACTAGATAGAAGGAATACAATTATTGAGAACAGTGAAACACTGGAACAGAGAGGCTGTAAATGCCACATCCCTGGAAAAAATCAAGGTCAGGCTGGATGGAGCCCTGAGCAACTTGATCTAGTTGAAAAGGTCCCTTCTCATTGCAGGTGGGTGGATTAGATAACCTTTATTAAAGGTCATTTCCAAAACAAACTATTCTCTAGTTCTAATTTTTTTCCTTTTTTTTTTTTTTTTTCCGTTTATATGCTAGGGGAAAATTAAATCCTTGTGACTATAAAAACTTGTTTAAGAAGAGCTCTATATTCACATCTCTTATTTGAGAAGTCAAAATGAGTAAGATTAAAAAATGACCTTTAATGTGAAATTGTTTGGGCACATATTTTATGTTTGTAAGATGGAACATGCATTTAAAAGCAGGTCTAGAAGCGTATTCTCTGACTAGGCATACACCAGTTGATAAGGCACTATCCTATATGGTTTCTATAGGGCACACATTGCTCTGTAAAAAGAAACCTTGGACCATGGCTTGCATAGGCATATGCTTTTCTGAGTTAAAAACCAGTTGGATTACCACGCCCAAAGAGTGGCAGTCAATGCGGCTAAATCCAGTTGGTGGCCAGTCAGTAGTGTTGTCAAGTTGTTGTCAAGTGTCCCTTGACAAAGGAAAATTGGAAGCATATTACATCTGGAAAGAGGACTCCCCACTGCATTTTCCCCGTGTCTTGTTAAAAAAGACTCACTTGGGGTGTTAAACGTACAGTGAACAACATGGTTACATCGAGAATTCTACGCACATCTGAAACCAATTCTAAACTTCATGAGATTAAAATATCCAAAACTTGGTCTCCAAGATGTGAAGCTTTTC